>NC_143556.1:25725000-26333750 GCF_054136105.1 Typopeltis vanoorti | reverse complement strand
ATTAA
The DNA here is from genome assembly GCF_054136105.1 of Typopeltis vanoorti. Lineage (NCBI taxonomy): Eukaryota > Metazoa > Arthropoda > Arachnida > Uropygi > Thelyphonidae > Typopeltis > Typopeltis vanoorti. Next base: position 26,333,745 of record NC_143556.1, on the reverse strand, counting down.
GGAAATAGAATAGATTTACTCAAAGTTCATCAAAGTAATTATTTTTTGAGTAATGTGATTAAAAATTTTGATCGGTGTTAAAATTCTGAAAATAATTATTTTTATAATTTTAATGTTGAAAATAAATGTAACGTGTGCCGAGTTGCGTAATGTTAGACATTCACAAAAAAAAAAGATTGCGAAGGAGGAAAAAAACTGATAAAATATTAAATAAATAAATTTTATAGACAGCTGCATAATTTCAGCAAGTAGCTAAAATATATAGAAACAGAATTTTATCCATGATGTGGACAAGGCGTTTAACTTATTTAAATAAAGGTGTGATTTTTAAGAATTCTGAATTTAAGTGTTTCGTCAATAGGAAAAGAAATTTCTTTGGATAAACAAATTTCGAAGAACTGAGGTTATCCAGTGAGGAAAAGAACCTACCGAGAAAAACAAACCGTAAAGGCAATTTGAGTGTAAATGTCAAACACGTTCTGAAGTTCCTCATATTTAGTATGTAAATAAGTCAATGTGTCTTTCGGTCGCTGGTATTCATCGTGTCTCGGACAGTTGTTAGGTAAACATGGAGGCTCCCCTTAATTATAAGCAGTGGCGACTAGTGCATGAAATCATGGGGGCGCTGCAACTTTCGATATATACATACACACTGTAAGTACAGTGTATACGTATTTAGATAAAATATCAAAATGATGGTAAAATTTTTTTTTTAAATAATAAACATGAAAAAATATTGTTTATTGTCGATAAAATTATACAGGTTGGTATAATTCAAAATTACTTAAAAATAAAATCCACTCCTTGAATTATAATTAAAGGAATGGATTTACAATTTTTGAACATCACAATTAAATCCTTTAATTGTAATGTCCAAATATTTAAAGAGACGGAATAAACACGATAAGCACTACGAACACTCTACTCATATAAATAAATTAATAAATATATTTATTTATATATCTAGAAAATTTGGGGGTGCTGCAGTTCCGTAGTGCCTATGCACGAGCCGCCCCTAATTATAAGAACAGTAGATTGGTTCACTGGATTGCAGATTGGTTGTCTGATAGGTATCAGCGAGTTGTCTATGGAGGAGCGATATCCCAGAAGAGGAAAGTTACTAGTCGTGTACCTCAAGGGTCTGTTTTGGGTCCATTGCTGTTTAATTTGTATGTAAATGATATCTGAAGAGGTCTGAATGGTGATGTGCAGTTGTTTGCAGATGATGCAAAGTTGGGCAGAGCTATCAGGAGTAGTGTGGATGCAGTAGCTTTGCAAGAGGACTTGAATACACTGTCTGAATGGGTAAATAAGTGGGGATGTCAATTCAATGTCTCAAAGTGTAAGGTTTTGAAATTTGGGAAGCAGAGATGGGATGTAAAGTACACAATCGGTGCGAATATCTTGGAAGAGGTAGAGGAAATGAGAGATCTGGGAGTGATTGTAGACAAGGACCTAAAATTTCGGGGACATGTTACTAAAATAGTGAAGACAACACAGCGGATAATGGGAATGATGCGGAGGACATTGACTTGTAGAAGTAAGGATGTTATGGTTCCTTTGTATAAGGCTTTGATCAGGCCACATATGGATTGCTGTGCACAGATCTGTTCACCTGGTTTTCAAAAAGATGAAATTGCATTGGAAAAGGTTCAGAGGCGATTGACTAAGGTGGTTTCTGGTCTCTGGAATGTAGAGTATGAAGACAGATTGACAAAATGCAATTTGCAGAAATTGGTGGATAGAAGGAGGAGGGGGGATATGATTGAGACATATAAGCTGTTGAGTGGTTATTACCAGATTAACGTCGGGGAGATTTTGCACAGAATGGGTGAGGATAACAGGAGAACAAGAGGTCATTCCTGGAAGCTGTATAAGGAGGGTGTGAGCAAGGGAGTGAGGAGCAGGTTTTTTGCATGGAGAGTGGTGAGTGATTGGAATGCTTTGCCCGAGAGTGTGGTGTGTGCAGAGACAGTGAATATATTTAAGGCACAGTATGATAAACTGTGTGTATAACAGTGGACCTCCCACGATGAGTCTTTCACTCCATGGAGGTTTTCATAATAATAATAATAATAAGAAGAAGAATATTAGCGCAACATATGAAAGGCATGGTACGGTACGTCGGCTTGGTTGGCCGACTGTTAGCGTATCAGATTTCCAACGATCTCATAAGGTGATAGACAAATTTCATCGTTTGATGTGAGACCATCTCCCCACTTATTGGAGGCCTGAAGTGAATTCTCGGAAAAAGTCCATGTTTAATCTCTGGAGCAGGGTTTCCGGCCTATGTAGAAATAAATTAAAAAATACAAAAAAAAAAAAATATATATATATATATAGACATTACAATTAAAGGAAATATATAAAAAAATCCTTAGCCTACATATGGTATTAATATATTAATGCACTACAGATTTAAAACCTTTCGTAAGTCGAAGCTACGTGTACATATATAACATTCTGAAAAATAATAGATTAGATTAGATTAAATTAGATAATAGATTAGATATCCAATGTAGTATTATATTGGTGGGATTAGGCTCGAAGAAACTGATGAGGCTAGGGATTTTGGATTTTTAGTAGATAGGAAGTTGAAGTTCAGGGGCCAGGTGGCAAAGATTGCAAATACAACTCAAAAGATAATTGCAATGCTAAAAACGAACGTTCACATGTAAAGATAAGGATGTTATTTTTCCTCTTTACAAGGCCTTGATAAGACCTCACTTGGATTTTTGTGCGCAGATCTGGTCTCCTGGTTTCTGTTGTGATTCTGATATATATTGGAGAGAGTACAAAGGAGAGTGTTATATCAGGATTCTGGAATACTGATTATGAAGACAGATGTCAATCGTTATAGATGTTAGGATTCAGTATCAAGATATGGCAGCAGTTGTCTACCATATTCTCATCCTAAAGCTTCTAAAATCATCGATAGCATGGCTATCGATGATTATAGAATGAGATGGCTTTGCTACTGGTGATAGCTAAGGATGGAGACCAGCTGTGACCAAACTTCCAAAAGTTAGTTAGAACTAAAAGAACTATGCCTACTATCCTTGTGGAATTAAAAAGCGTAGGAGGATTTAACCTTACTATTTTCTAAAATTTTATTATATAAATATAATATAATAAAAATATAAAATAAAAAAAAAAAAATATATATATTTATTTATTTATTTAATGACTGGAAGCCGAGAGATACCAAAATGGAAAAACTATTTACGCCTACTCCCTATACGGGAACAAAAAGGCGTTAGCTGATTTTTATTTATTTATTTATTTATTTATTGAACACACAACTAGTTTCGTCTTCTTAGAAAACTTCATCGGGTGCTTAACATGAAAAGAGAAATACAAAACGTATTTCTCTTTGTGGTTATGTAATATCCTCAGGTGGTTAAAAGTATTAATATCTTCATGTGACTAAAACAGCTCATAATATTACCTGGTCATTGAAGAACACCCTGGCATGCAGAGATAAGAAGGTTATTATTCCTCTTTATAAGGCTTTGATAAGCCCTCTATTGGATTATTGTACACTAATCTGGTCGCCTGGGTTTCTTGGAGATGCGGATGAGGTGGAACGGATTTAGGGGGGAGTAACTAAGATGGTGGCAGGACTGTGTGATGCTCCATATGAGGAAAGATTGAGATTTGTGGGTTACAGAAGCTCGTTGATAGGCGGATAAGGAGAGGGGGGACATGATAGAGACTTGTTTGGGGGTCTATAGAATTGATATACACGAAATATTTCAGTACATGAATAATGTGAGAAAAAGTAGAGGGCATCCGTGTAAATTGAGTAAGTATGTGGTTAGCAAGATGTTTTTAGCGAACTACAAAATCCAAACTAGATTTTTTTGTTTGAGAATGGTGAATGAGTGAAATAGATTGCCAGAGTCAGTTGTGTGGTGCGCTTTTTAGTGAATGATTTCTAGACAAAATATGACAGGTATTGATAACTGTTGATTAATTTTTGAAATGGACCTACAGCGATTAGTCTACTGACTCCATGAAGATACCTATATGTAATAGTAATAATAAAATTAAGTTGCAAACGTATTGCTGACTTTTGAAGGCATTCTGGGTGCCATACTAGTCCTGGGTCGTTCATGCAGGCATCATTTCATGTGTACACCAAAACTGAACAGCTGAGGAGTAACAATCAGATAGGCTAGTATTAAGATGGATAGGATTGAGGACAATTTTTATTGATTCCACAATTCTTTTCTACAGCTCATCTTAGCATCTTAAAATATTTTCTTATTTCTTCCAGGTCAATGGATGAATGACAGAATCCTCATCGTTAGGGTGATCAGAATTAAGAACATGATTAGGTAGTGCGCTGGCTCTAGTTCTGCCATACGTAATATCTCTCACATATTCTTCCCTAGGCAACCCAATGGATTTCCCCGTCTGACCAAGATAGGGCACATTGCAGTTACACCAAAGACGATAAATCCCTGAATGCTTTATATTGTCATGTTTTGGTTTAGGAAGAAGTATAAAGCCTTTTATATCAATCCTATCTTCAGCACGGTGAGTATGTGGATTAAATAGTAGCTCATTAACAGTCTGTTTTGGATGACCGTTTTTCTGAAAAGTTGTAAGAAGAAACTGTAGTTATTTGGTGATCTCTTCTTCTTTACTGAAGAAGGAGCGAGCACGTTTACCAAATGTAGAAATGATGTCAAGCTTTTGGGGGGGATAACGATGAGATTGCGTATTGAGGTATCTGTTGGGATGTGTGGGTTTTCCATAAACAGATACCTTCAGTTTTTCTGGCACACATGAGTGAGTTTGGCATCCAGCAACGGGAGAGAACCATTAACTTCCAATTCCGAGGTGAACTCATAACAAGATATGTTGATTGAGTTGTGTTTATTTCAAATTGTATATCAATCAGACGAATATCAGCATACATATACCGACTTGAAGATTTCTTCAGAAATAGTTCATAGACATGATAGTTATGCAAATTTGGAAAATGAAAAAAAAAAAAAAATATATATATATATATATATAACACAGAAAATCGAGTCTAGTCTCCAGCTAGAAATCTTTCATCTAAGCTTTTCTTCAGTTGGTTCTCAAATTATTCATCTTTTGCACGGACAAGAAAGGTTTCTTCCTCCTCTCGAATCGCAAAAAAATCTACTACAGAACTCACGATTAGTCACTAGAACCAGGGCCGCCGCAACCCACTAACCAACTAACGTAACACCTACGAGAGGCAAGTGTAGAGGGCGGTAAAAGCCTGAAACATTGTATCTCAACCATAAAATCACGAACGATTTTTGTTCTTAATTTTACATATTTTCTTGATTTGAGGAGCGGAAAAACAGTGCTTGCCTTGAGGTGGCATATACTCAAGTAGACTCATAAAGATAGCAATAATAACAACGAATGATGAAATTTGGAATTAAGTATCCGCCAACGCAGTGGCGTCGCTAGGGAGATGCGAAGGGGAGCGGTCCGCCCCGGGCGGCACTTTGAACCTTTTTGAACTTTTACAATTAATTCTAAAATAGTCTTGAGAACTCATTTCCAAATATTATAATACGACTGCGAATGTTCCTCAGAATTGCTGTAAGTGTTGCTAGTTGTGAGAGGAGTTTTTCTAAATAAAATTGATTAAGAATTAATCAATTTTATTTAGAAAATATATATATATATATATATATATATATATATATATATACAAGATATATATATATATATATATATATATATATATATATCTGATATAATATCTGATATAATATAGCCTCGCGGAGTGAGGCTATATTATATTAATCATTTATATTAATATAATTGATTAATATAATTTATTAATCAATTATATTTAATCAATTATATTTAAGAGTGGGTATATTGCAAACCCCAATTGTTCTGGTGTATTTAAAAAATACAGGAGAACTTTGCGTTTAGATAACGTACCTGGTCATCCAAATTCTCTTAATGATCTGTGTGATGTGAAAATTTTATTTTTTCTACCAAATACGACATCATTGCTACAACCTATGGACATGGGCTTCATTGCAACTTTCAAAGTCTATTTTCTTATAAAGACATTCTCAAAGGCAGTAGAAATAACAACGGGAGAAAATGCGATTACGCTACAAGAATTTTCGAAAATTTTAACATTAAACATGCAATTGAAAACATTCATGACTCGTGGGAGCAAGTGTCTTCTAGCTGCATGAGAGCTATTTGGAAAAACCTTTTGCCAGAATGCGCTAATGACTTAGGTGGTTCTCAAAATCCTGTGAACAACGCGGTTGAAGAAATCGTTGCAATTGGTGAAGACTTTGGTTTTGATGTTAAAGAATTATTGGAATCAAACTCAAAAGATTTCAGCGATAACGATCTTCTTGAAACGGAACAACAACGTGCATATGAAGACAACGAACAAATGGAATGTGAAGATGAGGTTCCAAAGGAAATAACAGTCAAAGAACTGCATGGAATATTTCGCAGTTTAGAAGCGCTTAAGCAACAAGTAATGGATGTGGATCCAGATGTTAATCGAAGAATGCTTGTTTGCCGAGGTCTAGAGAGTCATTTTGCTTGTTATCGTAGAATTTATGCCGATAAGGAAAAAACTAAAACTGTTCAAACGACTCTTGATAACTTTTTTTGATAAAAAAATTGCAGTAATTAACATAGGTACAAGTATTTATTAAACATTTCCTTTGCATTAATTTTTTATCTTTCCTAAAAGAATACCACATAAAACGAACCTGTAATTTTTATCATTGATTATTATATTTGATTAACGCAATTTTAATATACGCAATAACATCGAAGGATTAATTAACCGCGTTAATCGAGGGATACCTGTGTGTGTGTGTGTGTGTGTGTGTGTGTGTGTGTAACTAAGGTAATTCATTCACGTAGGAAAGCATGACCAGAAACGCCACCTGAAAGTGAGAGGTGGCGCTGTTCTCCAGGGCTCCAAGTGAGCAATTGGGGCTTCTTCGTTCAAGCTTTCGACGTCATACGAAGAACATGCGTCGTTTCCCGAATGCTGAGATGACAGACATGAACCATGAAACCATATTATGTATCCAACTACTACTGAACTGTTCAATTACGCCTAATAAAGATTTTACACTACTTACTGCCTTGTGTTATTTCTGTATCTTTGTGTCCCTGTTAGTACCCTCCAGTGGCGTTTCCGGTCATGCTTTCCTGACCGGAAACGCCATGTGAATATGATTGATTTTGATGTTCTCTACCTCCCCTCAAAATTTGTACGCGGAATTTTGAACCACTCTGTATACATGTATCAAAACATTTTTAACTTATACTTCGCCAATCCTATTTCCCTGCCTCCTTTTTTTCCTTTTTTTTTTTTTTTTTTTACCTCACTGAAGTGTACAGAACCTCTGTAGCTCAATCATATAGACCAGCGCTTCCCAAACTGTGGGCCGCTGTCCCCTTTGGGGTTGTAGGTTTTGTTGAGGGGGGGGGGGGACGTGAAATAATGAAAACAAATTTAAAATTTTTATGACTAAGTAGATTTTTTTTATCTTAAAAGAAACGTATTTAATTTTCATTATTTATTATTTCTTTTTTGTTATTTGTTATATTTTAATGAAAAAAAAACACACATTGGTGCAGGTTAACAAATTTTGCTTCCTGCGTATTTCGGCGCTTAATATTCATTAGTAAATATATGCTTATTCATATAAGTTTCATTTCAAAGCAGAAATCTAAGAATTGCAGTTTCAAATATTTCAATCCTGATATGGCGTAGCAGTATTGAAACACATCCATCACATTAAATTGTTATTAAACTAATTTTATGTTTTTAATTCTTTCTTTATTACTAATCGTTTTACGTTTCATGTGCGTGTACTGCAAATGTACAATAACAATATATCTATTTATATAAAAATATGAGTAATGTGCCATGTCAAATGTGTATGTAAGATGCTAAAAATGTAATATTTGCATTTGATTTTTGCAATATTCGCTGCATATGTTTTGTATTGAATATAAATGCGATAAATGTTATAATAATATATGTCTATATTACGATTTTTTTCGAGGTGGGGCAGTTAAATATTTTAATTTTTCCAAAGGGGGCCCCTGACATCCAGAAGTTTGGGAAGCACTGATATAGACGAAGCCCTTCGGTCGGAAATACCTGGGTTCGATTCCCGTCAGTGAAGTGAAGAACCTTTATCTGGTCTTTTCGACTAAAGGCGAGTTAGCTGGTCTAAAGGTAGGGTTTTTTCACCTACCTTCACCCCCAGAACAGGCAAACCGGCTCCGTGAACACACATGGATTACAGTCATGAATACGTCCCAGCTATACGCCGGTCCCAAGTCCGGATAATTTTTTTTTTTTTTTTTGGGGGGGGGGGAGCGATGATGAATTACTCCGTAAAAAAATCACCCGAAGTATAGTACTGTGTCACATAAAAAACGTTTATCCAATGATTTAATGCTATGCTAATATTCGTCTGATGATATACAATTCAAAATAAACACAGCTCACTCAACATATCCTGTTATCAATTCACCTTGCCACTTGTCATCGCTACCACCAAAGTAATAGAGGATATAAATGATAAGAAGAGATATAATATTATTATAAACATAGCAATTTGAAGTGCTTGACTGCTCCGTTTGTTTGAAAACATGTCCAGCCTGTTTTAGTAACGTCTGAGTGGTCAGATAAGGTAGTCTTATTATGTATAGTTATAAATAAACAGTTAACTTTTACCACTTACATAACACACATTATTAGAAGAATGGTTTGCATTCCTGTCCGCTTTTTTTATTAGTGTTTTAGATAAAGTGAAAGTCTACAGTTTTTCTTTGTGCAGCGATAATTACCCTCATAAATGTGCAGTGCTCTATAATAAAATGCATTTTAATACTGTTAACAGCCATTGACCCGCCGTGGTTCAGCTAGTTTCGATGGAGCCCTTTGGTTGGAAAGCCATGGGTTTGAGTTCCGTCTGTGATGCGAGGAAAACTTTTATTAGCCAGTCTCATACGGTGGTGGAATTTCTCCCTGGAAACGTTTTTCCTTCGAACTAGCCTCGTGATATCTATTCTATAATATAAAATGATAAGCCTTTTTTTTGTGTCACGTTTTTTGTCAAGTTATTTGAAATGTTTTGAAACTCAGGGCTACCCTGAGTGTCGAGTCTTCAAAATTCGAGTCATCAGAATTCAAGGAGAACCGGCCTACCCGTCCGGAACTCGGGGGGGGGGGGGGGGGAAGAGCCGTAGGCGTCATGGGGGGGAGTTCCCCCCTAGTATATATATATATATATATATATATATTAGGCGATCTCATACGGTAATTATATTATATTATATAATATATATATATATATATATATATATATATATATATATATATATATATATATATATATATATATATATATATATATATATATATATGTAGAAAGTATTTTTACCTTGGGTATAAAAATACTTTCTACATTTATATCTCCTCCAGAGATTTTTATTTAATTTAATAAGGTTAAAACACCTTATGGTAACTTGTTTTGGCGAAATACTTACAAGCTCTGTATTACTAAATCTTGGTATTTCTAGCCTAGCTCCCACTGACGAGACCTCAATAAAGGTCGAAACCGGTCTGGGTAGTGGCCCCTTGCCTTTAATACAAAACATCATACATCCCCTGCTTGGAGATGTGTTTTGGCGTTAAGGGTAAATATTAAGATTAGTGATCGGAGCTTGTTCCACCTTTGCCACGAGTTGCCCTGATCTGCACTACCTGTGGGATCAGTTAGACTTGCATCAATTGCAGGCGCAAACTTGACTTTTAGTCTGTTTGCTTACTTGGGAAATGGAGTAAAACCAGGTTTAAAATTGCTTGGTATTTTTAACATATATATATATATATATATATATATATATATATATATATATATACAGGGTGTTCGGGATAAATTTGACAGTTTCGTAAGGAAAAAGAAAATCTTCTTTGTATCTATTAAATTTAATGAATTGACAAAAAAACATTACAGGCAGAGTTAATTTCAATACTATCAACAAGATTTACTCAAAATAACCACCATTAGCATCGATCACAGCTTCAATTCTGCTTCGGAATCTCGAACAAGCTGATGCTACAGTCTCCCTGGGAAGGGCCGCAAAAACTGTTTTAATTTTATCCATTAACTGGGCTTTTGTATTACTGGAAGTGCGATTGGTGTCTTTTTCAACTGCGCCCCATACAAAATAATCCATGGGGTTAAGGTCTGGGGAGTTTGGAGGCCAAACATTTGGACTGGTGAAGTCGTAGAAATTTTCAGACAACCATTTTTGACTTTTCCCAGAGGTGTGGCAAGGGGCCGAATCCTGCTGCCATACATACGGCCTACCATTGGCTACCCTTGTTATCCAGGGCTTGACTACAGTTAGCAACTCCACGAACAAAGCCCGAATTCCAATGCCAGGGTTCTTCAACACCTGTTCCTGCAGATTTGCGAGGAATTCTGCTGTACGAACGCAATCAGATCGTCTGCTAGGGATCTTTCTTCTTGCTACATCCTCGTAGTCACCATTGCAAGTCTCTAGTTCATGCCTGATTGTTTTTACTGTATTCAGGGAGCATTGGGCAGCAGTCGTAATATCCTTATTTTGATGGCGGGCACGAATCATCATGATACAAGTTATTCTCTTCCATGATTCAGGTGGGTTCCAGCTATCCATCCTTTCTGACATCTTGTATATGAATGAAGAAGGGTCCAAACTTTTAAATGAAGAGAAGTGTGTGTTAATACATGTAACTTACGGAAAAATATAATTAATTATAAATATGTCAAATTTATCCCGAACACCCTGTATATATATATATATATATATATACCCGTGTGGGGACACCTGTAACCCCTATCGGGCGCGTCCCCTGGTTGCGGATCGGGGAATGCTCGTCATAGGTTACTATGAAGGGTAGGAGGGAAATAAAATACCTCCCGCGGACCAACAGGATAGCACTTCCCTCATAGGCCGGTCTGGGGGCCTCGAAGGTGGCAGCCCCACCACCAGACTCGGGTGCTGAAGGCTAATCCCCTGCACACCTTAAAATTTCACGCATTAAAAGAAATAACAAAGAGATAGCCGAACTGCCTAAATAGTTAACGACAAATCGAGGAAAAAGGTACATGAGATATGGAACATGGAACATTAAAAGTCTACATGGAAAAGAAAACGAATTAATTGATGAATTTAAAAAATCAAGATTGGATTTGCTAGCAGTCACAGAAACAAAAAAGAATGGTCAATGTTGCCAGAAAATGAAAGATGGGTATATACTTTTCTATTCAGGGGTAAACCCAAGAGAATGGGGAAAACAAGAGGTAGCTTGCATAATTAAACCAGATCTCAAAGAATATATTACTAAATGGCAACTAATAAACGAAAGATTGTTGACAATCACCATAGATTTTAAATCAGACAACCAAGTATTCACTGTAATTGTTGCATATGGCCCAAACGATAATGTCAATAAAGAAATTAAAGATGAATTCTTCGAACTCTTACAAAAAACAATCGAAGAAGTTCAAGGGCATATCATACTACTAGGAGACCTTAATGGCCGAGTAGGGAATCAAGTAGATGAAGAAACGAAACAAGTGTTGGGATCACAAGGAGAAATAACCCGGAATAATAATGGAGAAAGAATAATAAATCTTTGCCTTACAAATAATTTAGTGATAGCGAATACTATGTTCAAGCATAAAGAAATCCATAAGTTTACCAGGGAAGAGCCCAATAGAAACGAAAAATCTATAATCGACTACGCCATCATAAGCAGATCGTACTGGAAGTATACAAAAAATGCAAGAGTCTACAGAGGTCCTGAAATTGGCAGTGAACCACTATTTATTAGTATTGGAAACAATCTATAAAATAAAAGTTGAAAAATGTAGAAAAAGTAGCAAGGAAATAAATGTTAAGATAAAGAACTACAAACTAAAGAAAGAAGAAACAGCCATCGAGTATAAAAGTAAAATAGAAGAGAAGATGAAAGAAGTAGGAAAAGAGATATATGAAGACCAAGATGTAGAAAACCTATGGTACAGGTTCAAAACACTTCTTCTAGAAACAAGCAAAGAAATTTGTGGTGTATCATTAAATAATAAACAGAAGAAACATAAAACACCCTGGTGGACTGAAGAACTAAAAGAAGAAATTAAAAAGAAAAAGCAATTATGGAATAGATATATAACATCAAAGCTGCAGGTTGATAGAGAACTATACAACAACCAAAGAAATAAAGTTAAAACCTTAGTGAAAGCAGAGAAAAGAAAATGCTGGGAAGACTTCGGACATACTTTAGAACAAAATTTTAAAGGAAACCAAAAACTCTTCTATAATGTTTTAAGAAGAATGAGGTCAGAGAAAGAATGCCCCATAAAGTTTATCAAAAATAAGGATGGAAAGTTACTCACAAATTCCCAAGACATCATGGAAAGATGGAAACAGTACTTTCAAGAATTATTGGAAGATGCAGGACATGGAAAAAATAGAACTCTAAGAGCAAGACACACAAGCAAAATAGAAGATCAGAGTGAAGAAATTCATGCAAATGAACTGTTAGCAGCAATAAATAAAATAAAACTGGGCAAATCAGCAGGCCATGACCAAATAACACCAGAAATGGTAAAGAATTTAGGAACGAAAGCCATAAAATTTCTTTTACACCTATTCAGTGTTGTATGGAAAAAGAAAATTATTCCCAAAGACTGGGAAGTAGCTATAATAATCCCTATATTTAAGAAAGGAGACAACCGCAAATGTGAAAACCATAGAGGAATTTCGCTTTTAAGCGTTCCAGGAAAATTATATACCCGCATTTTAGAAGCGAGGCTTAGGAATCAAATAGAGGACACGCTGGATGAAATGCAATATGGCTTTCGAAAAAATAGAAGCACACAGGATCTTATCTTCAGTCTTAGACAAATATCAGAGAAAACATTGGAATATGGAAAAGAACTATATTCATGTTTTATAGATTTTGAAAAGGCCTTTGACCGAGTTCCCAGACACTTAATATGGCAAACATTAAAGAAAAACAAGATACAAGATAACTTAATAGCAGCCATACAAAGCCTCTACAAAAGTAATAGAAATTATGTCAGAACCTGTAATAATAGATCAAAAGAATTTGAAACAAATGTAGGAGTGAGGCAAGGCTGTATCCTCAGCCCTCTTCTCTTCATCGTAGTAATGGATGAAATTTTAAAGGCATGCCAAACAAAAACAAAAAAGTTCCACTTAGGATACAGGAAACTGAAAGAAACCAGGATTTCACATATGGCTTTTACAGATGATGTAGTGATTCTAGCAAATACAGCTGAAGATCTGCAGTACAATATCAACATTTGGCATGAAGAAACAAAGAAAAGGAATATGACCATAAATATAAATAAAACTAAAACAATGATCATATCTAGAAACCAACAAAAACACACAATAAAAATAGAAAATCACCAATTGGAACAAGTCCACTCCTTTAAATACTTGGGATCATATATACAAGAAGATGGTAGACTAGACATAGAAATTAACAACAGGATAAGAGGGGGAACAAAGCTATTCTATGCAATGAAAGGCCCACTCCTAGATAAGAAAGAAGTCACCCAAAATACCAAAATGGCAGTGTACCGTTCAGTGTTTCTACCAACATTAACATACAGTTGTGAGTCTTGGTGTTTAACAACAGGAAACACAAATAAACTACAAACAATTGAAATGAAATATCTCAGGAAAGTGGCACAAAAAAACAAGACTAGACCGAATAAGAAATCAAACCATAAGAGATAGTCTTCAAGTTGCACCTCTGAATCAATTCATAACACAAGCCCAAATGAGATGGTTTGGACATCTCAATCGAATGGAAGAAGGAAGAATAGCAAAAACTGTATACGAAAGCCAGAAAATAGGAAAAAGAAACATAGGCAGACCCAGGAAAGGTTGGCAAAAGTAAATTAAAGAAAAATTGGAAAAGAATGGAATTAACTGGAAAGAAGCAAAACAACAAACCTTGGACAGGACGACATGGAAATCTCTTTGGCAAAATCTCGACGCTTAAAAGCATAAGAGATCATAGACGAAGAAGAAGAAGATATATATATATATATATATTAGGCGAAATACGGTAGTAGCAAGATCCCCTTTTCGACAACGCGTATTTTGCCTTTCGCAAAAAACAAAGGGGAAAAAAAAAAAACTAACACACGAAAATGTGTTTTCTGACAGTTATATCGCTGAAACCAAAACTGAGGTTACTAAACAAATTTTAGCAAAAAAAAAAAAAATTTTTTTTTTGTCATTCTGTACCCCCAAAAGAATAGGCGGCACACTTTTATTCCCTTTTTTTTTTTTTTTTTTTTAATCAGTAAGTAGCCAGTTTACACCGTTCACCATCGTCCAGAATGAATACATTCCTACAGTGTGTTAGAGGCGATGTTTTCAATATTTTGGTGAGTTTCTAGATTAAAAATTCGAGTTTCTTACGGGAAGAAAAAAATCCTACTTGTGCACCTTTAACTTTAAAACCAGATGGAAAAAAAAAAAAAAAAGTATGACAATTTCTTTGGTTGGTGCACTTCGAAATCGAACCTATAAAACTTTCTCCAGCAGAAATGACGTCAATAGATCCTAAATCGCACCTACCCAGTGGAATAGCTAAGTGGGGGAGGATGGTGCGGTCCACCCTGGGTGGTTTTTTGGTGGTTTTCACGTGAGACCCAATTTTATTTTTCGACGATTCTTTTATTTATGTTAACTTAGTAATTTTTATTACTTAATTAATAATTACTTTTTAACAACTATACTTACAACTAAAATAAATAAAATATAAATATAGCAAAACCGTTACACTTCCCTATCATACTATAATTCAAATTCTTAAAAATAAAACAATAAAACGCAAGGCAACGGCTGCGTCTCAGCAGCAGCACCTCACAGTCAGTACACATTTGTGAAAACGTATTGTTTTTTTTCTTCTTCTAATTTTGCGCATAACTAAGGCCATTGTCAGGATTTTAGGGCCCCGGGAATAATACTATTTCTACGGGCCCCTATCATATTAGGGTTTTTGCTTAACCCTTTCGATGCGTTTATGCATTGTATAAAAATTAAAAAGCATGTTTCCGGTTTCACCCTAAAAAATGTTAAAACGCCTGATTATTCATCATTAACTTTTTTTAATCTGTTACACAGTTATATCCATCGGGTCGTTATCGAAACCGTTGAAAAAATATTTATTGTATCGTTTATGTATGTTTAGTCTAGATCTAAAAAAAAATCTTTCATACTGCTTGCTCGTTTGCGGTGTTTATGGCGATCAGGGAGCTGCTGCGAAAACGCACGCCAGTCTGACAAGTGGTGACGGTAACTAAGCACCAGATTGTTATATGATCTCGTCAAGTGCGTGTAATATCTTTGTGATTTTACATCGTTCTTCTTTGTTTTTCTGAGCTGAGTTAGAGTATTACAGTTTTTAGGCGTGCAGACTACAAAAAGTAACATTTTAAACAGGGATTTATTTATCCCTGTTATTCCTTATTAATTATGTTATTAGTTATTATGAACATCTTTCTTTTTCTTATTCTTTCAGTCTTACTTAAGATGAAGCGAATAAAAGAAAGTGGCGCAGCGTTTAGAAAAAAAGAAAAACGACTAGGTAGGAAGAATTTAAAAAGAATGAAGATGCACTACTGAAATGCCTCAATCGCGAAACTACTATTACTTTGCTGAAGCAATTTCCGAATTCAAACCATCGTCAAGTCAAGTGATTCTTCAACTTCAACAAGCGACAAGGAGTGTAACGTACAAAAAATTGACTTAAAAGATGTTGGTCTTTGGCCAAGTAAGATTGACGATGACATACTGATCTTACTGGTACGTCAAGGTGCGTTTGGGGTTCAACATCCAGATTCTGATTTTGATGAAGTGATTCGTGAGGATGCGTCAATCAAAGAACGAAACAGAAAATTTACATGCGAGTGGTTATTTCGAACTCCGCCAAATAATGAAAAAATGTTGAGGTCGTGGTTGGTGTAATCTCCTTCCAAAAAAACTTATTACTGCTGTTATTGCAAACTATTTGCAGACAGACAGAAGTCATTCAAATTTTGATTCTGCAGATGGATTCAACATGAGGTGGAAACTTAATCCTGAAATATTCGACCACGAATCTAGTGTGGCCCATGTTCGATCTTTCACACAATGGAAGGAGTTGGAAATTAAAATCCAACGTGGAGCAACAATTGATAGAAAGGAACAAGAACAAGTTGAAAACGAAGTGAAGAAGTGGAGGAAGATACTTTCAAGATTGTTGGATATCATTAGATTCCTAGCTAAACAAAATTTGGCTTTACGGAGTCACCGAGAAGGAAATCATTACGAAACTGTTGATGAACCTGAATCAACGGGAAATAGAGGAATTTTTTAGAATTAGTTCATTTGTTGGCGAAATACGATCCAGTCCTACATGAACGTATTCTAAGAATCAAGCTGAGAAAAAAAGTTTGCTAAATCCTATACGAGTATGTCGCCTACTATTCAGAACGAGTTTAGAGAAATTTTGGGAGAAAAAGTAAGGAGAAAGTTATCGAGCAAGTAAAAGAAGCAAAGTATTTTTCTGTGATATTCATCAGCACCCTTGATATTTCTCATAAGGATTAAACAAGCTAAGTTTTACGCTACGTTATGATCGATGGAAATAAAGTGAAGGTTGTGGAAACATTTATTGATTTCATTGAAACAAAAGGTACGCCGAGAATATTTCAACTATGATTTTGCAAAAATTAGAAAACGACGAAATTGATATTCAGAATTGTAGAGCACAAGCATATGATAATGCTGCTGCTGTGATGACTGGTCAACATACTGGTGTTCAGAGATGCATCAAGGAAATTAATGGAAAAGCAGAATTTGTCGCATGTACAAATCATTCGCTGAATTTGGCGGTGTACATGCAGCTTCTGTTGCTGTGAATTCTGTGACATTTTTTTTTTGGAACTGTAGAGCGTTTGTTCATGTTTATTTCTTCCTCAATCTATCGCTGGGATATTCTGACTTCAGTCACTGGACAAAGTGTCAAGCGTGTAGTAGAAACTCAGTGGAGTACACGGGGAGATGCTGTGAGTGTTGTAAAAAAAAAATTACTCGAAAATCTTAAGTGCTTTTGAACATTTAACTGGTGAAGAAGAAAATAGAGTTACCAGGTCAGATGCTGGCGTGCTGGTTGTTGCGTTACAATCGCTTTCCTTCCTATGCTTTCTTGGCTTTTGGGAATCCGTCCTTCTAGAAATTAACGATACACAGGTCTACCTCCAAATTAAAGGATTGGATATACAACAATGTCACATTGTTGTATATCCAATCCTTTGGATATACAACAATGTGACATAAAACTTGAGGCTTTAAAATCATTTTAACTGAAAATAGGGATGAATTAGTTAACAATTAAGTAGCTTACGTTAAAGAAATTTGTGATGATCTGGGGATAGTCATGGATCGTCGGTGTAGAAAGAAGAAACTGATGGCATTTGAAGAATCACGAGATGCTGAATTATCATACGAAACTGAATTGAGGAGAGAAATGTTTTTTCACTGGACAAAATGATCCAAGAAATCACCACGTCATTTCAACAGCTTCATCTTCTTGCTGATAATATGCTTTCCTTACTCCATCGAATCTTTTGAATGATAAATACTAATATCAACTAAATCATTATCACGATGACATTAATAAGGAAGAGTTCCTCGTTCCTCGTTGAGAGAAAAATACTTCAGAGTTTTATTTCTGTTGCTGCTACGCAAGACGAAACAGAAACGTGGAAGGACGGTCCCCTTGAAATTTTGCTCGAAAATAAAATAAAATAAAACATTGAGAGGAGTTTTTCTAAATTAAAATTGATTAAGAATTACCTAAGATCTACAATGAGTACTTTGCATTTAAGAAATCTTGCCATACTGTCTATCGAACAGCAACTGAGTGATGAAATAGACTTCGACGATGTCATCGACGATTTTGCTAATAGAAAAATCGTCGGGGATTTACTTCAAAATAGTAATACAAGTAAAACAAGATAAAGTTTTACTTCAAAAATAAACAGTGTTTTAATTTATTTCCCTATGCGTCGTTTTGACTTTTTGTAGTATATTTTGGTGTGTACTGAGAGGGGCGGCAAACTCAGAGACCGCCCCAGGCGGCAAAAGCTCTAGCTACGTCACTGCACTTACCTAAGAAGAATTATTGCTATTATTTGGAATCCCATTTCGCTGAGAAATAAACAAAAAATAAGATTAGTTGAAACCAAAATTAAGATAGCTCAAAAAAATTGTAGAGAAGCTAAATATAGCAAATTTAAGTTTTACCCATTTAGAATGAAGTTGTGTCATTTCGAAACATTTTGCCAAATTTCACCATGAACTGACTGAAAGAAAATTTCAAGCTTTGACACGTGCAGTCGAATTTTATTATTCCTTCAAAGATATCAGCTGTCCTCATGCCAAAAACTATACATATCGCAATTAATTTTTAATATCGTCAAAAGTTTGTAAACAAAAGTTGAGTCATAAAGAACATATTGGAGGAAAGCATGGTTCAAATAATTGCGACATTCTGTGACAGAGAGGAGCAAATACATATATCAAGAATAATGTCACAAATATATGGAAGCAGTTTTAAAAAATATATATAATTTTTTAAGATTAGAAATGCGGCTTCATTTCTACATATTTTACAAATCTGGAAATGTGACAACGGGTTAATTATTTTATCTTTAGAGTACAATTATCCGTGGATAAATCAGGTGGGAACAAAAGGGAAAACAAGTCAGTAAATGAGAGAAGAAAGAACAGTGAAAACAGTTTCTGCGGCCAAATAAAAAAAAAAAAAAAAGCCCTATCGGGGTTATCTTTCTCTCTTTTTCGGTTACTATAGTAGCGCAGGAAAAAAACCGTGAAACTACCGCTCTGAGATTTAGGTCAAGAGAATTTTAGGTTAGCCGACGTCTGCCAGGTTCCATTTTGGCAAACAGTATTTTTATTTTTTATTTTTTTTTTTTAACGACCGTAAGTTAGTGATTGTTTTCTTTTAATTACGTATGTTTATCTCACAGCCGAAATGTTGTGTAACAACATAGCGTGATATAATTGTCGACTTGAAACAAGCCTGGCTTGTTTGATATTCCTTCTATTTCAAACAACATTTCCAAATAAAATAACACAACAATTGAAAACAGGTCATCTTACTGCGAGACTTGCAATAAAGTTTTAATACTGCAAATCTTTTCAACGAGTGTCAACTATAATTGCATCTCAATGTGGCTAAAGTTCATTCTGTTCTGTGTCTAATAAATTTTTAATTATATGCGCTCTTAAATCCAGTTGTAGTTTTAAGACTTGTTCCGTTATTACGTTTTATGTTTATAATCTATTATTAAGTAGGATGCAGTTTATAAGGATTATAATGAAACGAATTATAATTAGTTTCAAATCTTACCGAAATTGATTATTATAAGTTTTTTTTTTAATCGTCTGCCACTATCATTAAGGAAACTGATGTACCATGTTTTAATAAATATAATCCATTATAATTAACCATAATATACAATTAACGAAAGATCATTTATTTAAAGATGGACTAATTTCGCAATTGGCCTGTTTAACACAGATGACTGCAGCATTGGTATTCTGTCTGTCCCCGGGTGGGGGAGGAGTAAGAGAGAGAGAGAGAGAGAGCAAAATGAGTATGAACGAACCATAGCAAAAGTAGTTCAAAGCTATACTGAAATAGAACATCGAAAGCATCATGAGGGGAGATAGCTACATAACTATGTAGAAAATGACTGGAGATTATTTAAAGTCCTAGAGGTATTTCAAAATAAGAACAGATGAGATGAGTATAACACATACTCGTGATATGTCCTGAATTAAATTATATTTAATTGCATCGAGTCCATCGGAATTAAACGTGCTTTGATTTCAATTGAGTAGATATGAATCTCTGTAGAGCTTGTTAATATGATAGCTGCTGTTTTAGCAAATTCACTCGTATTTTATATATAATATTAAAAGGTGTTAGCTTTTCTTTTCTTTTTTGTTTTGTTTAGGTGATTGCTGTTCAGGATAATGAAGATGGATATTGTGATATTCCTAGATTTGCAGACTACTGTTATGTTGTTTATGGTTACGCTAAAGAAGATCAGATCATAAAACGAATAAACGAATATATTATTATGTCAGTTGCAAATGGTTTCCAGCAGGCTTCTCTATTTGGAGCGAGGGATATATTGGCATCTCCGTAATGAGATGAGCTAACTATTTTTCAGTTGAAAAGTATTTATAAATGCTTTGCACGTCGCAGAAGAATTTCGAATCCAGGTGCTTCCAAGCAATGGGAACACTGACATTCTTCTAACTGTAGTTTGCAAATAAATAATTGATTGGTAGCTTAGTAATTGATTGATAACTTTCGCCAGCAACCTAAGAACGTAAATTATATTTTAAAGCTTATAAGAGTTTATGTTTGTGAGGAGGGGGGGGGTGCAATATAAAACATAAATTTTTATTTAACGATCATTATCTCACTTTTTTATAAAACCATTCTTCTGTAAGACATTATTTAAATTAAGGGGATATCAAATCCCACATTTGTTTTAAAACCGAATAAGAAACTCAAAGATCGGAATCAAAGAGTTTCATGCCGAATATAGTAACTATAAACGTATCGGCGACTACTAGAGTAACCTAAAGCACGTAGTTCAAGTACGTAGTACAAACTAGGGCAACTCGTTGCAAAGGTGGAGAAAGTTCTGATCGCTATTCTTAGTATTTTCCATAATGTAAAACCCATTTCCTAGGAGATGTATGATGTTATACATTATGTTGGGAGGTCATTACCCAGACCGGTTTCGATCTTTATTGAGATCTCATCAGTGAGTAGCTAGACCAAAGTATAATACTAAGGGTATAGCGAAAAGAACTTATATACTCTGCTATACAAGTTGTCAAAAAGGTGCACCCATAAATTATTTAAATAAAGAGCCAATAGGCTTCATTTCGATCTTTGAGTTTCTTATTCGGTTTTAAAACAAATGTCGGATTTAATATCCCCTTAATTTAAATAATGTTTTACATCACGGAAATGAAGCCTATTAGCTCTTTATTTTAAATAATTTATGGGTGCACCTTTCTGACAACTCGTATAGCAGAGTATATAAGTTCTTTTCGCTATACCCTTAGTATTATACAAGCTCATCACATTCAATATGCCTACTAATCTAGTTAAAATAATTCACGCATACCTCAGAGACAGATATATGCAAGTCAAAATAAATGAAACTGTGTCAACCAGACGCAAGGTTCTGCCGGGAGTGCCGCAGGGCTCACTCTTGGCCCCCTTGCTGTTTTCTATCTATATAGCTGATATCCCTCAAAACCCAAGCTCAACAATCACTGCATTATATGCAGATGATACTGCATTATTAGCAAGATCTCTCAGCCCCAAACTAGCTATCATAAGACTCCAAAACAGTATTCACACACTAGAGAAATGGTTGATGGACTGGAGAATCCAAGCCAACTCACAGAAGAGTTCAGCCATACTGTTCACTAGAAAAAAGCCTCAAATCAAGGAAGATATACATTTACTAGGAGTTAAAATCACATGGCAGAATACAGTCAAATATCTCGGCGTAATTCTCGATAAAAAACCACAATTCACCAATCATCTAGAACACATAAGTTTAAAAACATCCAAAGTAATAGCGCAGCTCTACCCCATGATCAACAGAAAAAGTAAATTCGATACTCAGAACAAACTACTCATATACAAGATGGTAATATGCCCAGTCATCACTTACGCATCTCCTGCATGGAGTCATACCTCGAACACAAATATTCAAAAGCTGCAGAGAATACAGAACAAATGTCTGAGAATGAGTTTGTATGCCCCGTGGTTTATCAGAAACTCCCAAATTCACAGAGAAGTCAACATTCCCTACATCACATCTCTCCTTCACGACCTAGCTGAAAAGTTCTTCATCAAGACAATTAATCATCCGAACCTACTGATCAAGCAAGCTTCAGACTATAATGAAGCAGATTTCTGCAAATACAAGAGACCCAAATCAATTCTATGCTGAGCTGAACACAGTTAATCTCACTGCCCTTTCAGGGCGAGCTTAAAGCTCAATAATTCTCCACCCAGAGAACTTTCCTTTTAAGATGGAGGGGAATATGAAAAGCATTTATGCTTCATAAGTCAGTATCGTTCTGCGTTCTGCCCTTAGTATTATACTGTGGTCTAGCTATTCACTGATGAGATCTCAATAAAGATCGAAACCGGTCTGGGTAGTGACCTCCCACCATAATGTATAACATCATACATCTCCTAGGAAATGGGTTTTACATTATGGAAAATACTAAGAATAGCGATCAGAACTTTCTCCACCTTTGCAACGAGTTGCCCTAGTTTGTACTACGTACTTGAACTACGTGCTTTAGCTTACGCTAGTCGCCGATACGTTTATAGTTACTATATTCGGCATGAAACTCTTTGATTCCGATCTTTGAGTTTCTTATTCGGTTTTAAAACAATGTGGGATTTAATATCCCCTTAATTTAAATAATGTTTTACATAGCCGAAACGAAGCCTATTGGCTCTTTATTTTAAATAAATTCTTCTGTAAGTTTAAATTTTAAAGTGCGCTTTTTTCCGTTTTTCCCCCCACTAATTAGCTTCGTTTTATTTTGACATTTGTGACAAATATCCCGAATTAACCCACCATAGTGCCAACTGCTGGTGGGAAATGTCTTCAATTATTATTTTCTTGAAAAACAACTCAGTACCTTTTTCTAAACACATACAAAAGTGCTGTCAACAAAGGAAAATCTAATAATGAAATTGCAAAGCATTTCTTCTTAGCATTTTAAACGGTAGTGCAAAACATCAAATCCTAACATCTATCACATGGTGATCAGTTTCATCGAGAAGCGATTAACTTAAAAGCATTCACTATATTACAATAATTCAAAAGAAAAATCGAACCATTTCTCTTTTCCAATAAATGGTTCTTCGAATAAACAAGGGTATTGATTTTTTTCAATATATCATGCATGTTCAAGGCCTCATTTTTGACGTCAAAAGCCGATGACATTCATTCACAAACTGCATATTTAAAATATGAAATCTATGATCTGATAGCTGATCATTTTCTTGCAAATCTATTCAGGAAGGAGCTGAACGTATGCGGTTCTTTCTCAAGTTCCGTATCACTTATAAGAAGGCACGGAAAGGAGAGCAGCGGATGAAATGATGAGCAACTGGAGAAGTCATCCAATTTCCGAATTTTGGGATCCCAGAATTGAAGTACCCGTAATCGTATGACCTTTATATAAAAGTTTAATTTGGAAGTAACTGAGAAATAGTTTCAATTTACAATTAAGCCACATGTTATTAAATGGGGGGGGGGAGGATCCACTGACCCCTATATATGTATATATATATATATATTAGGATAACCAAGTTATTTTATAAACTTGGTTATTTTAACTCCTAATCCCAAGTATGCAAACAATTAAGTTTGCGCCTGAAACAAAGTTCAAGTCTAAAGATGGTGCAACACCAGGGCAACTCATTGTAAAGGTGGGTAAAATAACCAAGTTTATAAAATAACTTGGTTATCCTAATATACAATATCCCCAAGTTAAAAAATTTATTACATCTATATCTCCTCCAGAGATTTTTATTAAAAATAAAAACACCTTGTTGCAACTTCTATAGGTAAAGTTGATAAGGCTCCGTATTACTATAACCTTGGTATTTAGGGTCTACCTACTCACTGATGAGACCCCAATGAGGGTGGAAAGGTGGAACTTAGAGTCAGGCAAAATGTTTTTGCCTGTCTCTAAGTGGGGCCACCGCTGAGATTATGGCTCTGCTTGGTGGTGGGGTGAGCCTGCCACTGGGTAGAGCCAATGCTAAGAAGTTCTTCTCGGTGACGGGGTGAGCCTGTCATCAAGTGGAACAACGCTGAGTTGGGCGATCGTTTGGGATCGTCTTATCTTATATTTTTAGAGCTCGCTTCAACTATACATAAGGTTGAAACCGGTCTGGGTAGTGACCCCACCCATAATGCATTGCACTATACATCTTCTAGTGAGATGTGCTTTACATTATGGGAAAATACTAAGAATAGTGATCGGAGCTTTACCCACCTTTACAATGAGTTGCTCTGGTGTTGCACCATCTTTAGACTTGAACTTTGTTTCAGGCGCAAACTTAATTGTTTGCATACTTGGGATTAGGAGTTAAAATAACCAAGTTTATAAAATAACTTGGTTATCCTAATATACAATATCCCCAAGTTAACAAATTTATTACGCACATATATATATATATATATATAATTAACCGATTTCCAAAAGTCATGGAAATGTCTGCACTCTTTTAGTACTAAAAATAAAAAAGGAAAATAAAAGAAGAAACATATGGTCCTAATTATCATATATATTGTATATAGCTGACGACTTAATCACACACACACACCGCACGATACTCAATTTTCTCCATTTCAAGGGATACACAGACAACACTTTTACTTCAGGCAGCTGTATAAAACAAAGTACTTGATAGAATGGCTTGCAATTTCACACGGATGTTTATGACAGATGTACCAACTCAGAAAAAAAAAACTCGCCGATAGTGTTGCCATCTATGGTCCAGGCCGAGAACATTTCATACCACCCTCGTATATGTGGACTGAAATTTGGTCATCTGGATTTGGAGGGGATGAAGAAACTTTGAAGATGATTTAGAGGTAATTGATATAATATGTCGGGATCGTGGAATATTTCAGAAATAGAAAACGAAGGGTGGTACGCTTTAAATGTTTAAGCTATTGAGAGATATATTACTGGATGTATGTATGAGAGTTTTCAGATGGGGAAGGGGACTAAACCGAGGTGAAATCGTGGGAGTAGGTTGAAGCCTTGAATGTATTGCGTGGGTGTGTTGTGAATGCTAAGCTCGTAAATGAATTTAAGGTGTAATATGACAGAAATGTCGTGGACAGAGTACATCCTTCGTGATAAGTCTTGGGGGGGGGCACATAGACATTTGTATTAATTGCATAATCTTGCAACTATCAACTTCTCTCCGACGAGTTTTCGACTCCATGAGATTTGTTGTCATCATGAGAATAATAATAATTCTACCTATCTGCCAAAAGTGAATAATCGACATAAACGCATGACAACTTGTGCTACAATTTTTGGTATTTCACGTAGAATCTTTAGATAGTTAGATGCATCGTGTTCATACTCTCTCTATGGTTCTGTGTCACCTTTACCCTCAACTCAGGGAGCTTTGAAAAAAAAAACAATCATTATAATGACGTGATTAAACAAAATTGAAGCAGCTTGCTATTGGCAATATAAATAACTTAGCGTTTTTATTTATTTATTTTTTTAAATTTAATTAATTCCTCCCCCATCTTTTTTGTTAGGACTACGAAACGCTTTCACTGTTGAGTCGTGCATGCACTCGTACCATAAAAATAAAGAGAGAGAGAAATTCACACTCATAACACTTTAGAGAAACTTGCCAGCAAAGGTTGGTCGATTGGTAGAGCCTCTGCTACTAATGGCTCAGCAAACAGTTAAGCAAGTTTGAGCGCGGTTAGTAGTTGGAAGGGAACAATCGTTCAATGTTGTTAGTACACTCTTCCTCGATGAGTCTTTGGACTCTCCGGAGTGTCACATAATAATAATAATAATAATAACCTGTCGAATATTGCGTAATTAAAAATTACACGCTCAACGAAAATGTTCGATATAACATTTCGTTCTGCTTTGCCGATAATATGAAACAGCATGACGAATAATATTACCACAACCTCCAGCTCAGTGGCGCACTCAGGATTTAATCTTGGAGGGGGCCGAGCGCTCAGGATTTAACCTTTGGGGGGGACGAGTTGAGTAGACGTTTTGCGAATACACACTACACATCGCATACGACCTATAACTGAGCATCTGCAGTGATCGCTAATTCATAAGTAGCACACAACATAAATAAAAAAAATGAATTTTAATTAGGAAAAGATTTTTGGAAATTTTTCTAGTGTTTTTTCCTTTTCTTTGGAGAATGCCCCCCCCCTCTGGGTGCGCCACTGCTCCAGCTCATTCAGTACCGTAGAAAGTAAAATCGCTGCACCAAATGTTATTCAGCAGGCGTATGTAGACTTCAAGGATGATTATTTACTCACTTGACCTACCTATTCATTCTTGCTTAAATAACATGACCTGTTCAACAATTCTCAATGACCTTCACCTATAAATACTTTACTAATAATGCAGTAAGGATATCCGCGATGTTAAAAACACGCAAAATAAAGACAACACAGTTGCATTTGACTAGAAAGTTAACACCATTTAGTAATGTATGATGCTCTATTATTAAAGGGTCCAATATTCGCTCTCCACATAGCGGGTTGCTATTTTGCTACATTAACTAACGAAAGCGTAATAGATGATTATTTCACAATTTGACCAATTGCCTGCTGTTATTGCAGTTGACGGATTTCTTGCGTGTCCGTAACTTACTTCCGTGTCTATTCAATGTCTCTCTCTCTCCGAACACGAAAACCTACATTTCGAAGGTCTCTTAGGTAGAGTACGTGACCTTCGTTTTTAGGCTTCTGTACAGAATACATATATTCTTTTAACCATGATAAATGTGCATATCAAAAATGACACGAACATCCATCCCTTTACGTAGGTCAATACAAGCTAGGAATCTCAGACATATATACCGTGGAACTAATCATAAGAGGCATTGTTTTGAGGAATCTATTGATTAATTCGGCTTTTTATTCTAGAAACAGTTTAATAAGACTTTCGAGCTGTTGGAAATCAGCTGTTTGATCATATTTATGCCGAGCCTTACATGGGTATCGCAATATTTTGGAAAATGGACAACAGTGGCTATATTCTGATTTTTGATAGCTGGAACAAATTAAAGCAGAAATCATATGTGTTAATAAAAGGCCATAGAATAAATTTTATTTTTAAGCTTAATTAATGAAACAAATAAAAGGATGATTGCATGTCAAAATGTGACTCCTATGTTGAAACAGTAACTAAATTACTTGAATATTTAATTGTCTTAACCTACAATTATCTAGTCTCCTTAGACAAAGAAGACTGCAAAAAATGTAAAATAAAAGCAACACAGTTTATTTTTGGCATGCCCAGTCTCAATAATTTTTGCCGGCATGGTTTGTCGAGTGGTTAGCGTATCCACTCTCCAGCCAAAAGGCTGCGAGTTCGAATCCCGCCGTGGGCATGGATGTTTGTGATTGGCTGTGAAAATACTAGTGATGTATTTTCACAGTAGATGATACGGTTGGTGAATGAAGTTGGATGGTGGAGACAGAGAGTTGTAGAGTAGGTACCCTCCCTCGATGAGTATTGGACTCCCTGGAGGTGTCAAATAATAACAATAGTCACATTTATTTTTATCTCCATACTGCAAACTAAACCAAACAAAGATTCTGTTAGCGTAACTCATTTTGGTAGATTGTGGATCACGAAGAACTTGAAATATACTTTTAGAAAAACACATTTTAAATCAAATCGTATTATAATAATTATTATTAACTGGACACCTCCTGGAATCAAGACTTATGATGGGATACCCACATCATTTACAAAGTGTCATCATACTTCTTAAATTCAGTCATTGAAAATGAATGAAGTTGCCTAGGGCAACCCATGAATATGTTTTTAATCAGGGGCTGCTCGTGCATAGGCACTTCGGAACTGCACACCCCCAGTTTTTCTCGATATATAAATATATTGTATATCGAGAAATATAAATAAATATTAATTTATTTATATTTGCTTGCAATATTTAATTTTATCATCAAATCCTATACAATTCTCTTATTTTGTATAAAAAATAATAAAAATCCATCTTGTAGCACTTAGGAGGGCGAAGGACGCTAGCAGCACTGTTTACTACAGTGTCATATTGCTACGCAATATGACACTATGTTTACCGCAGTGTCATATTGCTACGCAATATGACACTGCGGTAAACATAGTGCTACGCATATATGAACGTCATAGTGAGATGCTATTAGCGTAATACGACACTGTTCGTAGCGCAGTTCCGCTGTTGTTTATATGCAGTTTGCACCAGTAGTTGTGTTCGTAGTGCTTATCGTGTTTACTGCATCTCTTTAAATATTTGGACATTACAATTAAAGTCATAACATTTGTTATAGTTTTTATTTTAGAACATTATTGGGGTTATGATAATGGATTTTATTTTAAAGTAATTTTGAATTATACCAAACTGTATAATTTTATCGATAATACACAATATTTTTACATGTTTAATTTTTTTTAAATTTTTACCATAATTTTGATATTTTATCCAAACACGTATGCACTGTACTTACAGTGTGTATGTATATTTCGAAAGTTGCAGCACCCCCTCCCCCCCACGATTTCAAGCCACGAGCAGCCATTGTAATTTTAATACAGGGTAGTTCATACATAATCGAACCCAAAGTTTCTCGACCGTACACAAACGAATGCAGACATACACCCTTCGAATGGAAAAAGCCTGGATTCGACTCACGTTATGACGAGAGGAATCTTTATGTGATCTCTTTTTCAATTGAAGGTAAGTTAACCAGCCAATGTCATGCGGAAATAGGATTTTGTCTTCTCAGAAAGTACCCACTTTCTGGTCTTTGGTCAGTTCTCTGGTCGAGAGAACAAACAATTGGCATGGTACATTGCGTCCTTTAATTGGAAAGGTAAGTTCGATTCTCGTCTTGATGGAGGAATTTTAACATGCATTAGATTCCTCCGTCCACTCACCTCCGTAATTGAAGGTGAGTTAGCCGATTTCAGATGGAGGTAGTAGGATTTTTTTCTCCTGGAAATTCAGGTTTTTAATCCTGCATACAGACAAACAGACCTTCAGAACATATACAATTTACAGACAAAAAATACCAGTGGTGGTGGGCAGTAGATGGCGTTGGTGTAGATGATGATGGGAGTGGTGGTTTGGTGGAGACAGAAAGTTGTGCAGTGGGTGCTATCCCTTGATGAATCTTTGGACTCCTTGGAGGTGTCATGAAATAATAATATCGGATAGTGGTAGATGTGTAATGTATGCAGTGACCTCCCACAATGAATCCTTCAACTGCATGGAGGTGTCTAATAATAATCATAATAATAAAAAATAGTGATCCTAAGCAAGAGAAGTTGTTCATCTTAGAGTACAGTTGATAGGTAGAATTATTTTTCTTCTTAAAACAGTTATTAAAATATACATAATCTCAGTTCAAGTCATAATAACATTAATTTTTATCTTTATTCTGCAAACCAGACCAAACCAAACTTTTCCTAACAGACACTCAACTGCATCTTCAATTGCTAGTCATCTCACTTTTCCCAATTAAAAACTGATTCTTTATATCTCAAATGTGGCATTTACACATGTTGCAGTGGTTTTACTATGTCAAAGGGCATCACATTTAAATATGTTGTTATCAACCATTCTGAACCTCTTTTAATTCCTTTAAATGTTGATTTTCTTCAGCTGTCCTAATAGCAATATTGAGGTATTTGCTATCACCAATGATCGCAGCCAACTGCTCATGTGCTTACTCAATAATCCAAACTTGATCTCCTCCACATCAGTGATTCCACATCCATGGAATCTATTGCTTTGTCATACTGTGTCACATGGCTTCCAGACTACATAAAATAAGCATGTAGCAACCAGGAGTGTGTGGATGGAATAATGGATTAACAGCATGAAGTGATCTGAAGCATGGGACAATGATACCAGAGGCATGTTTCCACAAGTATAACAAAAAAATTCTCCCTGCTGAAACATTCATGTACAATAGTACTATGTGTCAATGATTCAACCACCAGAAAATATTTATTCAACCAATTGGCCATCTATTAGTCACTATTGCATTGCAGTGCCAATTGACTACTGGTCAAGTAGTAGTAGTGCAATGCAATTGTGATCTACAAAGGAAGTTATTAAAATTCACTAATGCATCAGATTGTCACAGGGGAATGGAGGAGGAAAGTGAGAATCGGGGAGGAACCACTGATGGTGAGTGAGCAGGAATTATATGAGGAATTGAATAAACTTGATGTCAACAAGGGCATGGGACTTGATATATCATAGTATATCTTGAAGGAATGTTCCAGGGAGTTACTTTAACTTATATTTTTAATGTCTTAGATTAGTCCAGGTTTCAAAGGAGGGGGAAGTTGACAAAATTATTCTGCTTCAATAAAGGAGATGATAAGATTAAGGTTTTGAATTATAAGCCAATCTGCTTGTCTGGAGTTCTGGTCAAGGTGTTGGAGAGCTAGTGAGAATAAGGATTCAGAACTGGGTTGACAGCAGTAGAAATTTTCTTTATTGGGCAACATGGGTTTGCTAAAGGAAGATCATGTTTTTAGCAATCTGCTTACTTATTGTAACAAGGTGACGAATACATCTGACAAGGGGGATGTATATACTAGTATATTTAGATTTTGCAAAGGCTTTTGATAGACTGCCACATAACAAACTAGTACTTAAACTGGAACAGTTGTGGTTGGATAGTAGATTCATGCATTTGATTGGAGACTGGCTGTCTGATAGGTACAGCAGGTTGTGTATGGGGGGGGGGGTGATATCAGAAGAGGAAAGTCACTAGTGGTGTGCCCCAGTGAGTTGTTTTGGGGTCATTGCTGTTTAATTTGTATGTAAATGACATTGGAAAGGGTGATTGGAAATGATATGCAGGTGTTGGCAGATGATGCAAAGTTGGAGTGCATTATGCATGAGCTATGCATGTGAGAGTGGGCCTTCCCATGATGAGTCTCTTGAATCTATGGAGGTATATTAATAATAATAGTAGAAGATCTGGAATTTCATGCATGTTAAATAAAAACAAAAATCAAGCAGATCCAAGTATGGTGGACACCAAGACTGGATACTTGAGGAGGAAAGGTAGTCAGTCTAATGAACCTAGTTCCAGTTGTTCCAAGCTGATAGTAGCAAGAATCAATGGATCCACTGCAGAGGCTATTTTTTTTTTTTTTTGGCATATGTTAGGTTCCCTGATACTAGTAGAGTGGTGTCTAAATGCAACTACGCACAGTATATCCATCTGGTGTCGGTTACTTCCATGAAGCAGAGATGGATATAGTTGCAAGAGCATGAACTTCTTAACTCAACTGAACACATATGTGGGACATGATGAACTTAAAAGTTTGTTAATAAAATCAACAGCTGTTGCTGCACCTGACAGGAGTGAGCATTGTATGATAAAAGCGGCAAGTCATTTTAAGCCACTTCTACATCATTAATAATAATTAAAAGCACCAAAATCATATTCTATGACAATCATACAGGTTCTCCCACCCCCAACAAAAAAAAAAAAAGTGCAAAGCAACAAAAAATATCTGTCTGAATATTCTGTAACATGATATAAAGATGTATCCAATGCTGGATTTTGTTTTACTTCATGATATACTGCTCTGTAAACCAGTGTTTACAATTCTTTCATTCTTATCTCTCTCTCTCTTCCCTTGTCTTGCTGTTTCCTCTAAACATTACTATTAGCATTGCTATTAATGCAAGTGGCAAGTTGGCTGCAATATTTGCCTATGAACAAAATGAAGCAGATATAAGGTGCATTAAATGTTACCACATTTGGGAAGCCAATAATACATCAACAAAACCATTTAAGGGGTTCTTTGGGGAGGCATATTTAAGATGAGAAATATGTGAAGTGGTCAGCAAAGGTCATTACAAATATATCAACAATTAATCAGAAGATTAGTTAAAACCAGAAAAATTGAAAAGTTGCTAGAATTTAAAAAGCTGAAGACCTAAGATGAAGCACATATAGAGAAGGAACAACAATCATATTAAAAAAAAAAAAAATACCATTTAAATTCAATAAAAGAAATTATCTCCCAGTATCTTGAAGATTAAAATCACTATGATTAACTACGCTACCGGCCATGACGTCTATAGACATCAAGTGCATATTAAAATTGTAATACCATTGATATTACATTGAAATATATGATGGATATGAAGCATATGAGGATGCATATGTGATCCATAATGGCTGGTGAGGTGGTTAAAGGCAAAAGAAAGCATGCATGTTAAGAAAATATAGGTTAATGCACCAGATTACTCTGATGAAGGTATGAGGATGAATCCCATGGTGATGCATATGAGAAATTCCTCTGAAATTTACAAATAAAAATTGATACTATAATACCAATAGAAAAGACATTGACAATAATTAGAAACTTTAATGCAAGAGTAGACAAGCATTCTTGAGGACATGGAAGAAGTAATGGAGATATGTGAAATTAAGAAAAGAAGTGAAAAATTCTTTGAATTTTGTAAGACAACAGACTGGTAATTATTAACATTTTATTTTTTCATACAGTCACAAATGCACATTACCTTGCCTGATGGTAGAACTAAGCACTGTATTGATTTATATATCCTAGTCAACAAAAAATGGGAAACATAATTGTAAAATGTAAAAACCTTAAAGGAAATATATATGGTTTCTGATCATGAAATTCTATCAGCAAAAATAAAGCTTTAATTCAAAACAATAGCTAATAGAAAAAGACCTCTGAGGCTTGACACCTCAAAATTAAGACTCCCATACACAAAATGCATTTCAATAAAAAAATTAATTATAAAATGGGACCTTAAAAAATGCAGATTTTTTGGAAAAATGCGGTACTAGATGTAGTAAACAGACAGACCTAATAACTTGCTTACTATTGAAATAATAGACCTGTGGCATAAAAAATTTAAAAAAAAAAAAAGCTTTCTACTCCAATCACGTCTGAATTACTAGAAATCACAAAAAGTTAAAACAATAAAATTACATTTAAATATAGAGAAGCAAAATCAAATTGTATAAATCAAAAAGCATATATATGCATCTGAGTATATAGCACTATAAAAGAACTTTTAAAAACACACAAACCAATACCACTAAATGAAAGATAAAAGCCAATCTAAATTTTTTTTCAACAGTTATCACTGAAAATTATGAAAAAAAAAAAAGTTTGGTAAAAATGAGTAAGTCCCAAACCTATTAACCTTCCTACCGGCTAGGACGTCTATAGACGTCCAACTAAATCTGGATAAGATTCAGCCCACCTGTTTAAAGAACCTGGATAAGAAGTGCAATTTGACTGTCATGTCCATTAGAAGGTGTGATAAACCCTCACGCTGAAGAGAAAGGTTAATCGGATTATCTCCCGTTCGTAGCTGCCTCTCAGTTGCCTATAACAAGAAACGGACTTTCTTGTTCCATGCTGGTGAACTGAATTTTAGTTATATATATATAATTATTTATAGAATAAAAATAGAGAAATTATTTATATTTTTATTTTCTCTTTTTATTGTACAATACAATTTTAATTTCTGGACAAAATAAAGGTCTTGCATAATTTCTTCACTTAACCAATTTAATTTTTTATTTTTTTGCGCTAATTTTTTAATCGCTACTAGACAAAAGATTTTTCTTTGTTCTCGAAGAAATTAATTCACGATAATTATTTGGAATATTCTTTTAAAAAAAGAAAAGAAAACCGGCTGCCGACGTTCCAGGTTATATTAATTTTATTTTTGTACAAAACCATCGAAATCGAATATTACTTAACAGATTTCCTTTAGGACACGCTTGAGCAACTTTGCTTTATAGAGAATAACATGAAATTCTTTAATCATATTATTAAATTTTTTCTTCATGTTGTATAGTAATCTGTACTTTTACTTTCTTGGTTTCCTTGTATAATTGGTCATTACAAAATGAAATTAACAGTTATGATTTAAATTTATATTTTCTGCATAATTCAGATATTTTATTCTCCAATTTTTAAAGTAAGCGATACATTTGCTTATTTTTATCATTCAAAATATGTATATCAAATGTGAAATTTCATTTCCATATTTTTACAATTGAATTGAACTTTATTTCGCCTCTGATAGTTTAACACCCCCCCCCCCCCCCCCCCGTTG
The DNA here is from genome assembly GCF_054136105.1 of Typopeltis vanoorti. Taxonomy (NCBI): domain Eukaryota; kingdom Metazoa; phylum Arthropoda; class Arachnida; order Uropygi; family Thelyphonidae; genus Typopeltis; species Typopeltis vanoorti. Next base: position 26,299,622 of record NC_143556.1, on the reverse strand, counting down.
CATTACTATCACACACCCGAAAACTGTTATGAAACATAGGTACAGTTTTTATTTAATTCGTTATTTTTCTCTAGTAATTGTTCCACATGACTTTAATTTTTCGATACTGAAACTATGTGGTGATTATTATAAATTAGCAAATTATAAATCAGACAATATACATATTTCCTGATTATTATAAATCAGGAAATTATGTGATATTCGGATACAGGTGAAATTAATATTTAAAATCACTGTCATCCTTCAAATGCAATATCAGAATAAAGAAAGTGAAAAAACCGAAGTTTCGAAATACATTTCGAAAGCCAGCTCTCTAAATGTATTGGTCTACAGACTGGATTCTGAACACGCTAATGTTTCGTGATGTTATGACTGAAAAACAATTCAATCTCATCATGAAGTATTTGCATTTTCAGAATAATGAAGAATACGATCAGGCAACACATCCTTGCCCAGTCCTTAACAAAATTTATGATTTTCTGATGAAAATCCGTCAAAAATGGTGGACTGAAATGTAAGCAGTATATTCCCAAAAAGAAAGCGAAGTATGGAGTAAAATTTTTTATGCTTTGTGAATCGGAAAGTGGATATCTTTGGGATTCCAAACCTTATACGGGAAAGCAAACTATAATTTCCCTCGCTGATAAGTTCGGATTTCCCCCTTCGATGGCTTCAGGAAAGCTATCGAAGGGGGAAATCTGAACTTATCAGCGAGGGAAAGTCTTTGCACTACGTTGGAAAGACAAAAAAGATGTTTTTCTGCTATCTTCCCTGTACAATCCATCAGCGGAATCCGTGGAGAAGCATGGTTTGAAGAAAGAAAAACCCATTGCTGTGTGTGCATACAACGACACTATGGGTTGAGTCGACAGGTGCGATCAGCAGCTATCATTTTACTCTGTAATGAGGAAACAGCATAAAAAATATTACAAAAAAAGTGTTCGGACATGTTATTTGAATTTTGAAGTGTTTGGATTTTGTTATTTGGAACAGTTTCCTCCTGTACAAGAAAAAATGTTTGTCTACCATAACATATCTAGAATACAGAATAGAAATTGCGAAAGCATTGCTGCATGCACATGCACCTTCTTCAGCAAGCAGAAAAACAGGAAATCCTATCAGACATCTGAGGTTGAACGCTGCTAACTCCAACCATTATCCCGAAAATCTACCACCAACGGCTAATAAAAAAAAAAAACCTCCACGCAAATATTATGTATGTAATAAAAAAAATATCAGAAAGGAAACAAAAATCTGGTGCCCTGAGTGTAAAACTGCTTTGTATGTTTATCCTTGCTTCAAGGTGTTCCACGCTGTTCAAGAATTTTAAATTCTGAACAGTATGAAATAAAAAATGTTTGTTTTCAAAGCCATCAAAACAGTCCTTTTCAGGACTACAAATATTGATAGAGGGATACCCGAATGCACTGTTTCTTTTTCATCTTGAAGGCTAATTTTTAAGTTCTCTTTATAACACAGAGAAACTGGAAAGAGTATTCCAGGTAAAGTATTTCATCAAAACAATAAAAAATAATGAAATAAAATCTACCCTATATATATATAAAATGATAAGCTTTTTTATGTCATGTTTATCGAAACGTTTTGAAACTCAGGGGCTACCCTGAGTGTCGTGTCTTCAAAATTCGAGTCATCAGAATTCAGGGGCTGAACCCCCTTTCGAGTTATCACAATTGAAGGAGAACTGGTCTACCATACCGGAACACGGGGGGGTTGGGCATAGCCCCGCTAGTTAATAAATGAAATATATAAATAATAACGGGAACATTTTCACCTTGCCAACACTCAACATTGATGTGATATGGGTTCCAAATTTCTTGTTTCGGAGATATATATATATATATATTACAGTTTTGTAATAAAAATTTCTGCTACAATGAAGTTTGGCAGAATCAACAATATTATTACCACCTTATTTCTGTTTCTCGTGTGGGAGAAAAACGGTAAAATGTCACTCTTATAATTATATGAGATGTTATAATGGCAAAAATAGTAAGAAAAAAGTCATTTGCAGTTTCTCTTCAAAACACAAAGAAAGAACATTGTAAATTCAGCCAGTGGAAAAGAAAAGACTACATATTTTTCTCCTGTTATCTGATTTTTTTTCTTATAGTTCAAAGAAGAAATCACTGCATATAGACACTACATGAAGTCTGCAGGAGGGAAAAAAATATGGAAATTGTTTACATTATAACGAATAGAGAAATCATGTCAGAAAAATTATTCACGTATGATTCTAATCTCAGCAGACATAACATTTTCTTCTAGATTAGATATCTAAAGTAACTGAACCTTTGCTACTATTTTACACTAAAATGAATGGGTATGTTCCCCAAGTGATTTACGTTTGTAACAGCTGTCTTGCGAACGATTTATGAAATAAATTATCTGAAATATCTGCAGATTGCTTAGGTCTATATCCCCCCCCCAAAAAAAAGAAGATTATGAAACGCATATGCACCTTTTCTTTGAAAATAATTCAAATCCTCTTTTTCAAGATAATTGTATGATTTAATTTCTAATTTTTGATAATAAAAGTGAAACTGATCACTATAAATTAAGCAATTATTTTGGCATAAATAATGTATAAGCATGTAAACGAAATATCAGTATTTCTGTTAGAATATAGGTAATCAACAATCGAAAAGGAAACGAGACATTCTTGACATATTCTGCACTACAGCCTGGGGCACTTTAGTGTTCTCCCCTTTCTTCTCAATAGCACTGAGAGTAATAAGCCTTCAGCTTTTCCTCCAGCTAAGAGGATATAACCAAGTATTTACAAGACTAGATTATTTCAGAAATAGCTTCCAGCAGCATAAGAAGTAATATTTAGATTTTTTTAAAGAAAAACAAACAAAAATAATACTACTGAACTTTCTTTTGTGTGGTATGCATATAAACAATTTTGCATGGTGAAAATATAGCATATTATTTCTAAAATTTCACGTAATTTCAGCGGGCAGTAGAACAGCTGGTTTTAGATTGCAAATAAATAGAACAGAATTAGAAGTTTTACAATACAATCTGATTGCCGTATATCTTTTGTCAAAATGGTAAAATGAAGTAATTGATTTTGAATGCTCTCTAGAAAAGCTTTCAAACCTGTGAGTTCTAGGAGAGGATAAGGAGGGGGGGGGGAAGCATTAGAAAATCTTCAAAATGAAAAAGAATTTTGAATCATTCCGTATGATATTTTTCCCATTATATTTTCAACATATCTACGAGGATGTGCACTAGATATTATCGTAATATGCATAATACAAATAAATAAATAAATAAATAAATGACGAAGGCGAAGAATCACTGCTAAAATATCATTGGATATAAATTTTTGATACCAAAAAGACACAATCGGAAACCGAGTAAGGTAATTTAGCATTTTAACATTTTTTTTTATTTTGTCTTTATGAATAACAAAAATCGTTTCTAAATCTGAAATGTGATGATCCATATAATGCTATTTCGCTAGAAACGAAAGAAAAAGGACATATTTATTTCAATAAATATTATTTAAAAATATAAATATTTGACATAATATTTTCAAAGCAAACATTTGAAAATTTTAAAATTCGAAAAAAAATTATTCAATTATTATACGTAAAGTGAAAGAACAATCAGTGCATCTCTTCCGGTGCACTGATTTGTAGAATAAAATACACCAAATTCACTATCACTAAATAGATTCATTGCAAAAGCTGATCAGTGGGCATTTCAGGATTGATTTTTTTTTTTTCGCATATGTGAAATTGGTTTCAATTTTTGGGAAGAGACACAATAAATCATTTTAGAGGCAAGAAAGGTCAAATAACTTAGGACAGTAAATGAAATTCTAAGCAACACAATAGACGTAAAGACAGGGGGAGGGGACACAAAGGTCACTCAGCAACAGTTAATCCACTAATGCTATAGAATAGCCGTAACGAGATTAACGGCGGAGGAAGGTAATGGCATGATAAAAGGTAGAATGCCGACAAAATTTTGATCCATGAAAAAAGCTAGAGTGTGTTGAATATTTCATCCACACCGGCCGGTTGGGGGGTTAAAGATGGAAATGTGATCAGACAAGTGAAAACCTCCAGGTAGAGATGAAATATTACGTGACACCTCTAAGAAGTCCAAGGATGGCTCATCGAGGGAGGACATTCCACTCTATACAATCCACTGTCTACATTACCCACACCTCCATCTACACACACAATGCCATCCACCATCATTAAAGTTATTTTCTGTCTGTAAGTTACAAACGTACTAGGGGCAATTTGTCTGTATGCAGTGATGAAAAGTCCAAGTTTTTGGAAGAAAACCCCTGCTACCCTAACCCACTATCTACACCATCCATCCATCCACCCACACACACAAACACAAAATGCCATCCACACCACCAAAGTTATTTTCTGTCTGTAAGTTGCAAGTGTACTAGGGCCAATTTGCCTGTATGCAATGATAAGTCCAAGTTTTTGGAAGAAAAATCCCTGCTACACTGAAATACTGGTAGAGTTCTTTAGTATAGAGGAGTAACAACAAAAACATTATTTAGTGGAGTTATTCAACCAAGTCTTCAGTTCTGGAAAAAATTCCTAATGACTGGAAATTGGGAAGAATAATTCCTATACATAAAAAAGGCTATATTCAGGAATGTGCAAATTACAGACCAATAATTTCATCAACTCACACAAATTATTTATAGGAATTATACAAAGCAATCAATTCTTTCACCTTCCCTTTCTGCATTCTTCAAATATTACTATTATTATTAATTTTTGCACCAGAAAAAAGATTTTGGTCTTCCTTTGACTCTTTAATCTATCAAACATCTGCCTTACTAATCTTTTCCCCATTCTATTTAAACAAATATATCACTGAGATTATACTGTGTTCACGCATTCCTAATTGCTAACATTATCAATCCTTCCTAATATTGCTATTTTAATATGCTTCTGTCATCTTTCCATTCTCATAATTTTTCTCAGATATCTCATATCTGTAGATCAACTGTTTTATTTCTAACCCAGCTCTCAGACTCTTAAATGAAAACTGTCTTGTATACAAACTACTTTGTTTTGACTAATTTTTCTTAAACTTAGTCCACATAATTTATCCAGCTCACTCCTTACCATGCCATGTCAGCTTTGCTTATTCTTTTGTCTATCACATATTTAATTTGACATCTTCACTAACAATTGTGTCTAAATGGCTGAAATATTTGACTTGTTCTCTAAAATATCCATTCAGAATGCTGATTTGGTCTTTTTATTGCTGATTTTCATACTGAATTTATTACAGCAATTATTCCAGTTTAGTTAAGGAATCCTGAAGACCTCTATTGGATTTAAGCATACATCATCATCTGCATAAAGCAAAGAGCTGAGATTAACATCTACAATTTTGATATTAGGTTTAATGTCACTTTCCATTATAATATGATATGCATAGATGATGAATAACAGTGGAGACAGTGTGCACTCTTGCCTCACACCTGATCTTACAAATGACCTTCCTGTACCTCTTTCAATTATAATTATTAGACCTACAACTTAAATATAGACTATGTATAACTTGGTGAAATATCCCATTCACACCACAGTGTTTTGAACAGCTTCTCTCTTAGAACTTTGTCATATGTCTTTTCCAGATATACAAAACCTAAATACATATTCTTGTCATGGATAGACAAATAGTTGAGAAATCATTCTTATGATTTATCAACTGTCTGCCTTAAAATGAAAATCTGATCCTGATAACTTCTATTTGGACTGAACATAGTTTTTCTTCTTTTTCAAGTTTCCTTACCACAGTTTTCTTAGACTCTTCTCAAGTATATATGCATAAGTCTCACCTGGAATACTCAGTAGGGAAATCCCTCTGCAATCATCACATGGGTTTACTATACTTTTTTTATAGATGGGTACTATATGAGAACTCTACTCCAATTATCCAGAATTCAACCTTCCAACCAGATCTTCTGAATCATGGAGTGCAGACAGTAGTTGAATATCATCAACTTCAGCTGCCTTTCCACAATTTAGGTTTTTGATGGCTTTTTCTACCTCAGTTATTGATATATAGTCTTAATTGCATTCCTCTTGAATGTTTAGCAATCTTTCAAATTACTCTAGACATCTGGAATATTTTATCTTCAATTCATAACTTCTTTTAATGATATTACAGCAACACAAAACTAGTTTAAAAAAGGATATTTATTAACTGCCTTATATTTCACTGGATTTCAAGCCAGCATCTTCAGAACAAGATAAAAAGATTTGTGGTGTTGTAGTACCGTTACAATAAGTTATATAAATAATATTCAACACCTAAGCTTGTCAACTACACTTCATCTTTGTCATCTCTGATTCATCTGACAATACTTTTCCTTCCATTTCTAAGCATTTTCAACAGCCGCCAGGTTATTTTGTCATCTTTTTGTTCAGCTACTTTTTCACACTGCCTCACTTTCTTATATTTTTCTGTGTATTCTCTCAGAACATATGCTGATGTACTTGCTAGGGATTTTTGATATGTTCATTCTTCTTTTTCTTTTCCATGGCTGCATCTCTGACTTTCTAAATCCATCACTGAGGATGATTTCACTGGTAAAATCATCCTCAGTGATGGATTTAGAAAATCCATCACTGAGGATGCCTCTCATTACTGCATGCCTCTTTGGCTGAACTAGTGAATGTTTTATTGAGTCTGCACTGAAACTCTAAAGTTTGGTTTTTGTTTTCAAACTCTTTCATATTTGAATATACAGTTTATCTCTTTTTAAAAGCTTTCTTAGACACTTTTCATTTTAATATGATAATTTCGTCCTGCTCAAAACTAAATAACGATCATTTCAAATCTGTTTACTGCTCTATCTTGAACTAGTGTGAAGATATTGCTATTAGAAATAACACAATCAGTGAGATTTATTTTTTAAGTCCTCTCTCCATGCAAAATTGTGTACCTCTTCATGTTAGAATATGGAGTTAGTAATGACTAGTGCATGTCCTGACAAAAATTGAATGAATAACATACCATTATTATTAGCTTTGCTCATTACTTCAAAATTTCCCAAAACACTACTGTGTGTCTCGTGTTCATTTCCTATTCTGCTGTATAGATCTCCAGCAAGGACCAACTTTTTCTTTTTATGTTAGCTGCCATTTCTAATGACTCAAAAAAAAATCCTTCACTTCTTTGTAAATCGTTCTGTGAACTGAAACCACAATTAAGTTTCATTGCCCACTTTCCTTCTACTACTGGTTCACTCTTGATAATTGCCTACCATTCACAAAAATTATCTTCTTGTTTAGTGTTGAATACTATAACGAATGGTCATTAATGCCTGAATATAACATCTTGTATTTGTTATTTAGAAGAATCTCATCTGTTTTGTTTCATTATCACCATTTATGTTGACATCATACCTTTCCAGTTCTACCAGTTTCACTTATTTTCTGTTGATACTTATTATGCTGATGAATTCTATCTTGAATTCTACTGTTGTTGAGTTGAGGTATGTTCCAGTTGCTCCTTTTCACCATTCGCCCTAGTTCCCTGGCAAAAATAAGGGCACTGTGTAACCAAGCAATACCCCAGCTGGCATGACATTTCATCTTGCTGTACCATCATCTTTTTGTTTAAGTGAATATAGAATACATTTTGGTCAACTAAATCCCATACGACCAGCCCACTTTTCATTTATTTAGCATCTAGTTAGATATCTACTAATGAGGTGTACCATGAGAAGGTGAGAAATAGATATTAGGTCAGAAGCCCAAGTCAGCTCTTCATATTTTCCTTAAAAGATTCTGTGGAGGTCTCTTCAGAGTTACTATTATCAAAACTAAGTAGTTCTGATAATCCATTTTTGTCTGGAAAAGGGAAGGTGGAAGGGAAATAAGAGTTTCTTCATATCAAATTTATTAAGATGTATAAAAATATATTTTGATACAGATGATTTAATTAATTTAGTTAATTTAATGCACAAATAATATTACTCTCACAAATTACTTAAATGACTTGATGGAATTGGTTTTTCTCTAATATGATCAATAATTCATCAAACAAGTACTGCAATATTTTTATATAGCCTAGAAAAGGATGCATAATGTGTAAACAAGAACAGAATGCTTGTTATAAAACATGCATTCTGTATTTAATTAGACCAACTGCTTTCTAATGTATTCTAATTTGGATGTGAAACATTCATATTCTTCATAAATCTTAATCAGTTTTGAAATTCTAAGGCTTGCCAAAAGTTAATATGTAAAAACTGATTAGAAGATAACTGTGTTTTTGTTCATTATTTCTGCATCATTAATAAGGTATCTCAAAAATTTCTTATGATTTCTCCACACTTGTGATATGAGTAATTTCAGAATGCAGTTATTTCTCTATATCGCTTTATTATGGAAAATGTCACATTCTACCATGAATAATAACACAGATAAAGGATTACTTTGACTGTTTAAATTTATTTGTTCCCAAATTAATGAACATCGTCAACTTTTACTATAGCAAATATACTGTTATAATGAGCTCACTCACTATAACAAACTACCAAAGAAGTTTTGATAAAAACTACAGAAACATACTGCTATTCTAAAGAAAATTCAATACATCACTCTATCCATTATAACAAATCATTCTTGTGGTTCCCACAAATTTGCTGTAGTAAAAGTTGATTCTGAAGGGAAATTTGGACAATGAAATGGTAAACTCTTGAAAATAATTTCATATAAGCATCTATCAAAAAATGCATCGCTAATTCCTTCATACCCAAACTCCTATTTCTTATATAAGTGTGATTGATGAATAATGGCATTATAAAAGTTATTTTTTTCTACATGCAGTTTATTTTCTTACAAAGTAACAAGAAATACAAATGTTGAAGTACTGTGCTAAAAGAATCTAAAAAATAAAAATAAAGCAACTCAAGTGATCTGAGAAATACTTGATTTAAAAAAAAAAAAGTTTATGAGCACTCACTCTCGCTTAGTAATGACAAACACATAAATTCAGACACAAAGAAATTAAAAGAACAAGCCAACCAGGTTCAAAATGCAGAGAATGCTCTACTAATCTGGACATTAGGAGAGAAGCAGTATGATGATGAATTTTTTTTTTTTTTAATCAACATGTGTCAATTATTTATAGATAACAAAGCAATGCTGATTAATGATATGGGAAAAGTATTTTCAACATTCTTATTTGTTAAAAACCCCATTTCATTAGCTACAAAGTTCAACTGTTGTTAGTAATCATGTAAAAGATTAAGAAAACAAGATTAAAAACTGAGAATTCTTTATTAGAATATATAACAAAAGTATTCAAGTTTACTACACTTGCAGCACACTTCTTCTTTTTGGCTTCATTATCATTTATCCCAAATGGGATTGGTTTGAATTTATTTCCAACTTTCAAGGATATGTACAAAAAACAATAATGACAAAAAAATCATGCTTAATGGGGAAAAAAATGGTGAGAAGGAAAGTTTGATTTTCCACTATCACTGTTTGCTTTGTGCTGCTTCTTTCCTTGCAGCATCCTGTAAAAGTTGTGTGTCTACTTCATCTGCAGGTAGCTGTACATATCTGACAACTGAGCCTCGGATAAAACAGTTTTTTACAGAAAGCTAAAAAACAACAACAAAGAACTGGTGACATTTTTATTCCAGTATTTTATTACCACTTAAATGTATTAATCATAATTTTATATCATAAAAAAATAAATACTTTTTTTGAAAAAAAATGATGAAAAGATAAAGACTATCAATCAATAGTTCATGATATAATACAATTAAAAAGTCGTGTAGGACTGTATTTTGCTGTCAGTACATAATACTGCAGTGAGATGACTAACAAATATATTTACAGGCAGCTCTCAATACAGCAAAAACTGCTATAAAAATGAATGAAAACTCCCAAACAAATCACATACAATATTGCTAAAATAAATCACTATTAGCAAATTATCTGCTATAAACTGTTCCTGTGGTCCCACGAGTTTTCTATAGTGATAGCTGACTGTTTCTGTTATCTTTTTTAAAACATGCATTACTAATGAATAGTAAAGCTGAACCAGTTTTTCTTGAGGAAAGATTACTAATTCATCTGTATGCAAGATAACTAGTCATATATTATCAGGAATTATGTTTCTATTCATGTAGATGCTGTCTACATGAATAGAAACTTCTTGAGAAAAAATCCAAACTAAAAACTCTGCAGCAATTTAACAAGAATGCAAATAAATATATGGAATGCTATGTGAACTAACTGACTTTTTTTTTTTTTTTTGTTTAATCACCTAACAATATAATAAATAGGGCTTACATCAAAGTTCTTCTACGATTGTTAACAGATCGTGACATGTAACCTTGGATTTCATAACCACAATTCCATAAGGTGGTTAGACCTATGCCTATAAGTATATTTTGTATGTAAATTGTGTGTGTTCTGGCTGGTTTGTCAATCAGTTGTATTATTTCACAAACTACTGAGTTGCCTGTATGTAGGATTAAAAACCTAAGGTTCTGGAAGAAAAAACACTGCCACATCCATATGAGACTGGCTAACTCACCTTCACTTGATAAGCCCTGATAAAGGTGCTTTGTATTCTAGATAGAATTTGAACTCAGGTCTTTCGAAATGAAGGGCATTGTTAAAGCTAACTGATCTACAGAGGCTCCTGCTTGCATCATCTTTAAGAAATATTACAGTTTTTTATTTACTCCTGACACTTTCCATTTCCTTGAATGGATTCAAGTAATATTATTATTATTATTACCACCCCAAGACCTCATGGAGTCAAAGACTCATATGGGAGGTCCTTTTATCACACACAGCTCATCATACCGTGTTTTAAACACATTCAAACTCTTTGCAGACACCACATTCTCAGGCAAGGCATTCCAATCATTCACAACTCTGCACGAAAAAAACCTGCTTCTCACTGATAGAGACCTCTTTATACAGTTTCCAGGGATGACCTCTTGTTCTCCCCTGATCTCCCACTATTCTCTGTAAAACTTCTCCAGCATTGATCCTATAACAACCCCTTACCAACTTGTAGGTCTCTATCATATCTCCCCTCTTCCTCCTGTCCACCAGACTCTGCAAATTACATCTTCTCAATCTTTCCTTATACTCGACATTCCAGAGGTCAGAAACTACTTTAGTCAGTCTCCTTTGGACCCTTTCTAACATCTCTTCATCCTTCTGAAAACCCGGTGACCAAATCTGGGCATAATAGTCCATGTGTGGCCTAATCAAAGCCTTATACAACGGAACAAGAATCTCCCTACTTCTACACGTCCGTGTCCTCTGCATCATTCCCAGAAGCCTTTGTGTTGTCTTCACAATTTTGGCGATGTGTCCCCTAAATTTTAGATCCTTATCTACTATCACCCCCAGATCTCTTATTTCCTCTACCTCCAACAATATATTCTCACCAAGCATAAATTCTGCATCCCATCTTTGTTTTCCAAATTTTAAAACCTTACATTTTGCAACATTGAACTCACATCCCCATTTCTGTGCCCAATCACTCAATCTATTCAAGTCTTCCTGTAAGGCCACAACATCTTCACTACACATCATGGTTCGTCCCAACTTTGCATCATCTGCAAACAACTGAACATCTCCATCCAAAATCTTCACCTATATCATTAATATACAAGTTAAACAGCAATGGACCTAAAACAGACCCCTGAGGCACTCCACTAGTGACTTTCCTTTTCCTGGATATCGCTCCCCCATACACAACTTGTTGATACCTATCAGATAGCCAGTCTCCAATCCAATGCACCAATCTAATATCCAACCCCATCTGCTCTAGTTTGACTGTCAACCTATCATGAGGTACTCTATCAAAAGCCTTTGCGAAATCCAAGTATATTACTGTGTATCCTTTTTCTCTGTCCAAGGAAGCAGTCATTTTATTGTAATAAGTAAGTAGATTACTAAAACAATATTCCATAAATTTTACACCAATAAAAACACACTATAATCAGATTGATTGAGAAGCAGAAAACAATTTTAATATGCTCACACCAAGCACCAGACAAACTGTATTACTGCATATTTACCCATGAGGACCAGATGCAACCATGCATCCCGTCCCTCAAATGAAGTTTAGCTTAGAGCTAAAATGCAATGGAAGGAGTGACTGATAATGGACAAAATATGAATTAGAGTATGAAAGAAGTAGTTGATGAGGTGACAATGAGAAGAGAAACAGCAAGCTTATGTGAGTCCATCACAAGGCAAAACGTGAGCTTGAGCAACTGGAGAAATGCTTTCATATATAGAGGAGGGAGAATGAACTAAAAAACGAATGGGAAAAGTATGAAAGAGTAAGAAATTGGAAGTAACGAGAAGGTCTTTTATGAAAATTCCATGATAAGAGGCATACTATTTAATGAGAAAGTGGCAAATGTTTCCCAGGTGAAAAGATAAAGGATGTTAGTGAAGTGACTAGTTTGCAAGGGACTGGGAGAATGAAAGAATTGTTTTGACAGGTACAAATGAAATTTGTACCTGTCAAAAAAATTTTACATCTGAAAGATGAAAAATATGTAATGAGAGACAGAATATATGAAAGAGTTGATGACAGAAGCAAAAAAGGAAGAGTGAGTCAGAAGATATAGATAGTGAGTCTGTTGTCTTGGTATGACAGGACTAAATTGAGAAAGGCCATGACTGCAAATGAGAAGATTATGCAGAAGAAATGGTGTGCAGTTTATAGATGCATGGAAAATTTGATAGATGAAAGAACTTGTATATGCCTGATGGACTGCATTTGAATGATTTTGAAGTTTGGAGAATGTTGTTCAGTGAGAGATTGGAAGTGCAAAATCAGGGAAACTAGAACCAGGAAGGATGCAGTGAAACCATTACTGGGACAAATGAATGTATGTGTGCAGAAATTATTATGCAATGTCAAATGCAGTTTCACAGGTTAGAAATGTAAATGCATTGGTAATAACATTGTACAAGGGTAACTATGGTCCAAGTATCAGAAATAAAGGAGAGGTGTTTTTGGCATTGGTCAGCTTGCCTTGGGTAAAAATTATCGACCTGGTGACAAAAAAAATTATATGGTTACAAAGATAGAATGTAAGGAGTATATATTTTCAGGGGGAGGACAGATGGAACAAGATAAAAGAGGTGGGACATTGCTGATGACAACTGAACTTCAATCAAAAACAGAAGATGAGGATTTTAGGTTTGAGGGTAATGGTTCATTTTACACTCTTTAGTGTGAGATAGAAGAAAATAGGACAAAATATATTGTTGGCTGCTGCTATAGACCAGGGAGTCCACAGAAAGATGTGGATGTAGTGCATTGGCTGATTAACATAATGAGTTCAAGCTGACAATTATTATGCACGGACTTAAACTATGGGGATATAGATTGAGGGAGCAAAGGGCACATTACAAGATGGGAATGGAATTTATACAGTTACTAAGGAATAATTACCTGAAACCGCATGGCATGAAGGGGACCAGGGGTTTGAATATGAATATCACCTGGGTTTGATGGATGAAAAGATGTATACAATGCTAATGGACTGCACTTAAATGAATTTGGAGTTAGGTGTCTAGAGAGCTTTGTTCACTGATGCGTGTGTGTGGAAGTGTGTGGCAAAGTCAGAAAAACTGAAGAAATCAGGGCAGATGTCTTCACACATCCATGAAGAGAATAAGTGTGTGAATGAAAAACAATGCAGAATCTAGTTTCTCAGGCAACAATATCAAATGAGGTAGTTAATTCAGGATGTAAAGATGGTTGGGAGGCCGAGGGGAGAATGCTATAGTTTCTATATTCTAATGCTGTATATAGGGAATAACCAGGATTAAGAGGGATGAGTTCTTGGCACTGGTTAGTGCAACTTGACCTAGAATTATAGACATCAGTGAGACTTGACCAGAGCAGCAGATGACTTAGTTACAGGAATAAAATATGAAGGATTTAGCATTTTCAGGGAGGATAGAGTAGACAAAACAGTGTGGGGACTGCTGATGATAGCAGTCCCCACAAAACAAAAGTAGTAATCAATCAGGCAGATGGTAGTTCTTGAGTCAATCTCGTGTGAGATTGAGGCCAATAAGAGAAAATATAAAACTGACTGTTGCTATAGGCCAGGGATGATGTGGAAGACATGAATCAGCTGATTAGTACAATAAGCACTATTATGGGGAACTTAAACTTTGGAGACATTGATAAATGGAGGAAAAACCACATGGCAGGAAGAAAATGGAATTTATATACTTACTGAGAGATGAGTTAAATTCTGCTTTGCTCATTACACGAATGTAATGAGCAAAGGTGGGGTGTTGGAACTATTATTAAGAGAGCCTTCCAGGGAGTCAGGAACTCATTGAGGGACACCATGCTATTCGAACCAGCTATCACACCTGTTTTTGAATTCATTCATGCTACTTGCACACACAACATCCAATGGCAATCCATTCCAATTATGTACTGTACCACTCCATGAGAGAAAAATCTAGCCCTCAACCCTTCTTGACAGCATTCATTCTCAATTTCCAAAGATGCCTTCGAGTCCTTTCCCCACCCTCCATAAAATGAAAAATTCCATTTACTGAAATTCTGTATGACCCTTTCAGAAGTTTGTAAGTCTCAGTCATACCAGCTCTCTTTCTCCTGTTTGTTAGCATCTGCAGTCGACAAATTCTCAATCTGCTTGATAATCAGTATTGCACAATCCTGAGATCATTTTTGACACTCCTTTGCACTCTCTCCACTGTATCAGAATTACCACGGAGCCAGACCTGTGCACAATAGTCCGAGTGAGGTCTTATCAAGGCCTTGTAAAGAGGAAAAATAACTTCCTTATCTTTCCTGTCAAAGTTTGTTTGACAGGAAATAATTGCATTGCAATTATTCCCTGAGTTGTATTTACATTCTTTGCTAAACAATCCTTGATCTTCAAGTCTACTAAAACTCCAAGATCCCTAGCCTGATCAGTTTCTTCTAGTATAATCCCACCAATCTAATAGACATTGGATATCTAATCACATCAAAGCATGACCTTATATTTATTAATATTAAACTCACAGCCATTTTCACATGCTCACAATTCCAGCCTATTCAAATCATTCTGTAAGTACTCCATATCATCAGCACTCCTGATTACCCACTCCTGATCATACACATGCAACATTAGCATCATCAGCAAATGTTGATGGGCGACAAACGCTAAACACATTCCTTAGTCACCTGAACAAACAACACGAACACGTACAATTTACCATCGAAATCAAAAAATCAAAATTTGCTCCCGTTCCTAGACACACGTCTTCCTTCAGGCAGTCTATCTTTCACGGTCTACTGAAAACCGACACACACACACTGGCCAATACATACATGCTAATTCATACCACCACCCATCACAAAAATATGGAGTCATTAACACCCTTAAAAACAGAGCTACAACAATTTGCTCTAACCAACAAGCCCTGAAACAAGAACTAAAAATTATCAGCGACACATTCATAAATAATGGCTATAACAAAAATACTATTAATAAAATACTTCATAAAACAACAACAAAAACGAATCTAGATTACAGTAAAACCATAGCCATCCCATACAATAAAGGGTTATCAGAAAAAATCAACAGAATCCTACAACATTATAACCTCAATGCCACCTTTAAACCCACTAAACTTAAAACCATATTCAACTCCTCTAAGGATCCTCTCCTCCCATTAGCACATCCTGGAGTCTATGGCATCCGCTGCACCTGTAACTTACCATACATTGGTGAAACAGGACGGACAATCCCAATACAAGAAAGAACACATTAGACACATTAAATATTACCATTATGGTGAAGCAGACCTCTCAGACCATGTGCTCAACACCTTACACCAAATCAACTGGAAAGCACCCGCTATTTACACCATACAAAAACCTGGTATGAAAGGAAATTTAAGGAAGCCTGCAAAATCCTGATAATCCACCCAAATATCAGCAACAAAGATGGCATGAAAATTCCAAGGATCTGGATGGCACACATTCAGCCTACCTAATATATAAGATCCAGCATAAGTCAGGACTCTAACCAATGTTCAGCTAGTATTAGATACCATTCCATACCAACTGGCTGGAATGTACAAGTATAATCATGATGTTAATATAAGTATATAGATAGATACTTGTTGTTGGGCCCAAAGTATTTCTACAACCAACAGATAACACTAACAATAGGACTCTAGCGTTGATGTATAATTTTTTTTTTTTTTTCACCAGAGGTCAGGCCAACAATTGTTGTAGCAGTTAGTCACTATCTTTAACATACCAGTTTGATTGTAGTGTAGCTTATTTTCTGCATATAACTGTATGCTCCAGAAGATGACCTTGACATAAAGGTCGAAATGTCGAAGGTAGATTTTAGTTATATTAAACTAAAGTTTTTATTCAAACATGGGAGTTGTCTCCATAATTTTCAAAAATGCATTCGGATCACCGTGTAAGCTTAAAAGAAAGAATACTTATGTCTTTAACTGAAACCCCCTCTGACACTATAATCAGATCTAACACTGTTTGACCATGACTTCCTTTTGTCATATGCAGTTTGAGGAAGTTGTCTTGCAACAGCTCAATAAATTCAGTTTCATTTTTCTCATGTGATTTCACAGCTACCAATGTTTGGATAATTAAAATCTCCCATTATGATTACTCTTTTCACACCCATCATATTTATTTGGTGTATTTGATGTATTTGATCTTGTTAGACTCCACTTCACACCAGATGGCTTCAAACTCAATGCCACATAAAAATTGTTACTAGTATTGAAGTCATAGGTCTCAACTCTAATTGGATTCATGTCATCTGATATCAGCAGCAGCACACCCTTCTTCTCCTATCGTGTCTATCCTTACTAAAAATACTATACCCATTGCATTTAATACCAGTTAGTATGGCTGCTTCTGATAGCCAGGTCTCACTGCCTACAATATGAGGTCTCCTTTGTTTCTGATAGTCCTAGTATTTGCGTACAGACATAATAAGTTATCTGTATGCTCTTGTCTGTGGTCTGCATGACACATTTCGACAACTTGTAGATCTTTGTTCTTACTAGTTGCTTATGCAGACATCTATTCACATGCTTGATAGGTCCAAACCAGATGAGCTCATAATTGTTCTCTCTTCATAATCATTTCCATAATAACCTTTCCCATTACTTAACATTGCTGCTTTTATACACAGATTCTCACAATTCCTCTCATCATAATTAAGTTTCTCTGACTCTCTGTCTTAGGTCTAATATCAGTTAATAATTTTTCAAGACTCCCAATGTAAAAGGCATTCAAGTGTAGGCCATTCCTCTTATAAAAATCCAATCTTCCCTCAAACACACTTCACACATCCAAAAACTCGCACCCATTCCTTCTGCACAGCCTATGCATTGAATTATTTGCAATCATAGCCTTTTTTCGTAATTTATTTCCATCAATATACTAATGATTTGTACTTTCTCACTCTTCATTCTCACTTCTTACAACAACCTTTTCATATCCTCTCTTACTGAATTTATCGCTAGTTAAGTCATTGTTACCTACCAGAGTTACAACCTCTTTTGCTTATTGGATCAGAAGATCTGTCAATAACTAAAGTGGCTACATCACCTCCAATTGGAGAAAGTGGTCTGTGGTCTTGACTTGGGAGGTAGCAAAATATGTGGAAATTCTAATTAAGAATAAGTATATGTGGAGCAACAAGGCAGGTGATAATGATACACTTAGGAAGAAACTTGGGGATAAAGATCTGCAAAGGAAGGATGTTCACAGTCCATGGGAGATATTCAAGGGATATCTGGAAGAAACAATGCAATAACACTGTATACCGAAGGTCTGGAAGGGGTTCGATGGATGAACAGTATTATCAAACATGAGCTGCAAAAAAGGAAATAATGCGGAGGGTATATAAGGAGAAAGATGACCAGCTAACTTGCTAACAGTACAAAGATTAGGCGAGAAACGTGACCAGCATGGTAAGAAAGGCAAAATCAAATTATGAGAAGAAATTACCTGAGCAAGCCAAAGGAAATTTCAAAGGATTTTATTTGTTATGTGGCAAATATGGGAATAATGACTATGGAAGGAAAAGTTTAATGAGTATAGATGGTAGAGAGGTGACAGAGACAGACGAAGTTGTGGAGCCACCGAGTGACCACTTTGCAAGGATATATCACCCAAATGAAGATATTGCAGAATCTGAATGCAAATACAGCTGTGTGATTGAATGGGATATCGGTTTGTATTTTAAGAGAACATGCAGGGGAACTGGTGATGGCTTTGACTAGGCCATTTAATTTAAATCTCAGCTCTGGCAAAGTACCAAGAGAGAATGGAAGGAGGGCAAAATGATTCCTTTACATAAAGGAGGATCTAAGTCTGTGGTAGCAAATTATAGAACAATCAGTATTTCAGGAGTGGTGGTAAAAGTACTGGAAAAGTTGTCAAAAAAGAGAATTCCGGAATGGATGGATAGGAATATAATACTCTATGAGGGGAAGCATGACTTTGCAAAGAATAGGTCATGCCTTAATAATATATTAACTTTTTATCGTAGGGTGACAATTGAGTTGGATAAAGGGAATGGCTACATGATAAAACTGCTGGATTTTGAAAAGGTGCTTGAGTGGAAACTACGTGGAACTATTATGCTAACTGTAATATATGGGGACGGATATGAAACTGGTGGTGAAGATAAAAGGGTAGCTCATGGACAGATACCAAAAAGTAGTATATGGAAGAGCAGAATTCAGGAAAAGGTAGGTGATTAGTGATATGACACGGGGCTCTATGCTTGGATCATTGCTGTTTAATTTATACATAAATGATATAGGAAATGATATGAAGGGAGATATTCAGTTGTTTGCTGATGATGCAAAGTTGGGTAGGGTAATAGTTAATTAAAGTGATGTAGCGAGCTTGCAGGATGATTTGAATAGACTAACAGTATGGGCAAAACATAATGGATGTCCATTTAATGTGGAAAACTTTATTCCAGCAAATTGAAGAGCCAGGGGTTTAGGGATAGTAGTAGATAAAGAGTTGAAGTTTAGAGAGCACATTGCTAGAGTAGCAACCCGTGATACAACGGTTGTATAATGATAGATAAGGGAGTTATCATTCCTCTTTAAAAAGCCTTGATACAACCACATCTGGATTACTGTGTTCAGGTCTGGTCACCTGGGTTTTTTGAGGATTTCTTCCCATGAGGATAGACTGAGGGTTTGTGGGTTGCAAAAGTTGGTTGATTAAAAAAAAAAAAAGGGAAGGGATATGATAGAAACATATAAGTTAGTTAAAGGATTTTATAATATTAATACAAAGGAAATATTTCAACACTTGGCTTGAGGGGCAAAACAGAGCTCATCCCTGGAAGTTGAATAAGAATATGGTTAGCAAGGGTGTGAGGACTAGAGGTACATTTCAAGGAGAGGTATGATAGATGTTGTGTTGATAGTTCGGGTCTCCGATGATAAGTCTTAGCGACTATATGAAGGTGCCTATGCAATAATAATAATAATATTGATAACCACGATACATACTCTTCCTTCGACTTGGGAAAATAACTATGCTATCTTGTCTAGGAGGTTGCTAAACTTGTGAAATTTTGTCAAGTGTTTATGTGGAACCACGAAGTTGGCAATTAAGACAAACTTAGGACTCATCCTGGAGCATTGCCATGGCTTAAAAAGCTACATAGAGGCTTAAGAACCCTCCAAAGTCCACATCGTGGAGGGTGGAAGCAGCATAAAGTAGAGGATTGCTTTGCAAGGTGAAGCAAGGTGAGGACTTCGTGTGGCTCGGCCGATATGGTAGCAGTGAAGGCTTACAGAGAGCCTTGAAAAATGGATGACTAAGGGGGCTCTGGCAAAGATATTAGGACTGCAATGACATCTGTTTCATCATTGGCAGAAGAATTCATATATCAACGGCAATGTGAAACAACTCACAGAAGAATCTGAATACAGATCAATGGCTGGCAGTTTAAGCCATGTTAGCTGGCTATTGCAGACTGGAAGAGATTGGGGCATCACCACGTTACTGTCCTATAGCCGACCATGGAGAAACTGAAATATTTTACAAGTGATGCTCTGGAAGTTGGAACCTCTGTAATGTCCCAAGCTGTAAATAATTACAGGGAAGAAGACACTGAAACTATGATGATTAAAACGATTAAAATGAGCACTGCAAATGCACTTCATGATGATGTCAAGTTAAATCGAAAAGGAACATCGCATCTGATATTCCTCATTTGAAAACAAGTAACAGAATCCTGAAGATTGGAACTTGGAATATGAGAACATTATATAACCTAGAAAATTTTGACGGGGTGCTTAAGGGTCAAAGCTGTATAACTGAGAGGAGACCTCCACATAGCCTTTAAGGGAATGCGGAGAACCGACCAGGGCTTCTGACCTAATGTCCAATCCTCACCTTCTCGTGGTGCACCCTGTTGGGTATCTACTTTGATAATGAACGAATGAGGATGGGCTGGCAATTTGGGATTTAGCCGACCAAATTGTATTCTTATTGGTTAAACCAAAATAAAAAATGATGGTACAACATGACAAAATTTCATGCCGGCTGGGACGTCGCCCGGTTAAACAAGGCCCCCGTTGTTTTCGGCAGGGAACCAGGGCGAACAGCAAAAAGTCAGCTACTGGAACAAATCTGAAAACAAACCCCAACTCAACATCACCAGAGTTAAAGATCAGTACTATCAACGTAAGAAGCCTGAATGGCAAAGAAATGGAGCTAGCTGAGGAATTAGATAAGTACCAGATCGACATAATAGGGGTGACTGAAACAAAAAAGACCAAAACTGGTGAGATCTTTCTGAGCAATAAATACAAAATGTTATATTCAGGCAATGACAATCAAGGAAAAAAAGGAGTAGCCATAGTATTCAACACAAAAGATGAGGCTAATCTTCTTGAATGGCAGTCAGTCTCAAGTAGAGTAATGTGGGCAAATATGAGAATGGGGAACTGGACAATGAGACTTATTTGTGCCTATGGTCCCACTGAAGGTTCTACTAAGGTAGAAGTGGAGGAATTTTTTGATGCTTTAGAAAAAGCAAATGACACAATGAAAAAGGAAAAGTTGGTCCTTGTTGGGGATCTAAATAGCAGAGTAGGAAATGATTGTGAGACATACAAAAATATTTTGGGAAAATTTAGTGAAAAGAGCAAAGCTAATAATAATGGCAAATATCTGTTGGATTTCTGCTCAGGACATGGACTGGTTATTACTAACACCATGTTCCAACATAAAAATGTGCACAAATTCACATGGAGAGAAGAGGCTAGGAATAAAAAAAGTCTCATTTACTATGTTATTGTTGATAGTGATGTTTTCTCCCTGGTGCAGGACACCAGAGTGTACAGAGGATTTGAAATTGGAAGTGATCACTATTTAGTCTTGAGCAGGATAAAATTGAATTTCATATTGAAAAGAATAACATGTAAGAAAGTTTTAAAGCGAATAAAAGTTGAGCAGCTCTCAGATGTGAACTGTAGAATACACAAAGATTATTGAAAAGAAAATGAAAGAGTTTGAGAACAGGAATCAAGCCTTGGAGATTCAGTGGCAAACTCTGAAGAAAACATTGATTGATTCTGCCACAAAGGCATGTGGTGAGGTTGTGTGCAAGGATAAAAAAATCAGAACTCCATGGTGGACACAGGAAGTTAAAGAGGCAGTGAAGGAAAAGAAGAAAGCATATCAAAAGTTCCTGCCAAATAAGTCAGCTTTTACTCTTAGAGAATACAGAGACAAATGTAAGAAAGCTAAACAGTGTGTAAAACTAGCTAAACAAAAGTCATGGGAGGATTTTGGCAAGAATATAGAAAATAAATATCAAGAAGGTGGCAAAATATTCTGGAGGTTGTTGAAGAAGCTTAGGAATGGAGGAAAGAGTGTTGTAAAAGGAGTTAGAGATGATAAAGGTGACATGAAAACAGGTGAAAAAGATATCCTTGAAGTATGGAGTAATAACTTCGAAAAACTGCTAAATGAAACAAGCAGTGATGACAGCACAGTGTTAAAAAACACTGACCAGGCATGCAGTCAGGAATACATATCCATACTGGAAGAAAAGCTTGGTGAAGAACAAGCTGGATTCAGGCCAAATAGAGGCTGTCAGGATCAGATCTTCACTTTACGACAAATAGTCGAGAAAGCCTGGGAATATAACAAAGATCTGTATTTAAGTTTTGTCGATTTGGAAAAGGCATATGACAAGGTGCCAAGAGAGAAGCTATTCAAAATGCTGCAGTTATATGCTGTCAATGGGGCATTATATCAAGCAATACTTAGTCTTTATTTGAGTTGTGAGTCAGCAGTCAGAATTGAAGGAAGTACAGGAAGATGGTTTAATGTTAAATCTTGTGTCAGACAAGGATGTACATTATCCCCTCTGTTATTCATTATCTATATGGATCACATTATGAAGGAAAGTGGTATTAAACCTGATATCAAAATTGGAGATGTTAATGTCAGCTCTTTGCTTTATGCGGATGATGTTATACTTCTAAATAAATCCGCTACAAGTCTGCAAGATTCTCTGACTAAATTGAATAGCTGTTGTAATAGATATGGTATGAAGGTCAGTAATAAAAAGACAAAGACAATGAAAATAGGCAGAATCATTGAAAATGTCAACTGGGTTGTGAATGGAGAACCTGTGGAACAAGTAAAACATTTCAGGTACTTAGGCACGATTTTTAGTGATGATGATGGTAAATTAAATATAGAAATAGACACCAGAATCAGCAAAGCTGGTATGGTGAGAAGTCAATTGAATAAATTCATATGGAATAAGAGAGAAATTAGTCGGAAAAATAAATTAGCTGTATACAAGACAGTGTTCAAACCAGTTTTAACTTATGGATCTCAGAGCTGTGTCAGAAGTAAAACACTTGACCAAAGACTAGAGACCACAGATATGAGAGTCCTGAGAAAGATTCGAGGCGTAAACAGATGGCATCAATGGCAATATCATATTAAAAATGAGGATATTAGGCAAGAACTTGATATTGTCAGCATCCAGGAATGCATTAGCAGAGCTAATCTCGGGGGGTATGGTCATTTAAATAGAATGGGAGAGGAAAGATTAGCAAAACAAGTGTTCTCTGCCAGGTTGGCAGGAAAACGACCCAGAGGAAGACCAAGATATAGGTGGATTGATACGGTACAAAGTGCCTTAGACGATAGAAATATAAGATCTGATAATGTTGGAGTCTTGACAAGTAACAGACTGATTTGGAGGAAAATTGTAGATAAGAAGTTAGTAATGATGTAATTTTTTCATGTAGTACTGTCATATCCTGTACACCCCCTTGAGGGTACATGGCAGGAATTTGATGATGATGATGATGGAAATTTTGACAACCTTATACAGGAAATGAAAAGATGTAAAATTGATGTCATGGAAATTAGTGAAACAAGATGGCCTAACATGTCAAAACTAGAAAAAATGGCTTTACATTTGTATATTCTGGTGGAGAGAAGCATGAATATGGAGTAGATTACATGATTAAGGAAGACATCTTTAAATCTGTAATGGGGCTGTGGTCCATAAATGAAAGAATGATACTTATTAAATTAGCTGCAAAGTCTTTTAAAATCATAATTTTTCAGGTTTACGCCCCGACAACGACTTACAATGATGAAGAAATAGATGTTTCTGATAGCTTACAAAAATCTATAGAATATGTTAAATCAAATGAAATACTTATAGTGATGGGAGAACTGAATGCAAAGGTTGGAGAAGGGGAAGAAAATCTGGTTGTTGGAAACTTTGGATTGTGCGAAAGAAATGAAAGAGGTGAGCAATTGATACAATTCTGCATTCAAAACAACCCACACATAACGAATACTTTCTTTCAACATCCAAAGCACAGACTAGATACTTGGACGAACTCTCTATAATCAATCAAATAGATTTTATAATGATAAATAATAGATATAAAAATAATATAACCACATCAAAACATATACCCAGGTGTTGATATAGGTTCAAACCATAACCCTGCTGTGTTTACTTTAAAGATTAAACTAAAAAGACATTTCTAAAAATAATCATACCAAAAGACTTGACAGTTCTGAATATACCTGACAACATAATGGTGTTTAACTCAGAAATCAGGAAAAAATTAGATCATATGAGATACAAAACGGAAGACAATATACTTAGACAACACAGAGGAAATTGAAAAAAGATGGTCAAAATTTAGAAGTGCAATATATGAGACAACGAAAAGATTATTCCAAAAATTAAATACAATAAGAAAAACCCTGGATGACAGAATCAATATTAGAACTTATGAAAGACAAAAAAAGAAAAATACACAACAGTATAAAATACTTAGTAAAATGATAAAAAATGAATGCAGGAAGGATAAAGAAAAGTGGCTAAATGAAAAATGTAAAGAAATAGAGGAAATGGACAATAAACACAATAGTAAAGAAATGCATAAATCAATTCAAGCTCTGACAAATAAGAAGAGAAAATTTTCAACCATAATCTTTGTACAAAAGATCAAAATGGAAAAATACTACTAGAAACACAAGATATCATAAAAAGATGGAAAGAATATGGAAATTCAGATCCCTATTGAATTGTTAAAGAAATTAAATGAAAACACAATGATCTAAGGGTTATTTTTAATAATATATATGATACAGGATAAATCTCTGATGATCTAAGAATATCCATCTTTGCCACTATTCCCAAAATTTCAAGAACTTTTGAATGTTCAGAATATAGACTAATAAGTTTAACAAGCTATGTTAGGAAATTACTACTGAGAATAATCCTAGAAAGAATAAAAGGCACTTCGTCAATAGAAATAAAAGACACTCAATCAGGTTTTCAAAAAGACAAAGGTACAAGAGAAGGAATTTTCAATTTGAAAACATTATGTGAAAGAAGCCTCGATAATCAATATATATCTTTGTTTTATTGATTATATCAAAGCATTTGATTCAACAGATTACAAGCAATTAATACACATTCTAAAGAATAATGGGTTAAAAGGAAAACATCTACATATAATTACAAATATATACTGGAATCAAATGGCTCAATAAGATACAAAAATGCATATTCTGACAGCTTTGAAATCAAAAAAGGAGTAAGATATGGATGTCTTATCACTCTTACTGTATAATATATATATATATATATATATGCAGTGAACAACTTTTTAAAGACATTGCAGAATTGAAGGGTGGTGTAAAAGTTTGGAGAAACAAAGTGCATGATTTCAAAAGAGCTTAAGGGTCAAAGCTATATAACTGAGAGGAGACATCAACATAGCTTTAAAGGAATGCGGAGAACTGATCAGGGCTACTGACCTAATATCCAATCCTCACTTTTTTTGTGGTGCACCCTGTTAGGTATCTACCCTAGATACTGAACTGAGGATGGGCTGTCAATTTGGGATTTAGCTGACCAAATTGTATTCTTATTGGCTTAAACCAAAATAAAAAATGGTACATCATGACAGAATTTCATACCAGCTAGGTTGTCACCTGGTAAAACAAGGCCCCCCCCCCCCCCCCCATTATTTTTACCAGGGAACCTGGGCAAACAGCAAAAAGTCAGCTACAGGAACAAATCCTAAAACCCAGTACAACTCAACATCACCAGAGTTCAAGATCGGTACTATTAACATAAGAAGCCTGAATGGCAAAGAAATGGAGCTAGCTGAAGAATTGGAACAAAAAAGACAAAAACTGGTGAGATCTTTCTGAGCAATAAATACAAAATGTTATATTCAGGCAATGACAATCAAGGAAAAGAAGGAGTAGCAATAGTATTCAACACTAAATACGAGGTTAATCTTCTTGAATGGCAGGCAATCTCAAGTAGAGTAATGTGGGTAAATATGAGAATGAGAACTGGACAATGAGAGACTTATCTGTGCCTATTATAGTCTCACAGAAGGTTCTAATAAGGTAGAGTGCAGGAATTTTTAAGCTTTAGAGAAAGCAACTGATGCAATGAAAAATGAAAAGTTGGGGAACTAAATAGCAGAATAGGAAATGATTGTCAGACATACAAAAATATATTGGGAAAATTTGAAGAAAAGAGCAAAGCTAATCATAATGGGAAATACCTGTTCGATTTTTGCTCAGGACATGGACTGGTTATTACTAACACAACGTAATTTGTGCACATAAAAATGTGCACAAATTCACATGGAGGGAAGAGGCAAGGAATAAGAAAAGTCTCATTGACTACGTTATTGTTGATAGTGATGTTTTCTCCTTAGTGCAGAACACCAGAGTGTGCAGAGAATTTGAAATTGGAAGTGATCATCATTTAGTTTAGAGCAATAAAAAATTTAATTTCTTACATGTTATTCTTTTCATATTGAAAAGAATAGCATGTAAGAAAGTTTTAAAGCGAATAAAAGTTGAGCAGCTCTCAGATGTGAACTGTAGACTATAATACACAAAGATTATTGAAGGAAAAATGAAAGAGTTTGAGAACAGGAATCAAACCTTGAAGAAAACCTTGATTGATTCAGCAAGAGAGGCATGGTGAGGTTGTCTGCAAGGATAGAAAAATCAGAACTCCATGGTGGACACAGGAAGTTAAAGAGGCAGTGAAAAGAAAAGAATAAAGTATATCAAAAGTTGCTTGCAAATAAGTCAGCTTGTGCTCTTAGAGAATACAGACAAATATAAGAAAGCTAAACACTGTGTAAAACTAGCTAAACAAAAGTCATGGGAAGACTTTGGTAAGAACACAGAAAATAAATATCACGAAGGTGGCAAGATATTCTGGAGGTTGTTGAAGAAGTTCAGAAATGGAGGAAAAAGTGCTGTAAAAGGAATTATTTATTAGAGATGATAAAGGCAACATGAAAACAGGTGAAAAAGATATCCTTGAAGTATGGAGTAATAACTTCGAAAAATTGCTAAATGACACAAGCAGTGATGACAGCACAGTGGTAAAAAAAACACTTGACCAGGCATGCAGTCAGGAATACATATTCATACTTGAAGTAGATAAAGCCATCAAAAGCCTGAAATGTGGAAAGGCAGCAGGAGTAGATGATATTCGACGAGAAATGCTGAAGTATGATGGTATAAAAGTCTTACAGTGGCTGCACTGCATAGTTCAGAAAGCCTGGACAGAGGGACGAATTCCCGATGATTGGAGTAGAGCTCTCAGAGTACCCATATATAAAAAGGGAAATAAAACTGAATGTGAGAATTACAGAGGTATTTCCCTTCTGAGTGTTCCTGGCAAGATCTATGCAAGTATACTTGAGAAACGGTTGAGAAGAATTGTGGAAGAAAAGCTTGGTGAAGAACAAGCTGGATTCAGGCCAAATAGAGGCTGTCAGGATCAGATCTTCACTTTACGACAAATAGTCGAGAAAGCCTGGGAATATAACAAAGATCTGTATTTAAGTTTTGTCGATTTGGAAAAGGCATATGACAAGGTGCCAAGAGAGAAGCTATTCAAAATGCTGCAGTTATATGCTGTCAATGGGGCATTATATCAAGCAATACTTAGTCTTTATTTGAGTTGTGAGTCAGCAGTCAGAATTGAAGGAAGTACAGGAAGATGGTTTAATGTTAAATCTGGTGTCAGACAAGGATGTATATTATCCCCTCTGTTATTCATTATCTATATGGATCACATTATGAAGGAAAGTGGTATTAAACCTGATATCAAAATTGGAGATGTTAATGTCAGCTCTTTGCTTTATGCGGATGATGTTATACTTCTAAATAAATCCGCTACAAGTCTGCAAGATTCTCTGACTAAATTGAATAGCTGTTGTAATAGATATGGTATGAAGGTCAGCAATAAAAAGACAAAGACAAGAAAATAGGCAGAATCATTGAAAATGTCAACTGTGTTGTGAATGGAGAACCTGTAGAACAAGTAAAACATTTCAGCTACTTAGGTACGATTTTTACTGAAGATGGTAAATTAAATATAGAAATAGACAACAGAATCAGCAAAGCTGGTATGGTGGGAAGTCATTTGAATAAATTCATATGGAATAAGAGAGAAATTAGTCGGAACACTAAATTAGCTGTATACAAGATAGTGTTCAAACCAGTTTTAACTTATGGATCTGAGAACTGGGTCAGAAGTAAAACACTTGACCAAAGACTAGAGACCGCAGATATGAGAGTCCTGAGAAAGATTAGAGGCGTGAACAGATGGCATCAATGGCAATATCATATTAAAAATGAGGATATTAGGAAAGAACTTGACATTGTCAGCATCCAGGAATGCGTTAGCAGAACTAATCTCAGGTGATATGGTCACTTAAACAGAATGGGCGAGGAACGATTAGCAAAACAAGTGTTCTCTGTCAGGTTGGCAGGAAAACGACCCAGAGGAAGACATAGGTCGATTGATACGGTACAAAGTGCCTTAGACGATAGAAATATAAGATCTGATAATGTTGGAGTCTTGACAAGCAACAGACTGATTTGGAGGAAAATTGTAGATAGGAAGTTAGTAATGATGTAAATTTTTCATGTAGTACTGTCATATCCTGTACACCCCTTGAGGGTACATTGCAGGAATTTGATGATGATGATTATAATTCTCTGTGATAAAATCCGGGCTCCGGATAGTACGGAGGCAGGATAGTCGAGAGTCTACTGTACATGGTTGAGTGGATCCAGGAGAATGAGTATTAGTGGAGTGCCTCAAGGCTCAGTACCAGGGCTACTACTGTTTAATTTATATATTGATGATAAAGGGAATGATTTAAAGGGAATATTCAGATATTTGCTGATGGTGCAAAACTGGAGAAAGCAATACTTGATAAAGGTGATGTAGATATCCTGTAGGATGATCTAAATAAATTCACATTGTGGGGAAAGGATAATGGATATAAACTTATGGTAGCACCCAGCATATGGCTCAGCTTTGTAAATAGGATTACTGTTCTTTGTTCAACTCTTTATCCACCATTACCTCCAAATCTCTGGTTTCATCAATTTCCTGCAATCTTTTACCATTAGTGTGATACATAGCATATAATCTTTTCATCTCAAAAGCTATATGCTATGTATCACACTAATGGTAAAAGATTGCATGAAATTGATGAAACCAGAGATTTGGGGGTAATGGTGGATAAAGAGTTAAACAAAGAACAGTAATCCCAGTTACAAAGCTGAGCCATATGCTGGGATGCAACCATACAGTAGTCACAAAATAAAATGAGATTACAATTAAAACTAAAATCAAACTGACTTGAAATGCAAAATTAACAAATATAGATAAATAAAATGATTGACTGACAAAGAAGAATCTATCCCAATGGCTTTAACAGGCCTTTAAGGCCCACAACCTTCCAAGCATGCTTGGATTTCGTAACCGAAATACGAGGATAGAATGGTCACTTCTATGCCTCAAGGTATTCTTGGCTGTATCCCTGTGTGTTCACGGGGCCGGTTTGCCTGCTTGCGGGATGAAAAACACCAGATAAACTGGCGGAAAAAACCCTACTGCCCGTGCCCAAGACCGGCTAACTTGGCTATGGCTGAGGAAGAGCCTTGAGCTCCTCGTGTCACTGACGGGAATCGAACCTAGGACACTCCTTCCCCAGGCATATGGTTGCGAAGCGCAAAGCCACTAGGCTAACCGCGCGGACGACACAGAAGAATGTAATCCCAATATTCTTCCCTATCAACAAAATCTCCTCCTGGTTACTATCCACAAAAGATAATACTAGATTAAGTGCGAGTGTCTCTACTCATACTTTGGACAAACAGGATGTTTGGTCAAAAATGACTACAGGAACACTTACATTAACAATAATAAACCTGAAAAATTTGGCCTTGCTCAGCATGGAGTGGTCCAATATTCACGTTTTACATCAATGTCAGTTTAGGTTTGAGTGGTTATTTATAAAGGGGTGTTGAAGCACTTCTACACCACCCAAACGTAAATCATAATGACTACCTATCCACTACCAAGATTTGGGAGTCTCATCCTCTTAAAAAATGGCAAACAATAGTGTTGCCCTCACATTTTTTTTTCCAATATAATGTTGTGTTATTGATTAATTTTATATACCTAAATTTGATAATTTTATATTTTGAATCATTTTAATTTTAGCTTCAATTATAATCTCATTTTGTTTTGTAACCGTGGCATGGTGGCATCCTGGCACGTGGCTCAGCTCTGTAAATAGGATTAACATTCTTTGTTCTAGCTTCACCTTGTGATTATGCTGATACACTGATGGCCTATTAAGGTTTGGCTGAAACATTTACAATAATAAAAATTAATATTTTTTATTCTTGTGAATATGTCTCTAATATAATCAGTTGGCAAAATAGCTCAAAGGATTTGGTCATCTGGGTTTCATGAGAATCTGGAGGTGGTGGAGAGGATCCAGAGATGAGTAAAAAACCTAGCAATAGGTCTATGGAATGCTCCTATCAGGATGGATTGAAGGTGTGTGGATTGCAGAGTTTAATTAATAGGCAGGAAATAGGGGACATAATAGAAGCTAATAAGTTACCAAAAGGGTTCTATAAGATTCACACTTTTTTTTTTTCTCTTTTCAATGTATGACAAAACAAACAGAGAAAGAACTAGGGATTACCTCTGGAATTTGTGTAAGACTTAAGGCAATATTCAAGGAAAAAATGGGAGTAGGTATAATATTCAACATGAGGATAATCTTCTTGAATGGCAGGCAATATTAAGTAGAGTGATGTGGGAAAATATCAGAATGGGGAAATGAACAATGAAACTTATTTATGCTTATGGCCAGACAGAAGGCTCTACAAAGGAAGAAATGGAGTATTTTTTGAGGCATTAGAGAGAGCAGCTGGATCAATGAAAAGGGAAAAGGGAAAAGTGCTGTTTAAATGGAGACTTAAACAGCAGAGTAGGAAATGATTACAAGACATATAGAAATGTTTTGGGAAAATTTGGAAAAAAGCACAAAGCTAATAATAATGGTAAATGCTTGCTGGATTTCTGCTCAGGACATGGATTAGTTATTACTAACACCATATTCCAACATAAAAATGTGCACAAAATCACATGGAGAGAAGATGCAAGAAATAAGATGCAACTATAACACAGTCTCACTGACAATGTTATAGTTGATAGCAATGTTTACCCACTGGATCAGGACACATGAGTATACAGAGGATTTCAACTAGGAGTTGTGATACTACTTAGTTTTGAGCAGGATAAAATTGAATTTCATATTGAAAAGAAGAGTGTGCACGAAAGTTTTAAAACAAATAAAGGTTGAGCAGCTTTTAGAGGTGAACTGAAATTGATTCAAATACAAAAACATCATTGAATAAAAAATGAAAGAATTTGAAAACAAGAAACAAACATTGGAGATTCAATGGCAATTCCTGAAGAAAAATTGACTGATTCAGGTGAGGTTGTCTGTAAGGATAGAAAAATCAGAACTCCATAGTTGACCCAAGAGGTTAAAGAGGCAGTGAAGGAAAAGAAGAAAGCATATCGAAAGTTCCTGGAAAGTAAGTCAAGGCTTGTGCTCTTAGAGATTACAGAGAAAAATGTAACAAAAGCAAAGCACTGTGTAAAACAAGCTAAACAAAAGTCATTGGAGACAGGTAAGAACATAGAAAATACATATCAAGAAAATGGCAAGATATTCTGGAAGTTGTTGAAAAAAATCTCAGAAATGGAGAAAAGAGTTCTGTAAAAGGAATCAGAGATGATAAAGGTGATATGAAAACTGGAGGAAAAGATATCCTTGATGTATGGAATCACTACTTCCAAAAATTGTTAAATGAAACAATCAGTGACAGCACAGTGGTAAAAAACACTCAACAGGTATGCAATCAGGAATAAATATTCATACTTAAAGTAGAAAAAGCCATCAGAAGCCTGAAATGTAGAAAGGCAGCTGGAGTGGATGATATTTACAGTTTTACAGTGGCTACATTGTATAATTCAGAAGGTTTGGTGAGAGGGGTCAAATTCCAGAGGTTGCAGCAGAGTGTTCCTGGTTATGCAAGTATATTTGAGAAATGGCTAAAAAAAAATTGTTGAAGGGAAGCTTGGTAAAGAACAAGCTGTATTCAGGCCAAACAGAGGTTGTCAGGATCAGATTTTCACTTTAAGTCAAATAGTTAAGAAATCTTGGGAATATAACAAGGATTTGTATTTAAATATTGTTGATCTGGGAAAAGGCATGTGACAAGGTGCCAAAAGGCAAGCTCTTCAGAACACTACAATTATATGGTGTAAATGAGACATTATATCAAGCGATACATAGTCTCTATTTACGCAGTTAGAATTGAATGAGGTACAGGAAGATGGTTTGAAGTAAAATCAGGTGTGAAACAAAGGTGCACATTATCTACACTGTTATTCATTATCTATATGGATCACATATGAAGGAAAGTGGTATTAAACCTGATATCAAAATTGGAGATGTTAATCTTAGCTCTTTACTTTATGCAGACGATATTATACTTCTGAATAAATCCAGTGCATGTCAGCAAGATTCTTTGACTAAATCGAATAACTGTTGTAATAGGTTTGGTATGATAAAAAAAAAAAAAAAAAAAAGCAACAAAAAGAAAAATAGGCAGGAACATTCAAAACATCAACCCTTGATGGTGAACCTATAGAAAAAGTAAAACATTTCAGCTATTTAAGTGCAATATTTAGAGAACATGGTCAACTGAATAAATTTATATGGAAGAGAGAAAGTAGTTAAAACACTAAATTAGCTGTATACAAGACAGTGTTCAAATCAATTTTAACTTATGGATCCAAGAGCTGAGTTAGAAATAAAACACTTGATCAAAGAATAGAAACCTCAGATAAGAGAGTTCTGAGAAAGATTAGTGGAGTAAACAGGTGACATCAATAGTAGTATCATATTAAAAATGAGGATATTAGGAAAGAACTCACCATTGTTAGCATTTAGGAATATGTTAGTAGAGTTAATCTCAGAAGGTATCATCACTTAAACAGAGTGGAAGAGAAAAGATTAGCAAAACAAAACAAGCCCTTTAAAAGAAATATAAGATCTGATAATATTGGAGTCTTGACAGATAACAGATTAATTTGGGTGGAAAGTATTGATCGGAAGTTAGTATGGTGTAACTTTTTCATGTAGTACTATCATAATTATCCTCTGCACCCCTTGAGGGTACATATTAGGAATTTGATGATGATGAGTTGTGTAGTTAGTAAGGATTTGCAGACTACATTTTTTGCTTGAAGAGTGGTGAATGAGTAGAATGGATGTCCAGAAAGAGTAGGGAGTGCCCTGAGAGGTATGATAAATATTGTGTGTATTGTTGTGTCCCCGTTTTCTTTTTGTACTAACATTTACATTTAGAACTCGGAAAATTGTCCAAAAGAGTCACGTGGTACCTCCAAGCATAACGGTTGTCCCTGGATAGAGGTAACTCTGCATGGGAACTTCTGTGGAATTACATCTCCTATAACTTTAGGAATATTTATTTTATACTGCACCACCTAAGGTAATTATATTAAGTTGGGAAGCCTTAATCAGGAGATGATTCCAAAGATCTACAATAACGACTCTGTGGACTGCAAACGTGGCCTAAAACCTCCTAACCCCTTTGTTTCCCTCTTAGGTTCGTATGCTAATCTTTTTGCAGGCAGTGCATCGGATTCCATCATGCAGAAAACACAAATTCTCAAAATTTAACATGGATTTAATTGACACACAAATATAATTTACAACTCATATAAAATTCATACTAAGCACTAATCATTCATTATACAAGAACATCATTATTAGTTAAAATTTAGCACATAAGCCCACTCATGTGGCAAATTTCTACAGTCTGCATATAGACAAATATTCCCTCCTTGGGAAACAATTACTCTCCAAAATTCAATACTACACTTTCTTTCATTATTTCAATGATATATTCATTCATTCAACGTTAATAACACATCATGATACATCAACTAAAACTCTCTCTCTCTCTTACACCTTATGTAAGAGCCTTAGCCAGTTCAATAATTCATTTACTAAGTTCTCTGTAGAATATACCAAGCGTTCCTTTTCTTAGCATGCTACTGTCCTAGCCTGAAACTTTTCCGTTATCAGAAACACATGTCCCCCAAACTTCCTATAACAAGTATGAAACCCATACTCATAAAAAGATAAAGAAATTGTAACGACACCGTTCACCAAGGTTTCACACAGTATGTTGTAGTTCCCTGATGACTTCCTGCTGAATCGAGCATCCCAGTGCTCAGACTGGTCGGTGCTCGTACTGGAAGTATTCTTTCGATCCATGCGAACTGCTTGCACTACTCTGGTATGGCTAACACCTTTCTGCTGTATGCAGACCAGGAGGGAAGTTGACTGTTCCTTCATATGATCAGGAGAACGAATCTTTGTTTCAGCCTTTCATCTGATAATTGTCAACCTTTGTCCGCCGGATATAGGCATACGCTCATCACCGATAATCCCTCTTAGGACTTTTGCCGGTCGAGGCTGCTTCTTCTGACCGGTGAAGACGAGACCTCCTACCACCACTCCAGGAAATGCACGAACACCAATGAAAAAATTTTGAGCTCAAAGGGGGGTTTGCTAACCTTTTTATATCCTTCCCCCTATCGGCAAATCACTGCTACCTCTGCAACTCATCCAACGAATTAAAGTAGATCACGAACGTGGCCCTCGCTCAATAGTGTATGCTAAATTTTCTTCATTGCTACCCCATGTAGCCCATGCACGCATCCAGTTGGGGCTTTGATCCCTCCTTCATTTGGCGTTTACGTGACCTTCAACCCTTTGTTTGCGATGAAAAATGCAAGTCATGGTGCTAACATGTAAATTTCAATACTTATCACGATACCACATAACACATTTTATAGATTTTTTTCTTTCTTATTCTATCCTACTGATTTTGCATAAGTTACTCTTTTATCAATTATACAGAAAGGTTTTTTTTTTTTTTTTTTTTTTTTTTTTTAAATAGACAAACTTTGAATTATTCCATATTACTGACCTTTGTATAAATAACTCCCTTTCCTTCCGTTATTTATAAAGTAGAAGTACACACTCAGAAGCAAGCATCTTGCTAATAATTCCCCCTCCCCTTTTTTTTTCTTGTCAAATTGTGATATATTCAGAATTTTTTAGGAATTCTCATCATCATCATCAAATTCCTGCCATGTGCCATCAAGGGGTGTACAGGACATGATAGTACTACATGAAAAATTTACATCATTACTAACTTCCTATCTACAATTTTCCTCCAAATCAATCTGTTACCCCTGTCAAGGCTTCAACATTGCCAGATCTTATATTTCTGTCTTCAAAGGCACTTTTTACTGTATCAATCCACTTATATCTTGGTCTTGCTCTGGGTCATTTTCCTGCCAAGCTGGCAGAGAACATTTGTTTTGCCAATCTTTCCTCACCTATTCTATTTAAATGACCATACTACCTGAGATTAGCTCTGCTAATGCATTCCTAGATGCTGACAATGTCAAGTTCTTTCCTAATATCCTCATTTTTAATATGATATTGCCATTGATGCCATTTGTTCATGCCTCTAATCTTTCTCAGGTAACTCTCATATCTGCAGTCTCTAGTCTTTGGTCAAGTGTTTTACTTCTGACCCAGCTCTCAAATCCATAAGTTAAAACTGGTTTGAACACTGTCTTGTATACAGCTAATTTAGTGTTCCGACTAATTTCTCTCTTATTCCATATGAATTTATTCAATTGACTTCCTATTATACCAGCTTTATTGATTCTGTTGTCTATTTCCATATTTAATTCACCATCTCGAGTATCGAGGCTAGCTGGTGAAAGGACGTACTGTCGGAGAGCTCCTGAAAGATGTGATTTTTGTTGATTTATTAATATTTTGTTAGATTTAATTGTGTAATTTTAGTATATTATGGTAGTTTTATTAGTGTAGTTAGTGTACTAAAGTGTTTTATAACATAATCTATGTCGGGAAGTCGCTGCTAGAGGGATTCGTAGTGTGTAGTGTTCGTGAAAGCTCCTGATAAGATAAGCGTTATTTTCAGTTATCGTTGATAAATTTACTTTAATATTGCGTAGTTTTGTTTGCCTTGCTTTGTTAGTGCGTCTGTTTGTGTCTTTTTGGTGTTTATAATTTATAATTTGGTAAAATACGTTACTAGTATGGCTCCAGTACGAAGGAAAATGGCGGCCAGTAATGATGGTTCGCCATCTTCTTTCAAGAACGGTAATGTAAAGGAGATGATTCAGTGTACTATCTTCAAAATGTACTCTTAGCGGAGTGCAGTCAGAGTGTGGTTAGATGATAATAAAGGAGTGAATGTGTGTAGAAAATGTAAGGAGAATGAGGAATTGAAGTGTATTTCGGATCGTGAGTGTGATATTTTTGTCAAACTTCAGAATGAAGAAAATAGGGATATGACAAGAAACGCGAGGTTGTACCAGAGAATTGTGAGAGTGTGAATGTAGAAAGTGTGAATGATAGTATTAATGGTTTTACAGAGAATAAAAAAGATGAGATAGATGCAAATGAGTGAGATCGCGTTGTTGAATGGTGCGATACAAAGGGCAAAACAGAAGCTACAGTGTATGAGCAAAAGTCGACTGAATAAACCAGCAAATAATAAAAAGTATGACAGGAAAAATAGGCGTATGAGTGTGAACATGAACAAAATGAAGGATAGAGTGCTGTATGGAGACTCGTTAGTACAAGGTGTGTTAGTAGAGGATTTGACAAAATCGTACCAACCTGGTGCGACCATAAAGGATGTAACTGAGTCTATTAGAGAGCAAAAGGAAAGGGTGAAAGAAATGATTGTTGTGGCAGGTATGAATGATTTGAAAGGAGATAAAATGGAAATGATAGAAGACCTGCATGAATTGTTTGAGGTAGCAAAAGAAAAGAGTGAGAGAGTTAGAATGATTAGTCTTTTGTCACGGTATGACAGTGAAATGTTTAAAAGGAGGGCCATAATTGCGAATGACTTTATGGGTGGGTTATGTATGATGAGTGGTGTGGAATTTGTGGATGTGTGGAGTGAGTTCGATGGGCGAAAGGATCTATATAAGATGGATGGCTTGCATTTGAATGGTTACGGTGTAAGGAGACTTGAGAAAGTGTTGCTGAATGTAGTGGATGTGCAAATTCAGGGAAACTAGATTTATTAAGGGGAGGGGGGGTAGATATACAGTCCTTAGGGAGACAGTTGAATGTATGAATGAATATAATATGCCTGAGCGAATAAGAACAACAAATCAGAGTGGGATAGTTAATATAAGGCATCAAGGTAGGGTTGGGGCTAATAGGGGTCTTAAATTCATGTACACTAATGTTAGGAGTATTAGGAACAAGAAGGAAGAGTTTTTGGCCATGGTTGGCACTTCCAGACCACAGGTTATTGGTATTAATGAATCATGGCTGACTGCAGATGATATAGCTAGTGGGATTGAATGTGATGGGTATAGTGTGTTCAGGAATGACAGAGAGAATAAAATGGGGGGAGTAGTATTGTTGATGATAGCTAATGAGCTACAGCCAAGGAGAATAGAAGTTGAATTGCAGGATAGAGAAAAGAGCACATTTGAGGCCATTTGGTGTGAGATTGTGGCTAGCAGAACTAAATATACAATTAGGTGCTGCTATAGACCAGGTGATGGAAAAGATGGTGGTGAGAGTATGCACAAGCAAATAGAAGAAATGAGTGGAAGGAGGGTGATTATTATGGGAGATTTCAACTATGGTCGCATTGATTGGAGTGAAGAGAGGACACACGGGAGGAAGGAACTGGATTTTATGCGGTTATTAAGGGATAACTATCTGCGACAGCATGTAATGGAAAATACTAGGGGTCAGAGAGTGCTTGACCTAGTAATTACATCTGAGGATTTGGCTGTAACAAATATGACCACATTGCCACCAATTGGTGAGAGTGATCATAGGATCTTGACTTGAGAGGTGGCTAAAGATGTGGAATTTTCAATTAAGACAGGGTACATGTGGAATTATCGGGCTGGAAAGTAAGACAAGCTTAGGAGTTTGATTGGTTCAGTGCGATGGCATGTACAACTGCAAGGACTAGAAGTTGATAGTGCATGAGAGGCAGTTAAGAAGTGTTTGCATGAAGCAATGGCTGACTGTATACCTAGAGTCTGAATAATAAATCAAGTAGGGGTTAAACGGATGAATAACACCATTAAGCTTGAGCTGCAAAAAAAGAAACAACTATGGAGGGAATTTAAGGAGAAAGGTGACTGGCAGGCACATGAACGGTATAAAGCGCAGGCCAGAAGGGTAACGAGTGTGGTAAGAAAAGCAAAAAAAGGATTATGAAAGAACATTGGCCATGCAGGCTAAAGAGAATCCTAAACAGTTTTTTAGATATGTAGCAAGTAAAAGGAAAAATGTACATGGCAGAATGATTTTAAAGAATGCCGATGGTAGGGAGGTAACTGAATCAGTTGATATAGTTGAGTTACTGAGTGAGCACTTTGCAAGTATATATCATCCAGGTGGTGACATTGCAGAAACGAATAAACCAGTAGATTATACGGGAATTGTGGTGAATGAAGTGGAGGTGAGTAGTCTATTGCATAACCTCAATGTCAATACATCCGTGGGATTGGATGGTATACCAGCTCGTGTCGTACGAGAAGCAGCTAAAGAACTGTCAATACAGTTCTTTGACAGTTCTTTAGCTGCTTCTCGTACGACACGAGCTGGTATACCATCCAATCCCGCGGATGTATTGACATTGAGGTTATGCAATAGACTACTCACCTCCACTTCATGACCATTCTGTTTAATTTGAGTCTTGGGTCTGGGTTAGTCCCAAGGGGGTGGAAAGAGGGGAAAATAGTTCCACTGCATAAAGGTGGTTCCAAGACTGCTGTTGTAAATTACAAAGGATTGGATAGATGAAAATGGGATATTTTATGAGAGACAACATGATTTTGTGAAGCGTAGAACATGCCTCAGTAACTTACTCACGTTCTATAACACAGTGACGGCTGAACTGGATAGGGGTAATGGGTTTACAGTGATATTACTGGACCTTGCCAAGGCCTTTGACAGGATACCACATGGAACCCTAATCAGTAAACTGGAGTAGATGGGGGATAGATATAGGGTTGGTGAGATGGATAGGAGGGTGGTTGAAGGAGAGATACCAGAGAGTGGTTTATTCAGGAGTGGAGTCTAAAAGACGGCTTGTGACTAGTGGTGTGGCGCAGGGCTCTGTTTTTGGACCACTGCTTTTCAATTTGTTCATCAATGATATAGGAAAGGATTTGAGAGGAAGTGTTCACTTGTTTGCTGATGATGCAAAGTTGGGTAGAGCAATTGTGAGTGCACAGGATGTCAAAATGTTACAGGATGATTTGGATAGGTTGGAGGGCTGGGCTAGGAAAAATGGATGTCAATTTAATGTGGCAAAGTGTAAGGTTATGCACTTTCGGGTGAAAAGAATAGCAGCAGTATATTGCATTGGTGGAACCGTACTCCAGGAGATTGATGAGGCCAGGGATTTCGGAGTGTTGGTGGATAGGGAATCGAAGTTTAGGGGGCATATTGCAAAAGTGACTAAATCAGCTCATCAAATCACTTGGCTTCTGAAAAATACTTTAACATGCAGAGACAAACAAGTTGGTGTTCCTCTGTATCGAGCCTTGATAAGACCCCATCTGGACTACTGTGCCCAGTTATGGGCACCAGTGTTTCTTCATGATGGGGGAGGAAGTGGAGAGGATCCAGAGACGAGTGACCAAGATGATAGAAGGTCTGTGGAATGAACCTTATGAGAATAGGTTGAAGATTTGAGGGTTGCAGAGATTGGACGATAAGCGAAGGAGGGGTGATATGATTGAGACATTCAAATTACTGAAGGGTTTCTACAAGATTGATCCAGAAGATATTTTTGAAAATATGACTGGTGGTGGGAGGACTAGGGGCCATGCATAGAAGCTGGGCAAGAGCGTGGTTGACAAGGGTGTTAGAGCTAGGTTTTTTACTTGGAGAGTGGTGAATGAATGGAATAAGCTTCCAGAGTCTGTTGTGGGTGCTACAACTGTGAATGAGTTCAAGGCAAGGTATGATAGATACTGTGTCAATGTCGAATAGTTGTTCTTGACATGATGTTAGGGCCTCCCTCGATGAGTCTGTCGACTCCTTGGAGTTGCACAGAACAATAACAATAACAATCTTCACTAAAAATCGTGCCTAAGTAGGTGAAATGTTTTACTTGTTCCACAGGTTCTCTGTTCACAATGCAGTTGACATTTTCAACGATTCTGCCTATTTTCATTGTCTTTGTCTTTTTATTGCTGACCTTCATACCATATCTATTACAACAGTTATTCAATTTAGTCAAGGAATCTTGCAGACTCGTAGTGGATTTACTGATAAGTATAACATTGTCCGCATAAAGCAAAGAGCTGACATTAACATCTCTAATTTTGATATCATGTTTAATACCACTTTCCTTCATAATGTGATCCATATAGATAATGAATAACAGAGGGGATAATGTACTTCCTTGTCTCAAACCAGATTTAATATTAAACCATCTTCCTGTACTTCCTTCAATTCTAACTGCTGACTTACAACTCAAATAAAAAGTAAGTATTGCTTGATATAATGCTCAATTAAATAGCCTCTCTCTTGGCACCTTATCATATGCCTTTTCCAGATCTACAAAACTCAAATAGAGATCTTTGTTATATTCCCATGATTTCTCCACTATTTGTCGTAAAGTGAAGATCTGATCCTGACAGCCTCAATTTGGCCGGAATCCAGCTTGTTCTTCACCAGCTTTTCTTCTACAATTCTTCTCAACTGTTTCTCAAGTATATACTGGTATGATATCCTGGTAAGATATATACTAGCATATATCTTACCAGGAACACTCAGTAAGGAAATGCCTCTGTAATTCTCACGTTCAGTTTTATTTCCCTTTTTATATATGGGTACTATGAGGGCTCTACTCCAATCATCGGGAATTCATCCCTCTGTCCAGGCCTTCTGAACTATGCAAGTGCAGCCACTGCCAGACATTTATACCACCACCTTACGTCAGCATTTCTGGTCAAATATCATCTACTCCTGCTGCCTTTCCACATTTTATGCCTTTGATGGCTTTTTCTACTTCAAGTATGGATATGTATTCCTGACTGTATGCCCATTGAGTGTTTTTTACCACTGTGCTATCACTGCTTGTTTCATTTAGCAATTTCTCTAAGTAATTACTCCATACTTCAAGGATATCTTTTTCTCCCATTTTCATGTCACCTTTATCATCTCTAACTCCTTTTACAGCACTCTTTCCTCCATTCCTAAGCTTCTTCAACAACCTCCAGAATATTTTGCCACCTTCTTGATATTTATTTTCTATGCTCTTGCCAACGTCCTCCCATAACTTTTGTTTAACTAGTTTTACACAGTATTTAGCTTTCTTACATTTGTCTCTGTATTCTCTAAGAGCACAAGCTGACTTATTTGCCAGGAACTTTTGATATGCTTTCTTCTTTTCCTTCACTGCCTCTTTAACTTCCTGTGTCCACCATGGAGTTCTGATTTTTCTATCCTTGCAGACAGCCTCACCACATGCCTCTCTGGCTGAATCAATCAAGGTTTTCTTCAAGGCTTGCCACTGAATCTCTAAAGTTTGGTTCCTGTTCTCAAACTGTTTCATTTTTTCTTCAATAATCTTTGTGTATTTTAGTCTACAGTTCACATTTGAGAGCTGCTGAACTTTTATTCGCTTTAAAACTTTCTTACATGTTATTCTTTTCAATATGAAATTCAATTTTATCCTGCTCAAGGCTAAATACTGATCAGTTCCAATTTCAAATCCTCTGTACATGCTGGTGTCCTGCACAAGGGAGAAAACATCACTATCGACAATAACATAGTCAATGAGGCGTTTTCTTATTTCTTGCCTCCTCTTTCCATGTGAATTTGTGCACATTTTTATGTTGGAACATGGTGTTAGTAATAACCAGTCCATGTCCTGAGCAGAAATCCAACAAATATTTGTTTGCCATTATTATTAGCTTTGTCCTTTTCTCCAAATTTTCCCAATATATTTTTGTATGTCTGACAATCATTTCTGTTTAATCAAAAAAAAGGAATTCTGTTTAATCAAAGTTTAACAGTATAAAGGTTAGCAATGAATCTTCTGAACTCCATGGAGATACCTATATCATAATAATAAATAACCAATTAAAAATTAATTTTTGTCTATTTTATTGCTATACAGCATTCCTTCACAATCATCATTAGCAATGTGATAATGGACATTAATATAAGATTCTGAAAAAAATCATATTGAAAGGATAAAAGTATAATCACAATTTCATGATGGTTTTTTTTTAATTAACTATGTTAACAATATTATTCAAGTCTATAGTGAGATACAGATTAAAAACAGAAATTTGGATAATTACCACTTACCATATGTGGGTACTTTTCAGGATCTGTAACACTAATATCAGTAAGTTTGATGTTCAAATATTGATCCACTGAATGTAGGGTACCGCAGATGCTAATAAAACATATTCACACTCAATTACAAATATAGACTACTAGAACAGTATTTAATAATGTAATATTTAGTAATGAGTATAGGTAGCAAGCAATCAAAAAATAAAGACATCTGAATATTATTAATATACTTCTATAAGAAATACACTGCTGAGAAGCAATGCACATGCATAAGTTAGAGTGCTATGTGTATTGTGTGTATAAATTGTATTTGTAAACATTTTGTAAAACTTGTTCTTTCTGACAATTATATAACCACCTGCTTACCTCTTGATGTTGATCTATCTTCGTGGATGGACTGGGTTTGTTAGAATTATGGCTAAAACTATGGGCACAATCAGAGCTTTTCTTGGGATGGTATGCAACAGTACACTGTACTGGCACCTTTATTAACAGTTACATGTGACATATGGATATAGTATCATTTTGATTGCCAATTTTTCCTGCTAGCAAAGAATGCATACCAGCACCTATTGTTTGACAAAAAAAAAAAAAAAGTACTAGGCACAATATGTAGTGCATCTGTAAACTTCATATGCTTTTCTAGCCAGTTTGTCTGCTTGTGGAATAAAAAATTCTGCTGCTTCCAATACCAGCTAATTTACTTTCAACTGAAAGCTCTTACAAAAGATACTATATCCTACATAAGATTTGAACCTAAGTATTTCCACCAAATGGCAAATATCATGATGCCCTGTCATAGCAAGTATATTATAGAATCTCTGTGGGAAAGTTTCAAATGTATTTTGTCATTTCTGAATGTCATTCTCAAGAAAGAGAGATAGGAGTTTCTCTGATTTTCTGAAAGACTATTCTTTCTACCTCATAGACAGAAATAAGTGACGTTATGCATGAATGGATAGAAACCTAAAGAAAAGACTAATAAAATGCTATATGTGGAGTGTTGCCCTCTATGCAGCTGAAACTTGGACATTGAAGAAAGAAATTAAGATTTTGGAAAGCTTTGAGATGTGGATTTGGAGAAAGATGGAAAAAATCAAATTGACAGATAAAATAACTAATGAAGAGGTCTTAAAAAGAGTAGAAGAAGAAAGAAGTCTGTTAAGGAGGATAAAAAGAAGAAAGGGAAACTGGATAGGACATATTCTGAGAGGGAATCATCAGAGATACCATTGAAGGAAAAATAGATGAAAAAAAGACCCAGAGGAAGAGTAAGGAAAACAATGCTAGATAACATGCAGAATGGAGACAGGCACACAACCTTGAAAGAGAAGGCTCAGAACAAAAGAGAGTGGAAGAAAAGTTTTTGCTACTAAAAGAAGAACCTGCTCAATTGCAGAATACTCA
This sequence comes from Typopeltis vanoorti, assembly GCF_054136105.1. Classification (NCBI taxonomy): domain Eukaryota; kingdom Metazoa; phylum Arthropoda; class Arachnida; order Uropygi; family Thelyphonidae; genus Typopeltis; species Typopeltis vanoorti. The sequence continues at coordinate 26,255,739 of NC_143556.1, read as the reverse complement.
AAAAGAAGATGCATGAATATTTATGTATAAAGAGTGATTTGGTGATTTTGTCATAATTTCATTATCTTATTTCTGAGGTCATTTCCATCAGAAGTGTAATATAAGCATGGATCTGTTTTTCAATAATTAAAGAGCTATGGATATTTGAAATATAGCATAAAATGAACAAATTATTTATTGAAAAAAAAAAAAAAAAGCACTGAGTTAAGTAAACATATTAGGATGGGCTAATGTGTTTACTAACCGCTCAGAATGGCTGCAGTCACTTATGTAATCCTCATTCTTTCAACAATGGAAAGTGTCATCTTCATCTCTTGTGCTACATTTAATCCCAAACATGGAATTCTGACAGAATAAGATAGTGATCAGAGTAGTCAAATATACAAACCATCCATCAATAATCCATTAATCAGAGAATTGCAGTATCACATTTCTAGTGAAATTTAGGATTGATCTATCATGCATGTTATATATTTGTATCGTGTTTACAAGGAAATGTTCTCTAAAAAAGCTAGCAGTTAAGTTTGCAAAAATTCAGCATAGAGGGTTACTTGGACGATCAGATACTGTCAGAAAATGGATGGGCTAATCAGTTCATCGGTAATAATAATACCACACCACTGGTTTACAGAAATATAATGTTGCAAATTAGTAAAGTACTTATTACTACACTGAATGGGCTATGAAATTCACCTAATTTACTACTGTATGATCCATTCCATAGAGTAGTAAATAATTTCTAACATATTTCTATAATTATGTGGTGTGATATCATTAATGACCAGATGATAAAAGCATTAATTTTCTCGCAGCATCTGAAAAGTAACATTTTATGCTGAATTTATACACAATGAACTGCTAGTTCTTAAAGAATGTTCTCTCTGCAAATACTACCAGTATGATGAGTAAACTCCAAACTTTGCTAGAAACAGGAAATAATATCTGGCCTATAGTGGTGGAATTTAATCATCATACTGGTTGTATTTGCATTTGCAGAGAGAAACAAATTATTTATTGCTCACTGCATTTCATTTTGCTAGAATTCTATGTTTAGGAATAAATGAATAGTGATGCAAGAGATGAAGTAGGTCATTTCTTGTGTAACATCACTGTAGATTTTGATGCTTAAAATATATTAATGGGGGTACCATTCTTCATGAATGAATTTGAATAACACTGGCTGAATGCAACCAGTCTGGTCAGAACCTTTGTAGCTCAGTCAGTACTGACAATGTCCTTTAGCAGGGAAAGACCTAAGTTTGACTCTCATCTAAGATGTGAAGATCCTAGTCTCATGTAAAAAAAAAATGTATTTTAATTATATTTCTAGTACTGAGTGGAACCACCTTTGGCCTGAATGACAGCAACTACCTTTTAGGACATGCTTTCAAGTAATTTCTGATACATTGCAACAGAAATATTCTTCCATTATTCATACTAAGCTATCCTATTGCTGATGGCCACTGTGGTATGGAGTGAATTCGATGTTCTAATTCACCCCAAAGATGTTCAATGGGGTTGAAATCTAGACTCTGAACTGGCCAGTCCAACACTTCAACACTGTTTAACAGAAACCAGTCTTGGACATGCAGTGCAGTATGGCATGGAGCATTGTTGTGCTGAAACATACACAGCCACTGCCAAAGTACTTCCACAGTGTCGGAAGCATGAAGTTATCCATGATGTCCAAGGTAGCCACAGACATCATAGTTTTGGGCACGTCCACCAATAAACCAAGCCCCATCAAACTTGATAGTTGGAATGATGCTGTCCTTCCAGAACCATTCCTCAGGTAATCTCCAGATCCAAACATGACCATCAGATTGAAACATTTGGAAGCATGATTCATTGCTCCACAGAATCCTTTTTTCCATGGTTTGAAAGACACCAGCCTAAATGTCATTAGGCACTGAGGTGGTGGTGTGGGAGGGGATGTGTGGCTTGTTTGCAGCAGCTGTCGTGGTAAGTGAAGGCATGCAAGAAACTCTCCGCAACCACTACAGGGATGGCATAACGGCACTGGAGCATTGCTGGAATAAATGTACAGGCAGCCCTTGGTTAATGCCTCACTTCCGTTCCTGAAAAAACAGGTGTAAACCAAATCGGCATAAAAAGAAACCCAATTTTAATGTGAGGTAGAAAGTTATGTTCCACTCAGTCAAAAAAATATGCACACGAAGTATGTGTAACATTATTATATTTAAAGCTTTGATAACACATACGTATATATTTGTTAAAATAAAATTATTAATAATGAAAACAAAACAAAATTATATACAAAAAATATGAAACTTCTAAAAGATATTACATATTTCTATGTTAGAGTTCCTGGTTTCGGATCACCTGCATTTTTTTTGAAAAAAGTATCCAATGTTAACTGCCTAGATTTTCTTTTTCTTTCTTTAAGGAGTTCAGTGTAAGGTCGAATAGATGCGATTAAACTCCTTTATATGTTCACACTCTGTTCCCAATCGTGGTCCATTTTGCAGAATTCACCAGTCAATGTCTCTATGCTTGCAAGGATACACTGTATATCAGCCGTTTTTATATCTCTCAGAGGACCTTCTTCGTTTTCTTTCTCCTCCTTTGGATGCTAACTTAATTGTTCGGCTAATTCTTTTAAGTCTTCATTGGAAAGTGATTTATCATGGCTCTCTAAGACTTCTGTCACATCTTCAGCTGTAATATCGTCCAATCCCACCTTTCACACAAGCTTGGTAAAGTCTTCAATAACATTCTCCTCTTGCTCTAATTACTCGAAGTCGTGCATAAATGCTGGAAGAAGTTTTTGCCATTCTCCTTTTAAACAATATGCTGACACTTTGTTCCTAGATGACTTGATGTGTTAATGCCCTTCAAAATATCGAATGACCGCCAATAGTCTTGAATAGTTTTTCCTGAAGTGAAGTGTCCAATACTCTTACCATTTCCATAAATGTTATACGGAGGTAATAGGCTTTGAAGATTGATAATCTCCTGATCCATCGGTTGCAAAAGCGATGTTGTTTTTGGGGGCATGTAACAACCTTGACATCCAATGGTGTTCTTACTTCAGCAAGGTTTTGAGGATATCCAGGGGCATTATCCAAGAGAAGCAATGCCTTGGCTGACAAATCATTTTCTTTACAGAAGCGAAGCACGGTAGGACAAAAATAATTTGTGTACCAATCTATAAAAACATTTTGTGTAACCCAAGCTTTCTTGTTCTATTTCCAATAGACTTGCAGCATGGCTTTTAGACCCTTGAAGGTGTGTAGTGTCTGTGAATGGTACACCAATATTGGTTTAAGCTTCAAAGTCTCCTGAGACATTTGCACCCAACAAAAGCATAAGTCTATCATATGCAGCTTTAAAACCTAGAGCAGAACGTTCTTTAAAGGAAATGAAGGTGTGTGATGGCAATTTTTTCCAATAGAGCCCAGTCTCATCACAGTCTTGAAATTCTTTAGGAAAAGCAGCTGCTGCCGCAACATCTGCACTTGCCACCTCACCACATAATATGACACGCTTGCACTTACTTCGAGACTTAAATCTCATGAACCAACCTTTGCTGCCTAAAAATGTTTCTTCGCCTCCATCTGTCTTTTAAAGATGCTCAAAAATTGTTTTTGTTTTCTCAGTTATAACAGCCTGCACCAGAGGAATGTTTTTCTGATTCAAGTCATCCAACCATAATGATAATAATTTTTCTATTTTTTCACGAAGTTTACCCCTGCTATAACCTACATGTTTTGCATTTAGTACTGCCATAGATTGTTGCACAGACTGTTTTATTCTATCTGCATTTTTCATAATTGTAGTAACCGTCGATGGAGGTTAAGTTCATACTTTTACAGACATTAGCACATGTCTGTCCATCTTCTATTCGTCGAATCACTTCCATCTTTGTTTCAAGCGTGATTGAGTTAAGCCTTCTTAACACCAAGTTCTGCTAACTTTTCTGCACTTCTTTATTAAGACATGGTATGTAATTACGTACTTTATCAATTTAAATCTGTATGTATGTAAAAAAAAATTAAATAGAACAATTAGGAAAATTCAATAGTAAAACTAGGTTTGATGCATATACGTCGTAGTAGCTCGGTAAACACTAAAAAAGAGTGCCTGCTAGCATCATTTCTCAGTCAGACCACACTACAGTAAGAAACTACAGTTATTGTGAATCATAGTAAAATGAACCATTGTAAACCGAGGGCTGTCTGTATTAGTCTTAAGGGAGATTATGTTGAAAAAAAAAATTTTTGAAATTATAAATTCATTTTTCATTGTTAGGCCGAGAACTTTTCTGAGCACCCTCATACGTGCATGCAGACACTAAAACTGGATAAATGAGGCTAAAGAAAGGCAACTAAAGTCAGGCTTAGAGTCCCCGTATATAGCTCCCCATATTTGGCTAAATTGGATGATCTTGGCCATTGGGCTGAAGATCTGAGGATGAGTACTTCATAAATTTTGGGCAGTTTCATGCATCCAGATTTGTTGAGGCTTGGAAAGTTTCTCAGAGCTGAGGCAGATTCTGGGAATAGCGTCTCATATTTGTATTTGCTGTGGTGCAGAACAGTGGCCTTCTTCAGCATATCTTGCAGTTAGTGTCCTAATCATGGTCAGCAAGTCCAGAGTGGCTGTAATAGTGGAAATAGATGTAATCCATGTGATCTAAAATTCTGATATTGACTGTCCTGCCTGTTTGGCTGTAGTAAGACAGTTTATAACTACAAAGGACTTTGCAGACACCTGGTAGGTCTAGGGAATGTGGCTGGTCTTTGATGGGGTGGATAAGGGATGCCAATTTTTTTTTTATCTAGTTGTATTTCTTTAGGAGTTTTGTTAATTATTCAGATTTTCCCCAGATATATAGAATGGTGATAGATTTTATGTAATCTCTACTCTGAAGGGGAGGTTTGCAGTAACAGGGTTTTAATACTTTGTGGGAATTTTAGCCATTGACAAAGAAAGTGTTAAGAATGTGGTCAAGTTCAGTAGTTAGGGCACTGCTATCAGAACTAAATTTTGCCCTGTTATATATGGTTTTTATAATCCCATATTGTTGAGGGAGGGTGATGCGACTGCTGGTAGATGTATCTACTAGTATGTGTAGGTTTCCTGTAAGCAGAGAATGCCAGGTATCCATCAGGCTGTCTTGTAATCAGTATCTTGGAAGGGGAGGCTGTTGTTGTTTTTCTTATCTAAGATAAACTGAATCCTTGGTACGGCCACGTTTAAACTTGGCAGCCCATTTCTTAATTGTTGAAAACAAAAGAGAGGCGTGTTCATAAACTTTTATGAACTTCGAATGAATTTCTTTTGACATTAAACCATCTTTTACAAAGAATATTATAACCACATGATACTCGATTTTATCCATTTCAAGGGATACAGACAACACTTTTACTTCAGGCAGCTGTATAAAACAAACTACTTGATAGAATGACTTGCAACAATTTCACAAGGATGCTTATGACAGATGTACCAACTTAGAGAGAAAAAAAAACTTGCCGATAGTGTTGCCATCTATGGTCAAGGCTGAGAACTTTCAGACTATCCTCGTAACTTCATGTCCACCATTTTATTCTTTTTTTTTTAATCCTTGCAGACAAGTTTACCACCTATCTCCCTAGATGAATCAGTCAATGTTTTCTTCAGAGTTTACCAGTGAGACTCCTAGGTTTGGTGCTTGTTTTCAATTTCTTTAATTTTTTTTTTCAATAATGTTTGTATAGTCAAGTCTACAACTTACCTGTAAAAGCTGCTCAACTTAATCCCAAGTCAATGCATTTGTCCCAACAAAACGTTGGGACAAGGTGCATTGACTCACATGGAGAGTACTTTGAAGGAGACTAGAATATGGTATATAAACTTTAGTACAAATTTTTTTTAAAAAAAAATTCTGGTTATTTTTGGGTATCCCCTCATATGTCTCAACATATATGCTGTCAGAAATCATGTCTCACATGCAGCTAGTGAAAAGATGTAACACTTTATTATTAAAATACTCTGGATTATAGCTAGTTGTCGAAAGCTTTTTCACTTGGTTGTAATATAAAATTGCTAAAAAATTATATTATTTAATCCTTGATCCAAATATAAGCAAAAAAGTTTGTGAAGTATTTACCCAATACACAACTAGGGAAGACTAATGAAGCCATCAGGCTTCCCTAATGGCTTCAAATTAATTGCCTTAGTATCCCATAATGCAAAGCACACATCCATTCAGATGTGTGTAATGCTATGCATTATGGGAAGGGCAACTATCCAGACAGTTATAGCTTTTCTGCCATCTTATCCTTTGTGAAGGGACATCTAAAGCCAGTCCTTGGCATAATGTTGATTTTTTTTTTTTTTTAAGCAACATTAGAGGATACGAGTTATGACATTAGTTCTTTTGTGTGTTATAATATGAAGTGTTTCCAATACTAATTGCTATTGCTGTGATAAGTTTGTGCTCTGGTAATGTAATTTGGTAATTTAAATTACCACAAGGTACTTTGACATATTTCTCATATCTATGTAATGATGTTCTTCCCAGTGACAGAACATCTTGTTTGTCTGTGGTAGGATAGCTTGTAGCTTCATGGAATTTTATAGATGAGTTTGAGAGGGGATATTGCTGGTCTTTGGAAAGTATGATGCTTGTGGTTTAGCTATTAGTTTGTAAATTTATGTTTCACATTTTCTGAGTGTCACTGTTAATATATTAAGCTGGCACTGCTGTGGTCTCTCTTTGCTGGGGAGAGAGAAATAATAGTATATGATGTTTTTTCTTCTTGCAGATATCGGAAAGGAATATTTTCCATGAAGGTTAGTTCTTTATTAAGTAATTTTTCACTGACAAATGGATCTTGGTCTATCTTTAAGGGTAATGAAAACTACATATTGTGGAGTTATATTTTAATTATGGTTGAAGTGACTAATTCTATGAGACTAGTTTATTATATCTGTTAATTCTGTGTGTTCTTCTGCAATTACCTTTTTTTCACAATGAAAAAAATCCATTTCTGGTGAGGAAAACCTTGCCACCTCTTTCTTTGCATCATAAATGGAATTTGAACACAGTTTTTTTCCAACTACTAAAAACTGATCTATAGAGGCACACATGTTATTTGAGATGGGTTGTGGCAGGAAAGTTTTCATATATATTAGTTTATGAGAGTGGGATTTTTAATGACCATTATATCTCGATATAGTAATCTGTGATTATTTTCTCTTTCATTTGTAAAACTGATTCTAGGATATTGGTTATTTAGCTATGTTGTGTCATCCATCTTGCTAACTGATTCATTTATGATGGTTATTTGAACTTATCGTTGTTTCTTTAAATTCCGTTTTTATTTTTTTAGGTGTTGATTCATACTGATCCGAATATAAAGAAATTTATATTATCCTGTGCCACTTTATATTCAGATTAGTCTATATATTACAGAGGAATCGAATCATTCATCAACTAACGTTTACAATCTCACTTTTCTATAGGCAGAGGCTATTGATCTTCATTGATATTATTGATATCTATTAAGGCTTCCACAAGGTCCGATAAGTTTTTTTATGAGTGGTGCAATGAATGAAGATCAGGCAAACAACAAATTGAATTCAATAAAACAAGACATTTAATGCAGGGTTATATAACATGTACATCCAAATATAACTTTCTAAACAAGATAATGCAATTGAACAAATCCAGAATATCTCTGAGATACAGGTAGCTATTCAGTTAGGTTTTAAGATTAAAGTCAAAAGTCTTAGATCTTATTATTCATGAGATACGTATTTCTATCACAACTTGTCTCTATTCTATGAGACAAATCATATCATTTACACATCGATTTAGTTCTAGTGCTCAGAATAGATATAATGCATTAGGTATCAAACATTCAACTCTTAGTTCTCTATATTCTGTCGATTTACAAAATATAAATCTCACAGTTCAAAGTTCCAGAATTCACAATAAATATTCTTATAATTGGCTTCTCTAATTCACTTCTAGTCTATAAACACTTAACTGAATTACAAGGCAGTTATCAATTCAAGGAGAAATACTTCAGTGCTTCATTCTTTCAACTATTTATATTTAAGCGCCACAGCTAGGGTTAAGATATATTCTTCTTCTTCTCCCATAGTCCTAAATGAACCGTTGGGTCATTCATGGCTGGTAGGTGATACTCTTTGCTAGCCTCCTCCAGTCGTCTTGATCTCTTGTTCTTGATGTCAGTTGAGAAAGGGAGGAATTTGTCCATTTTTTGATGTTATCAGTCCATTTTAATCGAGGTCGGCCCCTAACCCTTGATCCCGGAACGATTCCTTCTAGGGTTTGCTTTGGAATGCCATTAGCCCTCTCCACATGTCCGAACCATTTCATCTGTCTTCTTCTGATGACTGTCAGAATATTTTCCCTTTTTCTCCCATCTATTGAGTCAATCAGTTTTTGGACATTTTCACTGGTTTCGTGAGCAGTATAGAGAATTCTCAAAAGTCTTCTGTAAGTTTTCATTTCGAAAGACAGGAGTCTCCTCTCATCTTCCTTCAATAAAGTCCAGGCCTCACAACCATACAAAAGGACAGAATTCACCAAGGTGTCAATTAGTCTTAGTCTGGTTGTGATTGCTATTTTGTTATCTCCCCACAATGGTTTTAACTTCTGTAGGGCCACGGTCGCCTTAGCAATTCAGTATTTAATGTCGGTTTTTGAACGACCATCTTGACTCAACGTGCTTCCTAGATAAGTGAACTTCTTTACATTCTCAATTTGCTTATTGCCAATTTGTATCTTTAAGAATTCAATGTCTGATTTTGAGGTTATCATTGTTTTTGTTTTTTGTAGGTTTATGTATAATCCATAATTTTTTAATGTGAAAACACAGCTGGTTATCTCTTGTAATTCTTTTTCACTTTCTGCCAGAAGATCGATATCGTCAGCGAAACGTAAGTTATTTATTCTTAGTCCGCCAACTACTATTACAGTCATATTCATAAAGAGCTTCATCTATGACATATTCCAGAAAACAAATAAAAAGAAGAGGGGACAAGATGCACCCTGTCTTACCCCCGTTTTGCCCGGAACGGTTCACTGCTGTAATTTTTAATTTCAATTCTCATATCAGATGAGGAATAAAGAGATTTAATAATCCTAATGATTTTGTTGTCAATACCATAATGTTCTAAAATTTTCCATAATGCCTCGTGCCATATTGAGTCAAAAGCTTTTTGAAGGTCTAAGAAGTTGTGACAGATTATTTTGTTGTGTTCTATGTATTTTTTGCCTAGTATGTGTATTGTAAAAATATGGTCAATTGTACTTCTGGACTTCCGGAAACCTGCTTGTTCATCTGATAGCCTGCTTTCTATTTTCTTTTCGATTCTTGACAATAGTATTTTTAACAGGATTTTGCTTGGATGACTAATAAGGCTTATTGTTCTATAGTTGCTACATTTATTGCTGTTTCCCTTTTTCCTAAAAAGGTACAAGGACAGAAGTCCGCCAATCAGAAAGCCAAGTCTCTGTGTTCCATACGTCCTGGAATAAATTAGCAAGGTGTCTATGATGATGTCACCTCCTTCGCATATCAGTTCCACTGTGACACCATCACTTCCCAGTGATTTTCCAATTAAGATATATTAGGCAGAACTAAATTTTCATTCACTTCACACTGGATGTAAAAAGGATAAGTCTTACCGGGTTACAACTTCTGCACACTGAATCCACTTAGGCACATTTTCAAAATTCCTGTTAACTAATTACCGTGAGGAAACACAATTCAAAGAAATCTTCACTATGTTAACTGAAATATTAAACACAAAGCTTTACAAGTCTTGACACAATAGATTTATGTCATGTACTAATTCCTTATCTTCCACTATGTATTGACTACAGCTCTGCAACTTTCCTCCTCTAATCATTAGCAATCTATCGTAATATCAGAATTCCATAGAGGTAGTTTTTAATGCCTATTTATTCCCGGTCCTTTCCTTGTCGATTTTTTTGCATATCTCAACTCGCCTTTCGTGACACACGACCAGCCTCTTCGCCGTCCCTAAGCTTTCTCCTCTTTGTTTACTTTCGTTTTCCAATTAACTCTTTTATTCTTCCCGCCAAAATCCGGTTCTAACCAGTTCAGCTTACATTTACAGGCTTCTCTCCATATCATAGCCGTTCACATTCTAAGCACGCACTAACTAAAAACAACTCCATTTCTCCTTTACTAGCCAATCAAATTCAATCAGAAGAATTATATAAAATCATATCAACAGAATTCCACATATATACATTCTCTTTCAGAAATAATAAATAAGGTAATAATCCGTAGTTCACATAAAATATATTTAAATATGATAAATACAAATTCTTATTATACATATGCACAGCTTCTTATAATATTTATACAGCAACAAATAAAATAAATTGAATGACACTTTAATACCGAGTCTTTTCAGTACTAATATAAATCCCGAAATTATATAATTAAACAATAATAAACAAACTCAAAGTAACTATATGAATAATAATTTATAAGCAATTGATTAACATCAAATAATATTTACAAGTGTTGCTTGAGTCATGGCAAATTATGTTAAATGTGAATGAAGTATTATAATTCTCAAATATCTTCATTCACAATTTAACAGCTAAATATATATATATATATATATATATATATAACTAAATACATCCACAGCACCAGCCTTCACCTTATAATTGTAAGTACCATTTTAGGTGTGCTAAAACTTATTTAGATAAACACATTTTTAAAGATGTATATAACACCATAGAATCAGTTTTGTTATTATTAGTTCTCTATGAAATCAAAATCATGAGACATTTTCATTATCACACATAATGCCTATTAGGCTATATCTTAAATTAATTTATTGTTTTGTCATTTGCAATACTCCAGTCAATGCATTCCAGTCCTTTCCCATTACTCTCCTAAGTGGGGAGAGCCTGCTTGCATTTCCCTGCTGATACCCTTTTCATAAAATTTCTAAGGATAGATTATTGTTCTGCTTCTATCTCTCCACTCTATGAAAACTTGCATTAATTTTGTACAAACCTTTCACCAGCTTATGTGTCAGTCATGTTAGCGCTATTATCCATCAGGCTCTGCAGATGACATTCCCTAAATCTGTCTTGATACCTAATATTTTAGAGACCTGAAACCATCTTAACTCTGGATGATCAATTCTTCTATTGATTTGCGATTGAAAAGGAAAATCAGAAAAAGAAAATGAACACAGTTTACCATTACTAGATACCCATTATAGATGCTAAGTAAAACTTCTTCACAGTATACAGAAAAACTCATTCAGGTGATACTACTTTTCTCCCACTATCCATCTCAAAAAGTAAGTTCATAAAGCTGCTCTTTTAATATGAATTCCACAGGGTGCTTAAGGTTCAAAGCTGTATAACTGAGAGAAGACCTCCACATAGCCTCTAAAGGAATGTGGAGAACCAACCAGAACTTCTTACCTAATATCCAGTCCTCACCTTCTCATAGTACACCTTGTTAGGTATCTGACTGGTATCTATTGTACAAATAAGGATGGGCTGGCAATTTAAGATTTAGCCAACCAAATTGCATTTTTATTGGGTTCAACCAATATAAAATGATTGTACAACATGACAGAATTTCATGCTGGCTGGGGCATCACCCGATTAAGCAATTCCCCCAGTGTTTTCACCAGGAAAACAGAGCAAACAGCAAAAAGTCAGCTACTAGAACAAATTCTGAAACGCATCCCATCTCAACATCACCAGAATTCCAGATCAGTACTATCAACATAACCTAAACGACAAAGAAATGGAGGAATTGGATAAGTATCAGACCGACATAATACAGGTGACTAAAACAAAAAAGACAAAACTGGTGAGATTTTTCTGGGCAATAAATGCAAAATGTTACATTCAGGCAATGACAATCAAGGAAAAGGAGTAGCTCTAGTATTGAACACAGAATATGAGGCTAATCTTCTTGAATGGCAAGCAATATCACGTAGAGTGATGTAGGCAAATATCAGAATGGGGAACTGGACAATGAGACTTGTTTGTGCAACTGACACAATGAAAAATTAAAAGCTGGTCCTTGTTGGGGATCTAAACAGTAGAGTACGAAATGATTGTCATACAAAAATATTTTGAGAAAATTTAATGAAAAGAGCGAAACTAATAATGATTGCAAATACCTGTTGGATTTCTGCTCAGGACATGGACTTTTTTTTTTTTAAATGTTGGACCCATACATGAGATGTTGGTTGATCAATCTATAATACATTAGTATCGTATATGGTTGTTACTTACACAATGTTCCAACATAAAAACGTGCACAAATTTACATGGAGAGAAGAGGCAAAGAATAAAAAAAAAAAGTCTCATTGATAGTGATGTTTTTTCACTGGTGCAGGACACTAGAGTATACAAAGGATTTGAAATTGGAAGTGATCATAATTTAGTCTTTAGCAGGATAAAATTGAATTTCATATTGAAAAGAATAACATGTAAGAAAGTTTGAAAGCGAATAAAAGTTGAGCAGCTCTCAGATGTAAACTGTAGACTAAAATACACAAACATCATTGAAGAAAAAAATGAAAGAAGTTGAAAACAAGACCCAAACTTTGAAGATTTGACAAATCCTAAAGAAAACACTGACTGATTCATAAAGGCATGTGGTGAAGTCTGTAAGGATAGAAAATTCAGAACTCCATGGTAGACTCAGGAGGTTAAATAGGCAGTGAAGGAAAAGAAAAATGCACATTGAAAGTTCCTGGAAAGTAAGTCAGCTTGTGTTGTGCTCTGAAGGAAGAGCACATCTCAGAGAATACAGAGAAAAATGTAAGAAAGCAAAGCACTATGTAAAACTAGCTAAACAAGAGTCATGGGAAGACTTTGGTAAGAACATAGAAAATAAATATCAAGAAAATGGCAAGATATTCTGGAGGTTGTTGAAGAAGCTCAGAAATGGAGGAAAAAGTGCTGTAAAAGGAATTAGAGCTGCTAAGGGTGATATGAAAACTGGAGGAAAAGATATCCTTAATGTATGGAATAATTACTTAGAAAAATTGCTATATGAAACAATCAGTGACAGCACACTGGAAAAAACACTTGGCAGACATGCAATCAGGAATACATATCCATACCTAAAGTAGAAAAAGCCATCAAAAGCTTGAAATGTGGAAAGGCAGCAGGAATGGATGATATTCAACCAGAAATGCTCAAGTATGGAGGTATAAAAGTCTTGCATTGGCTGCATTGCATAGTTTAGAAGGCCTGGACAGAGGGATGAATTCCAGATAATTGGAGTAGAGCTTTCATATAGTACCCATATATAAAAAGGGAAATAAAACTGAATGTGAGAATTACAGAGGTATTTCCCTATGAAACGGTTGAGAAGGATTTTGAAAGCTTGGTGAAGAACAAGCTGGATTCACGACAAATAGAGGCTGTCAGGATCAGATTTTCACTTTATGAAAAATAGTTGAAAAATCATGGGAATAAAACAAAAATCTGTATTTAAGTTTTGTAGATCTGGAAAAGGCATATGACAAGATGCCAAGTGAAAAGCTATTCAAAACTCTACAGTTGTATGATGTCGATGGGGCATTATATCAAACAGTACTTAGTCTTTATTTGAGTTGTAAGTTAGCAGTTAGAATTGAAGGAGGTACAGAAGATGGTTTAATGTTATATCTGGTGTCAGACAAGGAAGTACATTATCCCCTCTATTATTCATTATCTATATGGATCACATTATGAAAGAAAATAGTATTAAATCTGATATCAAAATTAGAGATGTTAATCTCAGCTCTTTACTTTATCTGGATGATGTTATACTTCTAAATAAATTCAGTACAAGTCTGTAAGATTCACTGACTAAATTGAATAACTGTTGTAATAGATTTGGTATAAAAGTCAGCATTAAAATGACGAAGATGATGAAATTAGGCAGAAGCACTGCAAACATGAACTGTATCCTGAGTGGAGAACTTATAGAACAAGTAAAACATTTCAGCTACTTAGGCATGATTTTTAGTGAAAATGGTAAATTAAATATGTAAATAGACAACAGAATAGATAAAGCTGGTATGGTAAGGAGTCAACTGAATACATTTATATTGAATAAGCAAGAAATTAGTCTAAACACTAAATTAGCTGTTACAAGACAGTGTTCAAACCAATTTTAACTTATGGATCTGAGAGCTGAGTTAGAAATAAAACACTTGATCAAAGATTAGAGACCACAGATATGAGAGTCCTGAGAAAGATTAGTGGTGTAAACAGATGGCATCAATGGCATTATCATATTGAAAATGAGGATATTTGGAAAGAATTTCGCATTGTTATCATCCAGGAATGTGTTAGCAGAGCTAATCAGTTGGTATGGTCACTTAAACAGAATGGGAGAAGAAAATTAGTAAACCAAGTGTTCTCTGTAAGGTTGGAAGGGGGAAAAAAAAGATCCAGAGGCAAACTAACATATAGGCTGATTGATACAGTAAAAAGTACTTCAGAAGACAGAAATATAAGATCTGATAATTGAAGTCCTTTCAGGTAACAGATGATTTGGATGAAAATTGTAGATAGGAAGTTAGTGATGATGTAAGTTCTTCAAGTAGTACTATCCTGTACACCCCTTGAGTGTACATGTCAGGAATTTGATGATGATCATGATGATATGAATTCCACACATGAGCAGTTTCAAAACCTATAGCATAACAGTTCCTTGTGTGGGTATGTAGTTAAGAATAAACCTGTCGATGTATTTCTTCAACAGCTTTCATGGAAAAGACAATGGAAGATCGAGGTAGATAGTCTGAAAGAGGATGTAAAACAGACAAACCAGGCTAGAAGAACATATGCAATTATAGATTTAGTTGCTTTGGCCATAAATCCAAGTAAGAACAACAACGGCTAAAAGCTGATGATGATAAGAAGTTGATTTATTTGGTTTAAATCCGGACTATCAGTGGATGTTGACTAACAGAGCTGATTTATGTGTTTTTATGGGCACAGAGGAAGCCAATTCAGCAGAAAATCATGCAAACAGCTATAATGAAGGCAGAAGCAAAATCTACAAGAAAGTGATCAGAGTAAGTACAAACGAGGGATCATCTGCTAACTAGATTTACCCTTTTTCTGGATAACATCTAGCAGTTTTAGGGAGATTTTCAGTATACCACCCCAAATATGATAACAGTTTTCTAGAGTGTGTTGGAGATCTGGCAATGAGAGATGAAGTGAGATCTTTTTGTAAGAAATATACAGGACTGTAGTGGCATGGAAGCTGACAATTTAACCTCATCTATTTTCAAGAATAGCAATATCAATGTTTAATGGCCAATGTTATCATCACTTATATGAAAATCTTGAAATTTGGAACAGATATGGAATCTGTTATTAGCACAACTGTGGGTATGATTTGAAAAACAGTGAGATTATTTATATACAGAAGGAAGAGTGGAAGTAAAGTATAGTTCTCTGAGAATACTCTGAGAAATCTGGAGACTTTAAAATCTACCATAACAGGTATTGAATGACTAAAGAGAAAACTGGTGCTTACACTACAAAGAATAGAAGAGTGGATCATAAGATGGTAGTTTGGTAAATAGCTGACTCACTCATATGCCCTGGAAATGTGATGAGGGACCAAACAAGTTTCTCCAAACCTTTTCATGGCATGTATCCAAAGGTGAGTAATGTTGGCCAGAAGATCTGTTGTGTATTGAGTATTGTGGAACTTATTTTAGTGGTCAGTGATAAAATGTTGAGACTCAAGATTATAGATGATGATCTCCATTATTTTTGAGGAAACTGAGGTGAAAGCAGTGATGCAATGGTTTAATGGCTCACTTTTATCTTCCGCTTTACTTATTGTATGTTACGTTGCATAGTGTAATATAGGATGGATACTAAGTCTGGAGCACAGTTGAAGAATACTATCAAGATTCAAGCTATTGAGGAATCTTCTGTCTCTCTGGATAAAAACAGAGGAATATGATGAATATTAGAAAACCAAGTGCTCTCTGCCAGGTTGGCAGGGAAAAAAAAAGATCCAGAGGAAGATCGACATATATGTTGATTGGTCTTATGTGCAAGAGTTCGAGAAGAATACCTTGAGATCATCTGGATATAAGAAAAATGTAAAGATGAGCAGAAGTTACACTCCTTATACAAAAAAAAGGGGCACTCCTAAACGAAAGCAGACGAAATAGCCATAAAAATAATTACACTCCTTTGGTTAGCAACCAGAAGGCCTCACCACCATTTGAGAAGAAGACAAGTTTTTTGCACTTTGCCCTTTCAAAGTTAAATTAAGTTGTTGATAGTTTTCTTGTTTCAAGCTGCAATGTAGGCAGCATATGAATTTAAAGGTTTTGTCTCAAGCCACTTCTAAATTTTTTCATGAACTGCTAAGATCCAAGCAAAACCTCTTCTACGTGGAGAATCAAGGCTTGGAATCAAGATTGAGGATTTCTCAGATAACACAGCTGTGTTATCGAGAAATTGACCTTAAAATGAACAACTTATTTATTGAAAAAAAAAAATAAATAAATAAACTGTGTGAGTTAGATTAGGTCATTTGCTAATTACTCAAATGTTTTGTTACAGCCAAAGTAAATAAATCTGTGAGACCAGTATACACTAGATCAAATTTGCTCACCTTACATGGCATGCAAGGTGTCCAAATTCATATCCTACCACATGCAAATATTCAGGGGAGTGTCTTTCTGTTTGAAAGGCTTATACGTTGGTTATTCATAACTATTATTTTTCATGAAATTAAAATGTATACTAAATATTAATTATAATAACTTTAATTAATACTTCTATATTTTAGCAATGTTACACTGCCATCATCAGAGATCACAAAGCAATGATACAAGGGTGGTCTTATCATAAGCATCAATGTGAAATTGCAAGTCATTCTATCAAGTAATTTCTTTTATACAGCTGTCTGAAGCAAAAGTGTTGTCTGTATATGAAATGGATAAAATTCTTTGTAAACGAAGGTTTAACACCAAAAGAAATGCATTCGAAGTTCATAAAAATTTATGGGCACTCCTCTCCTTCATTTTCGACAATTAAGAAATGGGCTGCCAAGTTTAAACGTGGCCGTACCAGCCTTGAAGATGATTCATGTGAAGGATGTCCAAAAAGTGTAACAACACCAGAAATTATTGATCAAGTGTATGTTATGGTATTGGATGACCAGCGAGTCAAAGTGAATGAAATTGCTGAGACTATAGGCATTTCAAAAGAATGTACAGGATATATTTTGCATGAAGAATTGTGAATGAAAAAAAAAGCTTTGCGCAAGATGGGTGCTGCGCTTGCTCACAGTAGATCAAAAATGCACTCGCATGAGAATCTATGAACAGTGCTTGGAGCATTTTAACAAGAATAAAACTGATTTTGTGCATCGATTTATCACCAGAATCCAAACAGCAGTCAAAACAGTGGACAGAAGTCGGTTGTTCAGCAGCAACCAAAGAAGACAAAGTCAGTTCCATCAACAGGATAGGTCATGAGATCAGTGTTTTGGGATGCTAAAGGCATTTTGTTTATTAATTATCTTGAAAAGGATAAAACAATAACTGAGGAATATTATTCTGATCTTTTAACCAGACTAGAGGAAAAATTTCGTGAGAAAAGACCCGATTTGCAGAAGAAAAAAATCATCTTTCATCAGGACAATGCACCTGCCCACAAAGGTGTTTTTGGCAATGGGAAAATTAAGGGATCTGCACTATGAATTGTTGGAACATCCACCCTATTCTGCAGATTTGGCTACCTCTGACTTCTATCTCTTCCCAAAACTAAAACTCTTCCTCGCTGGTCAGCGTTTTTCTTCGAATCAAGAGGTGATTGCAGCTGTAGAGGGGTATTTTGCAGATTTTATTGAGAACCACTACAGGGACAGGATAATGGCACAAGAGCACTGCTGGAATAAATATATTAGTCTTGTGCCATTATCCTGTCCCTGTAGTGGTTCTCAATAAAATCTGCAAAATACCCCTCTACAGCTGCAATCACCTCTTGATTCGAAGAAAAAAGGCCGAGAACTTTTCAGACCACCCTTTTATATTTGTTTAAATAAGATAAGTTAAAATAAGGTTAAATAAGAATTAGATTAAATAATAGGTTATTAAGTGTTCAATAAGTTGGCCTTGTCTTTTGGTGAGGTGACTACAGTACTATCGGGATGTGAGAGTGGTGGAAACTTGGGTGCGCAATAGTCGTGTCTAGTGACCTTGGCAAGGTTCAGAAGAAGCGACTGTCAGTGTTTTACTTCAAATCAAGAGATGATTGCTGCTGTAGAGGGGTATTTTGTAGATCTCACTGAGGAACCACTACAGGGACGGGGGTAATGGTGCTGGAGCATTGCTGGAATAAATGTATTTAGGATATTATGTTGAAAAATAAAAATCATTTTGAAATTATAAATTCGTTTTTTTCATTGTTAGGCTGAGAACTTTTCAGACCCCCCCCCTTGCAAAGAAGCAGTCTTGGAAAAGAAGAAACCAAAAGTTCCTAGAAAATAAGTCAGCAAATGTTCTAAAAGAATACAGTGAAAAATAAAGTAGCTAAACAAAAGTCATGGAAAGACTTTTGTAAGAATATGGAAAATAAATACCAAGAAGGTGACAAAATGTTCTGGAGGCCACTGAAAAAGCTTAGAAATGGAGGAAAGAGTACTGTAAAAAGAATTAAAGATAATAAAGATGACATGAAACCGAAGATAAGGATATCCTAGATGTCTTGAGTTATTACTTTGAAAGACTATTAAACGAACCAGAGAGTGACAGAACCGTACTAGAAAATTTTCAAGGGGAATGCAAAGAGGAGTAATATTTCAATACTTGAGTGAGAAAAAGCTATCAAAAACTTGAAATTAGGAAAGGCAGATGGAATAGATGATATTCGACCAGAAATTCTTAAGTATGGAGGTATAAAAGCTTTGTAGTGGGGTTTGGTCAGAAGGTCAAATTCCTAAAGATTACAGTAGAGCTCTCATAGTACCCATCTACAAAAAAAGGGAATACAGCTGAATGTGAGAAATGCAGAGGAATTTCTCTCTTAAGTGTTCCAGGTAAGATCTATGCAAGCATACTTGAAAAGGATTGAGAAAGATTGTGGGTGAGAAACTTGGAGAAGAACAAGCTGGGTTCGGGCCATACAGAAGTTGTCAAAATCAGATTTTCACTTTAAATTAAATAATTGAGAAATTGTGGGAATGCGACAAGGATCTGTATATAAGTTCTGTAGATCTGGAAAAGGCATACGACAAGGTGCCCAGAGAAAAGCTTTTCAAAATACTTCAATTATATGAAGTGAATGGAACATTATACAGAGCAATACATAGTCTATATTTAAGTAGTCAGTCAGCAGTTAGAATCGAAGGAAATACAGGAAAATGGTTTAATGTAAAATCAGGGGTAAGACAATGATGCACATTATCTCCACTCTTATGATGTACTCATAACTACAGCTAATGCAAGTCTCCAGGATTTCCCCACTAAACTGAATAACAGTTAGTGACATTTATGGCAAGAAAATCACCATAAAAAAGACAAAAACCTGAATATAGGTAGGAGCATAAAAAACTTCAGCTGCATTCTGAATGGATATCCTATAGAAGTAAAATATTTCAGCTATTAAGGTACAGTTTTAGTGAAACTGTGCCTAAATAGCATACAAGGCAGTGTTCAAACCAGTCTTAAGTTATGGATCTGAGATTTGGGTTAGAAATAAAGCACTTGATCAAAGACTAGAGATCATAGATATGAGGGGTCTGTGAAAAATTAGGGGAGTGAACCAATGGCATCAATGGCAGAATCATATCAAAAATGAAAATATTAGTAAGGAACATGACATTGTTAGCATTCAGGAATGTTTTAGCACAGCTAATCTAAGGTGGTACGGCCATTTAAATAGAATGGGCAGGAAAGAGACCCAGAGGAAGACCAAGGTCTAGGTGGATAGATTCAGTCAAAAGTGGCTTAGAAGCATGAAACGTTAGCCATGACAATATTAAAGTTCTCACAAGTGATAGACTGATTTTGAGGAAAATTGGTGAGATTAATAATAATGCAATAGGAGAATTAATAACAATGTAAACTTAATCATGTAGTGCTGTCATAGTAACCTGAACATTTCTTGGGATGTTGCATATCAGGAAACTGATTATGATGATTATTTTATTATTAACTGATGTGTTTGCATTGTCACCTTGTAATAAATGTGGTATGAAAATCAGCAATAAAAATACAAAGACAATGAAAACAGGAAGAAATATTGAAAACATCAATTGCACCCTGATTGGAGAACCTATAGAACAAATAAAACATTTGACTATTTAGGCACAATTCTTAGTGAAGTGGGCAAATTAAATATGGAAATAGACAACAGAATTAACAAAGATAGTATGGTAGGAAGTCAACTAAATAAATGTATATGGAATAAGAGAGAAATTAATCAAAGCATTAAATTAGCTGTATAGAAGACAGTGTTCAAACCAATTTTAACTTATGGATTTTAGACTAGGTTAGAATATTTGATCAAAGACTTAAGGCCATAGGTATGAGAGTTCTAAGATTAGAGAAGTGAACAGATGACATTAATAGCAGTATCATATTATTATGAAAGAATTTAGAAAGTCATCATCATCATACGTATCAAGGATTTAGGCCTAGCATGGCCTGTTCCGGCCTTAGAAGTCATCGTTGAATCGTTTAAGAGGACGTCCTGGTTTTCTTTTTCCTAATGGCTTGTACTTTAAGGCATGTTTTGGTAATCTTTCTGTTTTCATTCTTTGAACATGTTCCATCCATTTATGTTTATATTTTTTAATTTTTTTCTATTACTGGTTCTTGGTTTAATTCTTTCATAATATCTTCGTTTCTTTTGTGATCAAATAGGGTATACTTTGCAGTTTTTCTCATAAACTTCATTTCTGCTGTTGTTAATCTTTGTTTGTCTTTTTGTTTTATTGTCCAGATTTCGCTTCCATACATTAAGACCGGTAAGGCTAATGTATTGTATACTTTTAGCCTGGTTTGTTTTTGAACTAGGTTTGGTTTAAATATAGAGTTAATTACACCTGTTATTTTTAAATATTTTGCAATTTTTACGTTCATATCTTTTTCATTTTCATATGTGATCATACATCCTAGGTAGTTAAATGAATTCACCTGTCTAAGATCTTGTTATCTATTACTATTTTAGTTCTTGCTGGATCTTGTCCTTTAAAGGCCATAGTTTTTGATTTTTCCGTTGATATTATCATACCATAATCTTTGGATATCTCATTTAGATTTAAAATAGCTTTCTGTAAGCTATCTTCAGAATTTGTAATTATTATTTGGTCGTCTGCAAAGAGGAGAGTGTTTAAGTTAACTGTAGGTGAAAGTTTAATTCCTTGGTGTAAATTTTTACTCCATTTTATTATTATTTCATTTAAGTAGATATTAAAAAGAACATCCCTGTCGGACCCCTTGGTTTATCTCTCTTGTATATGATAGCTCGTGATTTAATCTTATTTGTATTTGATTATTTTCATATATACTTGTGATAGCTTTTAGGATATTATTTGGTATTTGTCTTTCTTTTAATATGTTAAATAATATGTTTCTTTTAACTTTGTCAAATGCTTTTTCAAAGTCAATAAATGCAATATATGTTTCTAAATTATATTCTCTTCTTTTCTCTATTATTAATTCTAGGCAAAAGGCTGGGTCTATACATGATCGTCCTTTTCTAAATCCATTCTGTACCTCTAGAATAAAGTTTTCGGAATATTTCATTAGTTTGTTATTTAAGATTCTGCTAGAATCTAAATTTAGAAAGTGTTAGCAGAATTAATTTCAAGTGCTATGGTCACTTAAACAGAATGGGAGAGGAAAGATTAGCAAAACAAGTGTTCTCTGCCAGGTTGGCAGGAAAAGGCCCCAGACGACAACCAAGGTCTAGATGGAGTGATAGTGTAAGATGTGCTTTAGAAGACAGAAATATAAGATCTGGTAATCTTATATTTTCCTCAAAATTAATCTGTTGTCAGATTAATTTTGAGGAAAATTGCTGATAGGAAGCTAGTAATGATCTAACTTTTTCATGTGGTGTTATCATAATATCCTGTACATCTTCTGAGGATACATATCAAAAATTTGATGATGATAAGGTATTCACTGTTGTCTCTATATGTTTGCTAGATTGCGAGAAATGACTATGTAATACTTTAATAATGAAAGTTGGCTGACTGATCATATTCAGTTTTCTTGAAGAATGTGTGATTTTACTTTGTGTAGCTTTATTCTTTGGTTGTCCAAAAATTTTACTCTCAGCTCCCTAAGCAGCTTGAATGTCTCTTTCCACTAAGTGAATTAGCTAGATTATATGAGGTTTTAAACTTTTTCAATGTTAATAGTTATGTCATGAAACTGTAATGGTGGTAGTCTCACCCTCCTTTTTATCCTCACTCTTGCTTAACATTTGTCAATTGTGGAAGATTCACAATCTACTTAAATGAGAGAAATTTGATTAAGCCATCAGTATCATCTTCTTTGCAAGCTTAAGCCTTCATGTACAAGACCACTGGATAGTTTAGAATTCATTTTACCTTATAAAAGATATCCAGGAATCCTATGAAATCACATAGTAACTTGAGTCCAAGTTTCTTCAACATGATTTATGATGGAAGTTTTTGTCATTCAAAGATCTCTGATGGTAGTAATGTCAGCAAATATTGTAATGTTTCCAATATATTCAACTAATTCTGCATATGGTTTTTGTGAGACACTTGTGAATGTGCATGCTAATAGGCAATTTCCTAAGACTGATAATCACCACAAATGTAAAGTTGCTTTTTTTTTTTTTTTTTTTTTTTTAAATTATGAAAGAATCACATTGACTCAAAGATTATTGTGCACCAGAAGCACTGCTCTCTTATTATTATATTATATATAATAATAAGATTATATATAATTAATTATAATAAGTAATATTATAATATTACTTGCAAAATCCATAGTTCTAGAACTGATGAAGTTCTAATATGTATAAATGAGTTTCTGGGTTAATTTGATGTATAACCAGTTTAATTACTTTTCATAAAAAAAAACTCAAGTTTCTGGGAGGGAAGTTTCTCTCTCCACTAACTCACCTTCAGTTGAATAAAAGCCTTTATAAATATTTCTTACATCATAACAAAATTCAAGCACATCTTTTCCAAGTGCATGTAGGTATCCATATACTGTTTTCATGGCCTGATCATGCAGATTTACTGAGGTATAACTTAAATGAATTTTAACTGATCTAAAAAATACATTTTTAAAGTTAAACACATTGCCTTTTTTTTTTTCTTTTCTTCTTATTCAGCTCTTTGCTACTAACTGTTTTTATAAAACTAAAAATTATGTTTAAGTTAAGGGATATTACATCCCATATAGTTTCTTAGCCGAATAAGAAACTCAAAGAGTTTCATGCCGAATATAGTAGAAACTATATAAAGTTTGGCGATTCCAAGCATAAGCAAATACCTGGATACTGCAGCAACTGACCCTAAAGGTAGTGCAAGCTGAGGCAACTCGTGTCAAAGGTGGAGTAAGCTCCGATCACTATTCTTGATATTTACCCATAATGTGAACTCGGCTAAGAAACTATATGGGATGTAATATCCCTTAACTTAAACAAGTTATATGTCGCCGAATTGAAGCCTTTGGCTCTTCATATATCTAATAATTTATTAGGACACCTCATGGCAAAACTCGTAGAAGGGTTGTAAGTTCTGTTCACTAGACACTTGATATTTTATTTTAACTAGGTCTGCCTACTCACTGATGAGACAGCCTGGCTCCCACTGATAAGACCTCAATAAAGGTCGAAACCAGTGAGGGCCATTATGAGTTCGCTCTCTTAAGGTTTTTGCCTTAAGGGAGCAATTTGAGTCTCTGGGGAGAGTGTTCTCCGGCACGGCCTGCTGAGGGGTTTTGTCGGTGAATGCTTTTCTTTGGAATTTGAGAGGTTCTGCTCAGTGGTGGCATGTGGGTGGAAGGCCATCACTGAGTGGAGCCAACGCTGAGATGGACGGTCTTTTGCCCACGATTGAGTGGCCTAGGGATCGTCCGAATTTTTAGAGACGGCTTTACTTATTCATAAGGTTGAAACCGGTCTGGGTAGTGACCTTCTCTCATAATGTCGAACAATAATACAGCTCCTAGGAGCTAAGTTCACATTATGGGTAAATATCAAAAATAGTGATCGGAACTTGCTCCACCTTTGACACGAGTTGCCTTAGCTTGCACTACCTTTAGGGTCAGTTGCTGCAGTATCCAGGTATTTGCTTACGCTTGGAATCACCGAACTTTATATAGTTTCTACTATATTCGGCATTAAACTCTTTGAGTTTCTTATTTGGCTAAGAAACTATATGGGATGTAATATCTGTTAACTTAAACAAGTTATATGTCGCCGAATTGAAGCCTTTGGCTCTTCATATATCTAAAAATTATGCCTTGTTTACAGAAAAAACACAAAAATCAGAACTGCAAAATTAATATAACGGTCAATGTAGCCTAAACAGTTGTGCATAGCTTAAGGGAAAAAGCTCTGTTAATTTTATTAGCAGAGCTTTTTACTGGATATAGAGACTTTTGACCCATAAGTATAATTAGAAAAAACAATTGACAGAGCTTATTAATTTAACTTACTTATCAGTTTTACCATTTAATGATTTTTTTATTATTTATTTCCCCTATACTTTCTGGATGAGATACTAGCAGTTTTTTTGGAGACAGCCGTTGTGATTTCAGCATACCACTGGTGGCAGGCTTGCTTATATTGCCTCTATTTTATTCATCCCCAGAAAACAAGTTAATTGCTAGTACTATGACAAATACAGATTACTGGAATTTTTTTCATTTATTAGACAGTAAGTAGGCTTTAATGTGAACCAGAGCTGAAAATACAATGTACAGCATTCATAGTCTTATGGGTAAGTATACCTGCTCTCTATGAAGATATTTCTTGATATGTTTGGACAATTACTGAGCTTCCATGGCAATGAAAGCATACCTTCAAGATATCTAAAAGTCAGTTTATCTTTCTTTGCTAATAAATTAAGAATTACTTAATATATCTATTCAACAGGAACAGGAGTGGGTTACTTTCTGGTAACACAAACTAATTCCTGGAAAACCATACAGTATTACATATTGATTGGCTCTAAGTTTTGTTAACCTTTCCCAAAAATTCAACAAGCACATCATCGGCAAAAATCTGAACAGTTCCTCTCAGATCCTTTTCTATATTGTTAATGAACCACGTAGACAGGCTTATACGTTGGTTATGCATTATTAAAACACTTAAGGAATAGAACAATGTAGTTAAGGATATAAATTAAATTAAACTTTAATAAATATTTTCCGATATTTCGGCAATGTCACATTGCCATTTTCTAAAGGAACTTACACAAAAAAGTTACGTGCACATAGGCACTACAACACAGAAACTGGGAATGAAGAGATGAAGCTATTGTTCTCCTAACAGTCCTGATGGTGCCCTCTAGCGGGCTAAGTAGGTGTTGTTCTTGGCCGTTGGGCTGAAGGTCTGCAGATGTAGGCCTCCCAAATTTGGGGCAGTCGCATACAACCAAATTTGTTGAGGTTTGGAGAATTTCTTAGGGCTGAGGCTGATTCCATAAAGAGTCTTTCAAATTTGTATTTGCTACGGTGTATCACTGTAGCTTTCTTCCACTGTATTCTGTGGCGTGTATCCAGAGCATGGTCCGCAAGCCCAGAATGACTGTATTTGTGAAAACGGATGTAGTCCTTGTGTTCTGAAATTCTGATATTCGCTGTCCAGCCTGTTTAGCCAAAGTAAGACAGTTTACAACTGCAAGGGACCTGGTAAACACCAGGTAGGTCTAGGGGAAGTGGTTGGTCTTTAGTGGAGCGGATAAAGGATGCCAACTTTCTGTAAGGTTTGTAAGAGGAGGTCAGGTCGTGTTTTTTTAAGATTTTGGTAATCTTTTCCGAGGTGCCTCGGATGTAGGGAATGGTGATGGATTTAAAGTAATCCTTGTTGTGAGGGGGGGGGAAGGGATCTGTGGTTTGTAGGATCTAATATTTTTTGGATTTTTTTGGGGGGGTAGCCATTGGCTGAGAAAGTGTTGAGGATGTGATTTAGTTCAGTGTTTAGGGCCAAGTCGTTTGAACAGATTAGTTTAGCCCTGTTGTATAGTGTTTTCACTACTCCATATTGTTGTGAGGGGGGGGGATTGTTGGTGAATGTATCTGCCTGTATGGGTGGGTTTTCTGTAAACTGAGAAAACCAAGGATCCATTAGGCTGGCAGGTGACTAGTGTGTCTAGGAAAGGGAGGCTGTTGTTTTCCTCTTTTTCCAGAGTGAATTTGATTCTGGGGTGTTGGTTGTTTAAGTGTATTAAGAAGGAGAGAAGTGTTTTAGAGCCATGTGGCCAAATAGCGAACACATCATCAACGTAGCGGAGCCATGTGGCCAAATAGCGAACACATCATCAACATAGCGGAGCCATATGGCTGGTTTTTGTGGGGCAGAGGCTAAGGCTTTTTCTTCAAAGGTCTCCATAAAGAAATTGGCCAAGGGTGGGGAGAGTGGTGAACCCATGGCTGTCCCCTCTATTTGTTTGTAGAATTTTCCCTGCCAAACGAAATAGCCTGAGTTCATTGTGAACTGAAATAAGGCTGATATATCGGGAGAAAATTTAGCTTGGATTAGCTCTAAAGTTTCCTTGAGTGGGACATTTGTAAATAAAGATCACACATCAAAGCTGACCATTATGTCAGTTTGTTGGAGTGTAAGGTTTTCTATGCTGGCTTTGAAATGGGCTGAGTTTTTTATGTGTGATGGTGTGTTGCCAGTATAGTGTGTGAGCTCTTTGGCCAAATGTTTAGCTAATTTGTATGTGGGGGAATCAATGCCATCCACTATGGGACGTAATGGCACATTTTCTTTGTGTATTTTTGGGAGTCCGTAAATACAGGGGGGGGGTATAGAGTTAAATGGCTTTAATCTGTTGGTAACTTCTACAGGCCAAGAAGTGACTCTCTTAAGGAGCCTGTGAAGTTTTCTAATTTGAGAGTTGGTGGGATTGTAATTGATAGGGAGGTAAGTGGCCCGATCTAATAGGAGAGCATTCAGCTCACCTGTGTAGTCCTTTTGGTTAAGTATTACAGTTGCATTTCCCTTATCCACTTTGGTGATAACTAATTCTTTATTCTTCTTCATTTCCTGTAGAGCTTTATATTCCTTGCTTTATATGTTGGTTTTTGGTGGTCTTGCTTTGGAAAGGACACAGGCTACATCCAGTCTTACACTGTTGGCGACTTGATGTGGAAGGTGGCGGATTCCGCGCTCGATCTGGATCATAATATCCTCACTAGGTATTTTATTGGGAGCAATGGCGAAGTTGTGTCCACGTGATAGCGCGTTGAGAGCTTCAGGCTTCAGGGTGACTGAAGAAAGGTTGATTACCGTGTTGGTAGCAGGTTTTGGAAAGATGGTTGAGTTCTTTTTTAATTTTTCGAACTTTTTCATCTGTCGGCCTCGTATTTTTTTAAATTCTTTTTTGGCAGCGGTACATGAGACGTCATGTAAAATTGACCAAAGTTCGTGGTTCAAAGTGTGCGAAAGCTCATCTTCGACGGCACGAATAGCTTCGTTAATGTCCGCTAAGAGCGACCGCATGGCGGTGATTTGTTCGCGTAGCAATGCGTAGCTAGCGCGGTTATATATTCGGAGAGCTTTTTGTGACACAAACCGGTGCTTAAATTTTACACAGTTCGGGATTACTTTATTATCCGGGCAGCGTTTCAGGAACGCTAGACGATTTAATTGTCTAGACAGCTTGAATTTCAATTTACCATATTGGCAGGCCTTCCGTGCGATTGTATCTTCGTGGATGATGTTGATTCTCGTAGACAGGCTTATACGTTGGTTATGCATTATTAAAACACTCTAAATCCATCACCATTCCCTACATCCGAGGCACCTCGGAAAAGATTACCAAAATCTTAAAAAAACATGACCTGACCTCCTGTTACAAACCTTACAGAAAAGGCATCCCTTATCCGCTCCACTAAAGACCAACCACTTCCCCTAGACCTACCTGGTGTTTACCAGGTCCCTTGCAGTTGTAAACTGTCTTACTTTGGCTAAACAGGCAGGACAGCGAATATCAGAATTTCGGAACACAAGGACTACATCCGTTTTCACAAATACAGTCATTCTGGGCTTGCAGACCATGCTCTGGATACACACCACAGAATACGGTGGAAGAAAGCTACAGTGATACAATGTAGCAAATACAAATTTGAAAGACTCTTTATGGAATCAGCCTCAGCCCTAAGAAATTCTCCAAACCTCAACAAATTTGGTTGTATGCGACTGCCCCAAATTTGGGAGGCCTACATCTGCAGACCTTCAGCCCAACGGCCAAGAACAACACCTACTTAGCCCGCTAGAGGGCACCATCAGGACTGTTAGGAGAACAATAGCTTCATCTCTTCATTCCCAGTTTCTGTGTTGTAGTGCCTACGTGCACGTAACTTTTTTGTGTAAGTTCCTTTAGAAAATGGCAATGTGACATTGCCGAAATATCGGAAAATATTTATTAAAGTTTAATTTAATTTATATCCTTAACTACGTTGTTCTATTCCTTAAGTGTTTTAAAAATGTTAATGAACCAATTAAACAATAGTGATCCAAGAACATCATCCTGTGGCACACCACTAGTCACAAGCCTTCTTTTGGAATCAAGATGCATACCAAAGTCAAGAGAATAAAAAAAAGTGGGAGTTAAATGGGTGAATAGTATCATTAAGCATGAGCAACAAAATGTGGAGGGAATATAAGATATAAGAAGTATGATGATCATGAACAGTACAAAGTACATTACAGACAAGAAAGATGAAAAATATAGTCATTATCAGCCATTTTCTGTCCAATGCTGGATACCCTGCCCTACCCTACTCCGAGCTTTTCTGTGCCAATCAGTTCCAGCCATTTCTTTAATGTCATCTTACTACCATCTCTATGGTCTTCCTATATCTCTGGGATACCATTCAGATTTAAACTCTGTCCATTTTGGAGTTTTTCTTCTTGTAATATGACCTGCCCATTGCTATCTGGATCTTTTAATGGCTGTTACAATGGCTCTCACCTTTGTCTGTGCTCTGACCAAAGTATTGTGTTTCCTATATTGAAGAGTAACACAAAGCAATGATCTTTGCATTTTGTTCTGGGTAGTCCTCAACTTGTTGGTTAATTTATTTAGTCAAAGTTCATGTTTCACTTTCATACGTCATGATTGAAAGTATATAGTACTGAATATTTTTCTTTTAGAACAGACTGAAATTCTCCTTTGAGTGTTTCACTGTATTTTCCAAAGGCTACCCAACTAAGTTGAATTCTCTCTATAGTGAGAATACAGAATGAAATTATGAAAGGATACTGACAGGGCAAGTCTGAAGAATTATTTTTCTATGTGGTGAGTAAAAGGAAGAATGATTATGGAAAGATAATAACTTTAATGAATGCTGATGGTTAGAAAGTGACAGAAGCAAAATAAATAGTTGAATTACTGAGTCAAGTGATTACTTTACAAGATGTATCATTCACATGAACATAATGCAGTGATTGATGTAAAATATACTTCTGCTGCAAGAACTGAGATAGATAAACTGGTTTAGGTACTTAGGATATTGCAGAACTCAATGTGGATGTAGCCATATGGAATTAGATGAGATATCAGCCCACTTATTAGAAGAAAGTGCAAGAGAACTGGCAGTGCCCCTGAACAGGCTGTTTAAAGTCTCAACACCAAAAAGGGCTCTCAGCAGAGCAGAAAAAAGGAAAGATTGTTCTACTGCATAAGGGAGATGCAAAGGGAGAGAGAGAGAGACAATTAGACCTGCCAGTATTTTAGGAGTAGTGGTTAAGGTTATTGAAAAAACAGTCAAGACCAAAATTCAGGAATAGGTAGACTAGACTATGATATTCTATAAGAGGAAGCACAGCTTTGTGAGGTCTTGTCTTAGTAATTTACTTGCTTTATATAATAAAGTAAACCGCATAAAGGGAATGGCTATCCTATGATGTTGCTGGACTTTGCAAAAGCATCTAATAGGATACCATACAGAAATCTATTAAAAACCTACAGTGAGTAGAATAGCTGGAAAAAAAAAAGTTTTTAAATTTGTGAAATGAAATTTGATTGCATACTTAATATTAAAAATTTGGACAAACACATTCATTTGACGCTCATGACATGGACGAGAAGATAGCTGACAGACAGATGTCAAAAGGATAGTATATAGCAGAAAGGAATAAAAGAGATGGTAGGTGATGTATTATGCTGCAGGGCTTGGCTCACTATTTATTTTGTACATTAAAGATACTGGAGATAATTTCAAAGGTTATATCCAACCGTTTGCTAATGATACTAAATTGGTTAGGGCAAATGTAATAAAAATGATGTAGAGATTTTGCAGGATGATTTGGATAAAAATAAAATGATAATGTGGAAAAGGATAAGGCCACAGTGTTCAATGTAGCAGAGTGTCAGAGATAAATAAGAATTGTTTAATTTAATAAATTGTTCTTCCTCTTTATAAGGCTTTGATATGACCACATTTGGACTGCTATGCTCTGATTTAGTCACCTGGTATCTTGGAAATGAGTAAGTAGTGGAGAGGATCCCGAGGTAGATGACCAAGAAGATGTCAGGTCTATGGAATAATACTTTCTATGAAGACCGAATGAAGATTTGGAGATTACAAAAGTTGGTTAAGAGGCAGAAGAAAGGAATTATGATAGAAACTTAAGTTGCTCAAGAGGTTTTATTGCATAGAGGCAAGAGACATTTTTCAATGCACTTTTACGGTGCAATGGGGAAGTGGTAACTTCATAGAAGTTGAGCCAAGGACACCTTGACTAATCACAGGTTAGTAGGAAAATCAAGACTAGACTTTTTGCTTGAAGAGTAATGAATGAATGGAATGGGCTGTCATGGGTTTGAGTGCACTGTCTGTGAATGAGTGTAAGGAGAGAGAAATTTTGCATGACTTTTCCTATTTGACTATCAGAATAACACAGACTTTGAATCTGAAATCTAGTTGGCAACAAAACTTATGTTCATTATTAAATGACTTAAAATCAAATATTAACATGACATTATGCAGGAGATTGTGCAGGAAGAATGGTGTATAGTTTGTGCATTTATGGAAGGAAGCAAGGATTTATATAAGGTAGATAGCTTACATCTAAATGTATTTGCTATCAGGAGTCTTGAGAAAGTGTTGTTCAATGAGAGTTCAGAAGTACAAACCCAGAGAAATTAGAATGTTTAGGGGGATCCAGGCAATTTAGTGGGAGTGTGATCACATGATGCAAAATGTAGCACCCCCAGGTTCTTAAATTTGGTTGGCTAAGTAACACAAGGTGTAAGGGAGGTTATGGGATGAAGGAAGTATTGCAGCTTATGTATACTAATGTCAGAAGTATTTGAAATAAGGTTGAGGAGTTTTGGGGACTGGTTAGCATAACTTGGCCAAAAGTTAGAAGCATTAGTGAGACATGGTTGACCGAGGATGATATAGTCATAGGAATAGAATGCAAGAGATATAGTGTCTTCAGAGAGGGCAGAAGGAACAGGATGGTGAAGGGAGGAGATTTTGCTAATCATAGTAGAGGAATTAAAGCCTAAAAGAGTAGAAATGCATCAGGAGACAGGGATTCCGAAGACAGTTCATTTGAAGCAATCTGGTGTGAGAAAGAGACAAACAAACAAACTAAATATGTAATTGTATGCAGCTATAATCCAGGGGGTATATATGGCAGAATGTAGAACTCATTATGTACTCACAAATTAGCACAATGAGTACAAGTATATTAATTATTACAGGGGGAACATAGATTGGGAGGAGGAATGGTCATAGGCAGGGAAGGAAATGGAATTTATACAGCTGCTGAGAGATAATTACTTAAGGCCCATATAATGGAAGGGACATGAGGTTCAAGAGTGCTGGATCTAATCACTGCATTAGAGAACTTAATGCTAACCAATCTAGCTATGCTGTCTCCACTTGGAGAAAGTGATGTCATGTAATCTTGACTTGGGAGATTACTAAACATGGAGAATTTACTATTGAGAAGGAATATATGTGGATACAAAGCAGGTGATTATGACAAGCTGAGGCGACAGCTTTCAGCAGAGCAATGGCATAAGAATTTGGAGGGGAAGAGATGTTATTGGTGAATGAGAGGTGGTCAAGGCAGTATTTGAAGAAAGCAGAATCTGAATGTATACCTAGACTCAGAACAATAATCAAGTATGAATTAGATGGATGAATAGCTTCATTAATCAGGAGTTGCACACCAAGAAAAGGCTGTAGAGGGATTATAAAGAAAAAGGTGATTAGCATGCTCATGAGCAGTATAAGGCATAGGCAAAATGCCTGTGCATTCTGGCTGATGAAGCCAAAAGAAACCCTAAGGAGTTCTTTCACTATGTAGCAAGTAAAAGGAGGAATGACTATGAAGGGATGACTTTAAAAAGTGCTAATGGTGGGGAGGTATCAGAACCAAGGGAATTATCAGCTCCTCTGACCAAGTTTATTTAATTTAATCTTCAGTAGTGGGAAGGTGCCAATAGGGTGGAAAGACGACAAAATAGTTCCACTGCATAAAGAAGGCTCTAAGACAGAAGTAGCAAATTATAGGAGAAATATCAGCATCTCAGGAGTGGTGGTTAAGGTATTGGAAAAGAAAGACAGAATTCAGGACTGGGTGGATGAAGGATAGGTCCTGCCTTAGTAATTTGCCTTACTTTTTGAAATCGAGTGACAATGGAGTTGGATAAGGGAAATGGCTGCTTCTTCTGTCCTCAACTATTGATTGGCGGGTAGCATAGGCTGTTGATAGTGGTCTTCTGTTTAGCACTGTAAGTTTGACTCCTTCGTAGCTTTGTCCATTTTTGATGTCATGCAAGTATTGGGTTCTTGGTCTTCCTCTACCAGGTATTCCCTCCATCATTCTCTCAATCAAATTTGTAATCCAGTCTGAGTGTCTTAATAGGTGTCCTATGATGTTATTTCTCCTCTTTTTCTAATATATGTACTATGTCTCTTGTTACTTCTGCTTTCCTGAACATTTCTTCATTTGTAACTCTTTCTGTCCATGTGATCTTCAGCATTCAGCACAAAGGCCACATCTCTGATCTGTAGTGATCCACACTCCATATAAAGCATTTAATGAAATGATTCTTTGTTCTCAATGACATACTCTTTGATGTTAATAGTGTTCTTTTCTTGTTAAATGCCTTTTTTGCTTGTGCTATTCTTGCTCTCACATATCTCTCACTTTTCCCATTTGATGTTATTAGGCTTCTTAGGGAGGTAAATTCTTTTACTTGAAATAACCTTTTCCCATCTATTGTCAAATTTATGATTTGCTCTCCATCCCTGGTACATTTCATGATTTTTTTTTTGTTTTCTCATT
Organism: Typopeltis vanoorti; assembly: GCF_054136105.1. NCBI lineage: Eukaryota > Metazoa > Arthropoda > Arachnida > Uropygi > Thelyphonidae > Typopeltis > Typopeltis vanoorti. The sequence continues at coordinate 26,222,222 of NC_143556.1, read as the reverse complement.
AATTTTCATCGTGCATCTTTCATTTAGAAGTTTATTCATCTCTGCAAGTGATTCTTGTAGCTCTTTTTTCAATTTCAGCTATTAAGACTATGTTGTCTGCAAATAGTATTGTATTATAACTTCTGCTATTCATTTTTCCTTTGAACTCCTTTATAGCCTCTTAGATGTAAATATTAAAATGTAATGGAGACAGTCCACATCATATTTTAACGCCCTTTCTTATTTTAGTTTCTTTCCCTCATTTTCCTATAACTGCATTTTAAATTTTATCATCATCATCATTAAATTCCTGACATTTATTCTCAAGGGGTGTACAGGATATGATAGTACTACATGAAAAATTTACATCATTACTAACTTCCTATCTACAATTTTCCTCCAAATCAATCTGTTACCTGTCAAGGCTTCAACATTGCCAGATCTTATATTTCTTCAAAGCCACTTTTTATCAATAAACTTATATCTTGGTCTTGCTCTAGGTCTTTTTCCTGCCAACCTGGCAGAGAACACTTGTTTTGCTAATCTATCGTCTCCTGTTCTGTTTAAGTGACCATACCACCTGAGATTAGCTCTGCTAATATATTCCTGGATACTAACAATGTCAAGTTCTTTCCTAATATCCTCATTTTTAATATGATATTGCCATTGATGCCATCTGTTCATTCCCCTCTTTCTCAGGACGCTCATATTTGAAGTGTTTTGTCTTTGGTCAAGTGTTTTACTTCTAACTCAGCTCTCAGATCCATAACTTAAAACTGGTTTGAACACTGTCTTGTATATAGCTAATTTAGTCTTTTGACTAATTTCTCTCTTATTCCAAATAAATTTATTCAATTGACTTCCTACCATACCAGCTTTGTTGACCTTGTTGTCTATTCCATATTTAATTTACTATCTTCACTAAAAATCATACCTAAGTAGCTGAAATGTTTTATTTGTTCTATAGGTTCTCCGTTCACAACGCAGTTGACATTTTCAACGATTCTCCTATTTTCATTGTCTTTGTCTTTTTATTGCTGACCTCCATACCATATCTATTACAACAGTTATTCAATTTAGACAGGGAATATTGAAGATTTGTAGCAGATTTATTTAGAAGTATATCATCATCCGCATAAAACAAACAGCTGACATTAACATCTCCAATTTTGATATCAGATTTAATACCACTTTCCTTCATAATGTGATCCATATATATAATGAATAACAGAGGGGGGTTAATGTACATCCTTGTCTGACACCAGATTTAACATTAAACCATCTTCCTGTACTTTCTTCAATTCTAACTCTGACTTACAACTCAAATAAAGACAAAGTATTGCTTATTATAATACCCCATTGACACCATATAACTGTAGTGTTTTAAAGAGCTTCTCTCTTGGCACCTTGTCATATGCCTTTTCCAGATCTACAAAACTTAAATACAGATTTTTGTTATATACCCATGATTTCTCAACTATTTGTTATAAAATGAAAATCTGATATTGACAGACTCTATTTTGCCTGAATCCAGCTTGTTCGTCACCAAGTTTCCCTTCCACGATCCTTCTCACCTGTTTCTCAAGTATACTTGCATAAATATTAACAGGAACAGTCAGTGGGGAAATAACTCAGATTTTCTCACATTCAGTTTTATTTCCCTTTTTATATATGGGTACTATATGAGAGCTCTACTCCAATCATCTGGAATTCATCCCCCTGTCCAGACCTTCTGGACTATGCAGTGCAGCCACTGTAAGACTTTTATACCTCCATACTTGAGCATTTCTGGTCAAATATCATCAATTCCAGCTGCCTTTCCCCATTTCAGGCTATTGATAGCTTTTTTTTTTCTATTTCAAGTATGAATACATGTCTGGCCAGTGTTATTCACCACTGTGCTGTCACTGATTGTTTCATTTAGCAATTTTTCACAGTGATTACTCCATACATCAAAAATATCTTTTTTTTTTCACCTTTATCATCTTAAATTCTTTTTACAGCACTTGTTCCTCCATTTATGAGCTTTAACAACCGCCAGAATATCTTACCACCTTCTTGATATTTATTTTCTGTTCTTACCAAAGTCTTCCCAAGACTTTTGTTTAGCTAGTTTTGCACAGTGTTTAGCTTTCTTACATTTGTCTCTTATATTCCTGGCAAATAAATCAACTGCTCAACTTTTATTCGCTTTAAAACTTTCTTACATGTTATTCTTTTCAATATGAAAAACTGACTTATTTGCCAGGAACATTTGATATGCCTTCTTCTTTTCCTTCACTGCTCTTTAACTTCTTGTGTCCACCATGGAGTTCTGATTTTTCTATCCTTGCAGACAACCTCAACACATGCCTCTCTGGCTAAATCATTCAATGTTTTCTTCAGAGCTTGCCACTGAATCTCCAAGGTTTGATTCTTGTTCTCAAACTCTTTCATTTTTTCTTGAATAACGTTTGCATATTTCAATTCACAGTTCACATCTGAGAGCTGCTCAACTTTTATTCGCTTTAAAACTTTCTTACACGGTATTCTTTTCAATATGAAATCCAATTTTATCCTGCTCAAAACTAAATGGTGATCACTTCCAATTTCAAACCCTTTGTACACTCTAGTGTTCTGCACCAGAGAGAAAACGTCACTATCAACAATAACATAGTCAATAAGACTTTTCTTATTCCTTGCCTCTTCTCTCCATGTGAATTTGTGCACATTTTTATGTTGGAACATTATGTTAGTAATAACCAGTCCATGTCCTGAGCAGAAATCCAACAGGTATTTGCCATTATTATTAGCTTTGCTCTTTTCACCAAATTTTCCCAAAATATTTTTGTATGTCTCACAATCATTTCTTACTCTGCTATTTAGATCCCCCAACAAGGACCAACTTTTCCTTTCTCATTGCATCAGTTGCTTTCTCTAAAGCCTTAAAAAATTCCTCCACTTCTAGAACCTTCACTGAGACCATATTCACAAATAAGTCTCATTGTGCAGTTCCCCGTTCTGATATTTGCCCATATCACTCTACTTGAAATTGCCTGCCATTCAAGAAGATTATCCTCATATTTAGTGTTGAATACTATGGCTACTCCTTTTTCTTGATTGTCATTTTCTGAATATAACATTTTGCATTTATTGCTCAGAAAGATCTCACCAGTTTTGCTTCAGTCACCCCTATTATACTGATCTGCCACTTATCCAATTCCTCAGCTAGCTCCATTTCTTTGCCATTCAGGCTTCTTATGTTGATAATACTGATCTTGTACTCTGATGATATTGAGTTGGGGTGTGTTTTAGGGTTTGTTCCTGTAGCTGACTTTTTGCTGTTTGCCCTGTTCTCTGACAAAAACAACAGGGGAGGCCTTGTTTAACTGGCCAATGCCCCAGCCGGTATGAAATTCTGTCAATGTTGTACCATCATTTTGTTGTACCAATAAGAACAACCGGATAAATCCCAAATTGCCAGCTCATCTTCATTCGTTCAATATCCAGGTTGATACTTAACAGGGTGTACCAAGAGGTGAGGATTGGACATTTGGTCAGAAGCCCTGGTCGGTTCTCCGCATTCCTTTAAAGGCTATATTTAAAGACTGCATTCCTTGGAGGTCTCCTCTCAGTTATACAGCTTTGAACTCTAAACATCCCCTTTGATTTTTTATATAGTTGATAAATTAGTTTTTGTAATCTATCTTCAGATTTTTGATGATTTTGAACATTATATTCTGTCAATGTTGTCGAAAGCTTTCTCTATATCAATGAATGCTATGAGTATGGATGTGTTCATTCTAAGTGCTTTTTTTCTATGATCAGTCAGACAGTTAGTATAGCTTCTCTTGTCTTTTTATTCCTTCTGAATCCAAATGAGTCATCAGGTAAGCTTTCTATTTTTCTTTCAATACAGCAATAGATTTTAGGGGTAATAGTCTTAACATATCGTGATCTTTGCATGCTTGTGCTCGGGCTTTTTTTGGAATTGTTAAAATAATGCTTTTCTCAAAATCTGTTGGGATTTCTTCAGTTGTGCACATCTGATTGATCATTTTATTTTATATTATTATTATTACTGCACCCTCCATGGAGTAAGGAATACACCAAAGTCCAGGAGAAATTTTACGAACACTAGATGAGTTTGTAAAATTTCTCCTATGATTTGGTGTATTCTTGGTGCATTAGACTGTTTCAGTTCTTTAAGAGCCTTATCAAATTCTGACTTTAAGAGAAGTGGTCCTTTCTCATCTTCCTCTAGGAGTGATTTATCTAGTTTCTCTCCTCTATATATCAAAGTTCTTCAGTGTATTGCATCCATCTTTGCATTATTTCATGATCTTCAATTAGCACTTTTCCATCCTTACTCTTGAACATGCTGAGTGTCTTTATCTTTTCTCTGAATTGTTTTTGTATACAGGCAGCCCTCGGTTTACGTCTCACTTCCATTCCTGAAAAAACAGGCGTAAACCGAATCGGCGTAAAATGAAATCAATTTTAATGGGAGGTACAAAGTCATGTTCTGCGCAGTCAAAAAATATGCACATGAAGTATGTGTAATATTATTATATTTAAAGCTTTGATAATACATACATATATATTTGTTAAAATAAAATTATTAATAACGAAAACAAAACAAAATTATATACAAAAAATATGAAACTTTGAAAAGATATTACATATTCCTATGTTGAAGTTCCTGTTTCGGATCACCTGCATTTTTTTTGAAAAAAGTATCCAGTGTTAACTGCCTAGATTTTTTTTTACTTTCTTTAAGGGGGTTCAGTGTAAGGTTGAATAGATGCGATTACACTATTTTTTACGTTCGCACTCCATTCCCAATCGTGGTCCATTTCGCAGAATTCACCAGTCAATGTCTCTATGCTTGCAAGGATACACTGTATATCGGCCGTTTTTATATCTCTCAGAGGACCTTCTTCGTTTTCTTTCTCCTCCTTTGGATGCTAACTTAATTGTTCGGCTAATTCTTTTAAATCTTCATTGGAAAGTGGTTTATCATGGCTCTCTAAGACTTCTGTCACATCTTCAGCTGTAATATCATCCAATCCCACCTCTCGCGCAAGCTTGGTAACATCATCAATAACGTTCTCCTCTTGCTCTAATTCCTCGAAGTCGTGCATAAATGCTGGAAGAAGTTTTGTTCCTTTTAAACACTTTGCTGACACTTTGTTCCAAGCTGACTTGATGTTGTTAATGCCCTTCAAAATATCGAATGACCACCAATAGTCTTTAATAGTTTTTCCTGAAGTATCCAAGACTCTTACCATTTTCATAAATGTTATACAGAAGTAATAGGCTTTGAAGATTGATAATCCCATGATCCATCGGTTGCAAAAGCGATGTTGTTTTTGCAGGCATATAAACAACTTTGAAATCCAATGGTGTTCTTACTTCAGCAAGGTTTTAAGGATGTCCAGGAGCATTATCCAAGAGAAGCAATGCCTTGGCTGGCAAATCATTTTTTTTTTACAGAAGCGAGGCATGGTAGGACAAAAATAATTTATATACCAATCTATAAAAACATCTTGTGTACCCAGGCTTTCTTGTTCCATTTCCAATAGACTGGCAGCATGTCTTTTAGATCCTTGAAGGCGCACGGTGTCTGTGAATGGTACACCAACATTGTTTTAAGCTTCAAAGTTCCAGAGACATTTGCACCCAATAAAAGCGCAAGTCTATCTTTTGCAGCTTTAAAACCTAGAGCGGAACGTTCTTTAAAGGAAATGAAGGTGTGTGATGGTAATTTTTTCCAGTAGAGTCCAGTCTCATCAACATTAAAAATGAGATCAGGAGGATAACTTCCTTGTTCTACACAGTCTTGAAATTCTTTAGGAAAAGCAGCCGCTGCTGCAACAACTTCCTGCACCAGGGAGAAAACATCACTATCAACAATAACATAGTCAATGAGACTTTTCTTATTCCTTTCCTCTTCTCTCCATGTGAATTTGTGCACATTTTTATGTTGGAACATGGTGTTAGTAATAACCAGTCCATGTCCTGAGCAGAATCCAACAGGTATTTGCCATTATTATTAGCTTTGCTCTTTTCTCCAAATTTTTTCAATATATTTTTTATTTTTGTATATCTGACAATCACTGCCTACTCTGCTATTTAGATCCCCAACAAGGACCAACTTTTCCTATTTCATTTTGTCAGTTGCTTTCTCTAAAGCATCAAAAAATTCTTCCACTTCTACCTTAGCAGAACCTTCTGTGGGACCATAGGCAAAAATAAGTCTCATCATTGTCCAGTTCCTCATTCTCATATTCGCCCACATCACTCTACTGGACACTGCCTGCCATTCAAGAAGATTAACCTTGTGTTTAGTGTTGAATACTATGGCTACTCCTTCTTTTCCTTTATTGTCAATGCCTGAATATAACATTTTGTATTTATTGCTCAGAAAGATCTCACCAGTTTTTGTCTTTTTTGTTTCAGTCACCCCTAATATGTCGATCTGGTACTTATCTAATTCCCACAGCTAGCTCTATATCTTTGCCATTCAGGCTTTTTATGTTGACAGTACCAGTACTGATCTTTTTCCAGTAGACTTTTCGCTGTTCGCCCAGGTTCCCTGGCAAAAACACAGTTTTCCCCAGGGGGGCTTTGTTTAACCGGGCGACGCACCAGCTGGCATGAAATTTTGTTGTTGTACCATAATTTTGTATTTTAGTTTAAGCCAATAAGAATAAAATTTGGTTGGCTAAATCCCAAATGGTCAGCCCATCCTCATTCGTTCAGTATCCAGGTAGATACCCAACAGGGTGCACCACAAGAAGGTGAGGATTTGACATTAGGTCAGAAGCCCTGGTCGGTTCTCCACATTCCTTTAAAGGCTATGTGGAGAGTCTCCTCTCAGTTATATAGCTTTGACCCTTAAGCACCCCTCCCATGTTTCATTACTTTCTTTTCCATGTAGCTTCTGGGAATTTATTAATTTTCTGTTTCTTCTCTAAAGTCTTTGCAGGCATTTATATCATTTTTTTATTTTAGCTATATCCTATTTTTTCGTATGGTTTGTTTATGTATGATTTCTTCAATCATAAATGACTTGTCACGATGACTGGGATATGGTCAGTGTTCACATCTATTCCAGGATAATTTTTACATATTTTCACCTGATTATGATATTTTTTCTAAATGATAACAGTCTAATTGATATTATTGTTTTGTGTTGCCTGGTGCAATCCATGTATATTCTTCTTTTTGGTAGATTTAACTTTTTGGTTGTTCAAATAATGTATTTGCTAGATTAGGTTGTGGCTTTTACAGAATTCTAGTGTTTGTCTTTCTCCATTCTGTTGGCCTAGTCAAAATTTGCCAATAATCTTCTCTTCTCCCTCTCCAACAACTGCATTCCAATTTCCCATCATGATCAAATTTTCTTGATCATTTACTCTTATTAATACTTCTTCAATCTGTTCATATACTTTATTTCCTTATTGTGGTATCTTATTATTGGTATACATATCTATATATGGGCTAGGTCTCTTAGTTCTGCTTGAATCTTAATAAGAATTATTCTGTTATTATATTCCCAAATGGTTTTAATCGTATGTCCTAATTTCTTATTTACCAGGAATCCAATACTTGCTATCATTTGGTGAACTGAGTAGATCATTCTATAATCTCCAGTATCTGGCCATCTTATATCACTAACTCCAAGAATATCAATGTTCATTCATCTCGTTTCCATCTTTAAATTTTCTAGTTTTCCACACTGCTTCATAGATCTCACGTTCCAAGTACCTATTTTGCAGGAATTTTGCTAGTTGATGGCCTGAGAGACCCTGCAAAACTGGGACAGCTTTCCAATTCTCAGGAAAGCTGGTTTCCCTTACTTGGCAAATCCTTTAGTTCACTTTCCATGTTATTTAGTCTTGGAAAATTAAGTAGACAGGTTCCTTCCACTTCACAGAGATGTAGCCATTAAAGACTTCCAGCAGTGCTACCAGTACTGGTAGTGCTGCTGCTCACTACTAGGGCAAATGCTTTTCTGGCAGCGCTCACTCACCATGACATGGTGCTGTCCTAGGGTTTTGTGAGGTTTTAAGTTGAACAGAGCTGCCGACTCTGTTAGTGACAATTGCTGTTGGCCCACAACTGCTTATTCATCAGAGATAGGCTTCTGCTTATATCTCAGCAAACTTCCATATCTGGAGACCATTCTACTATCCACCACCTGTGGACATGTCCAGTGCCAGTCAGCTCTGCTGAAGAAATGGCTACTCAGTGATATGGCTAGACTTCGCAAACACATTTGACAGGATTCCACATAGAACTTTATTGCAATAAATTGGAGCAAATGAGAATGGATAAGAATCTGGTGATTTGGATTAGAGGGTGGTTAATGGAGAAATCGATTCCAGGAGAAGGCAAGTGACCAGTGGTGTGCTACAGGGCTCAGTACTTGGTCCTCTGTTGTTTAATTTGTATATTAATGATAAAGGAAATGATATGACAGGAAATATTCAATTATTTGCTGATGATGCTAAAATGCTAAACTGGAAAGCGCAATGGCAAATGAAGGTAATACAGAGATCCTGTAGGAAGACTAAAACAGACTAGCAGTATGGACAAAGGCAAATGGCTGCCAGTTGAATGTGACTAAGTGTAAGGTCACTTTGGGAAGAGATCAGTTCTGTACTATGATGGAACTGAACTGCAGGAAACTGATGAGGCCAGGAATTTCGGTGTGATTGTGGATAGGGAGTTGAGATTTAGAGGGTATATTGCATAGGTAACCAAAACAGCACATTAGATTATACAGTTGTTGAAGAAAACGTATAACATTCAAACGGGCTAGCAGATATAATACACTCACCTTATAGCCTTGGTTGTTTAGGCGCAATGCAAATAGCTAACTGATATATCACTGAATATGTGCCACTGTTTCCAAATCTGAAGCAAACAACGGTACCAAACTTTAAATGCAATTTATCTTCATAATAAAATAGGATATGCGTTTAGCAAATGGATGAGGTTGACCCACGTTTTGTTCCGACACAATGGAATGCTGTGTAAAGTTTAATATAATTTTGTTCATTAATTATTGCTAAGAGATTCTGAAATTTAATTCTCAGTCATATGCAGCTAAGCATGGATAGAGAGGTTATTGTTCTCCTATATAAGGCTTTAATAAGGCCACATCTGGACTACTGAACAGATCTGGACTTTGATATTCTGTGGGGATGAGGTAGTTATGGAAGATTCAGAGGCAAGAAACAAAGGTTGTGGCAGGTCTGTGGAATGCTCCCTATGAGAAAAGACTGACTTCAAAAATTAGCTGATAGACGAAAAAGAGGAGACATGATAGAAGCATTGAAGTTATTAAATGGGTTTTATAGGATTGACACTGAAGATATTTTTCCGTACATGATAAGAAGGGAGAGAACAATGGAAATCGTCACCAGTGGCTTCAAAAATTAGCTGACAGACGAAAAAGAGGAGACATGATAGAAGCATTGAAGTTATTAGATGGGTTTTATAGGATTGAAGATTTTTCAGTACATGATTAGCAAGGGTGTCAGGACTAGGTTTTTTGCTTGGAGGGTGTTGAACAGGTTGCCAGAGGTGGTTGTGAGTGTTTCATCAATGAATGAGTTTAAGGAGAAGTATGATAGATATTGTGTGAATGATGCCTGTGAATGAAAAAGAGGAGACATGATAGAAGCATTGAAGTTATTAGATGGGTTTTATAGGATTGAAGATTTTTCAGTACATGATTAGCAAGGGTGTCAGGACTAGGTTTTTTGCTTGGAGGGCGTTGAATAGGTTGCCAGAGGTGGTTGTGAGTGTTTCATCAATGAATGAGTTTAAGGAGAAGTATGATAGATATTGTGTGAATGATGCCTAGCATGTGAATAAATGGATCCCCACAATGAATCCATGGAGATACATGTATAATAATAATAATTAAACTCCATCAAAGTATGGGAGGGAATAAGTTAGCCATTCATGATGTAAACAGGAAACAGTAAACTTTGTATTTTAAATTATAACTTTGCATACTATTTGGAAATTACACACTGTATTCTTTTAAATATTCAGTAACTATAAAAAATAAAGATAATTTACCTAAGGTCATTTTTTAATTCAACCACGACATCTTTTCCAACAAGTGACTTAAAAAATGAGTAGAACAGCTGAAAAGAACAAAGTTTTTAAATTTTTAAAATTGAATTTAATTCCATACTTAATATTAATAATTTGGACTAGTGTGTTCATCTCCAATTCTTGATTATTTATTTATCGATGTGTAAAAGAATAAAATATAGTTGTGCTTTACAAATACGTACAAAGCATAAAATTCTAAAAACCAAAATCAAAATATAATAAAAGTTTGCAATATTAAAAATACAGCATTCTTTAAAGAAATCTACACTAAAACATGATATGCTGTCAACTGCTGAAAAGATTAAGAATTCGATAAGAGATTCACAGAGTTATCTATATGTAAAAGACATATAAAAACATTTGTTTATCATTTAAGGACATATAGTGTCTTAGCACAGATGGAACATTGCACTCATCAATCGGAAAAAATCCTGAGTTTGATATTCTCATATGGGCTTTTCAACTGAAAGTGATTTAGCAAATTTCATACTGAGGTAACAGTTTTTTTCTCTGAGAAAGTCAAGTTTTTCATCTTGCATACACAGTAAATCAGCCAAAGGATGCCAATAACAGACAGAAATACTATTAGTGCATGTAGAGTGCCTTTCCATGATGAAATGTTCCAAGAATAAAAACCAACCAAATACTTCAGGAAATTTTTCTCATCAGACACAGTAGATCTATTTAAACATTGTATTAATAGCACTTTTATTCTAATTTGAAGATTTTTTTTTTAAACAGAAAAAAGGATTAGTTATGGGCTCTTCCCTCTCTCCTATGGTAGCTGACCTATTCATGGAATGGTCTGAAAAATAGCCCTTCAGTATCGAGGAACACAACCAAAAATTCGGTGAAGATACATCAGTTATATTTTTATCATCTGACCCAATTCTACTACCCAATTAGAAGACTTTATCTTCCTGAATATCATTCATCCTCAAATTAAATTCACAGCTGAATTAGAAATAGATAGGCTTTTACCATTTTTGGATACATTAGCTGAGATATCAGAGCAAAACATACTCAACACTTCTGCAGTCTACAGGAAACCAACTAACACAGGACGTTATCTACATGCAACTTCTCATCATCACCACCCAGCACAAAAAACAGGCATCATCATCTGTTTCTTACATGAAAGAGCCTAAAGAATTTCCGTAAACATAAATGAAAGAAACAAAAGAGCTACAGTATCTTAATTCTGTCCTTCCAAAAAATGGCTACAGCAGAACATTAGTCAAAAAAGAAAAAAAAAATTTCTATTTCAACCTCCAAAACAAACAGGAAAACAAATAAACCAAGAAGAGCAGTGATTTTCCCATACATACAATCAATCACAGATAAAATAGCAAAATTGTTTCACAAAAAAAAACATTCAAAGTCACTTTCTACCCTATCAACAAAATCTCCAATCATATGAAACCTCCTAAACCTTCACATCCGCCACTTAAAAAACCAGATGGCTACAAGATCAGTTGCAGTTGTAGGCTACACTACGGGAAACAGATCGACAACAATGGTCCAAGTGAAGTCATAGCAAGGCCACATAAAGAGGCATGACTTTCTTATTGTTTTTATATGTCAATGTTCATTTCAGCATTGCAATTATCCTCTGAGCTGTCTTTCCGATCTTTGCTATATGGTTCCTAAACTTCAACTTCTATCTACTAAAACTCCAAGATCCCTATCCTGATCAGCTTCTTCTAGTCTAGCAAAATCAAACCAACGTTACGTGTTACTGGATATCTCATCTTAACAAACTGCATAACTTTACTAATATTGAAATTATAACAATTTTCACAAGCCTACAATTCCCATTAAAATCACACTACAAATGCTGCATGTCCGTTGCATTCCAGATTACCCCTCCTATGTTTGCATTATCAGCAAACAGCTATGCTCCCATCAAATACTTCCTGATGCCATTAATGTAAAGAATGAATAACAATACACCAAGTACCGATCCTAGGGGTAGACCACTGGTCACCTTAAATCTTGCAGACTCATGCCCTTATAGCCCACTTCAGTGGTGCACCCAGGATTTAATCTTAGGGGGGGGGAGTTGAACAGATAAAAATATTTTTAATTCAATGAATTTGCATTAAAAATATTTTTATTCGTTTAACTAAAATTTGTTAAATTTCATTCATTCAATAAAATTCATTAGGTGATTATGAAAATTTATTTAAAGAATAAAATCCAGTTTTTTTTTTTTTTTTTTTACAAAGCTCTTGAATTATTTCAGTCGTGGTTACATTAATCTCTCTCTATGTGTGTGTGTGTGTGTGTGTGTGTGTATATATATATATATATATATATATATATATATAGCAAAGCCGGTCCGTTCAATTGTGATTGTGTCATGGTAGATCTTAAACAGGTTTTTAAAAAATGCAAGTTAGAAAATGACCTTTCACTGATGCATGCTGTTACAGGAAGCGTTGCAAACATTTTTAATAAGTTATTGATGTTAGGATATATCATTTTGTCACACTTTGAAACTGCATCAATGGCAGTTGATGCAATTGCATATTGTAAGAGAACATAACTTGATGATAAAGATTACAGGTTAGTTTTACCCTACTGATGACTAGTTGTTGCGATAGTAATCCTGCTCAGTACGAGAGGAACTGCAGGTTCGGAAACTTGGTACATGTGTTTAATCAAGTGACCAGTGGTGTGAAGCTACCATCCGTGGGATTATGACTGAATGCTTCTAAGTCAGAATCCCGTCCAGTCACTGCAGCGATGCCGTTCGTGCCTCATGCGTTAAAAGGCAGCACTAGCTGGAGTTGCTTTCATACCGTCACGGTGCGATCGCTCTGGCAATGAGGCCACTAGAATGGAAGCATCAAGGCAGCCGTTGTGACTATGCGGCAGCTGCTTCCTATGCCGCACCATTCAGGTGTGACATGCGGGCACCAAATCGTCCGCAGACGACCTAGGTACTGGTCGGGGTGTCGTGTTTAGAAGAGCAGCCACCATACTGCGATCTATTGAGACTCATCCTCTTTGATGAGGTCCTTGGCTTTTTAATGTCAATATTAAAATTATCTGCTTTTATACATGCATGAAGAATCTGGTGTTTCAAGAATGGTATTTAATTGAGCCACAACAACATCAACAAAATTTAGGGCAATTAAGAGGTCACTGTCAGATTTTTGCATTATTTTAGATGATGGTAAGGTGCACGCCAATATTTTTTGCAAGCTAAATAAAGATATTATAAATCTTAAAAGATATTAATATTATAATATTACAAACAACAAGGACGTCCTGTCTTTTAGGGGTATTGAAGAAATTGTGTACCTTTTCAATTATGCCAATGCAATTTCTCACAGATATAGCATTTCCAAGTGTGTGATGCACAATGAACATATAAAGCTTGTCGATATCATTATTACATAACACCTTCAGGTAGTCCAAAGACATATCGAGGAAGGGCACCTACTCTACAACACTCCATCTTTACCAACTAAAACTACAATCATCATCATCATCTACACCAATGCCATCTACCTCCGACCACTACCACTAATATTTTCACAGACAATCACAAACATCCATGCCCATTGTGGGATTCAAACTCGCAGCCTTTTGGCTGGAGAGGCGGCCAACCAGGCCGGATATATAGATAAAAAAATTAAATTTTTGGATAAAAATTAAAACAAAGTTTTAATTTTTATTAAACAAATAAATAATATGATATAATTATGTCGCTATTTACTTTGAATGAGATGATTCAGCTTCTCGGTCTCTGCAGAGTTGCTGGATATCTGGTTCAATATTTGTCAACTTCATTCGAAAATCGGCACACACACAGTAAGACAAATTCTGTATTTTGTTTTTATTTGAAAGAGCGATGAAAATCGTTTCTCGCAAAGATAGGTTGCAGAAAACAGCATGACGATTTTCGACTTCTTCAAATAATTCGGGAAATTCGCTTCTCACTGAAGGTGAGATCCAAAATCGAGCCAAACCATTATCACGGAATTGCATTTTCAGCCGACTGTCACTTGAAAGCTCAATTAGCTGCTCTTTTTTGGATAACAAAAGGTCGTTCTCGTGACTGCAAGCCTGAAATAGATCATGAAATCAGAGAAATTTCTTATAGAAAGTTATTCGGAAAACATGTTTCCAAATTCTGTTTCAGAGTTTTGAGGTTGACACAAACCCTTTCCCAGTGGTTAAATTCTAAACTAATAAGTTTCGGGCCCTATACAAAATACCCAATTGTATTTACCTTTTGAATACTATCTGGACAAGCTCAAACCTCCCTGTCCCTTTCATCATGCGTTCGTAATCAGGCTACTGTTGATATTGACTTTATATACACATTCAAAACTGTAAGCAACTGTTGAATAATAACACAATAATGTAGGTGTAATTACCGTAAAGGGAGAAAAGTCACAAAACAGAAAAATGTTCCTACAAACTAAACAATTGTATTTACCTTTGAATGCCATCCACTGGTCGAGTGTCCAGCAAGTCAGTCTTTCCTTTCGTTAAGCGTATTAATATTATCGCATTGCAACTAATGGGAATTCCGTGTTTCTGCAGATTCGTTACAGATGTCTTTCTCTTCCGAAACTACACACAAACTGTCATTACAAACTCGTTTTGTAATGTTGGAGGTTTAATGGATTTTTTACAACACTCAGAAAGGATTAAAAAGAATTTAATACTTCCTATATTTCGTCCTAGTCACCAGGACATCTACGGGGATTACAAAAATAACTAATGTAACATAACACAAATATCATACAATACTAAGCCCAACCACATGGGTGACACTAAAGTCCTATCTAGGTGGAGCGCCCTCTAAGGGTGGTTGTAGGTGGCCTGGAATGTAAGGTGGGAACTCTAGTGATGAGTGTTTCCCAAATCTTCGGAAGCTTAATGCAACCGTATTTATTAAGATTTGGTTGATTTCTAAGAGTTGCTGCTGCTTCTAAGAATAGTCTCTATTTCTTGAATTTGCTGTGATGGAGCATGGTGGTTTTCTTCCATGATACTCTGTGGGTGGTGTCCAAGACATGGTCAGCCAAGCCTGAATGACCATAGTTGTGTTTACCATGTCTTGGACACCACCCACAGAGTGTCATGGAAGAAAACCACTATGCTCCATCACAGCAAATTCAAAAAAGAGAGACTATTCTTAGAAGCAGCAGCAGCTCTTAGAAATCAACCAAATCTTAATAAATATGGTTGCATTAAGCTTCCGAAAATTTGGGAAACACTCATCACCAGAGATCCTACTTTATATTCCAGGCCACCTACAACTGCCCTTAAGGGCACTCCATCTAGATAGGACTTTAGTGTCACCCACATGGTTGGGCTTAGTATTGTATGATATTTGTGTTATGTTACATTAGTTATTTTTGTAATCCCCGTAGATGTCCTGGTGACTAGGACGAAATATAGGAAGTATTAAATTCTTTTTAATCCTTTCTGAGTGTTGTAAAAAATCCATTAAACCTCCAACATTATGTCTTCACAGCACTTAAGCCTCTATACACGAAACTCGTTTTGTATTATCACTGTCATCTGAGATATTTTTCCGTTTAAAGAAGGTACCAATGTAGTTATCCATAATTGAAATACCGTACTTACTCGCATATAACGCTCATTCCTGATTTTACTTTTCGAAAAAAGAAATGAAAAAATTTCGCATATACCTCGCAAATGAAAAAATGCTGAAACATGTTCAGAGCAGGGAGATAGTAACTTGCTCCCATGGTAAACAACATGCCCTCCCCCCCAATAGCCACTATATTGCAGAGGCAAGAAAAACAAGTATTTTTATTATGTCAGTGAATAAGGTATAAGCAGTCTGTATTTTTATTGTCAGTGAATAAGGTATACGTTATATTTCTCAACAAATAGTGCAATTAGAGACAACTGGGATAAAAACAACACTAATTAATAAATCGCATGTCCCCTCATACAGAAACTATGCTTTATATATAGACTCAAGCAAAACCATATGTTGCACCTGCAAACACAGCATCTAACTAAAAACTATTGTTATTAATTAGATTGTTTGAGTTCATTAGGTAGCAATAAAATTCAATCGAAAGTGTTAAAATTCGTAAACGTGTTAAAACTAAGATTATATATATATATATATATCTTAGTTTTAGAGATATCATTATGGGCGACTTTAATTATGGTAATATAGACTGGAAGCAAGAGACTGCATCTGGTGGTAAACAAAATGAATTTTTGGAGTTTTTGAAAGATAATTACCTTAGGCAGCACGTAACGGAGGGTACATGGGGATCAAGAGTATTGGATCTGATGATCTCATCAGATGATGTTATTATAAATGAGGTGTCAAATCTTCCACCAGTTAGTGAGAGTGACCACGAGGTGATCACGTGCAGGGTGACCAATCATTCGAGGACGTCTGTTAGAAAGGGATATATGTGGAATTATAAGACTGGTAATTGCGAAAAGCTCCGGAAACAGCTTGTGATAATAAATTGGAAAGAGGAACTGGATGGAAAGGATATCAATGCTGCTTGGGCCATACTCAAGAACTATTTGGTGGAGGCAATATCAGAGTGTATTCCAAGGGTCAAGAGAGTAAATAGAGTGAGTGTAAAATGGATAAATCAAGAGATAAGGTATGCAATCCGGAAGAAGAAGGTATTATGGAAGAAACATAAAATGAGTATTTATAACAAACAGTTGCATGAGAAGTACAAAGAGCAGGCGAGGAAGGTGGCTAGCTTGATAAGGGTAGCAAGAATGCAGTATGAGCAGCAGTTAGCTAAAGCGGCCAAAAAAAATCCTAAGGTGTTTTTTCGATATGTCGCCAGTAGAAGAAAGAATGATTATGGTAGGATGGGATTGATTGGTGAAAACGGAGGAATGATAACAGCTGCGGAGGATATAATTGAGATATTTAGTGAACAATTTCTAAAGATATTTCATTCTTGTGAATGTGGCATCATGCAGAACTTGAAAGCAGTGGGAAAGGAGGAGGAGGAGAAACTGTTAGTAAGTGAACAGGAGGTATATGGGGAATTGAATAGACTTGATGTAAATAAGGCTGTGGGATTTGATGCTATTTCACCTCGTGTCTTGAGGGAATGTGCCAGAGAGTTAACAACAGCTTTTGTATATCTTTTCAACATGAGTCTCTCACTGAGTCAAGTTCCAAAAGAGTGGAAAGAGGGTAAAATTGTTCCAATTCATAAGGGAGGTGATAAGAGTAAGGCTTTGAATTATAGACCAGTCTGTGTGTCTGGAGTTGTGGTCAAGGTATTAGAGAAGTTAGTTAGGAATAAGATTCAGAATTGGGTTGACAACAGAAAAATACTCTTTGGCAGCCAGCATGGATTTACTAAAGGAAGATCATGCTTTAGCAACCTGCTTACTTTTTATAATAAAGTGACAAATGCGTTGGATAAGAGTGTTGCATATACAGTGGTATATTTAGATTTTGCAAAGGCGTTTGATAAATTGCCACATGACAAGCTGGTAATTAAATTGGAACGGATGGGGCTGAACAGTAGATTGGTTCGCTGGATTGGAGATTGGCTGTCTGATAGGTATCAGCGAGTTGTCTATGGAGGAGCGATATCCCAGAAGAGGAAAGTTACTAGTGGTGTACCTTAAGGGTCTGTTTTGGGTTCATTGCTGTTTAATTTGTATGTAAATGATATCTGGAGAGGTCTGAATGGTAATGTGCAATTGTTTGCAGATGATGCAAAGTTGGGAGAGCTATCAGGAGTAGCGTGAATGCTGTAGCTTTGCAAGAGGACTTGAATACACTGGCTGAATGGGTAAATAAGTGGGGATGTCAATTCAATGTCTCAAAATGTAAGGTTTTAAAATTTGGGAAGCTGAGATGGGATGTAAAGTACACAATCGGTGCAAATATCTTGGAAATGAGACATCTGGGAGTGATTGTAGACAAGGACCTAAAATTTCAGGAACATGTTACTTAAATAGTGAAGACAACACAGCGGATAATGGAAATGATGCGGAGGACATTGACTTGTAGAAGTAAGGATGTTATGGTTCCTTTGTATAAGGCTTGATCAGGCCACATATGGATTACTGTGTAGAGATCTGGTCACCTGGTTTTCAAAAAGATGAAATTGCATTGGAAAAGGTTCAGAGGTGATTGACTAAGGTGGTTTCTGGTCTCTGGAATGTAGAGTATGAAGACAGATTGACAAAATGCAATTTGCAGAAATTAGTGGATAGAAGGAGGAGGGGGAATATGATTGAGACATATAAGCTGTTAAGAGGTTATTACCAGATTAATGTCGGGGAGGTTTTGCACAGAATGGGTGAGGATAGCAGGAGAACAAGAGGTCATTCCTGGAAGCTGTATAAGGAGGGTGTGAGCAAGGGAGTGAGGAGCAGGTTTTTTGCATGGAGAGTGGTGAGTGATTGGAATGATTTGCCCAGGAGTTTGGTATGTGCAGAGACAGTGAATATATTTAAGGCACAGTATGATAAACTGTGTGTATAACAGCGGATTTTTATCCTTTTTTTATTCCTTCACTTACTGGCTATATAACAACATAGGATTTTTATCCCTTTAATATATATATATATATAGTGAATACTGTTATGGCAGTTTCACATATTATTGGAATTCGGTTGAAGAGAGGTTAGCATTTCAACTCAATTGTCAGCTTGCTTTTCGCGTGATTTCAGAAAAATATATAAATACTGCAGTTAACTCACAACACATTTTGTTCAAGTATTACTTAGCACTTCTGAAGATATATTGAACCTTGGTTGAAGGAGGAAAACCTCCAACAATAAAAATCAATAAACAACAAGCAATTGGTTGAAATGTAGTCATGTGGATAACACATGTTCACTTAAAATCTGACAAAACAGCAAGGGAAGGTGTAAGCAATAAAACCATATTGTTTTTCACTTCACCCCTCTTTTATTACTTGTCATTCTGCCGCTACAAATTAAAATTAAAAACTACAAATTACTTACTTATTCAATTTTAATTTGTTTTGTTTGGATAATTAAAATATATAGATTTATTTGGTTAATTTAAGCCTGTGGACCACCTGTCCCATTGTCGTGGACCATCGGTTGCTATAGGGTTCTCTCAACTTATGTGACCCCTAATTCATAAGTAGTACAGAAATAGAAGACATGGCACAACATAAATTAGGAAAAGTATTTTGGAAAATTTTCTAGTGTTTTAACTTTTTCTTTTTTGGCGGGGGGAGGAGGCAGGGCCCCTTATCCCCCTCCCTGGATGCACCACTGTCCCACTTATTGATATGTCAGTCACCCATCCTCTTGTCCAAGCTAACAGTTTATAATCCATTCCCATATCTTGCAACTTATGCAACAGCCTTACATGTCGGATCCATTCAAAAGTCATAACAAAGTACAAAATATCATGATTTATCCATTCCCTTTGTTCAACTGTAATGTTATCATAGAATGTGACCAAGTTACTGAAACATGACTTTCCCTTAGTAAACTCATGATGTTCATTGCACAGTATAGTATATTCTCTCTCAACCTATTTCTGTATTCAAGCTCTTATCAAGTTTTTCCAAAATATTCACACCCACTCCAGATACTGATAGGTCTACAGTTAGACACATCGGTCTTTACACCACCCTTGTACAATGACATTATCATAATTTCTTTCCACTCCTGTGGAATCTTTCCTGTGCTAAGACTCAAATTATACAACAAAGTCAAAAGCACAACTGGTTCAGCTTAACACACACTCTTTTAGCATCTGGGCTGATACAAATCAGACCCCATTGCCAAATTTTTACTCAGTTTATGCCACAGCTCCAGTCAGTACCTTGCCCTCTTCCAGACGGTCATTCAGTACAGAGGTAGCACTGTGCTCCATGTTGTATACACCAAGAGTCTGATTTGCTGATAGCAAACCAATTATAGTTTTATATCAACAACTCACATTCTTGTCATTCAGTCAAAGAGGGAAATACAGCAAATTGCAATTAAAATTTTTTTTTTTTTAATTTATTTTTTAAAAGAGAATTTTAAAATTCTCATTTCAGTATTTTTATTATATTATTTTTTATTATCCAAAAAATCCAGAAAGTTTCACGTATTCTCAATTTTGTACTGCATATTTATTTACATATTACATGAATGTGCAGAAGGCTTATCGAGAATAATAAAAGTGTCACAATTTAATTTTTATCATAATGATGAATGGACAATAGTTATATCTGCATTTAGGATTCTTTCTACTTTATTATTATTATATTAACGTGAGATAACTGAGCGAGATGAAATCCTAAAATGCAGGATTATGACAAGCATAGATCATGAGGATAATAGTCAGGGCTGTACTTATGCATAGGCATATGAGGCTGTAGATGGGATTGGGGGGGTGTCATCCCAAAAAATTAGGGCCAATTTAAGGACTCCAAACAATGAGATTTAAAAGTGAAGAATTAAAAGTATAAATAATTAAAATTGAACATAAAAAGAGAATGGTTTTCTGTTACATTTCCTATATCACTATAATTAATATACATATATATATATATATAGCTCAGCAAAAGGGTGTTGGTTGCTTCAAGTCAAGATCTAAATATAGATCATATACCTTTTTTTTTTAAAAAAAAAACATGAATGCAAATACTATTTATTTTCATTAGGGTTTGTCGGTTTTTAAAAACCGGTTTTTTTGGATAGATTTGTAAAATTTGAAAATCGATTTTAGATACTAGAATTAATATGTACAAATTAATTATTTAGTTAAAAACGTTAGCATTTTGACTTGAAACCGATGTATATGTTACAAGTGAGGAATCGGAAGATGACGTAGAGTGTGAAGATGACTTGGAGAGGATTTTTTAAATTCTCTTGATCTAGATAACGATTGCGGATTCCTTATGTTGTCTGACAATTACAAACAATCAATATCCCAAATTAGAAAAATTTGCAAATTTTTTGGAAAATCTCCCGTATGAGATAGCATCCTTCAAAATTATGTAAAACAAGAAAAAGGAAAGCAATTAAGTCTGATTCTTGACTGCCAAATGAGATGGAATAGTTTAGAGGCCATGATTAAAAGATTTATAACATTAAAAGAATGTGTTGTTTTAGGTTTGAATGATATTGGTGCTTCTCATATGTGGAGTGAAGCTCAATATCCTAAAATCATGTTCGGACCAGTATGTCTACCAGCTGAGGCGTTAGGGCAGCGAGATGCCAATTTATTAACAAGTGAAGGCATATTTGAATTTCTGTTAAATGAACTAAAAAATTTAAAGACTGAAATTAGTTCCAAATTATTAAATGCTTTATTATTATTATTAAAAACCTCCATGGAGTCATACGATGAGTCAAAGACTCCTCGTGGGAGGACCACTGTTATACATACTTTAGAAGTACGAATTCAAGAAAGAAGGCAAGTTGGATTGCTAACCTTTTTCTATATTTGCGAAATCCACAAAACATTTCAACAAAGATATCTAGTGTATTTCCACTGTTTTCAAAACTTGATATTATTATCTGGAAAAATATTGTCTAGCACCGCAAATGGCCATGATGTCTACAGACATCCAGCTAAATCTGGATACGATTCTATAACATCCGTTGAATAACATGGATAAGTGCAATTTCATCTCACTATTTCATCCACCTCAGCCAGTAGGGTGGCTAGAATATATCCAAATTCTTGTATGGAAAAGATTCCAATGATGAATATATCGGAGACAGAAAAACTATTAATTTAAAAAGGCCATGGAAAAATCAATTCATGGGTTTCCTGAGGAACCTGATAATATCAAATCTGAAGACACTAAAGCCTGAATTTTCAATATATGAGGCAACCAATAAAAGAACAAAGAATTTAGATTTATTATTTGATGCCCTGAAAACGATATAACCAAGTTCAGTAGCCCAGTGAGAGAGAGAGTATTTTCTATTTCAGGCAATTTTGTATCTAGAATAAGAACAAGATTAAGTAATCGTTCAGTGGACATTTTATGTTTTTTGAAATCATATTCCCTGAAGAAACATACTAAATAAAATAAAAATTTATAATTTTTTATATTCTCTACGGATTTTAGTTATTTTATTTATTTGGTTTTGTATAGAGTATATTTTATTTTGTTATATTTTTGTAGTTCCATAAATAATAAACTGAAAAATTTCTTTAAATAAGTATAAATTTTTTTTGTGTTAATTATATATATATATATATATATACAGGTATCCCTCGATTAACGCGGTTAATTAATCCCTCGATGTTACCGCGTATATCAAAATTGCGTTAATCAAATATAATAATCAATGGTAAAAATTACAATTTGTCCATGATCGATTACTTTATTAATGATTAGTTTTATATGGTACTCTTTTAGGAAAGATAAAAAATGAATGCAAAGTAAATGTTTAATAAATACTTGTACACACGTTAGTTACTGCAATTTTTTTATCAAAAGAAGTTATCAAGAGTCATTTGAACAGTTTTAGTTTTTTTCTTATCAGCATAAATTCTACAATAACAAGCAAAATGACTCTCTAGACCTCGGAAAACAAGCATTCTTCGATTAACATCTGAATCCGTATCCATTACTTGCTTCTTAAGCGATTCTAAAATGCGAAATATTCCACCCAATTCTTTGACAGTTATCTCCTTTGGAACCTCATCTTCACATTCCATTTGTTCGTTGTCTTCATATGTGCATTGCTGTTCATTTCAAGATCGTTATCACTGAAATCTTTTGAGTTTGAATCCAATAATTCTTTTAACATCTTCTGCATCAACTCCATCAAAACCAAAGTCTTCACCAATTGCAACTATTTCTTTGACCACGTTGTTCACAGGATTTTGAAAACCACCTAAGTCATTAGCACAGTTTGGCAAAAGGTTTTTCCAAACAGCTCTCATGCAGCTAAAAGACACTTGCTCCCACGAGTCATGAATGTTTCCAATTGCATGTTTAATGTTAAAATTTTTCAAAAATTCTTGTAGCATAATCGCATTTTCTCCCGTTATTGTTATTACTGCCTTTGAGAATGTCTTTTTAAGAAAATAGGCTTTGAAAGTTGCAATGAAGTCCATGTCCATGGGTTATAGCAATGATGTTGTATTTGGTAGAAAAAATAAAATTTTCACATCACACAGATCATTAAGAGAATTTGGATGACCAGATGTGTTATCTAAACGCAAAGTTCTCCTGTATTTTTTAAATACACCAGAACAATTGGAGCTTGTAATATACCCACTCTTAATGCTTAATGGGAGGAATGACGTCATTTGCTTACGACTTTCTTTCTTTCTCTCGGCCAGGAAACACTGCTCGAGGCTTGCATGTTTTTGCATGGTAAATTTAAAGGCATGTTAATCAAAACTCTTGCCACGTATATCAAGGGATTGTCGCAATTAATTTCACTGCGTTAATCAAATCTTGATTTTAAGCAAGGGATACCTGTATATATTTTGTAAAAATTCGAAAACCAGTTTAACCAGTTTTTTGGACATAAAGGAATTCGAAAATCATGTTTTTTAAAAGTCGGTTTTTGTATAAACCCTAATTTTCACATATTTTTTGTGACCATGACCTATTTGCAGTCATTAATCTTGAAACCCTATTTTAGGATTTAGAGGCAGTAATGATATTTTTTATCCAAAATAATATTATTAACTTGTTTCGAATATATAAGTAAGTCTGATAATCTTCTAAAAAATCATATTGAAATATACACTAATTGTGGTCCAGGTAAAACTAATTATTTTTCACACAAAACTTGGCAAATTTATTCAATTGATGGCAATAAAAGCTGAAAAAGAAATAACTGTGGAAGTACAAGAGGTGACATATTTTTCTATTATAGTTGATTCATCACAAGATTTAAGCCATATCAACCAATTAGTATTTATTATTAGATATGTAAACAAAAAATAGTTGCATCAAAGAATGATTTTTAAGTTTCAAGCCTATTGAAAACCATAGTGCAGAATATATTGAAAGAATAATTCTAAATAAATTACAAGATTTATCTATAGATATTACAAAATGCTAAGGTCAAAGTTATGACAATGCTTCAAATATGGTAGGATAACATTCAGGTGTGCAAGCTAGGTTGAAACAGCATTGTATTTTTTATTCCTTGTGCAAGTCATTCTTTAAATTTAGTATGAATAAATGCTGCAGAATCATGTCCTAGTGCAATACATTATTTTCAATTTGTTCAGAATTTATATAATTTTTTTTCTTCTTCCATTAGAAGATAGAATGTATTAAACAAACATTTTGGTGAAAAATCTTTGACAATAAAAGATTTAAGTGACACACAATGGTCTACCATAGCCGATGCTGTTTCTGCTTTAAAAAGTAATTATACATTAATTAAAGAAGCATTGATCAATCTGTTAGGTACCAAAAAAACCTGTATATCACTTAGAGTGTAATAATTTGATCAAGGCATTTGATGAATACAAAATGGTATTATTAACTGTCTGGAGAGAGCTTTGTTCACCGAGCATGCTGAAGTGCATATTCAGGAAACTTAAGCAATTAGGGTGGAAGCAAGTGAGTTTGTGTGAAGGCACTCATGAAGTGAATGAGTGTGAGAATGACCAAGTGAGGAATCTAGTCTCTCAAGCAAAAATATTGAATAGGGTAGTCAATTCAGAAAGTACAGGTGGGTGGAGGGGGACTAAAGGAATACTGCAGATTCTATATACTAATGCCAGAAGTATCAGGAACAAGAGGGAGGAGTTTTTGGCACTGATTAGTGCAATCTCACCAAAAGTTGTAGGCATTAGTGAGACTTGGCTAACAGCACATGATGTAGTTACAGGGATTTAATGTGAAGGGTTTAGTATTTCCAGGGAAGATAGGATTGTGGGAGAAATACTGCTGATAATAGCAGATGAAGTGCAACCAAAAAGAATAGGAGACAGATGGAAGGGTGGTTCATTTGAAGCAATCTGGTGTGAGATTAAGGTCAGTAAGACAAAATATACAGTTTGTTGTTGCTATAGGCCAGGGAGTTCCACAGATGATCTGAAAGATGCATCGCCAAATTAGTACAATGAGTACAGGTCGAGTGATTATTATGATTGACTTCAGCTATGGAGATATAGACTGAAAGGAAGAGCAGGAAGGAAATAGAATTTATACACCTGCTGAGAGATAATTACTTAAGGCAGCATGTGATAGAGGGGACTAGGGGATGGGAGAGTGCTGCACCTGATCATTCATAAAATCAGAAGAGTTATCCATAACCAAAGTGACAACATTACCTCCAGTTGGTGAAAGTGACCATGCAGTCTTGACAAGGAATATTCTATCAAGAAGAGCTTTTTGTGGAACTACTGGAGGATCCTGTAACCTCTGTCACGTCCCCTGGGTGACAGATAGGGGAGTCCACCAGATATGGTGGGGTGGTTCGAATATGTTGAATAACGACTTGTGAACCAATAGGATCACAGGGGGCAATCATCTTGATAGCAGTGGCTTTCCCGTGGTCCTCTAGCTGGGTCTATTCTCTCCTCCCTCTTCTTTGAGGTAGCCCCCCCCCTGCTGGTCTTTAACATTTTCTATATGACATTCCTCGGCCAACTCTTCTAATGCTATTAGAGTAATCAAAGGCTATACATTCTATTTCTATCTCTATGTCTTCTCTTTAAATTTTCCTCCGACCACTTTAAGGCAAGCTTGAAGGCCTCAAGATGGCAGCCCCATCACCAAGCCGGACTGCAGATGGCCAGTAACCTTCTCGGTCGAAATTTTAACTCTTATTGTAAAATTACATTGGGCTGGAAAATTTTGTGTATATGCTCCAGAAGATGATCTTGATATAAAGATCGAAACATCGAGTGTTGATTTTGGTTTATATTAAACTAAAATTTTATTCAAACATGGTAGTTGTGTCTCCATAATTTTCCAAAATGTAGTCTTGCTTAAGATCATTCAGAAAAGACTGGAACTATTCATGAAGAGAGAAATGCCAGATGAACAGGCAGAGTAACAAAAGATCAAATCGCCAATGTGAGATGGATAATAGAAAGAGCACAGGAATATCAAAAGAATGTCTACCTTTGTTTCCTTGATTATAGCAAGGCTTTTGACTCTGTAGATCATGTGAAACTGTGGAATGTGTTAACAATGGGAGTCCTAGAGCGTTTCATTATCATTCTGAGGAATCTTTACTATGAACAAGAAGCTACTGTCCAAACAGATCTTGGAGAAACTGAGTATTTCACAATAGGTAAAGAGGTGCAACGATTGCAAAAATGTGCAAAAAAAGAGGTCTGGAATTTGTTGATGTTTGGAATGTATTTGAAGGAAAAAGGCAGTTGTATGCTAGAGATGGACTGCATCTTAACATGGAAGGACATAAGCGATTGAAGAAGTTATTGTTTTCTGAACAAGTTGAAGTTATTGGGCAGGGAAACTAATATTGAAAAGGTTGAGTCTAAGAGAGAGAAACTTTAGCACTGATTGTATATTTATTAATCCTTATATGCAGAATAAATTGCAGAAGAGAGGGGATAAAAATCAGCATGGGACTACAGAAGTTAGTGACTTATATATCAGTTCTAAAGCTGGTACAAGATCTAGAGGGAATCTGCAATTTTTGTATACCAATGTTAGAAGCATTCGAAATAAGAGAGAAGAATTTTTGGCATTAGTCAGTGCAATCTCACCAAAAGTTGTAGGCATTAGTGAAACTTGGCTGTCAGCAGAAGATGTGGTCACTGGAATTGAATGTGATGGGTACAATATTTTCAGGGAGGATAGAGAAGATAGAACAGGGGGAGGAGTACTGTTGATGATAGCTGATGTGTTGCAGCCAAAGAAAGTAGTATATCAAGATGATAGACATGTGAATGAGAGTTCATTTGAGGCAGTCTGGTGCAAAATAGTGACCAATGCAACCAAATATACAGTTGGATGCTGCTATAGGCCAGGAAGTACAGTGGGAGATATTGAATTCATGCATCAGCAAATTAGTGCAATGAGTGAAGGCTTAGTGATTATTATGGGGGATTTTAATTACGGTGATATCAATTGGAAGGAGGAAATATCACGTAGCAAAAAGGAAAATGAGTTCATACATCTTCTACGAGATAATTACTTGAAACAGCACATAACTGAAGGGACACGTGGTGTGAGAGTGTTGGACCTAGTTATTGGTTCAGAGGTTATATGCTTAAGTAAGGTGTCCTTGTTACCTCCAATTGGTGAAAGCGATCATGTGGTATTGACTTGGGAGGTTGCAAAATCTGTGGATTTTTCTGTTAAGAAGGGGTATATACGGAACTACAGGTTAGGTAATTATAACAAGCTTCGGAGTTAGCTTGCAGCCATCCCATGGCAGAACATATTGCAAGGGAAAGATGTTAGCAGTGCATGGGATAAAATCAGCAGGTATCTGAGGAAAGCAATATCAGATTGTGTCCGCATGGTCAGGAGGTCAAACAAGGCAGGCGTTAAATGGATGAGCAATAGTATCAAGCTTGATCTGCAAAAAAAGAAAAGGTTATGGAGAATTTACAAGGAGAAAGGCGACCAGTACACCCATGAGCAGTACAAGGCTCAAGCTAGGAAGGTTACCAGCATAGTAAGAAAAGCTAAATCAGATTATGAAAAGACCTTAGCCAAAGAGATCAAGGGTAATCCCAAAGAGTTCTTCTGCTATGTGGCAAGTAAGAGGAAGAATGACTTCGGAAGGATAACTTTAGTGGGTGCTGATGGTACTGAGGTGACAAAATCAGATGTAATAGTCGAGTTACTGAGTGATCACTTTTCAAAAGTCTATCACCCATGTGAGGATATCTATACCTGTAGCAATACCTAATGTGAGAATTGAAGCTAAAGAATCAGAGGTATTAAATATATTGCAAAATTTAAATGCAAACACTGCTGTAGGCTTAGATGGAATATCAGCTCGGGTGTTGCGTGAATGTGCAAATGAATTGTCAACCCCTCTAACTTGGATATTTAATTGAAGTTTGAACTCTGGTATGGTCCCCTAGGGAGTGGAAGTTAGGCAAAGTGGTTCCTTTACATAAGGGTGGCTCTAAAACTGCGGTAGTTAATTACAGACCAATCACCATTGCAGGAGTAGTGGTAAAAGTATTGGAAAAGTTGGTTAAAGACAAAATTCAAGAATGGGTGGATTAGGATATGATATTCTATAGAGGCCAACATGGTTTTGTTAAAGGTAGATCCTGCCTTAGCAATCTAGTAACTATTCATAATAGAATAACATCTGAGTTGGACAAAGGAGCAGGCCACACAGTGGTACTTCTGGATTTTGCTAAGGCTTTTGACAGGATACCCCATAGAACACTGTTACGCAAATTGGAGCAGATGGGAATGGATATTAAATTGGTGATATGGATAGGAGAATGGCTCAGGGAGAGATACCATAAGGTGGTGTATGGAGGAGCCGAGTCCAGAATGAGGCAGGTGACCAGTGGTGTGCCTCAGGGCTCTGTGCTTGGGGCCAATGTTGTTTAATTTGTATATAAATGATATAGGAAATGGCTTAAAGGGAGATATTCAGTTGTTTGCTGATGATGCAAAGTTGTGTAGTGCAATAAAAAATCAAGCTGATGTTGAAAGTTTGCAGGATGATTTAAATAAGCTGGTAAAATGGGCAAAAGATAATGGATATCAGTTCAACGTGGAAAAGTGTAAAGTCATGCATTTTGGGATTAAAAGATTACCAGCTGTGTACTACACTGATGGAAAGGTACTCCAAGAGATTGATGAGGCTAGGGACTTAGGGGTGTTGGTAGATAGGGAGATGAAGTTCAGAGGACACACTGCTAAGGTGTCCAAGATTGCACATAAGATTACTTGGTTGTTGAAGAACACACTAACATCCAGAGATAAAGAGGTTATTATTCCTCTTTATAAAGCATTGATACTTCCACATTTGGATTACTGTGCTCAGGTCTGGTCACCTGGATTCCTTGGAGATGAGGAGGCTGTGGAGAGGGCTCAGAGAAGAGTGACCAAGTTGGTGAGTGATATAAAAAATGCCCCTTACATTGATAGATTGAGAGCTTGTGGATTGCAGAGATTGGTTGATAGGCGAAGAAGAGGGGATATGATAGAAACATTTAAATTACTGAAAGGTTTTTATAGGATTGATGCAGGGGAAATGTTTCAGCTGTGTGATAGTGATGGAAGAACAAGAGGTCATCTCTGGAAATTAAAGAAGAGTGTGGTTAACAAAGGTGTCAGAACAAGGTTTTTTGCCTGGAGGGTGGTGAACGAGTGGAATTCATTGCCTGACTTAGTTGTGAGCTCTTCGTCTGTAAATGAATTCAAGAAGAGATATGACAGACATTGTTTTGCTAGTTTGGGTCTCCCGCAATGAGTCTACTGACTCCATGGAGATACCCGTAATAATAATAAAATAATAATAATAATAATATCCATACCTGTTTAACTTGTACAGCGAATAAATTTTAAGAATAGCAGGGCTGGAGGAGTCTTCAGTTGGAATTAAAATTGATGGGAAAAATATTCATAATTTGAGGTATGCAGATGATACCACCTTGCTATGCAAAGAAGATTTGGAGGAACTTATTATGAAAGTTAAAGAAAAAAGTGTTAAATATG
This sequence comes from Typopeltis vanoorti, assembly GCF_054136105.1. NCBI lineage: Eukaryota > Metazoa > Arthropoda > Arachnida > Uropygi > Thelyphonidae > Typopeltis > Typopeltis vanoorti. Next base: position 26,192,538 of record NC_143556.1, on the reverse strand, counting down.
ATCTTAAACTTAACCTCAAACGACAAAAGTTATGGCAACATATGAACTTAATGATTTTGAAGTAGATGAGGAGAAAATGGAAGCAGTTAACAATTTTGCTCCTAGGATCCCGAATTGATAATGATGGTTATTGTACTGAAGAAGTTAGAAGATTATTACTCAGAAAGAAAGCAATGACAAATTTAAGCAAGATCTTTAAAGATAAAGTTATTAGCCTCGCAACAAAAATCAGCATTGTGAAAGCAATGGTATTCCCTGTGGTACTGTATGAATGCAAAAGTTGGACCCTGAGAAAGAGTGAAAGAAGATAGATGCATTTAAATTATGGGTTTGGTGATGCTTACTTATGAATACCATGGACTGCAAAGCAAACCAATAAACCAGTGATAGACAGAATAAAGCCAGATTGCTCCCTCAAAGCTATGATCATCAAGCAAAAATTGTCATACTTCAGACATATTATGAAAGCAAATGACTGGAGAAGATGATGATGCTTGCTAAAGTTGATAGAATCAATAGACAATCACAAAGACCAAGAATTAGATGGGTGGATACGTGTGTAGAGGCTTAAGTGCTGTGAGGACATCATGTTGGAGGCTTAATGGATTTTTTACAACACTCAAAAAGAATTAAAATAGAATTTAATACTTCCTATATTTTGTCCTAGTCACTAGGACATCTACGGGGATTACAAAAACAATTAATGTAACATATGCACAAATAACAAACAATACTAAGCCCAACCACGTGGGTGACACTAAAGTCCTATCTAGGTAGAGCGCCCTCTAAGGGCAGTAGTAGGTGGCCTGGAATGTAAGGTGGGAACTCTAGTGATGAGTGTTTCCCAAATCTTCGGAAGCTTAATGCAACCATATTTATTGAGATTTGGTTGGTTTTTGAGAGCTGCTGCTGCTTCTAAGAAAAGTCTCTCTTTCTTGAATTTGCTGTGGTGGAGCATGGTGGTTTTCTTCCATGATACTCTGTGGGTGGTGTCCAAAACATGGTCAGCCAAGCCTGAATGGCCATAGTTGTGTTTGAAGATGTAAGACTTGTGTTCCTCTAGACGGATGGATGCTGATCTGCCTGTCTGTCCAAAGTACGCCAGCTTACAGGAACAGGGTACTTTGTAAACTCCAGGCAGAGAGAGAGGAGGGAGCTGATCTTTCGTAGAATGGATAAGGGTAGCCAGTTTGCAGTGGGGCTTATATGCTGTGTGTAGATTGTACTGTTTTAGTATCTTGGCTATTTTTTCAGATGTGCCACGGATGTAGGGTATGGTGATGGCATTTTTAAAATCTTGTTGAAGAGAAGGAAGGGGAATGGGGGAGGAGTTGATTATTTTTTTGATACTGTGATCGCTGTAGCCATTGGAGAGGAAAGTGCTGTGTATGTGGTTAAGCTCATTAGTGAGGGCGGTTCCACTGGAACAAAGATTGTGGGCTCTCTTGGTAAGAGTTTTAATAATGCCATATTGTTGAGAGGGGTGGTGGTGGGAGAGTTTGTGAATGTATCTGCCTGTGTGTGTGGGTTTTCTGTATACGGTGAAGGTAAGTGTATCATTAGGCAGGTGTGTGACTAAGGTGTCTAGGAAGGGTAAACAATTGTTCTTTTCCTTTTCCATAGCGAACTGGATTCTTGGATGTAGACTATTGAGATGACTGAGGAAGGAGTCTAACATGTCTGGGCCATGAGGCCAAATAGAGAACACATCATCTACATATCTTAGCCAGATAGAAGGTTTGAGTGGGGCTGAGTCAAACCTTAGATTTTATACATAGATAAAATCATAAAATAGAAGATAACTAATGAAGGAGGATTCAAAATAAACCGTACTTTTCGCTGATGATCAAATAAATCCTTGGAAACAATGAAGATGAACTACAAAAATCATTATGCAGTCTAAAATAACTGATAAAAAACATATGGTATGGAAATATCAACAGATAAAACAAAAGTCATGGCCTTCAAAAGTGCTAATCCAGTAAGAAGCAAAATAGTAATAAAAACAAAATAATACAGCAAGTAAATAGATTCAAATATTTAGGATGCACAATGTCATATGAAAATAAGGCTGATACAGAACTGAAGATATCAAACTTTTTAAAAGTAACAGGCATTATAAATAAAATTTTTAAACCCAATTATGTACAAAAACACATAAGAAAAAGAATCTACAATACAGTAACTAAAACCTACCTTACTTTATGGCAGTGAGATATGGACAATAAAAAAAGCAGATGAAAAAAAAAAATTGAATTATCAGAAATGAAATTTCTGTGCAGAACTGAAGGAATCACAATAACGGATAAAATGAAAAGCAGCAAAATCAGAAATAAACTTGGAATTACAAACTCTCTAAATAATACATTTATTTGCTATAGTGAAAAATGGAAAGCACATGTATTGAGAATGAACAGCAGCAGAAAACAAATTCTAAATTACCACCCAAAAGGCACCCGATGCAGAAGAAAACCTTTATAAAATGGAATTGCGTCTGGAAGAGGCCACTCGGCCTATAAGCCTGGAAAGGAAGAAGAAGAAGACAAGGAAGGTGATTATTACACGCTTAGGAAGAAGTTTACATCTGTATCATGGCATAAAACAATGCAGGGGATATAGTTAAGGGTCATCTAGAGGAAGCAGTATTAAATTGTATACCTAGGATAAGGAGAGATGATCAGGTAGGAGTTGGATGACTGAGTAATATTATTAAGCACAAGCTGCAGAAGAAGAAAATGCTGGGAGGGTATATAAAGAGAAAGGTAACCTGCAAACTGAACATTACAAGGCTCAGGCAAGAAAGGTGATCAGCATTGCAAGGAAGGCAAAATCAGATAATGAAAAGAATCTAGCCGAGCAGGCCAAAGGAAATCCCAAAGAGTTATTTCATTATATGGGAAGAATGACTATGGAAGATTAACCTTAATGAGTGATGATGGTCACAAGGAGACAGAAGTGGATAAAATAGTTGAGTTACTGAGTCACCACTTAGAGGATATATCATTCTAGTGAGGTTAATGCTTTAACCTATGTGACAGATACTAATGTGGAACAGAAGTGGATGAATTGGAGGTTCTTAGGATATTGCAGAATCTCAATATAAATACAGCTGTGGGATTAGATGGGATATTACTAGGGTTTTGCAAGAATGTGCAAGGGAACAGGCAATGCCTTTGATTAGATTGTTTATAATAAAATAAATTTAGTTTAATCCTTTATCCAAGTGTGAGCAAACAAAGTTTGCGCCTGAAACCTTACCCCAGTCCTGAAGATACTTTCAGGTGCAAACTTTGTTTGCTCACACTTGGATAAAGGATTAAACTAAATTTATTATATTCTAACCAAGTGAAAAATAAACTTTCAACCTAAAAAAAAAAAAAAAAATAGATTGTTTAATTTAAGTCTCAGCTCTGGTAGAGTTCCAAGGGAATGAAAAGAGGCCAAAATAATTCCTTTGCATAAGAGAGGTTCTAAGACTACAATAGCAACTTATAGACCAATCAGTATCTCGGGTATGGTGTACTAGAAAAATTGGTAAAAAAAGAGAATTCAAGCATCTGTAGATAAATATATGATACTGTATGAAGGTCAACGTGGCTTTGTGAGAAAGGATGGTCATGCCTTAGTAATTTACTAATTTTTTTATAATAGAATAACAGCTGAATTGGATAAAGGAAATGGCTACACAATGATTTTGCAAAGGTATTTGACAGAATACCACATGGAACTCGTTATGCAAATTAGAACAAATTGGGATGGATATGACACTGGTTAAGTCAATAGGAAGGTGCCTGCTGGAGAGATATCAAAAAGTGGTATATGGAGAAGTAGAATCGAAGCAAAAAAACAGTGACTAGTGATGTGCCACATGGTTCAGTGCTGGGACCATTGCTGTTTATTTTGTACATAAATACAGGAAATAACCTGAAAGGAAATATTCAGTTGTTTGCTGATGATGTAAAATTAGGTAGGGTAATAGTTAATCAAGCGATGGGGAGAGCTTGCAGGATGATTTAAATAGACTGTCAGTATGGGCAAAAGTTAATGGATGTCAATTTAATGTCAAGAAATGTAAAGTTATGAATTTTATGATAAACAGATTACAAGCTGTGTATCACATTCATGGCATTGTACACACTGTAAGTACAGCATATACGTGTTTGGATAAAATAACAAAATTATGGTAAAAATTTTTAAAAAAATTAAACATGAAAAATATTGTTTATTATCGATAAAATTATACAGTTTTGTATAATTCAAAATTACTTAAAAATAAAATCCATTCTTCTTGTTTTGTTTTGAGCAAAAAGGTCAATAACTTTTTCCTTGATATTTGTGCGACTGTTGAAGAATTTTTTCTCCATTGAAATCATTGCAAGTGCATTTAACCTATCCTGATTCATAGTGCTCCTCAGAAATGTTTTTATTCTCTCTAATGTTGAAAAACAGCGTTCAGGCTCTGATGTAGTCATAGGAATTGTCAAGAGAATTTTTATCAATACAGTAATTTCACTAAGAACACAATCTAAATTATTTTCTGTTATAAATTTTAACAAGTCAGTTAATTTACAATAATCATGCATGTTGGGTCTACTGTAGAATACTCGAAGTTCAATTTCAAGTTTTTCTTTGCTAATCATGGGATATGCTTCAGTGGTCAATTTTATTTCTTCTGTAGGCAATTTATTCTTAAAATTAGCTAATTTATCCTTGTTAAATAATTTAGCAGCTACTAAATGTTTAGTGAAAGAATACCTTTGCTTCATATCAACACATATGCAGTCACATACTTCCTTTGATTCAGCAGTAAGCGTCTTTGAAGGATTCTCACAGTACTTTGAATTTCTTATTGACAAAATAGCAGTTTCAAAATTTGCTATATATTCATGTACTTCGAATACATCAATTTCACAAGATTGCATTTGATTGTAAATTACTTCAACATGGGGCATTATCTGATGAAAAAGTTCCAACCAGAACAAGAATTTTTCATTATTTAGATAGTGTAAAATTCCTGTGGCTTCTGAAATAGTTTGATCTGCATTTGATGTTGACTGAATTTCAGCAAGGCAGCTTTTTAACGGTTGCAAATTTTCGTAAACTTTGTTGACAGTGCATATGTTAAAGTTCCATCTTGTAGCAGATGGGCATGGAATGGCAGAATTTATATGTTTATGAAGAATTGCTACACGCTGTGGTGATCTTGAAAAAAATTTTGATATAGCTATAATACTGGAGAAAAAAATTCTTGAGTTCTGCGTAACACTTGCTGCATTTTTCATTATAAGATTCAGTTGGTGAGCATAACAATGAGTGAAATGTGCATTATTATAAAATTCTTTAACTTTTGCTTGAATGCCCCCTTTTTTACCCTTCATGACATTTGCACCATCAAATGCCTGAGCTATTAGTTTTTGCCTATTACCTTGAAGGATAATATCTAACTGTTCTAGAATACATTTGAATAAGCCATCTGCAGTTTGATTCTCAGGAATAAAGAATCCCCAAAAGCGTTCAAATATTTCTTCATTCAATAAGTACCGAAAAACAATAACCATCTGAGAGTGTTCTGAAACATCTGTTGTGTCATCAGCCATGACAGCTACAAATGAAGCTTCTTCAATATCCTTATTTACTTCATTTTGGTATATTTGAAAAAGACAATCGAGTATCTCATTCTGAATAGTCTTAGAAACACCTTTAAAGACTGTACTGGTTTCTAAATGGTTTCTTAAATCTGGATCTAATTTAGACGCAAAATTCACTAATCCCCTAAACAGACCTGGATTTGCCGAATCATCTTTTTCGTCATGTACACGTAAAGGAATTTCAAAATTTCCACAAAACAACATACAGTCAATTATCTTGGATAAAATTTCACGGTTTTTAGCAACCTTTTTGTTATGCTCATTAATTGAAATTCTGTAGGCCTCACTAAATTTTTGTTTAATATCTACAGTTCCTAAAAGCGACAAAGAAACTGCATTTTCAATATGTTTTTTTGACGTTTCATGTTTTTCAGTTTTTTCTTTAATTTTATTTATATTTACAAAACCATCCTTTGTCCATTTCGTATCACCTCCAAACAACAAACACGGAAAACAAAATAGTGCATTTTCCACTTCACAACCACATAGCCAACTTTTCTTTTTATACCACTCTGTATTAAAACTTCTAATGTATTTCTTATCATTACTTGTTCCTAGCTGAGATATTCGAATAGCGGGTAAAGGACGGCCTCTTATTTTAATAGAAACTTTCTCAGCGAGAGTCAACTGCGAAAATTTAAGTTTTTGTAGTTCACTTACAGTCGCTACTGTCACAGAACTTATTTCTTGAGGTTGCATTTCTGAGGTCATAATTGTCAATAACCCTAACAATGTTCTAAAATAAAAACTATAACAAATTAATTGTAATGTCCAAATATTTAGAGACGAAGAAAACACGATAAGCACTACGAACACTCTTGGCGCAAACTGCATATAAACAACAGTGGAACTGCGCGACGGACAGTGCCGCATTACACTAATAGCTCGCACATGCATATGCTTGCGCGCGTAGCAATCTGTTGTAAACACAGTGCTGCTAGCATCCTTCGCCCTCCTGAGTGCTACAAGATGGATTATTATTATTTTTTATACAAAATAAGAGAATTATATAGGATTGTTGATGATAAAATTAAATATTACAAGCAAATATAAATAAATTAATAAATATATTTATATTTATTAGACTCCTTGGAGGTATCAGGAATAATAATAATAATAATAATATATCGAGAAAAATTGGGGGTGTGGCAGTTCCGTAGTACCTATGCACGAGCCGCCCCTATCACCAACAGTATTTTTTGTCACTTTGGCTAACTTACCTGTATACTGGATGAAAAGTTTCTGATAGGAAAAAAACTGCTAACTCTGTGAGTTAGCTGATCTCTGTAATCTTCAAATGAAAAATCCCATATAAAGATTCCTCTCATCATTACAAAAATCAAACTCTGGTCTTTTCCAACTGAAGGGTACAATGTCTCATTATTCTTCCAATTGCATTATGAAGATGCTTATTAAATAAATGATACTGCATCAGTATTATTGACAGGCCTTTATGAAGTGACAATATTCATTGTGGTAGGGTGTATACTTACAAAACTCTACTAAACATCATACACATTCAGTGCCAGTATACTCATCAGCCACTCTCCGTACAAAAAATTGACTTTTCACTCTTTTATTCATGGAAACAAATTCAAGTGATGATATAACATTTTCCAACCACCTACCTAATAACTTGTGAAATGTTACTATATTTTTTTTCTCTCTGATTGATTCCTCTCACCAACTTATCTTAATCATCCTACTCTTTTCCAACAACTGAAGAGCACATTTCTTCAATCAATTTGTGAGTACAGATTGCAGAAAGCACCAACCTAACTTTCTATGGTCCTGAGAGTCAGTTACTTGTCTCCAGACCCTATTTACTGTTTTCTTTTCCACAGATATTCAGATAACCTGATCAGTGCTTTATATAGTGGTTCCCCCAACTTCCACTTCTTATCTATCCTTGTCAACACAATGTGTACTTTTGTTTTTCATTTTTTTTTGGGGGGGGGGGGTAAATCCCATGCATCCAAGGCTATAAACTTTTCATACATTATTATTATCAGTGAGTAGTGAGAATCCTGACAGTCTTAGTTACTTGTCTCAACTCAATCTAATGCTTTCTTTTCATTGGATATTTTAACCACACTACCAGCCAAGCGTCTATAGATGTCAGAGTTAACATGGATAATATTGATATTACACTGAAATATATGATGGATACGAAATGTATGAGGACGCGTATTTGATCCATAATGGCTGGTAAAGTGGTTAATAACCATATTAGAAATCTAAATAGTAGACAGTCTGATCAGTGCCTCTCAATTTTCCACATTTCAGGCTATTGATGGCTTTTTATACTTCAAGTATGGATATATATTCTTGATTGCATGTCTGTTGAGTGTTTATTACCACTGTGCTATCATCACTGATTGTTTCATTTAACAATTTTTCAAAGTAATTACTCTATACATCAAGGATATCTTTTTTTTTTTTTCTCCAGTTCTCATGTCACCTTTATCATCTCTAATTACTTTTACAGCACTCTTTCCTCCATTTCCGAGCTTTTTCAACAACCTCCAGAATATCTTGCCATCTTCTTGATATTTATTTTTTATATTCTTACCATCTTCCCATGACTTTCGCTTAGCTAGTTTTACACAGTTTAGCTTTCTTACATTTGTCTCTGTATTCTGTAAAGAAGGTCACAAGACAGGATGTGATGTGCTGCTATATTTACCAATCTTTGGATTGATGCACCAAAGAAGAAGATTCTGTAAGAGCATAAGCTGACTTAATCACCAGGATCTTTTGATATGCTTTCTTCTTTTCCTTCACTGCCTCTTTAACTTCCTGTGTCCACCATGGAGTTCTGATTTTTCTATCCTTGCAGATAACCTCACCACATGTCTCTCTGGTTGACTCAATCAAATGTTTTTTTCAGGGCTTGCCACTGAATCTCCAAGGTTTGGTTCCTGTTCTTAAACTCTTTAATTTTTTCTTGAATAATGTTCGTGAATTTTAGTCTACAGTTCACATCTGAGAGCTGCTCAACTTTTATTCACTTTAAAACTTTCTTACATGTTTTTGTTTTCAATATGAAATTCAATTTTATCCTACTCAAGACTAAATGTGATCACTTCCAATTTGAAATCCTCTGTACACTCTAGTATCCTGCACCAGTGAGAAAATATCACTATGAACAATAACAGAGTCAATGAGACTTTTCTTATTCCTTGTCTTCTCTCCATGTGAATTTGTGCACATTTTTATGTTGGAACATGGTGTTAGTAATAACCAGTCCATGTCCCGAGCAGAAATCCGACAGGTATTTGCCATTATTATTAGATCTTCAAATTTTCCCCAAATATTTTTCTATATCTGACAATCATTTCCTACTCTACTATTTAGATACCTAAATAGGACCAACTTTTCCTTTCTCATTGTGTCAGTTGCTTTCTCTAAAGCCTTAAAAAATTCCTCCACTTCTACCTTAGAAACCTTCTGTGGGACCACATACACAAATAAGTCTTTGCCCATTCCCCATTCTGATATTTGCCCACATCACTCTACTTGATATTGCCTGCCATTCAAGAAGTTTAGCCTGATATTTAGGGTTGAATAGTATAGCTACTTCTTCTTTTCCCTTGATTGTCATTGCTTGAATATAACATTTTGTATTTATTGCTCAGAAAGATCTCGCCAGTTTTTGTCTTTTTTGTTTCAGCCATCCCTATTATGTTCATTTGCTACTTATCCAATTCCTCAGCCAGCTCCATTTCTTTGCCATTCAGGCTTCTTATGTTAATAGTACCAATCTTGAACTCTGGTGATACTGAGTTGGGGTGTATTTTAGGGTTTGTTCCAGTAGCTGACTTTTTGCTGTTTGCCCTGGTTCCCTGACAAAAACAAAGGGGGGGGGGGCTTGTTTAATCAGACGACGCCCCAGTCGGAATGAAATTCTGTCATGTTGTACCATCAGTTTATATTTTGGCTTACTAATAATACAATTTGGTCAGCTAAATCCCAAATTGCGAGCCCATCTTTGTTCGTTCAGTATCCAGGTAGATATAGTATGCATACACTTTGTAGAGCTTCGCTTGGCTTGGTAACAAGAATAGTTGATTTATGCTGAAGGAGAGAAAGAAATGAAGGATGTTGTCTTTTTTGTTTCAGCCATCCCTATTATGTTGATTTGCTACTTATCCAATTCCTCAGCCAGCTCCATTTCTTTGCCATTCAGCCTTCTTATGTTGATAGTACCAATCTTGAACTCTGGTGATGTTGAGTTGTGCTGGGTTTTAGGATTTGTTCCTGTAGCTGACTTTTTGCTGTTTGCCCAGGTTCCCTGGTAAAAATAATGGGGGGGGGCCTTGTTTAACCAGGTGACAACCCAGCTGGTATGAAATTCTGTCATGTTGTACCATTTTTTATTTTGGTTTAAGCCAATAAGAATACAATTTGGTCAGCTAAATCCCAAATTGACAGCCCATCTTTGGTAACAAGAATAGTCGATTTATGCTGAAGGGGAGAAAGAAATGAAGGACGTACGAATTGGTCGCCAACACACAAAATCACGTGCTTTATAGATAAAATTTTCCAACTGTTATACAAGCAAAATACCTTCAATCAACTGAAAGCTCCATGGATTAGCATGTCATGTAACAGTACCTTCAATTATTTAACCAGAAAATTGATTTCATGCTGCAGTTAGATAATTGAGGAATTACTGCATTTATATAACAATAAATTAAAGATACCAAGAAATTATATAATAATATTATTATTATTAGACACCTCCCGGGAGTCCAAAGACTCATTGAGAGAGTGTGCCAACAGCATCGAATGATTGGACCCCTTCCAACTACTAATCGCGCTCAAACTTACTTAACTGAGTCATTAGTAGCAGAGGCTCTACTTGATTTAGTCCTTTATCCAAGTGTGAGCAAAACAAAGTTGGTGCATGAAGTATTTTCAGAAGTGGGGCAACTTGTATATAGAAGCTAATGGCTTCATATCACTTTCCTTAGTATTCCATAATGCAAAGCACATTTCCTTGCAGACATGTATAATGCTATGCATTATGGGAAGGGTCACTTCCAATAACAATAAATATCTAAATACATTCATGTATAATTCAATAAAAGTATATATGACATATACTCTTACTGATATGCCTACATGAAAAGTAACATTATTTATTACCATTTCCTATTTGTGATATATAGATGGTATGGTGTGTATATATTGCATATACACATTGCACAACACTTAACAATTGTATTAATAATAATTTTTTTTTAAAAAAGTACAGCTGGTTGAAAAGACAATTTTATTTGCTGACAATATGCTCTGATGTTTCATCATATTGGTAGTATCCTTTAGGTTAATCAAAACACTATATGCACAATGATAAGCTGTTGAGTTGTCATGTACTTCATTGACACTTATGTGAATTCTAAGGCCAGTTTGCAGAAGTACAATGGATGAAATAATTTGAAGGAAGAGAGGTAAGTAGTGCATGGGAGATACTTAAGAAAAAAATTGTTCACAGCAATGGCAGATTGTATACCTTGAGTGACAAAGATGAAGTGATTTGGAGTCAAAAGGATGACTAGAGAAATAAAACAGGAATTGTAGATGAAAAAGAGATTATGGAAGACATATAAAGAGAGAAGTGGAAAACAGTTGAATGAGGAATGTATGGCTCTTGCTATGAAAGTGACTAATATAGTTAGGGAAGAAAAATTTGAATACGAGAGAAGACTAGTGCTGCAATCCAAGGTGAATTCCAAGGATTTTTTTTTTTTTTTTTCATTATGTGGTGAGTAGGAGGAAAAATGATCGTGGATGGAGACAGGAATCAGGTGACCCATGCAGATGGTATAGTTGAGCTAATTAATGATCACTTTATTACAGTGTTCTATCCTGGTAAAGCAAGTTTTTATTCCAAGAGGGATAAGAAGTGGTGAAGTGTTAGAAGTGAATGAAGAGGATGTATTCTGAATATTGAATAAATTAAATGTCTATAAGGTAGGAGGGCTAGATGGAATTTCACTACATTTTTTAAGGAAACGTGCCATGGAACTCATTGTGCACTAACCTATCTGTTTAATGAAAGTCTTGCAATGGGACAAGTTCTTGGAGTGGGAGGAGGATAAGAAAGTGCCATTGCATAAAGGTGGTGATAGAATAGAGCTATCAAACTACACGACAGTTTGTATTTCTTCTGTAGTTGTTGAAATGTTAGAGAAACTGTTAAGAACTTGTATACAGAATTGGGCAATAATATTTATGAAAAACCAGCAACATGGATTTGTTAAGGGGGTGCATTTGTGTTTTAGTAATCTGATTACCTTTTACAATAGAGTAACAAGAGCAGTGGATAAGAATACGACATACACAGTCATTCTTTTGGATTTTACAAAGGCATTTGACAGAGTGCTATATGACAGTTTGTTTTTAAGTCGGAACAAATAGATTTGGATATCAGGTTAGGGGACTGGATTGGTAATTGATTTTCTGAGATACATCAGAAAGTATTTTTGGGTGGGGGGTGGAGAGCATTAGAGAGAGAGAGAGAAGGTTACAAGCAGAGATCCACAGAGTTCATTACTGGCACCATTACTGTTAATCTTTATGTCAATATTTTCACAGGACTACAGGGAGATATTCAATCATTTGTGGATGATGTGAAGCTTCAGAGTTGTCAGTAATAGTGCTGATGTTTAGGCTCTTCAAGAGGATTTAAATAAGCTGGAAAAGGTGGATAAATGAATGGGGATGTCAGCTTAATGCAACTAAATGCAAGGTTGTGAAATTTGGAACCCACAGATGAGATGCTTCATACTTATTTGGTGGAATTATTTGTAGCTTTATTATTATTATTTTTAGAGGACATATTGCAAAGTGAAGAAAGCTCAGAGAACAGCTAAAATATTGAGGAGGATACTGACTATGAGAAATAAAAGGATGGTGGTCCCACTGTATAAAGCTTTGATTGGATCACATCTGTATCAACAGGATTGGTTCAAATCTAGTCAACAGGATTTGAAGTAATCTTGGAGAGGGTGCTGAGACAAATAAAGAAATGATATTAGGACTTTAAAATGTTGATTATGAAGAGTCTGAGGGTATGCAGAGTCTGGTCGAAAGAACAAAGGAGAGATATGATTTAGACATTTAAACTGTTGAAGAGTTATCATCATTTTAACACTGGGGAGAAGACTTACTTTTACTTACTTACTACTTAGTTGCAAAAGGAAGTAGTAAGTAAAAGAGTAAGAAGTAAATGCACGGAGAGTGGTAAGAGCATGGAATGCATGGCCAGAGAGAATAGTGAAAGTGCAAAAAGTGAATGAGTTTAAGGGGTAGTATAACAGACTTTGTGTTGACTAACATTTACCTATCATGATAAGTCTTGTAACTCCATTCAGGGTAAGAAAATAATAACCACAAAAAAGAGACCACCAAGTCACATTAACTTACATATTTTGGTACTTCTGTCAGTAAGTTAAAACTTGAAATGTCATCAAGTCAATGTACAAACAATTTTTTTTTCTTCCTTAGTGCCTCAGAAAAGTGGTTAGCATCTTAAAAAAAACTATAGTAATCAAACTATGAATGGTTACTACCTTAATGTTTCCATTTTTTAACAGAGGGTAAAGTTTCACATTATATATCAAACATCAATTACTATTATCATCACATGACCTCCATAGAGCCATGCATTCATTGTTGAAGGTCTACTTCAGTGGCACAAAGTCTATGTGCCACTGCTTCAATTCATTTAGTCTGCACTTGGGCATTCTTTCAGGGAATGCATTTCATATACCCCTCACTCTCCAAGCAAAAAACCTACTTTTAACTCTTATTGTTTCTTTGTATACAAGATCTAAAGATATTCTATCCCTAGTCCTTGTACAACCTTTGAAAAATCGCCCTTCCTATGTTCACCTGGTAAATGCCTCTAAACAGTTTATATATAATCTCAAATGAATTACCTTTCTGTCTTCTGTTTGCAAAACACTGCAGATTACTTACTTAGCTACCCTTGTAACCCAATATTCCACGATTCTGATATTTTTTTTCCCTATCTTTTGAACCTGGTCTAAAGTTTCTTTATCCCCTTCATATCACAGTGTAACTAGATGTGAGCAAAATATGGTCTGATCAGGATCTTATATAATGGAGTCATTACACTCTCATTTGTGCAGATCAGTCCTCACTGCTACTGAAATCTTTTAGGTTGTCTTTACCACCTTTACAATGTGCTTTCTGAACTTCAACTCTCTATCCACCATCATTACAGATCACTTGCCTCTCACTTTCTGCAGTATAATTCCATCGAATATGCAGCTTCCGAAGTTAAGAACCTTAACCTAAATTAAACTGGTACCTATTGGAAGTTTTTTTCCCTGTCCTGAAAATACTTCAGGCACAAACTTTGTTTGCTTACACTTGGATAAAGGATTAAACCAAGAATGTAATCTTGATATCTTTAATTCATAAACCGGTATTTGCACTCATTCACCTTTCCAGCTTATTCTAATCCTCTTTAAGAGCCACTATTCTGGCACCATTAGTAAAACGGTTCAACAGGCCAGCCGCTGGTTAGTACATGGGACCAAACTAGGTAGTAATGGACAAGATGGACAGGAGACTAACTTCCCTCTGTGTGGGCAGTATGTTTGCGAGTCTATCACCTCTCACTGCATGTCCCACTTCTTTTTATCTCTTCCTCATCAACAGAGACGTCGTGAGGAATTTTGGCGCCTATGGCCAGGAAAGAAAATTGCGCCGTTCTAAAAAAAAAAAAAAACTTTAAAAATCTCAATTTTTGTGCCTATGGCTGGGGCCACATTGGCCATAGCCTCACTATGCCTCTGCTCACCAAACACAATGAACCACAACTGAAAGAAATGCATTTCTACTGTGGATTTCAAAAATTCTCCCACACAAAATAGTTTAAAAAAAAAAAATAAAAAAAATCAAAATTCTAACCAAACAATTCACTAACACTAATTCTCACCAAAAAAAAAAAAAAAAGTTTCCACATCCACTATACCAACATTCATGGCCTAAACAGCAATATAAATGATGTGCACCACCACCTAAAGTCATCTAAACCAAAACTACTATTCCTTTCAGAACCCTAAATAGCAACCTCAAATGCCCAAACTATACATTACACAGCTCTTTCCACCACAAGGGTGACACTTGTGCATTTGTCAGAACCGACATACCATGCCAGAGACTGCAAATCCTTGAATCCCCACTATTTGATCTGCTTTGGCTCAAAATTTCTCTACCAAATCAACCTGCCCTTTTCATTTTCTCCCTCTATCATTCTGCAAACTCCATCACCCACTCTGACCTCTTCAACTTTCTCTCTCTAAAGCTTGAATTTCTGCAGTCTAAAATATCCCAAAGTGAGATCATTCTTTTTGGGAACTTCAATGTCCACAACTCATATTGGCTCTCCTTCCCCAGTTTCACTGCAAGCAGACAGGGATGCTGAGATCTCACAATCAGCAATGACCTATCTCAGATCATCAATCTTCCTACAAGAATACCAGACAATCCCCCTCCAATTTGTCCACACACTTGATCTCTTCCTAAGAAGCTCCCCTTCCAGGTATACCATGGTTGTCAGTTCTCCTCTTGGAAACTCAGACCACAAACTCATACGTCTCTTTTTGCCACAGAACAACGTTCACCTACCAGTTCACAGTTTCGTGTCCTTTGGCAATACACAGGTGCCAACTGGGAGGACTTGTGCGACTTCTATTCCTCCTTCCCATGATTCAACTACTCCTTCAATTCTTCTGATCCAAATACCTGCTCAGACCAAATAACAGAAATCATCCTCACAGGAACGAAGGCTTTCATCCCTTATGCCACTATTTTCAGTCACCCAAATTTTCAGTCACCATCCAAGCCCTGGTTCTCAAAAAAGTGTGCCAATGTAAAAGGAAAAAACTCTGCTTACCACAATTGGCTCAAGATAAAAACTCCAGCTGCCCTCTCTGCCTATACTGCAAACGAATCACCACCAAATCAGGGTGATGATTTGTTTGAAATCACTTTGAAAGGGCCAAATGCTGCAACCTTGGCTCCTACACAAATGACAGTCGCTTCTTCTGAACCTTGCCAAGGTCACTAGACACGACTATTGCCCACCCAAGTTTCCACCACTCTCACATCCTGATAGTACTGTAGTCACCTCACCAAAAGACAATGCCAACTTATTGAACACTTAATAACCTATTATTTAATCTAATTCTTATTTAACCTTATTTTAACGTTATCTTATTTAATCAAATAAGAAAGGGTGGTCTGAAAAGTTCTCGGCCTAAATGAAAAATGAATTTATAATTTCAAAATTATTTGTAGTAATTAAGACTAATATATTTATTCCAGCAGTGTTCTTGTGCCATTATACTGTCCCTGTAGTGGTTCTCAATAAGATCTGCAAAATACCCCTCTACAGCTGCAATCACCTCTTGATTCGAAGAAAAACGCTGACCAGCGAGGAAGAGTTTTGGTTTTGGGAAGAGATAGAAGTAAGAGGGAGCCAAATCTGGAGAATAGGTTGGATGTTCCAACAATTCATAGTGCAGATTCCTTAATTTTCCCATTGCCAAAACATCTTTGTGGGCAGGTGCATTGTCCTGATGAAAGATGATTTTTTCCTTCTACAAACCGGGTCTTTTTTCATGAATTTTTTCGTCTAGTCTTGTTAAAAGATCAGAATAACATTCCCCGGTTATTCTTTTACCCTTTTCAAGATAATTAATAAACAAAATGTCTTTAGCATCCCAAAACACCGAAGCCATGAACTTTCCTGCTGATGAAACTGACTTTGTCTTCTTTGGTGCTGAACAACCGGCTTCTGTCCACAGTTTTGATTGCTGTTTGGATTCTGGTTTATAATGGTGAATCCAAGTCTCATCCATAGTAATAAATCGATGCACAAAATCAGTTTTATTCTTGTTAAAATGCTCCAAGCACTGTTCAGAGATTTTCATGCGAGTGAGTTTTTTTTGATCTGCTGTGGGCAAGCACGCACCCATCTTGCACAAAGCTTTTTCATTTGCAATTCTTCATGCAATATATATCCTATACGTTCTTTTGAAATGCCTATAGTCTCAGCAATTTCATGCACTTTGACTCGCCAGTCATCCAATACTATATCGTGCACTTGATCAACAATTGCTTTCTGGTGTTGTTACACTTTTTGGATGTCCTTCACGTGGATCATCTTCAAGGCTGGTATGGCTACGTTTAAACTCGGCAGCCCATTTCTTAATGGTTGAAAACAAAGGAGAAGAGTGCCCATAAACGTTTATGAACTTCGAATGAATTTCTTTTGGCATTAAACCTTCTTTTACAAAGAATTTTATAGCCACACAATACTCAATTTTCTCCATTTCAAGGATACCAATTTAAAAAAAAAAAAAATCTTGCCAACAGTGTTGCCATCTATGGTTAAGGCTGAGAACTTTTCAAACCACCCTTGTGGTTTAATCTAATTAATAACCTGAAGGCATCCCACCTATTGTGTTAAACAATTGTACCTGAGAACTAACAGCTATTCTGTATCGCCTCTTCAATCTATTCTATTCAACTGGCATCTACCCAACAACATGGAAGCAGGTCTACATCCAGCCTATTCCAAAGAAGGGTGATAAAAAGTCAGCCAACAAACTACTGTACAACTGCTCTCACTTCTGTTCTCTCAAAAATTATGGAGAACGTCATCAACAACTAATTCTTGACAAATTTAAAGACATATCAACTAATCAGTGACAAGCAGTTTGCATTCCGCCCCTCACGGTCTATAGACAATCTTCCTTTCACCACCCACCTATAGACTCGGGTCATGGAGAAATTTGGAGAAACTTACATGGTTGCCCTGAACATTTCAAAGGCATTCTATTGGGTTTGGCACACGAGCCTACTCGCAACTGCCATCCTATGGATCACAGACTTCCTCACTGGTCACTTACTATGTATCATGGCAGACAGTTACTCTCCTCAGATTTCCCCACCAATGCACAGGATTCTGTTCTTTCACCCACTCTCTTCCTCTTATATATAAATGACTTGCTCTCACAGACTTCCAATCCTATCCATAGCTTTGCTGATGACAGTACACTTCATTTCTCCTTTTCAACTGACAAACCTTGTAGTGCTTAAGTATTAGAATCCTCAAGCTATATCATCTCCTAGCTATATCCCAGTGGAACAAGGACAACCTTGTAAACTTTAATGCCACCAAAACATAGTTCTGTCTGATCTCTCTCAAGAAGGAGCTCGCATTCCTCCCCCTTACCTTCAGTAATACTGAGATATCCAAACAAGATCAGATTTCTCTTCTTGGTCTGACCTGCACCTCTGCTCTTTCCTGGAATAACAACCATATTTTAACTATAGCTTCTGCAGCCACCAAAAACCTTAGTGTACTTTTTTGCACAA
The DNA here is from genome assembly GCF_054136105.1 of Typopeltis vanoorti. Lineage (NCBI taxonomy): Eukaryota > Metazoa > Arthropoda > Arachnida > Uropygi > Thelyphonidae > Typopeltis > Typopeltis vanoorti. The sequence goes on along the minus strand of NC_143556.1, from coordinate 26,174,464 downwards.
GACTACTTCATGCCTTCACAGCTGGTAACTCTATACAAAGCCCAAATCTGCCCAGCCATGGAATATTACTCCCATATTTGTGGTGGTTCACTAAAATCTTCTCTAAGATTGATTGATTCTATCCAGAAGATGGCAATCCAGCTAATTAATGATCCCTCTATCACAGATGTTCAGTTTCTGCTTATGCTTCTTCTACAGATACTTTCATGGACACTGCTCTGCTGAATTGGCCATTATTATTCCTCCACTCTCCTCCAAAATCATCAAAACAAGAGCCACTGCTAACCAAAACCCTTTTACAGTCCATCGTGAAACTTATTTTTTCTCTCACCCACACATGGCACTAATGTGCTATAGGTCTTGTGACCTTTCGTGTGTGGATCATATATATATATACACGAGGGCTGTTCAATAAATAATAAGACTAATTTTACTGTCGCGAAACCACTCATCACAATATTAATTTCTGTGGAATAAAGAAATGTTGTTGTCTGTATTAACAAAAGGGGTTGATAGATGGCGTATATGGGCTGATGTGCAGGAGTGTCACATGACTAAACACAAGCTTGTTTCGGCATGCCTACGAGCTGCGACCAGTCGTCGAAATGGAAGTGTCCTTGGAACAGTGTTATGCAATTAAATTTTGTGTGCGTTTGCAAAAATCGGCATCGGACACTTTTAACATGATACGCAAAGCTTTCCACGATGAAGCAATGTCGAAGGCAAGTGTTTTTTGCTGGCATAAAACTTTTAAGGAAGGAAGGCAAAATGTGGAAGATCTTGAACGTGAGGGAAGACCTTCAATGTCCATCACAGAGACAATGATCAACACAGCAGCGATTATCATCAAGGAGGATCGCAGAATTACAGTACGCCAGCTGCATGTTGTCCTGAATATTTCTGTGGGAAGTGTTCACTGAATCATGGCTGAACATTTGGGACTGAAACGTGTTTGCGCCCGATGTACTCCCAAACTCTTGACACTGGAGCAAATGCAGCATCGAGTGGATGTGTGCACAGAATGGAAAGAAAGACTGGAACAAGAAGGCAACAACTTCTTAAAACGCATCATTACAGCAGATGAAGCTTGGTTGTATCACTATGACCCTACAATGAAACAGCAAAGCAGTAAATGGAAGCATCCGTCTTCGCCTACTCCCAAGAAAGCAAAAACTGTAAAATCGGCTGGTAAATTATGACCATAATGTTTTTTAACTACGAAGGCATTGTTTACCAACACGCTTTTGAACTAGGGAATACTGTAAATGGCTCATACTATGCGGATGTTTTACGGACAATGGTACAGCACGTCAAAAGGAAGCGTCCATTGCTGAAGAATGACTTCTTATTGCATCACGATAATGCAAGGCCACATATTGCTGGTTGTGTAGTGGATGTTTTGCAGAAGAACAACATAGATATCCTACCACACCCTCCATACAGTCCTGATCTCACACCATGCGATTTCTGGCTGTTTCCTCAGCTCAAGAAACCACTAAGAGGCTGCCATTTCGAAAGCAACAAAGCATGTGTAAAAGCTGCGGAGGCGGTTTTGAAAGAACTCTCAAAAAACAGACTTTCACATGTGTTTAAGAAGTGGACGCAACGTTGGGACAAATGCATCGCGTCTCACGGTAGTTACTTTGAAAAAGACCATGTAAAGAACAGCCTCCATATATATATATATATATATATATATATATATATAAATTAATCATAACACTCTGCAGATTAACATCATACATCTCTATGCATAGTCATAAGAAAAATGTGATGGTTATTGGGGAAGGTCTATATCTGACAGTGGACAGAAAGAGGTTGAAGGAGTAGAAAAAGAAGACAAATAAATTGAATAGAACACCTAGCAGGAAATGGGAAATTTTGAAAAAAAAACCTGCGTGATGTAAAACCTCCTAGTGGTAATTTTCATTCGTTTTTTTTTTTTTTTTTTTCCCTTTAACATATTGTATATATACACACCTGCCTACCATTCCAGGATTTGATCTATAACTGGAGAAATTTTAAAAGCTCTACCAGGAAACCATAATATCACTTTAGATGTTAACTGAATCTTTGGAATGAAAATATATTGCATTTGTTCTTTAAAAAAAAAAAAAGTGGCAACCACCTATTATATGAAGTGAAATCATGCTATGACTGCAGAATAGTAAACAAAAATATGTAAGAGCTGATAAAAATGAATAACAATTTGTATTTTTACACATACCTGAAAAAAAAATTTGGGGATAAATTTTCAGTAGGAATCTGAATAACCATTTACCATTAACAAACAACACTAGAATTTCATATAGAATGGGAGAATGATAATCACTGCAGAGGATATTGTTGAGATAGGGGAACTTTTTCAGTATATGGCAGATGGTGACAGAACAAGTCATCACTGGAAGTTGAGTAAAGTTTCAGTTAACAAGAATGTGAGATATACATTTGTTTTCTACAAGAGTGATGAATGAGTGGAATGGGTTGCCTGAGGTGGTTGTAAGTTCTTTGTCAGTGAATCAGTTTAAGGGGAGTATATGGTAATTATATATCAGATACTAAGGAAAGTAATGTGAAGTCATTAGCTTCTATATACGAGTTGCCCCAGTACTGAAAATACTTTAGGCACAAACATCGTTTGTTTACACTTGGATAACGGATTAAACCAAGTATATAATTACTTGGTATCTTTAATTTATTGTATGATAGATATATTGTAAAGGATTTTCTGGGCCTCCCCAATATGAGTCTTTGGATTCCATGGAGAGATCCCCATTAACAATAATAATAAAGGTATTTCATTCTTGTGAATGTGAAATCGTGCAGACCTTGAATGCTGTCGAAAGGAAAGGAGGAACTGTTAGTAAGTCATGTGGTATATGAGGAATTGAATAAACTTGATGCTAATAAGGCTGTAGGACTTGATGACATTTCATCATGTGTTTTGCAGAATGTTCCAGGATGTTGACATATCTTTTAACGAGTCTTGCACTGAGCTAAGTTCCCAAGAAGTGGAAAGGACAAAATTGATCCACTTCATAAGGGAGGTAATAAGACTAAGGCTTCGAGTTATTGGCCAAGCTGTGTATCTGGAGTTAAGTATTGGAGAGGTTAGTTAGGACCAAAATTCAGAACTGTGTTGACAACAGCAAAATATCCTTTCATGGTCAGGATGGACTGTGTTTTAGCATACTATTTACTCATTATAACAAGGTGACAATGCATTTGATAAGGGTGATGCATACACAGTGGAATATTTAGATTTTGCAAAGCGATTTGATAAACTACCACACGGTAAGCTGGTAATTAAATTGGAATGGATGGGATTAGATAGTAGATTAGTGCGCTGTTTTGGATCAGAAAGATATCAGTGAGTTGTCTATGGAGGAACAATATCCCAGAAGATGGAAGTCACTAGTGATGTATCTCAAGGATCAGTTATGGAACTGCTGCTGTTTATTTTGTATGTTAATGGTATTGGGAGAAGTATGAATGGTGATAGATGATGCAAAGTTAAGCAGAACTATGAGGAACAGAGTAGACGCTGTGGCTTTGCAAGAGGACTTGAATGCACTGGCTGAATAACAAAGTGAGTGGTGTTATCAGTTCAATGTTGCAAAGTGTAAGCTTTTGAAATCTGGAAGCAAAGATGGGATATAGAATATACAATTAGAGGAAATGTCTTGAAGGAGGATGAGGAGATTAGAGATCTGAGAGTAATTATGGACATGGACCTAAAATTTCAGGGACACACTGGTACATAACGAGGACAACTCAGAATAATATAGGAATGATACGGAGAACACCGATGTGTAAAAGTGAGGATGTTATGGTTCCATTGGATAAGGCCTGATCAAAGCCTTATCCAATGGAACCATAATAATTGTACACAGATTTGGTCACCTGGCTTTCAAAAATATGAATATGTATTGGAAAGGATCCAGAGACAATTGATTAAGGTGATTTTGGTCTCTGGAATGTTGAGTATGAAGACAGATTAAGAAAACACAATATGCAGAAATTGGTGGATAAGAGGAGGGGGAGGGTATGATTTATATGAGACAATATAAGTTGCTAAGGGGTTATTATCAGATTAATGTGGAAAAGGTTTTACATATAATGGAGAAAGGAAGAAGGAGAACAAGAAGTCATTCCTGGAAGCTGTATAAGGAGAGTTGAAGAGCAAGTTTTTTACATGGAAAGTGGTAGAAAGTAAAGTTTCAGTTAACAAGAATGTGAGATATACATTTGTTTTCTACAAGAGTGAAAAACGAGTGGAATGGGTTGACTGAGGTGGTTGTAAGTTCTCTGTCGGTGAATCAGTTTAAGAAGAGTATATGGTAATTACCGTATTTGCCGGCTTATAAGACGCACTCCCTTTTTTGTACACATTTTTTATGAAAAAAAGCTTTTTTAGATCTCTTCCTGATTCTGCCAAGTTCTTATCATTTTCTCAGTTGAGGTGGCCCGAAATGCCTCTCTGCAGCCCTGTTTCCATGTTCTTTAGCACGCACCTTGTATGCAATATTGTAGCAATGCCGACGTTTTTCAGCCATAATTTTCCAAGAAATTTAGAGAAAATTTAAAAGCAGAAATTTATCACCGTTCACAACAACAATTGGAAAGTTTAAACGAACAGGAATACAACTGTGATCGTCGATGACAGCGCATGCGCACCCACTGAACTCTACGTAACTGGAATGATCTCACACACCGCAAGGAAGCAAAAAAGAAATCGCGTAACTCAGAACAGAGAAAATTTCCAGAAATGAAAGTAATAAAAAACTGAGTATCGGCGTATAAGACGCACCATTTTTTAGACCTATTTTCAAAGAAAAGAAGTGTGTCTTATATGCCAGCAAATACGGTATATATTGAATACTAAGGAAAGTAATGCGATTGGAATGCCATGACCAAGAGTGTGGTGAGTGCTGAGATAGTGAATATATTTAAGGCTAATAATAATATAATTGTTTATGAAGTTAGTGTTATTCTAGGTTAAAACTAGAATTCAGTAATGCAATCATTTTCTTCCTATTATTCATTAAATCAAAATACAAAAACAAAGGCAGAAGCAACCTCCCCACAAAGCTTCAACTCTCATATAAGTTAAATCTAAATGAATGTCTCAGCAAAAACACTATTCTTCACATATAACCATTATGCAGCTTGTATGCAATATTGTAGCAAATGCCGACGTTTTTCAGCCATAATTTTCCAAGAAATTTAGAGAAAATTTAACAGCAGAAATTTATCACCGTTCACAACAACAATTGGAAAGCAAATCAAAAATATTAACAAATTTATTTCTTCACTGTAAATCGGCTAGAGAACACTCGCAATTTACAGACAAAAATACTATTAGTGGATGGTAGGTGGCATAATCTACAGATAGCAGAGTATATATGGTTTGGGTTGAGTGCCTTCTTCGTTGAGTCCTTGCAAGTGTTATGTATATAATTAATAAAAATAATCATTATTACATGACACCTCCAGGGAGCCCAATGACTCATCGAGGGAGGGCTCCTACTCTACAGCTGTCTCCACCACTGAATCAACGCCATCTACCGCCAATCACCACCACCACCACTAGTATATTCACAGACAATCACAAACATCCATGCCCATTGTGGGATTCGAACACGCAGCCGTTTGGCTGGAGAGCAGATACACCACTCGGGCATAATAATAAAAAAAAATTACGTGTGAAATTAAGCACATGGCCAACGTAAATAACTGACACTATTTCCTGAAATTCTTTATGTAATACGAATGCCTAGCTCCTTCAGGATTAAAACAAATATCTCCAAGCATTTATCTAATCACGAGAACATTTGAGGGAATCGTTCTACTATATCAGCTTCAAACTAGAAACCCAAATAATCCTTGCATTGTGATTACTTTCCTTTTTGTTAGCACATTCCTCATAATACATTACAGTTCGTGATGTAGTGGCTTCTGAACTTTATCTGTAGCATTTATAAATGTTTCCTATTACCATAATAGTCAGTTCAGATAATACTGACCAATAACTAATGATTTTATGTTTTGAAACATTAAAGTAGCAAACCCTTATTATTCGTTTTAAAAATAACAAAACCAGACCTAAAGCAGTTCTTTCATGCATTGTATGGGTAAATTTTTTAAACCATGGTTTATTTTCTCGTGTAATTTATAATTTTAACAATGAACAGAATACAGTAACACATTTTGTACAAGTAAACAACCTAGTCACAGCTTTACGCTTACCATCGTGCTGACAATTTTCAAACACTCTCCAACCGCGAGAATTCACAATGTAGTTTGGTAGTCTCGAGAAGATATTTTCGTAATTGAAACAAATATTTGGAAAATTTATAAACGTCTTCATATAAAAATTAAGTGATTCTTTTTTTATTTTGCAAAATGTATCTTAATGAACACGAAGAGATTAATACGAAACTTTCATTTCCATGAAACATCTGAATTCGAAGTGAATCGAGCATGACTTGCTACTCTTCAAAGCTGTGATTGTGTTGGTTTATGCTGTTTGTTTATGTGAAACTGTGTTCGGCATCCGAAAACGAAAAGTGAAACATTTTTTTTTTTTTGCAAAAACAGCTTCTTTCTATTTTATTAGACATGGCATTGACAATACAACAACGTGCAAACATTGAATATTATGGAACACCAAGACAAGCATACTTCAGTCCATATGCAGACAACGGAGGGTATGTAAATTTTCGTTAATATTTAGGTACCGGTATAGTGCATATTGCACTTTTAATTCATACTTATTTAACAAGGTTCTTTATTCTCATGTAATGCTGAACGATTGGCTAAATATGGAAAAATAGTTCCATTTCCTAAGAAAAGAAGCAGACGAGAATTATTAACCAATCGCTCTGTAATTTATATAACATTTTTATTGGAATCCAGCAGAACCGAATAACTAAAATATATAAACATTCCAATCCATTGGAGAAGAAATTGGATCTAGGAGGAAAATTTTACACTTAAGGAGATCTTCATTCTACACAGAATTGCAAAAATAGTCTAGGAAAAGAGGTTGACCTTTACTGCTGTTTTATCGATTTCCAACAAGCATTTGACTCTTGGAAGAAACTTTCTCTAGATCATGCATAATCAAAATTTAAATTATGAAATACTTCAGATACATATTATTTAGAACACCAAAACAATAATATAATAATACTATACAATCACTCATAAAATATACAGATGACATTATACTTAAAACTAAATTATATTCTGATTTTTAATCCTTTACCCAGCATAAGTGAACAAAGTTTGCTCATGAAATATCATCATGTAGTCTACTTCTGTATTATTATTATTATTACTTGAAACCTCCAGGGAGTCCAAGGACTCATCGCAGGAGGACACACTACTCTACTTCTCTTAATACATCTCATCCTCTCCAATACTACTTATTCCAACTACGACACTACTACCATCAATGCCATCTATCTCTCATCATTACAACAACAGTATTTTTGTCTGCAAATTGCATGTGTTCTGAAGGCCGATTTGTCTGTACACAGGATGAAAAACCCGAGTTTCTGGGAGAAAAATCCTGCTGCCACTGTATAGAGGCTATTGACTTCACATCCATTTCTTCATTAGCCCATAATGCGAAAGATACTTCGTTTCATACATGCATGTTGTATATTATGCGATGGGTCACTATCTGGACTGTCTCATCAGGAAGATCTTAAAATTAAATCAATGTAGAAATCATATATCTTCTATGTACAAGCAGTAAAATTGTGTAACACTATATTATTAAAATACTCTGAAACAGAGATAGCTGTAGAAGGTTTTACACTTGGTCATATAAACTAGTCATGAAGATACTCTTACACAAGCTTTGTTTGCTTACACTTGATATAGAATTAAAACAAGAATATAATTTCTTGTCAAGTATAATTATACTTTGTAACCAAACAGAAAAACTTTCTACAGTATGGATATAAAAGGTAATTTATGCATCATAATAAAATTAGAAAAAACCTGTATAAATGTCAATCAGTTTTTTTTAAAAATGAAAATGGGAAGAGAGATAGATCACCAGGATAAGACCTGCAGCCTAAATTGAAGGAATTCAGAGAACTGATGGGGATTTCTGACCTGTTGTTCTCATCCTATGCACCCCCATTAGAAGGCATTTGCCTGGTTACTGAATGAATGAATGAAGACAGCCAGAAAGTGAGGATCTGATCCTGACAGCCTCTATTTGGCCTGAATCCAGTTTGTTTTTCACCAAGCTTCTATCTTCCACATCTTATGAGAAGGATTGTGGTAGATAGAAATGTAAGATCTGATAAAATTGGGAGAACAATATCCAGGAAAAGGGAGTCACTAGCAGTGTGTCTCAGGGGTCTGTTTTAGGGTCATTATTGTTTAACTTGTACATTAATGATATTGGCAAAGATTTCGATGGAGATATTCAGTTGTTTGCAGACGATGCGAAGTTGGGATGAACCATGAAGAGTAGAGAAAATTTTGTGGCCTTACAAGAAGACTTGAATAAATTGAGTGATTAGGCAAAGGAATGGGGATGCGAGTTCAGTGTTGCAAAATGTAAGGTTTTAATTTTGGAAAACAAAGAAGATGGTATGCAGTATTTATGCTTGGTGAGGATATATTGTTGGAGATGGAGGAAATAAGAAATCTTGTGGTGATAATGGGTAAGGATCTGAAATTTAGGGGACACATTGCCAAAATTGTGAAGACAGCACAAAGACTTCTGGGAATGATGCAGAGGACATGGATGTGTAGAAGTAGGGAGATTCTTGTTCCGTTGTATAAGGCTTTGATTAGGCCACACATGGACTATTATGCCCAGATTAGATCACCTGGTTTTCAGAAGGACGAAGAGATGTGTTGGAAAGGGTCCAAAGGAGACTGACTAAGGTAATTTCTAACCTCTGGAATGTCGGATATGAGGAAAGATGCAATTTACATAGTCTGGTGGATAGGAAGAAGAGGAGAGATATGATAGAGACCTATAAGTTAGTAAGGACTTGTTATAGGATCAATGTTTGAGAGGTTCTACAGAAAAACAGTGCTAGATCAGGGGAGAACCAGAGGTCATCCCTGGAAACTCCATAAAGAGGGGGTGAGAATTTGAGTATGTTTAAAGCATTGTATAATGAGCTGTCTGTATAATAATAGGACCTCCTAGAAAAGGAGGCGGAATTTAGCAACGTAGATAAAGCAGTAGAAGAATCTTTTTTTTTTTGCTGATTCAAAAATTGAACTGCATGAGGTAAGAGAGTACTTATACTTAGGTGAATTCAGAATATCTTACTTCAGAGTCAGGAGGAATAATTTTTGCTACATAAGGGTGATGAGAAAGGATTCTATGGAAAAAGAAGAAGAGAATCTTATATCATCGAAAAAGGCCTTAACAAGGAAACTGATTGAACATTTTGTTATTGTGTAAACAAGGTGTTTAGTCTAGTAGACGTGATTAAGTATATGTTAAATAAACCAGTAATAGAATGAGTCAGAGAGTGGGTGATCTCTGAAGTGTAAGTTTATTTTAAAAGGCCTTGGATCCAGTTAATTTTGTAGTTGCGTAATTTTATTTGAAGTGTGTATATTGTTTTTGTTTTATTAAATGTGTATATTTTGTATTTGATCTTGAGTCAGCGATTTTTCGGATTCTGAAAGAAAAAGTCATTGCACCAATCAGAATTGAAGCCTTGTGCATATAAATAAAAACACTCGGAAATTAGAAATAATCGTTATAGACAAAATCTCAACAAATGAGGATTGATAATAAATAAATTAATAAATAATCCCCCTCTTTATAACAATTGGTAACAGAGATCAAATCTTTTTATAACAAAATTTTTCATGCAGTACTATCATATCCTTTACACCCCTTGAGTCCACATGTCAGAAATTTGATGATGATGATGATCAGAGGAGCTGATAATTCCCTTGCACATTCTCATAATACATAGGCCAATATGCCATCAAACCCCATGGCTGTGTTTGTATTGAGGTTCTGCAATAGTTGCAGGCATGTTGCCTGCACCTTATACTGCTCATGGGCATGATCACTATTTTGTTTGTAATTATCTCTCAAAAGCTGTATAATTCCATTTCCTTTCCTGCCTGTCATCTATGTTCCCATAATAATAATAATTGCTTAACCTGTACTCATCATGCTAATTTGTGAGTGCATGTCATCTACATTCTTCCGTATACCCCTTGGATTATAGCAGCAGCCAGTTACATATTTAGTTTTGTTTGCCTCTGTCTCTCACAAGATGGCTTCGAATGAACTGCCCTCAGAATCCCTGTTCCCCCTAATGTACTTCTACTCTTTTTGCTTTAATTCCTCTGCTATCATTAGCAAAACCTCTTCCCCCCATCCTGTTTTTTCTACACTCTCTGAAGGCACTGCATTCCTTGCATTCTATTTCTATGACCATATCATCCTCACTCAGCTATGTCTCACTAATGCTTATAACTTTTGGCCAAGTTGTGCTAACTAATGGCAAAAACTCCTAGACTTTTTTTCGAATACTTCTGGCATTGGTATACATAAACTGCAATACCTCTTTCATTCCATAAACTCTCTTACACCTTGTGTTACTTAGCCCACTAAATTTAAGAACCTGGGGTGCTGCATTTGCATTATGGGATCACTCTCTTACTTAATAACTCTAGGTTGCCTGGACCCCTCCCCCCCCCAATAAACATTCTTGTTTTCCTGACTTTGCACTCTGAACATTCACTGAATAGCACTTTCTCAAGACTCCTGACACTTCCCACTTTCTAATCTCTAGGTTGCCTGGACCCACACTCACCTGCATCTGACATAAACATTCTAGTTTTTGTTGCTTTGTACTTTAGAACTCTCATTGAACAATGTTTTCTCAAGACTGCTGATACCAAATTCATTTTGATGCAAGCCATCCACCTTATATAAATCCTTCCCTCCACCAAAATCACTGTACACATCCACAAACTCCATACCGTTCCTACTTCACAGTCTGTGCACTGACTGATTCATAATCAGCTCTCCATCTCAGCTTGCCTCTATCATACTGTGGCAAGAGACTCAACTTTTATTTTCTCACTCTTCTTTTTTGCATGCACTAGCAACTGTCACATACCACACTTTTCACCTTGACTGCATCCTTGCAGCATCACCAATATCCTTAATCTTAGCAGCAGGAAAATATGATTTTGTCACACTCTCCTCAAGGTCTCATCTTTTCAATTAATCACCATACAAAATCCAGTCTATATTCCCACTCTTTCATGCTTTGCTTCGGTGTCGCACCATCTGCTAGGCATTTCTCCAACTACTCGATCTCATGTTTTGTTCTGTGAAGAAATCCATATAAGTGCACATTCTAGTTCTGACGATCAAGATCTTGGTGGATTGATACAGTAAGTGCCTTAGAACACAGAAATATAAAATCTGATAATATTGGTATCTTGACAGATAAATTAATTTAGAGAAAAATTTCGTATAGGAAATTAATAATGATGTAGGACAGTGTTTCTCAAACTTCAGATATCTGTGTACCCCTTCTTAAATTTTCATTACTACCAAGTACCCCCTTATCAAAATAATAATGAATAGATAAATAAAGTGTATTTCATTGTAAATGACTATTTTATTTGAATTTATATGTACATGTAAACAAAAAAAAAAAAAGATTTATTTTTAATAGAACAAAATTTGAATAGGTCCCGTCCATGAAAATCCACATTTCATGTAATTCATAGCATACTTACGAAGATTTTTCATCTGCTTCCTAGTTGGTTCTCTAGAGATGTCAGACGACATACACTTTTATCAATTTCATTTGATCCAGATACAACATCAATGTTTTCTTGTTGCTTACAGCTACTTGTATTTGCTATATATTGCTCTCTTTTGTGCATTTTATAAATCCAGTCTTTAACCAATGCACTTTTTTCCCAAAATTAAAACTAAAAAATCATGGTGCGAGATATGTGGGGATTTTTGGAAACTGAAGTTTTTAGGAAAAAACTGAAAATGGCGTGACTTACCAAGAAGCTCCTATTCACTATTAGCATCGAGAACAGTTTCCTTGTATGCATCGTCAGTCATCTACCCGAATAGCTTCATCTTCTTTTCCATTATTTCAAGCAAAAATTACCAGTAATTTATAAGACTTGAGATATGTAATGAACAATCCTTCACAAATGACTAATGAGAAGTAAAAGCAGAGAAATTTTGAAAAAGTTAACAAAAGATCGCACGAACCAAAGAGAAGCCGACAGTTGAGTTGAAATGCTAATTCTCTTCAACTGAATTCCATAATATCTGAAACACATTCACTATATATTTCTTAGTTTTAACATGTTCACGACGGGATGGTGTCATGCAAAACCATATGGTTTTGCTTGAGTTTATACATCAGTTTCTGCTGGAGGGTAGATGTGATTCATTAGTTAGCGCCGTTTTTATCCCAGCTGTCTCTAATTGCACTATTTGTTGAGAAATATATTACACAGACTGCAAATGCCTCTGTACCTTATTCAGTGGTATAATAAAACTACTTATTTTCCTGATTACTGATTATATGAAGAGCCAAAAGCTTCAATTTGGCAACATAACTCATACCACAAGAGAAATGAAGAGGCTGGGCATCCGGATTTTGGGAATTTGCGAGACAAGATGGCCAGGATCTGGAAAGTGTCAACAAGATAATACAACAATGTATTACTCTGGGAATGATGAGAACAAACATCGACATGGTGTAGCTGTAATAGTAGATGAAGAAATCAATAAATCAGTACTAAATTGGATTCCATTTTCTGAAAGGATAATGCTGTTACAACTTAAGGGAAACCCCGTTAACATAAATATCATCCAAGCTTATGCACCCACAGCTGACAAAAGTGAAGAAGATGTTGAAGAGTTTTATGAACACCTAAAAGAGATTAAAAACCTAACAAAGAAACATGATATAAACATAGTGATGGGTGACTTCAATGCAAAAGTAGGAAGAGGGGTGATGGAGAAATTGTTGGTGAACATGGCTTAGGCACCAGAAATGACAGAGGAGATCACCTAGTCCAGTTCTGTCAGGAAGAAAATCTAACAGTAGCAAATACCTGGTTTAAACATCCACCCAGAAGACTGTATACTTGGAAATCGCCTCAAGATAACCAACGTAACATTGTCCGAAATCAAATTGATTATATACCGATAAATAAAAGATTCCACAGTAGTATAAAGAGTGCAAAGACTTATCCTGGAGCAGATATCTCATCAGACCACAATCCCATAGTTGCAGAAGTACGTCTTAGATTAAAATCAGCTAAAAAATCACAAAAGAAGAAAAAGAAAATTGATGTAGAAAAACTGAAAGACCCGAACATAAATAAAAGTGCCAAGACACAGCTTAACCTGCGATTACAACAGATTAACATAGAAGAAAATAAAAGTGTGGAATCTCTTTGGAATAGCTTAAAGAATGCCATCGTAACAACAAGTATTGAAGAAGTAGGTTATGTGAATAATATAAAACAACAGGAATGGATGACAGATGAGATTCTTTCTCTTATTGATACAAGAAGAATCTACAAAAACAAAGACCTAGCCAGGTATACAGAAACACATAACATCATCAAGAAAAAAATAAAAGAAGCCAAGGAAAATTGGATGAAAAATTTATGTACTGAAATTGAACTGCTTCAGAAGAAACATGATAATTTCAATCTGTATAAGAAAATCAACGAAATTTCCGGAAAACTGAGGAAAAAGCAAATAGTGTCTCTAAGAGACGAAAATGGAAAAATAGTTCTAGAAGAAGAGAATAAAGCACAGATTTGGATAAAATATGTAACAGAACTTTTCAATGATACTAGACAGAAGCCTATAAATATAAAAGATAACATTCAAGGTCCAGCAATCATGAAATGCGAAATAGAGAATGCTATACGAACAAGTAAAACAGGAAAAGCCAGTGGACCAGATGGTGTGCAAACAGAATTTTTAAAATTAATAGAACCAGATAACATCAAACTTCTTGAAAAACTATTTAATGAAATATATGAAAGTGATGAATTTCCATCAGATTGGCTCAAATCTACATTTATCACTATCCCAAAGAAACCCAAAGCGAATTCCTGTGGTGACTTCTGACTTATTAGTCTAATGAGCCAAACATTAAAAATATTTTTGAAAGTAATTCAAAATCGCATTTATAGAAAAAGTGAAGAAACTCTAAGTGAAACACAATTTGGCTTTCGGAATGGTTTTGGTACTAGAGAGGCCCTTTTCTGTACCCAAATATTGATACAAAAATGCATAGAAAAACAGAAATCTGTCTTTATGTGTTTCATAGATTTTGAAAAAGCATTCGACAAAGTCAGACACACTAACTTAATAGAAGTCCTTCAACAAACAAGGCTAGACGAACAAGACATAAGACTAATAACAAATCTGTATTGGAATCAGTCAGCTACCGTTCAATTAGACAACATTACCACCAGTGATATTAACATCAAAAGAGGAGTGAGACAAGGATGTGTGCTCTCACCACTCCTGTTCAACATATACGCAGAGGTAATCCTTAAAAAAGCATTGGAAGAATGTCCAGAGGGAATCGCAATAAATGGAAAGATTGTTAACAACCTACGATATGCAGATGACACTGTGCTAATTGCAGATAACATTATGGATCTTCAAAAACTCATTGACAGAGTATACATAGAAAGCCAAAGAATGGGAATAAATATAAACATCAACAAGACAAAATACATGATCATCAGCAAACATCCAGCCTCATCAATGAAACTTACACTCAATGGGAAAAATATTGATCAAGCGTCAAGATATAAATATCTTGGTTGTTGGCTTAATGAACGGTGGGATCCAGAAATAGATATAAAGACAAGGATTGAAGTTGCACGGCAGTCCTTCATGAAAATGAGAACACTATTCTGCAATAAAGACCTAGACATGGAAGTCAGATGCCGAATGCTGAAATGTTACGTGTGGTCTATTCTGCTCTATGGAGTTGAAACATGGACATCGAAGGCGACGACCATCAAGAAAATCGAAGTCTTTGAGATGTGGCTATACAGAAGAATGCTAAAGATATCATGGACAGAAAAAATTACCAATGAAGAGGTCTTAAAATCCATTTGCAAAGCTAAACATCTTGTACAAATAATCAAGAAACGAAAAACATCATATCTTGGCCACATCATGAGAAACAGCAAATACCAACGTCTACAAACTATTTTGGTAGGAAGAATTGATGGCAAAGGAACTAGAGGAAGAAAAAGAATATCATGGTTTGACAACATCAAGACGTGGACAGGAAAGAGCAGTGCACAACTGCTCAGATTAGCACAAGACCGCAGTTTGTTCGCCAAGATGATCGCTGACCTTCAATAGAAGATAGCACAATAAGAAGAAGAACTCATATCAAAGGTGGAGCATGTAGAATAATAATACAGCTCCTAGGAGCTAAGTTCACATTATGGGTAAATATCAAGAATAGTGATCAGAGCTTGCTCCACCTTTAATATGAGTTGCCTCGGCTTGCACTACCTAAAGGGTCAGTTGCTGCAATATCCAGGTATTTGCTTACGCTTGGAATTGCCGAACTTTATATAGTTTCTATATTCGGCTAAGAAACAATATGGGATGTGATATCCCTTTAACTTAAATACTTATTTTCCTTGTGTCTTCAGTATAGTGACACTGTTGGGGAGGGTGCGTTGTTTACCACAGGGAGCAAGTTACCATCGCCAGGATGAATGTCGTGGCGATAGTAACTCGCAATTTGAGTAGGAGAATTCATACATAATGTATAATTTATTAAGAAATATATACATTTAAAATAATTCTTTTTTTCTTAATAACGATTCTATGCGTAAATGATGCGTAGTCAAAAATTGCCATGTACCCCCTGAAGACCTTTTGCATATCCCCAGGGGTATGCGTATCACACTTTGAGAAACACTGATGTAGGATATTGTTTGTTGATGATGCTTTCATACTTTGGATATATCTGGGGGGAGGAGGAAAGTTTAACTTTTTTCTTTGGATAAATAAATCATCGTTTAAGCATAAACTATTGTGTTGTTGACCTTTATTTATTATTTGTATGTGGTTTTCACCCAAGAAAGGTTTATGTAAACCTGTAATCATTTGAACTGTGGATAGACTAAGGATTCTTTTTTATTTTTCACATAGCCCAGAAAGCCTACTGTAGAGACCAAATATGTAACTTTTTTGACTCACTTTAGGTCTCCAATAAGTGGAACAGTGGTCTCACAGAGAACAATGAAATTTATCTCATACCTAAAAGGACAGACTTCATTGTTGAAAATGTAACCCCTATTTTTAACGTCATCTATGGGAAATAAGTTCCCACGATGAGTATGCCCTAGGGATGAATTAACTCGCAAAGTCGGTGAATACCTGTGGTTATTAAAGAGGGGAACTTTTTATTTTTAATAATGCAGAATGGGTTTTGCATGTGCATCTTCTCCCTATCCATCAGTGCCCATTACAAAAGCCATTATTGTCTTGTACACAATAAGTACTTTTTCTTTTGTTAATTGTATGCCTTGCTGTCGAATATTTGTTTTTTATCTCTCTAATACATAAGCAAACAAAAGCAACAATATAACTTGTTTTGAGAAATTCTTTATAGTATGCTATTTAAATTTTGTATTTTTATCTACATTAGGAGTATTGTTGCCATAGCAGGTGAAGACTTTGCTGTCATTGCTTCTGACACCAGATTGAGCTCTGGATTCTCTATATATACTCGAAATCAGTCCAAGCTATACAAAATGTAAGTACTTTCTTCTAATTGTCTGCTGAAAAAAGTTATGCATTCACTGCTTTTCACACAAGGAAATGATGAAAAGTTATCAGATTGCATAGCTGATTTTTAACGAACGGTTTTCAACAAGATTTTAGTTTACTTTTTTATTTTTATTTATAGTTTACTGCCATAAGAATGTCATTTCATATTTTTCTTTTTTTTTAACCGAAATCTAAAAGACCTTTTATTTGTAATTTGTCATATGATTGAGTATGCATTAAATGTACGACTCTCTTGGGCGGCCTGTGAATGAGCAGCACTGGCATTTACAAACTGTAAACAGTATCTTTATTGTGAGTTCTCTGCAATATATTCAAAATAATGATCTTGCCATTTATTCATTTGGGCTTGATTCTCATCTAAGTTGCAAGGAATGTTTAGAAGGACTTTTGTGGCTTCTCCATCGACCTTGACAACTATTCATGTTAGCAGTATGGAATTTTCAGATGCATCTAAAATGAAGCTATTGTTTCTAGGGCATATATATTAAACATGGAAATATTCTGTTCTCTCATATTTGACACAGATGTCTTAAGGGACTCAAGACTACTAAAGGTACATTAGTCACCAAGGGCATACTAAAGCATTTGATGTGAAGTCATTAGCCTCTACATACAAGTAGCTTAGTCGTGAAGTGACATCACGTGCAAAATTTGTTTGCTTACACTTGGATAAAGGATGAAACTAAGAATATCACTTCTTGCCATCTTTAATTTATAGTATAACCAAGTGAAAAAACTTTCAACATCTTTCTCTAATCCAGAGTATTTTAGTAATAAGGTGTGACACCTTTTGACTACTTGTATATGGAAATATGACTTCTGCACTATTTCAACCTTGGTATCACTTCCAGGTCTGGCTCCCACTGATGAGACTGCAATAAAGGTCAAAACTGGTCTTGGTAGTGGCTCTTCCCATAATGCTTAGCATTATACATGTCTGTAAGGATATGTACTTTGCATTATGGGATACTAAGGCATATGATGTGAAGTCGTCAGCCTCTATATATACAAGTAACCCAATCGAAGTGACTTTGCATGCAAATTTTGTTTGCTTACATTTGGATGAAACCAAGAATATAATTTCTTGCCAACTTTAATTTATAAAATGTGATATGGGAAAATCATGTGACACTAGCATCGTTATCATCCCAATACCATAGCACATTTGGGAGGACAACATAATATTTTCTCATCATCATCATCAAATTCCTGACATGTACCCTCGAGGGGTGTACAGGATGATAGTACTACATGAAAAATTTACATCATTTCTAACTTCCTATCTACAATTTTCCTCCAAATCAGTCTGTTACTTGTTAAGACTCCAATATTATCATTATCAGATCTTATATTTCTATCGCCTAAGGCACATTGAACTGTATCAATCCACCTATATGTTGGTCTTCCTCTGGGTCGTTTTCCCAGGTTTATTAAAGTTGTTTATTAAATGTGAGGGCTGGATATGAATCCAATTTAAGATGTAAGGAAGTTTTATAAGCTATTTTAGTTGAAAATGAGTTAGCCAGTCTTATGGTGTCAGGATTTTTTACCTCTGCAAAACAGACAAACTGCCCAGAGAACACAAACAGTTAATAGGCAGTATAGTCTTAGATGCTTTGCTAGGTTCCAGAACTCTGTCTTTATATTCATTTTTTTTTTAATTGATCTGTCTGTTCATACTCCCTGGCATTTTATTAATAAACACCAGACTATGACTGTGTATCCTTTACTGAAGAAGTAAGCTCTGACTAATCATCCAGACTTCCTTCTGAGAATAAAAGGATCTCTATTTCTTACTTAAAGGAAACCTATAAAAATATAGCTAGTGTCCTTGAAAAGTTTAATTTATATGCTACATTCAAGCTGGTACAGAAGTTTTAGTTTAGTTAGGGAACAGGGAGATGCAGCTCTCATATCCTGATGTATATGAGAGAAAGAGAAACCACTTTTTTGTGGTCTTTCTCAGTGGAAGATGAAAATCATCAGTACAGCACAGTAGAATTTTTAAGAATGTAATCCTCTTAACTGTGCCATTGTAAAATTTTGGTGCATTCCTGGGTCAGTGAGTGTGCTAGTATAAATTATGTCTTGCTGGTGATTGCTCTAATAATATGTTTACTTTTTTTTTTTAAAAAAAAAGTATTTCTTTTATCCCTCATTATCAATATAACAAATAAGGGAGCATTTTCCTCATAATCTGTAGGTTTATATATGGTTTGAAATGCATAAACATTCAACTTGTGTGGGGGAAAAAGTGCTGGTTTACAGAGTTAATTATGAAAGCAATTTATGATTATCTAGAGGAGGTTTTGCAAGTTATAATATGCTAGTCATATGAAAAGATATGTTAACATGTTCCTGAGCTGATAATTTTTCAAATTAAGATTATCAAATCAAGAAAAATATAAATTTTTATTTACAAATAAAAATGTATATATATATATTTTTTTTTAAATTTTATTATTATTTATTTTTTGACTCAGTCACTCTAATTTTAAATAGTTAAACAGATTTAGTTATTTAAAAAACTAATCATAGTTTGGAAAATTATTAGTGCAGTAGCATATTAACATATCTTTTCATATGACTAGCATATTGCAACTTTTAAAACCTCTTTAAACAATAACAAATTGTCTTCATAACTACTGTTGGAACATCCTACCTAACTGACTGTTCCAATTATGTTGGTTTGTTGAACTTATCCTTTCCTCTTTAAATTCCGTTTTTCTTTGTTAGTTGTTGATTGATGCTCATCTGAATATAAAGAAATTTATATTATACTGCGCCACCCTATATTTAGATTATCACTTTATTTTCAGGCCAAGGTTGTTAATAGTATTTAAGGCTTCCGCAAAGGTCCGATTAATTTTATGAGCTGTGTAATGAAAGAAAATCAGGCAAACACCAAGTTTAACTCAACAGAAGAAAACATTTAATGTGGAATGGTACAGTATAAACATACAAGTATAACTATCTGCAAAAAAGTTATCCAATTAAATATTTACAAGAATTCATATTCAAATATTAGTAACTTCTAGGTTAGGTTTGTGGATTATGACTAATGTTGACATTTCTTAATTCTAAAGCTTTAGTATTTCCTTCACATAGTTCTCTCTATCCATTTGGATGAATCATATCACAAATATATTAGCTCAGTTTAAAGTATTCAGAATAATTACAATCTATTAACTATCAAACATTCATTTTTCAGTTCTTTATGCTCAGTCAATCAAGTTGAGATTAGTTCTTAAAAGTTTAAGCTTCCAAATGTTACAATAACTAATCTTATGACAGGCTACACTATATTCTTTCTCAGTCAGCTAACACTTAATAGAACAACATAACACTTATTGTTTCAAGGGGAAAGTACTTCAGTACATCTAACATCCGACCATTGATTGACCTAACACCACAGCTAAAGTCAAAATATATCCGATGGAATTAACTGATATTGCTTCACAAGTTATAGAAAGGACAACTCTTACTGGGTTACCACTTCTAAGCATCGAATTCGCATAGGCACATTTGAATTTTTTGTTGAACTTTTACTTTATGGCAACACAATTCAAAAGAAATCTTCCAGTATAATAACTGAATTATAGACACAGAAATACACAAGTCTTGATGCACTTGGTTTAAGTTATTTACTGATTCCTTATTTTCTTCTATGTATTAACTTCAGTTCTGCACTATTCTTCCACTAACCATTGAGAAATTATTGTAGTATCAGAACTCCTATAGAAGTAATTCAAATTGCCTATTAATTCCTTGTCCCTTCTTAGTCGATTTTCGGCATATATCAACTCCCCTTCTGCCACTCACTAACGATCTCAATGCTGTCTCTATGGCTTCTCTCTTTACTTTTGTTTTCCAATCAACTACGTTCTCCTTTTCCTACCAAAGTCTGGTTTTAACCAGTTCAGCTTATATCAACTGGCTTTACTCTATATACACAGTAGTTCACACTCTCAGCACAAGCTAACTAAAATAAACTCCGTTTCGGCATCAGCAGCCAATCAAATCCCATCAGTAGAATTCCATAAATTTACTTTTACTTATAGAAATAACAAAAAAAATATATCATAGTTCACATAAGATACATTTAAATTTATATACACACAGTTTCTTATAATAAATTTTACAGAATAAAGTAAATAAAATGAATGACATTTTTATATAGAGTCTTATTATTACTATTACATATCCTAAGATTATATAATTAATTAATAATAAACAAAATTCAAAGCATTTATATGAATAACATATTACAAGCAAGAGACTAACAACAAATAATATTTACAAGTCTTGCTTATGACATGGTGGATTATGTTAAATATGAATTAAGTATTATAATACACAGAATATCTTCATTCACAATTTAACACTACCTTTGTAAATCAGTACTTATTCTTCTTTGCCAATGCATGAAAAGAATAAGCTAATTAGAGATAGTAGTTTCTACTTCCAGATGAAGAATAACAGGAACACATAAAATACTTTTTTTTCTTAAGGTGATGTTTGTTTCATGTGCAACATAATTCATGGATAGAAGTATTATCATCATCAAATTCCTGCCATGTACCCTCAAGTGGTGTACAGGATATGATAGTACTACATGAAAAAATTACATCATTACTAACTTCCTATCTACAATTTTCCTACAAATTAGTCTGTTACTTGTCAAGACTCCAACATTATCAGATCTTATATTTCTATCGTCTAAGACACTTTGTACCGTATCAATTCACCTATATCTTGGTCTTCCTCTGGGTCGTTTTCCTGCCAACCTGGCAGAGATCACTTGTTTTGCTAATCTTTTCTCTCCCATTCTATTTAAGTGACCCATACCACGTGAGATTAGCTCTGCTAACGCATTCCTGGATGCTGACAATGTCAAGTTATTTCCTAATATCCACGTTTTTAATATGATATTGCTATTGATGCCATCTGTTCACGCCTTTAATCTTTCTCAGGATTCTCATATCTGCGGTCTCTAGTCTTTGGTCAAGTGTTTTACTTCTGACCCAGCTCTCAGATCCATAAGTTAAAACTGGTTTGAACACTGTCTTGTATACAGCTAATTTATTGTTCCGACTAATTTCTCTCTTATTCCATATGAATTTATTCAATTGACTTCTCACCATACCAGCTTTGCTGATTCTGGTGTCTATTTCTATATTTAATTTACCATCATCATCACTAAAAATCGTGCCTAAGTACCTGAAATGTTTTACTTGTTCCACAGGTTCTCCATTCACAACCCAGTTGACATTTTCAATGATTCTGCCTATTTTCATTGTCTTTGTCTTTTTATGGCTGACTTTCATACCATATCTATTACAACAGTTATTCAATTTAGTCAGGGAATCTTGCAGACTTGTAGCGGATTTATTTAGAAGTATAACATTGTCTGCATAAAGCAAAGAGCTGATATTAACATCTTCAATTTTGATATGATGTTTAATATCACTTTCCTTCATAATGTGATCCATATAGATAATGAATAACAGAGGGGATAATGTACATCCTTGTCTCACACCAGATTTAACATTAAACCATCTTCCTGTACTTCCTTCAATTCTAACTGCTGACTTACAACTCAAATAAAGACTAAGTATTGCTTGATATAATGACCCATTGACACCATATAACTGCAGCGTATTGAATAGCTTCTCTCTTGGCACCTTGTCATATGCCTTTTCCAAATCGACGAAACTTAAATACAGATCTTTGTTATATTCCCATGCTTTCTCGACTATTTGTCGCAAAGTGAAGATCTGATCCTGACAGCCTCTATTTGGCCTGAATCCATGTTGTTCTTCACCCAGCTTTTCTTCCACAATTCTTCTCAACTGTTTCTCAAGTATACTTGCATAGATCTTGCCAGGAACATTCAGTAGGGAAATACCTCTGTAATTCTCACATTCAGTTTTATTTCCCTTTTTATATATTGGTACTATGAGAGCTCTACTCCAATCATCAGGAATTCGTCCCTCTGTCCATGCTTTCTGAACTATGCAGTGCAGCCACTGTAGGACTCTTATACCACCATATTTCAGCATTTCTGGTCGAATATCATCTACTCCTGCTGCCTTTCCACATTTCAATCCTTTGAGGGCTTTTTCTACTTCAAGTATGGATATGTATTCCTGACTGCATGCCTGGTCAGTGTTTTTTATCACTGTGCTGTCATCACTGCTTGTTTCATTTAGCAGTTTTTCAAAGTAATTACTCCATACTTAAAGGATATCCTTTTCTCCCATTTTCATGTCACCTTTATCATCTCTAACTCCTTTTACAGCACTCTTTCCTCCATTCCTAAGCTTCTTCAACAACCTCCAGAATATTTTGCCACCTTCTTGATATTGATTTTCTATATTCTTGCCAAAGTCCTCCCATGACTTTTGTTTAGCCAGTTTTACACAGTGTTTAGCATTCTTGCATTTGTCTCTGTATTCTCTAAGAGCACAAGCTGATTTATTTGACAGGAACTTTTGATATGCTTTCTTCTTTTCCTTCACTGCTTCTTTAACTTCCTGTGTCCACCAGGGAGTTCTGATTTTTTATCCTTGCAGACAACCTCACCACATGCCTCTCTGGCAGAATCAATCAATGTTTTCTTCAGAGTTTGCCACTGAATCTCCAAGGTTTGATTCCTGTTCTCAAACTCTTTCATTTTTTTTTTCAATAATCGTTCTGTATTTTAGTCTACAGTTCACATCTGAGAGCTGCTCAACTTTTATTCGCTTTAAAACTTTCTTACATGTTATTCTTAGAATGATTAAAAATTGACCTTGGAACTCCCACTATTACAGGCCTAATATGCATGTGTTAGGATTCAGGGCCAAAAGATTGTGGCAGGTATCTGCTGCTATCTGTTGATTCACACATAGCTTTGGCTTACTATCAGTGATGGTTTGAAGTTTGGCTGTTCTCTGTCTCTTCAAAACCATGAAATTAAAAAAATAAAAATAAAAAAAAACCTTAAATATATTATCAACTATAAAAACAAAACTTTCAATTTTATCAATATATCAGCACTGAAGTTTTTTCATGAAGCACCTCTGATTTCAAATCAATATAACATAGCATGCTTATTTTGTTTAGAAGCAACCCCAAGTTTTGAACTTACTGGCTTGGACCTTTGATTTACTGATAAAACTATTATGAAATTTACATTAGGTTATATTAAATCAACAATAGATAATGCATTTTGGAAAACATATTTAGGGTGGAACTGCAGTATTGCATACTTCAACTATTTTCATAAACCTGATTTAACTGATATAGTATCTAGATAATTATTTTAGAGACTTACGAGTGGAACCAAAGTGCCATAAAAGAATAAGATAGAAAGGTATTAAAAATGATAAACTTAAAATATTAAAGCATAGAGGTTTAAAATACATAGAGAAGTAAAACACAAGAAAGGGATGAAGAAATAAAATATCTCATAATTGCACTATTTGAGCTCTTTCAATGTGGCATCATCTTCACAATCTCCTGAGAGATAACTTGAATAACCTATGAATTTCTATCATGTTCCCTCTTTCCCACCTATGAACTAAACTTTGCAACCCACACATTTTCATCCTATCCTCATAGGGAACATTCTACAGACCTGTGACCAACTTAGTCACTTCTCTTTCTACCTCCTGATCCCGAAGAAACCCAATTGAACAAATCTATGTATGTAATCATAGTAATCAAGATGCGGCTAAATCATAGTCTTATAAAGAGGGAAAATAACTTCCTTATCTTTACTTGTGTTTTTCAGCATCCAAGTAATCTTTAAAGCTGTGGTATGTCCTCTAAACTCCTCTGTCCACCATTACCACTGAGTCCATAGCCTCATCAGTTTCCTGCAATCCAGAAAACTACCCCAAGTACATTACCTTACATTTTGCAACATTAAATTGATAATCATTTTCCTTTACCCACAAAGCTGATTTGTTTAAATTCCTGCAGGATATTTACATCACCTTTATGATTTATTGACCTCCCCATATTTTATTATTATTGTATTATTTTATTATCTTTTCATAGAAAGCAATAACCAGAATGCACAGAAAAATCTAAATTAAGGATGTCAGTAGGAAAGTCCTTAGAAAGTAAAAGTTTGTTGACTGAAAGAGTAAAACGTCAAAGCTCACCATGATGCACGAGCTGCAAAGGTACTCATTTCTGATGTGAGGTATTCTTTCTTGCAGAAAGAATGTTTCATATTAGAAATGAAATGTAGATATTCTTTCTGTATGAATATGAATTTCCTCTTAGATTAAGTATTTTTGATAAAAATCTTGAGACCTTATAAGTAGGATAACCAATATGATCAATAGCCAATTGATCATATTGATCAATAAACAAATGCCAATTTTATGTTGTATTTTTGGAAATGCATATAATCCTTATAAATTATGAAGAATCTGTAATTCATGAAGGTTCTGGCATCAAAGAATTAGCATTGTCTAGCAACCAATTCTGTTTATTCACTTGTGATTTGGTGGAATCTCTGATGATAAGTTTATAGGTGGAATGAACTCTAAGAAGCCTAATCTTATATCAGCTGAATCCACAGTCATTGTGGAATTTCCCTCATCTGCTTTGGAGATAGTATTTTTATTTTTATTTATTTATTTATTTTAGTGTAGAGCTCCTATTTCTGGCCTGAAAATTAAATTTGTTTGTGTCTGCTGATCCGTGTAATAATTCTGCTCTGGCTGGATGGAATTTAAAAATCTGTAATTTAGGATATCCACTAAAATTTATTCTTTCATCTCAATTTTGGTTTTAGTAAGATCCTTTTTATTGGCAGAATTGAGAAAAGTAGTAGTAGTCTACAGTACATATTCCATTCCAAAAACAGATGTAACTTCAATTATTGTGGTGTTTATATATATAACAAAAAAAAAAAACATTTTTATTACTGTCTCAGCTTTCTATATTTCAACATTTATTTTGTAATATTTTTATTATGTTATTTAATTTCTTTATCTTTTTATTTCTGTAACATGTTGAAGGTGTGCTTAATCAGTCATCATTTGAATATTTATGAACTGTCAGAATGGAAAAATCCTGAAGTTTCATAAGATCCAGTTAAGTGTGATAATTGATCACAACAGATAAGAGTATTTTTATATTTGGTTCTAGGTCAAATGCTACAGTTCTTGGATGTTCTGGTTGTTGGTGTGATATCTTAACATTTACACGTGTGCTGGAAGCAAGAATGAAGGTAATGTGTTTAAATTGTAATAGTATTTTGATTGGAATGCCAAGAAATTGAAAAAATATATGGGTTCATTTGATTTTAATATTTATAGGTTGGATTTTTTTAAATAGCAAATATGAAATTGGATAATACTTAGGGTATTTCATTCATCTACTAACTTTCTATAAACAATATTCCTACAAATCAACTGGTATTATCTCTCCAATATTATCTGATGTTATATTTTTCTCTTGTAAGGCACTTTTTACTGTAACAATCCATTTAAATCTTGATCTTCCTCTGGGTCTTTTTCCTGCCATTCTGTTTAAGTGGCCATACTACCTGAAATTAGCTAGCTCTGAATGCTAACAATGTCAAGTTCTTTTCTAATATCCTCATTTTTAATATACTGCTATTGATGCCATTTGTTCAGTTCCCTATTCATTCTCAGAACTCTATCTCTAGTCTTGAATCAAGTGTTTTATTTCTAAACCAGCTAGCTCTCAGATCCATAAATTAAAATTGATTTGAAAACTGTCTTGTATACAGCTAATTTAGGGTTTTAACTAATTTCTTTCTTATTCCATATAAATTTATTCAGCAGATTTCCTATCATACCAGTTTTACTAATTCTGTTGTCTATTTCTATATTTAATTTGCCATCTTCACTAAAAATTGTGCCTAAATAGCTGAAATGTTTTACTTGTTCTATAGGTTCTCCATTCAGGATACAGTTGATGTTTTCAATGTTTCTTGCCTATTCTCATTGTCTTTTTATTGCTGATTTTCATCATCATCAAATTCCTGCCATGTACCCTCAAGGGGTGTACAGGATATGATAGTACTACATGAAAAAAATTACATCATTATTAATTTCCTATCTACAATTTTCCTCCAAATCAGTCTGTTACTCGTCAACACTCCAATATTATCAGATCTTATATTTCTATCGTCTAAAGCACTTTGTACCGTATCAAACCACCTACATCTTGGTCTTCCTCTCGGTCGTTTTCCTGCCAACCTGGCAGAGAACACTTGTTTTGCTAATCTTTCCTCGCCCATTCTGTTTAAGTGACCATACCACCTGAGATTAGCTCTGCTAACGCATTCCTGGATGCTGACAACGTCAAGTTCTTTCCTAATATCCTCGTTTTCAATATGATACTGCCATTGATGCCATCTGTTCACGCCTATAATCTTTCTCAGGACTCTCATATCTGACATCTCTAGTCTTTGGTCAAGTGTTTTACTTCTGACCCAGCTCTCAGATCCATAAGTTAAAACTGGTTTGAACACTGTCTTGTATACAGCTAATTTAGTGTTCCGACTAATTTCTCTCTTATTCCATATGAATTTATTCAATTGACTTCCCACCATACCAGCTTTGCTGATTCTGTTGTCTATTTCTATATTTAATTTACCATCTTCAGTAAAAATTGTGCCTAAATAGCTGAAATGTTTTATTTGTTCCACAGGTTCTCCATTCACAACACAGTTGACATTTTCAATGATTCTGACTATTTTCATTGTCTTTGTCTTTTTATTGCTGACCTTCATACCATATCTATTACAAGAGTTATTCAATTTAGTCAGAGAATCTTGCAGACTTGTAGCGGATTTATTTAGAAGTATAACATCATCCGCATAAAGCAAAGAGCTGACATTAACATCTCCAATTTTGATATCATGTTTAATACCACTTTCCTTCATAATGTGATCCATATAGATAATGAATAACAGAGGGGATAATGTACATCCTTGTCTCACACCAGATTTAACATTGAACCATCTTCCTGTACTTCCTTCAATTCTAACTGCTGACTTACAACTCAAATAAAGACTAAGTATTGCTTGATATAATGTCCCATTGATACCATATAACTGCAGCGTATTGAATAGCTTCTCTCTTGGCACCTTGTCATATGCCTTTTCCAGATCGACAAAACTTAAATACAGATCTTTGTTATATTCCCATGCTTTCTCGACTATTTGTCGTAAAGTGAAGATCTGATCCTGACAGCCTCTATTTGGCCTGAATCCAGCTTGTTCTTCACCAAGCTTTTCTTCCACAATTCTTCTCAACCGTTTCTCAAGTATACTTGCATAGATCTTGCCAGGAACACTCAGTAGGGAAATACCTCTGTAATTCTCACAAATGCAGTTTTATTTCCCTTTTTATATATGGGTACTATAAGAGCTCTACTCCAATCATCGGGAATTCGTCCCTCTGTCCAGGCTTTCTGAACTATGCAGTGCAGCCACTGTAAGACTCTTATACCACCATATTTCAGCATATCTGGTCGAATATCATCTACTCCTGCTGCCTTTCCACATTTCAAGCCTTTGATGGCTTTTTCTACTTCAAGTATGGATATGTATTCCTGAACTGCATGCCTGGTCAGTGTTTTTTAACCACTGTGCTGTCATCACTGCTTGTTTCATTTAGCAGTTTTTCAAAGTAATTACTCCATACTTCAAGGATATCTTTTTCTCCCGTTTTCATGTCACCTTCATCATCTCTAATTCCTTTTATAGCACTCTTTCCTCCATTCTTAAGCTTCTTCAACAACCTCCAGAATATTTTGCCACCTTCTTGATATTTATTTTCTATATTCTTGCCAAAGGCCTCCCATGACTTTTGTTTAGCTAGTTTTACACAGTGTTTAGCATTTTTGCATTTGTCTCTATATTCTCTAAGAGCACAAGCTGACTTATTTGACAGGAACTTTTGGTATGCTTTCTTCTTTTCCTTCACTGCCTCTTTAACCTCCTGCGTCCACCAGGGAGTTCTGATTTTTTTATCCTTACAAACAACCTCACCACATGCCTCTCTGGCAGAATCAATCAATGTTTTCTTCAGAGTTTGCCAATGAATCTCCAAGGTTTGATTCCTGTTCTCAAACTCTTTCATTTTTCCTTCAATAATCTTTGTGTATTTTAGTCTACAGCTCACATCTGAGAGCTGCTCAACTTTTATACGCTTTAAAACTTTCTTACATGTTATTCTTTTCAATATGAAATTCAATTTTATCCTGCTCAAGACTAAATAGTGATCACTTCCGATTTCAAATCCTCTGTACACTCTGGTGTCCTGCACCAGGGAGAAAACATCACTATCAACAATAACATAGTCAATGAGATTTTTCTTATTCCTAGCCTCTTCTCTCCATGTGAATTTGTGCACATTTTTATGTTGGAACATGGTGTTAGTAATAACCAGTCCATGTCCTGAGCAGAAATCCAACAGATATTTGCCATTATTATTAGCTTTGCTCTTTTCTCCAAATTTTCCCAAAATATTTTTGTATGTCTCACAATCATTTCCTACTCTACTATTTAGATCCCCAACAAGGACCAACTTTTCCTTTTTCATTGTGTCAGTTGCTTTTTCTAAAGCCTCAAAAAATTCCTCCACTTCTACCTTAGTAGAGCCTTCTCTGGGACCATAGGCACAAATAAGTCTCATTGTCCAGTTCCCCATTCTCATATTTGCCCACATTACTCTACTTGAGACTGACTGCCATTCAAGAAGATTAGCCTCGTATTTTGTGTTGAATACTATGGCTACTCCTTCTTTTCCTTGATTGTCATTGCCTGAATATAACATTTTGTATTTATTGCTCAGAAAGATCTCACCAGTTTTGGTCTTTTTTGTTTCAGTCACCCCTATTATGTCGATCTGGTACTTATCTAATTCCTCAGCTAGCTCCATTTCTTTGCCATTCAGGCTTCTTACGTTGATAGTACCGATCTTTAACTCTGGTGATGTTGAGTTGGGGTTTATTTTCAGATTTGTTCCAGTAGCTGACTTTTCGCTGTTCGCCCTGGTTCCCTGGCGAAAACAACGGGGGCCTTGTTTAACCGGGCAATGCCCCAGCCGGCATGAAATTTTGTCATGTTGTACCATCATTTTTTATTTTGGTTTAACCAATAAGAATACAATTTGGTCGGCTAAATCCCAAATTGCCAGCCCATCCTCGTTCGTTCAGTATCAAAGTAGATACCCAACAGGGTGCACCACGAGAAGGTGAGGATTGGACATTAGGTCAGAAGCCCTGGTCGGTTCTCCGCATTCCTTTAAAGGCTATGTGGAGGTCTCCTCTCAGTTATACAGCTTTGACCCTTAAGCACCCCAATATGCACCCCAACAAGCAATATGTATTGCTTGTTATAATATTCCATTTACACTGTATAACTGAAGTATTTTGAACGGCTTTTCTCTTGGCACCTTGTCATATGCCTTTCCCAGATCTAAATAGTTCTTTGTTATATAAGGGATGCTAAAGAGTTAAAGCCAAATAACTGGAAGTCCTTCACATCACCTTTATGGAATATAAAGAACCAGCTGGGGTCACCTGATGTCTAATCATCACTTTCACATGGTGTGCCCTGTCATTAGATATCTACTTGGTAGAGAATAAAAGATATGCTGGCAATTTGAGACTTTTGCTGACCAAATTGTATTCTCTATTGGCTAGAGAGATTGTATTCTCTAGAGAGTACAATTTGGTGTGTGCGTGATGGTATAACATGATGAGATTCATGCTGGCTGGGACATTGCCTGGTTATACAAGACACCCATTGTGTTTAGCAGGGAACCAGAGTATGGAATGAAAAGTCAGCTACTGGGACATACTCCAACTCATTATCTAGAGGCAGAAGAAAAAAACCCAGTGTCAGAACAAATGAAGATAGGACTAATCAGTATAACGAATAATAATAGAAAGGACATCAAACTTGCGGAATAACTGGAAATTTATTACATGGACATAATTGGCATAACAAAGAAGACAAAAACAGGTAAAATCTTATTAAATAATGAATATACAATGTTATATCCGGGCATTAACGACCAAGTAAGGAATGAGTAGCAATAGCATTCAACACCAAACATGAAGATAAACTTCTTGACTGGAGGGCAATTTCAAGTAGAGTTATGAAGACAAATTTCAAATTGGAGAAATTAACAATGAAACTTATTTGTGCCTATGGTCCCAGAGAAGGGTATTCTAAGGAAGAAGTGGAGGAATTTTTCGAGTCATTAGAGCAAGCAGCATAAAGAAAATAGAAAAAGTGGTCCTTGTTTGAGATCTAAACCAGTGTTTCTCAAAGTGTGGTATGCGTAGTACCCCTGGGGATAGTTGAAAGATCTTCATGCGTTACGTGGCAATTTTTGGCTATGCATCATTAACGCATGGAATCATTATTAAGAAAAAAAGAATTAAAAGAATTAATTTAAAGGTATATATTTCTTAATAAATTATATATATATTAAATTATATTATGTATGAATTCTGCTACTCAAATTGTGAGCTATTATCGTCTTGATGTTCATGTCGGGATGATAGTAACTCGCACCCTGCGATAAATAACACACCCTCAGCAACAGCTACTATACTGCAGGCGCACAAAAAACAATTAGTTTTATTATGTTCCTGAATAAGGTACAGAGACATTTACAGGCTGTAATATACTTCTCAACAAATAGTGCAATTAGATACAACTGGGATAAAAATGGAGGTAACTAATGAATCACATGTCCCATCCCACAAAAGCATATGTTGCACTAGCAGCATATGGTTTTGTTAGACACCACCCCACCCTGAATTTGTTAAAACTAAGAAATATATAGTGATTGTGTTTCAGATATTAAGGAATTCACTTCTCATTAGTAAACGGAAAATCACCTGGAGAAGATAAGCTAGGTTCAGAACTATATAAATATGCAGGAACAAGATTCAAAAAAAGACTCTTATTATTTTTAAATAAAATTTACTCAACTGGTATCCCCCCCAATAGAATGGAAAAAAGCAATTGTGATTCCTATCTTTAAGAAAGGTAATAGAGATGACCCTAAAAACTATAGAGGTATCAGTATACTAAATTCCTGTTACAAAATATATAGCAGAATCTTAAATAACAAACTAATGAAATATTCCGAAAACTTTATTCTAGAGATACAGAATGGATTTAGAAAAGGATGATCATTTATAGACCCAACCTTTTGCCTAAAATTAATAGTAGAGAAAAGAAGAGAATATAATTTGGAAACACATATTGCATTTATTGACTTTGAAAAACCATTTGACAAAGTTAAAAGAAAGACAAATACCAAATAATATTCTAAAAGCTATCACAAGTATATATGAAAATAATCAAATACAAATAAGATTAAATCACGAGCTATCATATACGAGAGAGATAAACCAAGGGGTCCGACAGGGATGTCCCCTCTCAGCAATTCTTTTTAATATCTACTTAAATGAAATAATAATAAAATGGAGTAAAAATTTACACCAAGGAATTAAACTTTCACCTACAGTTAACTTAAACACTCTCCTCTTTGCAGATGACCAAATAATAATTACAAATTCTGAAGATAACTTACAGAAAGCTATTTTAAATCTAAATGAGATATCCAAAGATTATGGTATGATAATATCAACGGAAAAATCAAAAACTATGGCCTTTAAAAGACAAGATCCAGCAAGAACTAAAATAGTAATAGATAACAAGATCTTAGAACAGGTGAATTCATTTAATTACCTAGGATGTATGATCACATATGAAAATGAAAAAGATATAAACGTAAAAATTGCAAAATATTTAAAAATAACAAGTGTAATTAACTATATTTAAACCAAACCTAGTTCAAAAACAAACCAGGCTAAAAGTATACAATACATTAGCCTTATCGGTCTTAATGTATGGAAGCGAAATCTGGACAATAAAACAAAAAGACAAACAAAGATTAACAACAGCAGAAATGAAGTTTATGAGAAAAACTGCAAAGTATACCTTATTTGATCACAAAAGAAACGAAGATATTATGAAAGAATTAAACCAAGAACCAGTAATAGAAAAAATTAAAAAATATAAGCATAAATGGATGGAACACGTTCAAAGAATGAAAACATAAAGATTACCAAAACAAGCCTTAAAGTACAAGCCATTAGGAAAAAGAAAACCAGGATGTCCTCTTAAATGATTCAACGATGACTTCTAAGGCCGGAACAGGCCATGCTAGGCCTAAATCCTTGATATGTATGATGATGATGATGATGACTTCTTATTAGTCATTCGTGAAGGATTGTTCATTACTTATCTCATGCCTTGTAAATTACTGGTAATTTTTGCTTGAAATAATGGGAAAGAAGATGACTTTGACAGTGCACACAAGGAAATCCCCCCCTCGCGAGGCCGGAAGTAGTGATTGCGAATAGGAGCTTCTTGATAAGTCATACCCATTTTCGGTTTTTTTCTGAAAACTTTAGTTTATGAAAATCCCCACATATATCTTGCACCGTGATTTTTTTGCTTAATTTGGGAAAAAATGCAAGTTATATTCAAGTAAATACGGTAATTTTTTTAGCTTTCAAATACTAAAGTATGGATCATTGGTTAAAGACTGGATTTAAAAATGGACCAGAAATGCTGAAGTATGGTGGTATAAGAGTCTTACAGTGGCTGCACTGCATAGTTCAGAAAGCCTGGACAGAGGGACGAATTCCCGATGATTGGAGTAGAGCTCTCATAGTACCCATATATAAAAAGGGAAATAAAACTGAATGTGAGAATTACAGAGGTATTTCCCTACTGAGTGTTCCTGGCAAGATCTATGCAAGTATACTTGAGAAACGGTTGAGAAGAATTGTGGAAGAAAAGCTTGGTGAAGAACAAGCTGGATTCAGGCCAAATAGAGGCTGTCAGGATCAGATCTTCACTTTACGACAAATAGTCGAGAAAGCATGGGAATATAACAAAGATCTGTATTTAAGTTTTGTCGATTTGGAGAAGGCATATGACAAGGTGCCAAGAGAGAAGCTATTCAATACGCTGCAGTTATATGGTGTCAATGGGGCATTATATCAAGCAATACTTAGTCTTTATTTGAGTTGTGAGTCAGCAATTAGAATTGAAGGAAGTACAGGAAGATGGTTTAATGTTAAATCTGGTGTGAGACAAGGATGTACATTATCCCCTCTGTTATTCATTATCTATATGGATCACATTATGAAGGAATGTGGAATTAAACCTGATATCAAAATTGGAGATGTTAATGTCAGCTCTTTGCTTTATGCGGATGATGTTATACTTCTAAATAAATCCGCTACAAGTCTGCAAGATTCTCTGACTAAATTGAATAGCTGTTGTAATAGATATGGTATGAAGGTCAGCAATAAAAAGACAAAGACAATGAAAATAGGCAGAATCATTGAAAATGTCAACTGTGTTGTGAATGGAGAACCTGTGGAACAAGTAAAACATTTCAGCTACTTAGGCACAATTTTTACTGAAGATGGTAAACTAAATATAGAAATAGACAACAGAATCAGCAAAGCTGGTATGGTGGGAAGTCAATTGAATAAATTCATATGGAATAAGAAAGAAATTAGTCGGAACACTAAATTAGCTGTATACAAGACTGTGTTCAAACCAATTTTAACTTATGGATCCGAGAGCTGGGTCAGAAGTAAAACACTTGACCAAAGACTGGAGACCGCAGATATGAGAGTCCTGAGAAAGATTAGAGGCGTGAACAGATGGCATCAATGGCAATATCATATTAAAAATGAGGATATTAGGAAAGAACTTGACATTGTCTGCATCCAGGAATGCGTTAGCAGAGCTAATCTCAGATGGTATGGTCACTTAAATAGAATGGGAGAGGAAAGATTAGCAAAACAAGTGTTCTCTTCCAGGTTGGTAGGAAAACGATCCAGAGGAAGGCCAAGATATAGGTGGATTGATATGGTACAAAGTGCCTTAGACGATAGAAATATAAGATCTGATAATGTCGGAGTCTTGACAAGTAACAGGCTGATTTGGAGGAAAATTGTAGATAGGAAGTTAGTAATGATGTAATTTTTTCATGTAGTACTGTCATATCCTGTACACCCCTTGAGGGTACATGGCAGGAATTTGATGATGATGATGATGATGACAAAAGAGAGCAATATTGCACATACAAGTAGCTGTAAGCAACAAGAAAACGTTGATATTGTATCCCTCTCATTGATGATAAATTATTTAAATTAAGTAAAATTTTATAGCATCTTTATAAATTTTGTTCTATTAAAAATAAATCATATTATTTCGTTTACATGTACATCTAAATTCAAATAAAATAGACATTTACAATGACATATATTTTTTATTTATTATTATTATTTTCGTAAGGGGCTACTTGGTAATAATAATAAAATATCTGTGTACCCATTCTTATTTAAGAATGGGTACACAGATATCTGAAGTTTGAGAAACACTGCAAATGAAAAGTCAGCTTCTGGGACATACTCCAACTCACTATCTAGAGGCAGAATTAAAAAACCCCAATGTCAGAACAAATGAAGATAGGACTAATCAGTATAAGGAGTAATTAAGTCAATAAAGAGTACAATTTAGTGTGTGTGTGTGTGTATATATTTTTTTTTTAAGAATTGAATGACATAAACCAAGAGAAAAGGAAAAATATTTAATAGTGTCACACGACTAGCTCTAGCTTTTTACAGCCTTCTTCAGGTGTTTTTATACAAAAAGAAACATTAAACATTCAAGATAAAAACTGTGAACAGCACAGGAAAGTCACTATACATATTTAACGTGAAAACATTGTAGATAACTTATTCAAAGCTGTTCCTTCGTTGGCCACATTGTTTGGTATGTGCATGCGTATAGCATCTCGCGAGCGCCAGTATTTGATCACAGCAGAATGACAGTCTGGGAGGTTGTAGATTAAATTATTATTTAAATGTATAGGGTTGAGGATGATTTCTCTAGATTCAACAGTTTTTCTCTCCAATTCCTCATGGCAACGGAAAATGTTGTTAGATCTATCCCAAAGATTGTATGACTATGGTTTTCATCATTAGAATCTGCCGAAAAAAGGATATGGCTCGATAAAATATTGGCACATGTTCTCTTTTAAGTGCTGTAAAAGGAGTTAGAGATGATAAAGGTGACATGAAAATGGGAGAAAAAGATATCCTTGAAGTATGGAGTAATTACCTCGAAAAATTGCTAAATGAAACAAGGAGTGATGACAGCATAGTGGTAAAAAACTCTGACCAGGCATGCAGTCAGGAATACATATCCATACTTGAAGTAGAAAAAGCCATCAAAGGCTTGAAATGTCGAAAGGCAGCAGGAGTAGATGATATTCAACCAGAAATGCTGAAGTATGGTGGTATAAGAGTCTTACAGTGGATGCACTGCATGGTTCAGAAAGCCTGGACAGAGGGACGAATTCCCGATGATTGGAGTAGAGCTCTCATAGTGCCCATATATAAAAAGGGAAATAAAACTGACTGTGAGAATTACAGAGGTGTTTCCCTACTTAGTGTTCCTGGCATGATCTATGCAAGTATACTTGAGAAACGGTTGAGAAGAATTGTGGAAGAAAAGCTTGGTGAAGAACAAGCTGGATTCAGGCCAAATAGAGGCTGTCATGATCAGATCTTCACTTTACGACAAATAGTCGAGAAAGCATGGGAATATAACAAAGATATGTATTTAAGTTTTGTCGATTTGGAAAAGGCATATGACAAGGTGCCAAGAGAGAAGCTATTCAATACGCTACAGTTATATGGTGTCAATGGGTCATTAATCAAGCAATACTTAGTCTTTATTTGAGTTGTAAGTCAGCAGTTAGAATTGAAGGAAGTACAGGAAGATGGTTTAATGTTAAATCTGGTGTGAGACAAGGATGTACATTATCCCTTCTGTTATTCATTATTTATATGGATCACATTATGAAGGAAAGTGGTATTAAACATGATATCAAAATTGGAGATGTTAATGTCTCTAGATTCTACAATTTTTCTCTCCAATTTGTCATGGCAATGGAAAATGTTGTTAGATCTATCCCAAAGGATTGTATCACTATGGTTTTCATCATTAGAATCGGCTGAAAAAAGGATATGGCTGGATAAAGCACCGGCACGTGTTCTCTTGTAAACGATGTCCCTCCTCTGCTCCTCCCTATGCAGTTCAATAGACTTATCCATCTGATCAAAGTAAGGAATGTCGCAGTCACACCATATCTTGTACACACCGGGATATTTTAGATTGTGATGGCTAGGCTTTGGACAGCTCACTAGAGAGCGAATCTTAGGAAGCGGAGTAAATAAAGTTCTAATGTTATATTTTTTGAGAACCTTGGCTAATTTTTGAGAGACTTGGCTTATGTATGGAATAGATATATTGCCTTTAACATTATTAATTTGTTCAGTATGGCGACTTTTTTTTTTTTTTTTCAAAAATATCAAACGGTTTGAACTGTTTTCCACGTTCAAACTGTTTGATATTTTTGATGTAAATAGCAACTAATGATACATTACTGCTTATGCCGTTAAATTTTTAAAAAGAACTGGCCAATATGTACTTCATCTTGAACACAGTTATTGTTATACCGATTTTGGTGAAATGTAGCCCATTTGTAAAGATTGTAAAATGTATGCTTGGATAACATTATGCACAGTTTCATACAATGGTTTAAATATGAAAATGCAGAATACAATTAAGAGATTGCATTAGTAAGAATCTTATTGTAATAATGAAAACACCATTAAATAGATTACAAAATTGTTTATTTCTAACTTATTAAGTAAAAATACAAAGCAAAAATAACAAATTAATGTGAAGTTTCATACAATGGTTTAAATATGAAAATTCGGAATACATCTTAAGAGATTGCATTACATTAGTAAGAATCTTATTGTAATAATTAAAACACCATCAAATGTATTAGATGGTTTATTTCGAACTTACAAAGTAAAAATACAAAGAAAAAATAACAAATTAATGTGAGGGATGAGCCTGGTGCATTTTTAAACGTTTGTTAATATTGGGTTCAACTTTTGTTAAAAACAGTCGTAAATCGCCACGCTCAGTTATATGCAATCGGTTCCTTTTCTTAGATAGTAAATTCACTACAGCACTAAACCCATGCTCAGCCAAATAAGAAGATGGAAATGCAATTAAAACTTTCCGCACTATTTCCCATAATCCAGGGTACGGTGTCGGTATATTGATTTTTGAAGCCAGAACTCTTGGTATCCAGTTTTGAATTTTATTTTTAGTTCTCCATTTGTTGTGAGTTCTATGAGTTCCACTTCTAAATTTGATGATCCTACTGTGCTTACATGTGGGAAAGGATCTAGAACCCAATTTGGTATATTCATGTTTTGAATATCCTTGAATCGCTCATTGAAATCAGCATGGAGAACCTCCAAGTGTTGGCAGTATGTAAGTAAATCTTCCTTTTTGAGAGACACTGCTGATAAATTTGAATAGTGGCTATATTCCGCTTGAACAGAAGAAGTTTCCCTACAAAAGCGGCAATAACGTTTTTTGTTTTAATTAAATTCAATTCATCAACTTGTAGTTGTAGATTGACTTCATTAAATAATTTATAGAGGTCTGTCAAATAAGCGATGTCATTTTTGGATGTAATCAGGTTGGCCTGCAATCCATCGCCTCTTTTCTAGGAACTCTAGTACTGAATCAAACAAATTGTAAAATCGATTCAGACAAATACCTTTTGAAAGCCAGCAAACTTTTGTGTGAAGCAGCAAACGATTGAAATCTTCATCGTTTTCACTACAAAGTTAGCTAAACAATCTGTCACTCAATGAATTGCTTCTAATCTTGTTGACTACTCTAATAACATAATGGAGCGATGTGTGCAGGCATTCACTTAAATTTTTCGCAACCAAATGTTGATGATGAAGAACACAATGTATAGCGAGTACATTTGGGTATTGCTTGTTTCAAATGCGCTATGAAACCCTTGTGGCGCCCTGTCATTGCTGGAGCACCATCATATTACAAATAGGAATGTCTTTCTCTTGAAAAAACTTATTCATGATATTAAACATAGATTCTCCCTTTGTATCCGCTTCCAAGTTTTTAGCAAATAATAATTCTTGGCAAACTTTTTCTTCTTTTATGAATCGTACATATGATAAGAGTAGTGGTTCATTATTTGGGAGAGTTGATTCATCGAGTTGAATGGAAAATTGGCATGTCTTCAAATAATCGCACAATGATTTTTCAATGTCTTCAGCCATTTCATCGATTCTTCTTTGCACTGAATTATTGCTCAAAGGAATTTTCCTGATGATATCTGACGCTGGCTTATGAAGCACAGTGTTTTGTTATGTGTACGCTTTCTCTTGGTTTTGCTTTACTATCTTTCTTTTCTTTATTTCTAATTTTAGTTTTATGCCTTAAGGTTACTTGTACCAGAAGTTGGCTTCCGACAAATTTATTTACTTTAGATCAACTGCGCCAGCTGGTAACTAGTTCCTGATACTTAAATTTACTCTACTAACTATCTTGACAATATGACAATATTATTTAGCATTGGGAACTTGGTGTGCAGTCACGGCTCCCCCTTCCCCCTTTTTCTAATATTGTCTTCCCCTCACTTACACAGGTTCGAACTTTTATAAGTGGTAAGTCAGTCTCAAACACAGAACATACAAACTTTGATTTAGAATGATGCAATTTAATTCAACTAAAAGTCATATACAGGAAATCATGTAATAATAATATAAAAGAAATAAGTTCATGCATGAATGCTCACGCAATTGCAATAAGCTCACTCGATCCCTCTCATATACTTCTTAATATGCAGGCTCATGCAATTATATTCCAGGAGCACCAGTTAATCAATCTTATTTCCGTGGTTTGTGTTAATGTTAAATGATACTCCAGTGGTTATGCAAGCTTTGGCAATACAAAGTTAACCAGATTACACATGATATGTTCACTTAATTTTATCAATTACTATTTTTGTTAAAATAAACTCCTTACTATAAATCTTATACAAGTCACAGGCTTACTGTACAAAGCAGTGTACTTCACTCATTATATCTCATATAATAAACCATCTCTTAACTGTCCCACTATAGTATCACTCGAACGCAAAATTACGTATTACAACAGGAAGGTCCTATCAAGACGATCAGTCCAAAACAGATCTAGTTGGGTCGAGCAAAGTCCTCTTTTTTGCTTTCTCTGGTTTTACAGCACTTGATGTATATATATATATATATATATAGGGTAAAAGGTATGCACCTTACTGGCTATTTCCTTAACGAGGTGGTTCCTTTGTTTTAGATCTGGTCCTTCCTCGAACGTGTCAAGATTTCCTTGTCGCTCCGCTGTCTATCTCTATTCATTCTTTCCGAAATGTGGTTCTTTCGCTATCGTCACATTGGCGGCAAACTCACCAATGGCCCTGTCTGCTGTTTCCCTGCTGTCCAGTTGGACGTCCTGTACACATCAGGTCCCACAGCAACGTGGAAAGTTGCTGGACACTGGCGACTTCCTCAGCCCTCATTGCCTTCGAACTGGAACACTGAAAAATTGCAGAAAACAAGAGAGCGTTTAAAGTGCACACCGCTCCTTATATCTCAATGGCGAGCGCCCTCACTCTCTGTCTACGTCACTCACTCCGTCTTTGATTCATCAGATAACGATGAGGTCATGTCCTTTTCTTGGCGGCCTTCTTGACGGAACTGTTACTGCAGGGGTTACCGGATGACTTTTTGGGTTTTCTGCTGTGTCACGGAGTATTGTGTAGTGATCAGACCTTCTGCTGGTTGGTTAACACAATTTTCCCTGTATTGGGTATGATTCTGAACAGTATTTGGATTACACTACAAGAACATTATCAATTAAGTTAATATACCTTTCAATTATAAGTTATTTAATACCTCTCTGCCTCTGCTCTTGAGAGTTTAAGCATGTCTTTATGTTAAGATACTATTTTCTCATGTTGTGTTTGAAACAAATGGCCGACTTATAGTGGGCCGGTTATTTCTGACACAACAGTTTATTACTTCTTTTACTGCTTGCAAGATTAATTCCTCACCAATTGTGTGTGGTTTTCCCGCTTTTGTGATTAATAATGAAATATTATAAGAAGCTTGTAATCCGTCATTATCTTGTTTAGTGGACGACGTAAAAAGTTTTGATATAGTTAGACGTTTAAAATATTTTTCTTCTAGTACCTTGAAAATAGGACAAATCTTTATCCTTTTTGTCAGCATGCATTTTAGTCAAATGCTCTTGTAGCCTAGATGGCTTCATTGCTTCATTTGAAAACACTTTTTGGCAAATCAAGCACATGGGTAATAATTGGTTCGTAGGAGACTGAATAAAACCATATTTCAAATACTCAATACTGTACTGTCGACATTTCTTCTTATATTCAGACATAATGAAGTAATAAAATTTGCAAAAATATTCACAAAATAAAAGATTTAATTTACACTTTGTATGACTCCACTTATCTATCACACTTTCGACTGATGATTGTTGGCAAAGCACACAAAAAATAATGAAACTTATTCCTAAACCACTGGTATTTATAGATTTGAAATCTAGCCCGAATCGACTTGTTTGCGATACCATCATACTCGTGCTTTGAAAACAAGTCACTGCAAGCACCCATATTCCTGTCAAAACATGCTGAATTGAGTGAATTAACTACATAATAGTTGACCGACATACTACTAGTTAAGACTCGTCTACTGCATGGATAGACTGAATAAATTTTTCAAGTATATAAAAAATAGAAGTTAAAATATCCTGTATGACACATTAAATTTTTTATTTTGCACGCAAGCGCATTTTGTTCGTCCGACCATGACATTGTCCAAATAATTAATAAATAAAAGAATTACACAAAATATAAACAACAAACCTACAAAACATAACCACAGAAAACAATATAATAAGTTTCGAATAATATTTGCTTTGTTTTTTCCTTCTAGTTAGCAATATAAGTTAGCACTAACTAGGCTAACTAAAATTTACGATTTTATTTCTTTCTTGCCATTATTATTTTTACTCGTAATATTAAATTATATAAAATTGGGTTTATTTTTGTACAAATCAATTAGAAAAGTGGTTTTATATATTTTGTATATATTTTGAAATGAAATATAACGAATATATTTGCTACTGTAAACATAACCTATTATACACATATATATACATGCTCTATTTTCTCATTGACATAGAAAATTGACATCTATTTCTATCTGACATGGTAAATTTTCAAATGATTAAATAATTGAAAGAGAAAATTGATAAAAAAAATCGATTGTGTAAGACTGGCATAAGATTAAAATGCAATATTTAAATTTTAAATGATTATCTAATCGCAAAATTACGAAAATAATTAATTTTTAAATATATATATTATTAATTTCTTCTATAGAGACCACCGACCCCTAGACCACCTGAACGTCCCCAAATGCTTCTGATCCCACTATAGCCTCCCTAGAAGGCTTTAGCACCCACTGGGGGCAGTACTGCCCACTTTGGGAACCTATGTACTAGAGTAACTTCTATGGCGCTATCACTTCTTGTTTCATGAAGAAGTCTTTCAAAGTAATTACTCTAGGCATCTAGAATATCTTTAGTTTTCACCTCACCTTTCTTGAAGGTAAGAGCACAATCTTACCTTCAATATGCTTCCTTATTTTCCTTGACTGTCAATTTAACTTCCTGAGTCCAGTATGGATTTCTGATTTTTCTCTCCTTACAGACACTCTCCATACTTTTGCTGAATCAGTCAATGTTTTTCTCTCACCGGATCTCCGTGTTTTTGTTCTTGTTTTTAATCTTTTTCATTGTTTCTTTAATAAGGTTTGTAGCGATTTGCGTCTACACTCCACTTTTCAGTTTTATTTTATTTTATGAAATTCATTTTTATCCTGCTCAACACTAAATAGTGATCACTTCCAATTTCAAATTCTCTGTATACTTTGTATCCTGAACCAGTGGGAAAGATTACTATCAATAATAATAACATAATTAGTGAAAGTTTTCTTATTTCTTGTGTCTTCTCTCCATGTAAATTTGTGCACATTTTTATGTTTGAACATTGTGTTAGTAATAACTAGCTCATGTCCTGAACAGAAATCCAGTAGGAACTTACCATTATTATTAGCTTTTCTCCTAATTTTCCAAAAACATTTTTGTATCTCTGGTCATCATTTCCTACTTTGTTTAGATTAACAACAAGGATGAACATTTTCTTTATGTTATGTCTGCTGCCTTCTCTAATGCCTTGGAAAATTTCTCCACTTCTTCCTTAATACCTTCTGTGGGACCATAAGCACTGATACGTCTGATTGTCCAGTTTCCCCATTTCGATATTTGCCCACATGGCTCTACTTGATATTGCCTGCAATTTGAAAAATATTATCCTCGTACTTAGTATGGAATGCTATAGCTATTCCTTCTTTTCCTATTGTTATTGCCTAAATATAATATCTTGTAGTTATTACTTTGGAACATCTCACCTGTTTTTATCTTCTTTGTTTCAGTCATACCTATTATGTCATCTGTTACTTATTCAGTTCTTCTTATTCTAGTTCCATTTCTTTTCCATTGATGGTGCCAATCTTTAACTCTGCTGATGTTGTGTTGGGATTTGTTGCGGTTGCTGGCTTTGCTTTTCGCTGTGATTCCATTATGAAAACAACAGAGACCTTATTTAACCAGGTCTGGCATGAAATTCTTTCATATTGTACCATCATTTTGCATTATGTTTTAATCCAATAAGAATACAGTTTGGTCAGCTAAATCCCAAATTACCAGCCCAACCTTGTTTATTCAGTATCCAGGTAGATTACCT
Organism: Typopeltis vanoorti; assembly: GCF_054136105.1. Classification (NCBI taxonomy): domain Eukaryota; kingdom Metazoa; phylum Arthropoda; class Arachnida; order Uropygi; family Thelyphonidae; genus Typopeltis; species Typopeltis vanoorti. The sequence goes on along the minus strand of NC_143556.1, from coordinate 26,130,742 downwards.
AACAAGGTGCACCATAAAGGCGAGAAGCCCTGGCTAGTTTTTCACATTCCTTAAAAAAGGCTATATAGAGATCTCTCTTATTGAGATTATACATTTTATCACCAAAACATATTTTTTGTTTCTATCTTCAAATTTATTTGATGATAGAAAAATTATTTTTTTCTGTCAAAAATATTTGCCATAAAAATTATGGCAAATATTTTTGTAAATACCAATCTCCACATATATGAATAATAAGTGATAGGCTTTATAGCAATGAGGAAGGAATGAAATGCAAAATTTTGTTTATTTGGACTTTTTCTTTTCCCATTCTGTGGTTGCATGGATTGTTATGCAATCAGTTGACGTTCTTTCTGAATGGCAGGATGTTGTAACCTTACACTTGGTGAAATAGGATATTCCAGAGAATACAGATATATTCAATGAAATAAGAGAAGGGTTTAATGGATTTGCAGTTTAATTAATTTATTGTAAATTTACTAAGATGGTCTTACTCTTTTCCTCAAGGACTATGAGCTGCAACTATTCAAGACACACACACAAAAAGCTACCATGTCATGTATTAGGGGGGTTACTGAGAGAAATATCTCTTTAAGATTATCTAAGCATTGCATCCTGGGCCCAATGCAGGACTTGAAGAGTTTTTTTTTAAATTTACTAATTTTAGTAACTATTCAAGACACACACAAAAAGCTACCCTGTCCTCACCATGTCATGTATCAGGGAGGTTACTGAGAAAAATATCTCTTTAAGATTATCTAAGCATTGCATCCTGGGCCTAATGCAGGACTTGAAGAGTTTTTTTTAATTTACTAATTTTAGTAAGTAAAAATAAATAACTTTGTTTTAGCATGACATTATGTTTCTGTGAAAATGATTATAAAGTACGAGTGCTCTTGTTTAAGTCTTTTGACTATCCTCAGTTTAAATATTTGAGGAATCAAAAGAAGTGGACTTGCTAGGCAGGATTGGGTTTTTGAAATATGGCCAAATCAACTTCTTCTTTATTACCACCATACTGGTCGTAATAAAGAAGTTGATTGTTGATAGCTTTCTCCATTATTTTTAAGAGAAATGAGATTTGGACAATGGGATGAGAGCTTAATGACATCATTTTATCTGCATGCTTAAGGATTAAATATAGGTTTGTTACCATGCTGTAAAATATGGGATGAGTGTTAAAACTTGTGGCCAAATCAACTTCTTCTTTATTACCACCATACTGGTCGTAATAAAGAAGTTGATTGTTGATAGCTTTCTCCATTATTTTTAAGAGAAATGAGATTTGGACAATGGGATGAGAGCTTAATGACATCATTTTATCTGCATGCTTAAGGATTAAATATAGGGTTTGTTACCATGCTGTAAAATATGGGATGAGTGTTAAAACTTGTGCTCCAAGTTTTAAATAGCTGTGTGTGTGTGTGAGTGAGTGAATGAGAGAAGTGGGATATGTCAGGAGTAGAATTGTTGGTATCCAAGTTATTCATAATTCATTTTTGTCTTTCTGACAAATGACCATAGAAGACATGGAATTTTGTTGTTTATGGTAGTAAAAAGTGAGAGTTACTTTTTCTTGGTCATCTCAAGCTACCTTAGACATTTAGGGAAGAAAAGAATGATGCTAAGAGGTAGCATTTTGTTTTTGGGTGAAATTTTGTTATTTATTAAATTGCATATGCATCATCATCGGTTTCCTGATATGTACCTTCAGACAGGAGAGAGGGAGGTGTGTATACAGGATACTATGACTGTATCAGAAAAATATTTTTAACTTTATAAATGATGGAAAGAAAGAAAGTTTAACAAGTTTAGAAAAGCTTTCAGTGATATGGAATATGATCAGAATCTTTATCTTTAAAAAATCTAGATTATGGATTTTTTTTTTTCTATTTTTTTTCTCCAAAAAATAGAGTACTATGCCTGATTATAAATTTTACAAATAAGGTTTTATTTCTCACATTCACATATATGCATTTCCTTCTTAATGTCTTTCTGTAGATGTATGAGCATGAACATCACAAAGCTATGACAACTCCAGCAGTTGCACAGTTAGTTGCTACAATGCTGTATTATAAAAGATTTTTTCCATACTATATATCTAATGTTCTTGCTGGACTTGATGGTGAAGGTAAGTTTATTGAACATAAAGATTGAATCACTTTATTCTCTCTGTACTGATAAATAACTGATTTATAACCAGGGGCGACTCGTGCATAGGCACTGCGGAACTACAGCACCCCCAATTTTTCTTGATACATAAATATATTTATTGATTTATTTATATTTGCTTGTAATATTTAATTTTATCATCAACAATCGTATATAATTTTGTATAAAAAATAATAAAAATCCATCTTGTAGCACTTAGGAGAGCGAAGGACGCTAGTAGCACTGTGTTTACCACAGTGTCATATTGCTACATGTGCAAGCATATGCACGTCATAGTGAGATGCGAGCTATTGGCGTAATGCGGCACCTGGGCCGCACCAACCCAAGGGGTGCACCACACCCTGGCGGCATTTTATGTAGCTAATATCTAATTTGGATTATATAATGCAGTATTAGGGGTGGCCGATAAAAGTTTGCACCTGGGCGGCAAATACCCTTGGCGTGCCCCTGTGCATATAAACAACAGTGGAACTGCATGTCCATCACGCAGTTCCACTGTTTATATGCAGTTTATCTTTTAGTGTTCGTAGTGCTTATCATGTTTATTCGGTCTTCTTAAATATTTGGACATTACAATTAAAGGATTTTATTTTTAAGTAATTTTGAATTATATTTAAACTGTATAATTTTATCGATAATAAATAATATTTTTTCATGAAACAAAAACAAGAAGAATATATTTTATTTTTAAGTAATTTTGAATTATACCAAACTGTACAATTTTATCTGTACAATATCGTTTAAAACTGTACAATTTTAAACGATAATAAACAATATTTTTTCGTGTTTAATTTTTACCATAATTTTGATATTTTATCCAAACATGTATACACTGTACTTACCATGTGTATGTATATTTCGAAAGTTGTAGCATCCCCCCACGATTTCAAGCCACTAGCAACCACTGTTTATAACCTCTCATGTTAATTTCTTTTAATTGCCAATAAAATAGAGAGCACTATAAAATGAGGTTCTGTATTATTCAGTGATTCTATGAATTTTTTCTCTTAAATTAATAGAATAGTTATCACTGTGTGAAAGAGAGAGTGTATATGTGGAAAAGTAGCCATAACTTGTTTTCTGAAGCTGACTTTTTTTGAGATAACACTTAGTAATTACATTACATTTTCTTGAATTGAATTAGTTGTATTACATCTTGTTCATTTCAGAAGAATCTTCAAAAGGGAATAGGAAATAAGTAATACAATTCATTCTACCCTTAAAAATTAGAGGAAAAAAAATTGCTGCAAGTAATTTTTTGTCCTTATCTTCCATGAAAATCCTTTACATGAAATTTGCTAACCTCTTACATTCTTGAATCATATGTTAAAATTCATTGACAAGTACCCTTTCTGATATTGAAGGTTTTCTTGTCCCTCTAATCCTTTGATGTCTCTCTATATATACATAGACATCAATCTAATGCAGTAATCTAATATTCAAGAATTTTCATAAAAATTATGTAATAATACAGGGTGTTTCAAAAGGGTGTATAGAACTTTGCAGGAGAAAGAGAATAACTCGGAAGCCATACAAAGGCTGAGGTGAGTGTCATAATGTAGTGAAACATCAATTTTTGGTCATATAACTTTATTATCAAATGAAAACAGTAGATGGTATGGTACGTCACCCTGTTTGAAAATGGTGAGTTTCGATGGTGCAGAGTTAGCACGTTGTTCGTTTTGGTTTGAGAAAACGAAATCTACAGCACAATTTCAGAGGAATTTCTACACACAATACAGCAAAGAACCTCCTAGTAGGCACACAATCTACACGTGGAAACAAGCTGTTCCGTGCATCATATAAGATCAACGGGAAGGCCGCGTGATGCTGATGCTGTTGTGGAAGAAGTTCAGGAAAATTTCCAGAGAAGCCCTGAAAGTCAACCAGGTGGGTGTCTCTTCAAATTGGAATTCCACATGTAACTGTGTGGCATGTTTTACGATTGTGTCTACATTTAAGGCCCTACAAATTTACCCTTGTACCGCATTTGAAGAAAAATGATAAGAAAATATGCCATGATTTCAGTATGGAAAGGATCAATAGGATAGAACAAAATATTTGGGACATGATAATTTTCAGTTATGAGTGAACTTTTCAAGTAAGTGGGCAAGCAAACACAATTAAAGAATTTGGGGAAGCAAAAATCCACACGCCATCATTGAACATGTTCGTGGCAACCCAAAGACTAATGTTTTTTGCACCATAAGCAAGAAGAAAGTGTATGGACCTTTCATTTTTTCAGAGTCTATTGTTACTGGTGGTGTGTACCTGGACATGCTACAAAGGTATCTAATCACAATTAGATGACGACGACCACAGTGGACTCTTACATTTCTAGCAAGACAGATCACCTCCTCATTACCTGTTTTCCAGGCAGATTGATTAGCAGAGGGGGGTGCCTGTAGCATGGCTGCAACGTTCCCCCAACCTCGCAGCATTAAATTTTTTATGGTGGGGCTTTGCGAAAAATTGAGTGTTTGTACCACCACTACCAGCCAGTTTGATGGGCTGCATTCCAGAATTACTGCCACCATTACTGAAGTTACAGCAGATACGCTCTGCCACATGTGTTAGCAAGTTCTGTAAGGCAGTCATGTCAAACTTTAACTGTCTGTGTTGAAACTTCAAAAGTGTTATGCTACATTTACACAGTGTTAAAAATTGTTCATCTATCACTATATACCTTCTATTACCATTCAAAGTTGTATACCCTCCTTTAGTTATCCCCATAAAGGGGATAACTAAAGGCCATTTCAATGTACTCAGGGTGCCTATGATACATAGGCGAAAATTTTACAGCTATTAAATTTATTTCATGTGTGTTTAAGTTTTCATTTTTAATTTTTTTTATGTATATCAATTTACATATTGATATTAAAGCAGCTAAAAATATATCGTCCAAGCCATGGATATAAAATAGTTTCAGTACATGCATGAGATCGAAAATTATTATTAACAGAAAAATGGTAAATACAGTAACTGATTAAAAGAAAAAGACTGTTAATTTATCGTATCTGGGAGAAAAAACAGAGTTTTTTCAAAGAAAAGATAGAAGAAAAGTTTGATAATATTGATATGAATGAAGATTTGGATAAAATCTACCAGATAATGATAGATACCCTACTAAATAATGCCAGAGATAAGGATGAAAGAAATTATCCAAAGAAACCCTAAACCTGCTTAGAAAGAGAAGAGAAATGAAAAGAGATCTAGTCTAGGCAAGATAATAGAATTCTCTGAACTGTGTAAAACAGTAACGAAAAGGAGGACACAAGAAATTAGTAACTTAAGAACAAAGAAAATCAGAATTACAATAGAAAACAATGTGAGCCTGAAACGAGTGAGAAGAGAGTTGAGCATGGGACAAAAAAGAAAGAAAAAAAAAAATTAATAACATATATCACAAGAAGAAGAATAGAATCTTTCTATTATTATTAGACCTCCAGGGAGTCAAGCACCCATTGAGGGAGGTCATACGTTACACACTACAGCTATCATACTTTCTCTTAAACTCGTTCTCACCACATAAACTCAGTACTTCAACAGGCAAACTGTTCCACTCACTCACAGTTCTGTGAGAGAAAATCTAGCTTTCACTCCTTTCTTAATCATACACAAACTTAATATCCATGGATGCCTCTTGTTTTCTGCCCACCTTCATTATAATGAACAATTTTATCAACTGATATCCCATAATTCCCTCTCAAACCTTTATAGACCTCTATCATATTGCCTCTCATTCTCTGCAGCCCACACACACACACACACTCAATCTGTTCTTGTAATCTACATTCCATAATCCCAATATTATGTTTGTAACTTTTCTTTCCAGCATCTGTTTCCTGTCTGAACCTAGAGACCAAATATGGGCCCAGTAGTCCAGATGCAGTTTTATCAAGATCTGTAAAGAGGCAAAATTACTTCCATTTCTTTGCATGTCGATGTTCATTTCAACATCGCAATTATCCCGAGTTGTATTTGCAATTTTTGCTATGTGACCCTTGAACTCCAAATTCTTGTCTATCATAACTAAAATATCTCTAGCCTCATTAGTTATTCCAAGTATAATCACATTAATATAATATGCTGTTGGATATTACATCATATGCATAACTTGACACTAACTAACATTGAATTGACGGCCATTTTTGTTAATTCACAGTTGCAGCCTATAAATACTGTAAATTAGTAGCATTTTTCTGTTTTCCTTATCTTTGCATTATTAGCAAACAATTGAAGATATCCTGTTAGGCCATTTTTAATGTCATCGATAGATATAGATTAAACAACATTGGTCCAAGGACTGATCCCTCTGGAACATCATTGGTCACCTTAAATTGAGCAGATTCATATCCCCCATATACCACTTTCTGATACCTGCCCATCAACTACTGTTGGGTCGTGTATCGTCCATCCTACATTCTGGCTTCTTATCTGCCATCTTGTTGGAACGTTGTTCTTAATTAAATTAATTAATTGTAGGCTGGTTACTAATCAAATATAGAGAAATTTATATTTATACTGCACCACCCTATATTCAGATTATCCTATGCAAAGTAGTAGAATCAATCTTCAACTAATTTAACAATCTCATTATTCATACAGGCCGAGTTTTAAATTTAACACTTAAGGCTTTCGCAAGGTCCGATATCTTTATGAACGGTGCAATGAAAGAGAATCAGGCACACACAATATTGAAATCAATATAATAAAACATTTAATGCAGGATTATATGACAAGTACATAAGCTTAACTTTGAAAACAAGATAATGCAAATAACTTAGTTCAACTGAAATAACATTCACATAGATTTAGACATTAGACATTCAGTCATTAAATCTTTAGTTTTCTTACTAATTAAAATGGATCACACAGTTCAATATTACAGAATCTCTCAGTAATTATTTTAACAATTGTACTCCTTAATATATCACTTAGTCAGCAGACACATAATTTCTGTCATGAGGCAGTTATCACTTCAGGGGGAATACTTTCAAGCTTCTAACTTCAGCTAATCTCAGCAAAACACCACAGTTAATGTTGGGATATAACAAACAGAGCTAACGCTTAATTTCTGTTATGAGGCAGTTATCACTTCATGGGGGGGGGGGGGAACTCTTTCAAGCATCTAACTATTTCTAATCTCAGCAAAACGCCACAGTTAATATTGGGGTATAACATGGGGAGCTAACTCTTATATCTTCACTTGTTATCACTCAGTTAGCAAACTCTAAATTCATTAATGGCAGTAGTTATTACTTCAAGGGGAAATACTTTCAAGCTTCTAACTTCGGCTAATCTCAGCAAAACGCCACAGTTAATGTAGGGATATAACAGGAGGAGTCAACTCTTACATCTTCACTCAGAAATACAATAAAATAGGATTGTTCTTACCGGGTTAAATCCTTGCACATCTGTTTCACTATAGGCACACTTTAAAACCATATTTACTTATCACTCTGAAGCAACACTATTCAAAAGATATCTTCTTTATGATAACTGAATTATTAATCATCGCGCTTCACAAGTCTTGACGCACTTGCAATAAAGCAGAATACTTATTCCATGTATACTTCTATATAACAAATTCAGCTTTGCACAATCCTTCTTTAAAAGGACTTTGGAATACGAAGTAATTCTAAAACTCAGTAGAATTATTCTGAATTGCCTATTAATCTCCCGGTCCTTTATTAATTCCTATTACTGCAGCCCCTTACTTTACTCTGTGCTGCCATGAGTGCTCCCTCCTCTCCGTACTGCCGTGAGTGGTTCTGCCCTGAGTGCTCTTGTTTACTTTCGCTTTCCGCTTATATACCTCCACTCTTCTTCCTGCCAAAATTTGTCCTCACACTTCAGCTCATATTAATTCTTTATCCCGTCGATACCATAGCTCACGTTCTAAGCTCGCGCTATCTAATTTTAACTCCGTCTCCATGACAACAGCCAAAACAAAACATAAACAGAAGATTATACCTTTACATACAGTAATGAAAAAAAAAACCCATTATAGTTACATAAGATCACGCCATGATTTAGTAATAAACAAAATACAGGGCAATTATATGAGTAATACAGTTTAAGCAAGAGACAAAACAAACAATATTTACAAGTCTTGCTTATGGTATGGAAGATCATGTTGGATTCTGAAAGAAATATCAATAACTTTAATTTCTCTTCATTCAGAATCTAACAATTACCCACTATCCAAGCCAGTAATTTACATTCCAATCTTGTATTCTCCATTCCCCTTATCCAACTCAGCCATAATATTATTATGAAATAAGAGAAGATTGCTCAGACATAACCTGTCATTTAAACCCATGCAAGTTCTGACTTCTCTAGAATCTTCACAATCACTACAGAGGTACTGATAGGTCTATAGTTAGACACATGTCTTTACACCACTCTTGTGCAATGGGATTATCATACATTCTTTCCAGAGCTAAGGCTCAAATTATACAAACATGTCAATGTCCTAGCCAATTCAGCTGAACATTCCTTTAGTATCCTTTCCTTCATGGTTACATGGCAATCATCATCCATGTTTAAAAAAATTATGAAAACAACTACTGTGTTATTGTAAAACTTCAGTTTAATATAAACCAACATTTTGACCTTCATATTAAAATCGTCACTTGGAGTATACACATATGTACAAAGAAACAAACTACATTAAAATCTACATAAAGTAACACTAATTTGGTCAACCGTTAGCACTTCACATGGCAAAATAATTTTTATATATAAAAAGAAGGTATAGTCATGGGCTCACTGCTATCCCCCCCCCCCCCCCACACACAAAATGCTCTTTTATATGGAAGCTTTTGAGAAATGTACTCTAGATCCCTTTGCATTGAAATCTGCAGTTTGGATTAGATACGTTGACAATGTTTTCATTATCTGGCCAAACTGCCACCAATTTTTTAACACCTTCCTCGGCCACCTGAACAAATAATATGAGCATATACAATTTATCCTTTAAATTAAAAATCAAAACACTTTTTCCTAGATACACTGGTCACTTGTCTTTCCTGGGGGAAGATGATTTGAGACAACACTCTTAACACCTTCAAAAACAGCTATAACAATTTGCCTGTAATGAACATAAACAAGAATTACAAATTATTAGCAATATATTTATAAACAATGGCTATAGCAAAAATACCACCAATAAAATTCTTCAAAAAATGCAAATAATATAGATTACAGTAAAACCTTAGCTATTCCATATATTAAAGGGTTATCTCTCAATCTATCTATCCTTCTCGTCCGTCCTAGGACAGGTTGAGTCCCCTTCTAATGAGGGGTTACAGGCGTATTAATGTAGCCAGTTTGCCACTCCTATGCTGCATCCCCTAAGGGCGATATTCATGAATGTAATCCTTGTGTGTTCACGGGGCCGGTTTGCCTTGCGGGAGGAAAAACCCTGCTGTCCACGCCCAAGACCGGCTAACTTGGCTATGGCTGAGGAAGATCTTTGAGCTCCTCACGTTGTCGACGGGAATCATACCTAGGGCACTTCTTCCCCAGGCATGTGGTTGCGAAGCGCATAGCCACTAGGCTAACCGTGTGGAGTAAAGGGTTATCAGATGAAATAAATAGAATTCTACATTACATGCTACTTTTAAACCACCTATAAAATTAAAAAAACATATTCAACTCCTTTAAGGATTTAGAGAGCATATTGCTCTCTAGCTTAATCCTATTCAACAATGTATATCTATGTATTTCTTAACGATTTGTAACCAAACAGATAATACTAATAACAGGAATTTATAAAGAAAACTTCAGAATAATGTTAATCAATGTAAATTCACCATTCTTCAGGAAAACTGTATCTGCTCACTTGTTTGTTCTGTCTAATGGTAATTCTGATTCTTATAAAGCATATTATGTATCATTATCATCAAATTCCAGTTATGTAACCTCAAGAGATGTGCATAATACTATGATAGTACTACATAATTAAGTTTACATTATTGCTAACTTGGAATTAACAGTTTTTCTTGTGCCTAAATAGGTGAAATATTTTACTTTTCTATAGGACCTTCATTGAGAATGCAGGTGATATTTTCCATGTTCCTATTTTCTTAGTATTTTTGCCTTTTTATTGGAGTTATTCAATTTAGTTAAAGCATGCTGGGTTTATTTAGGAGTATAACTTCATCTGCATAATGTAAAGAGCTAATTTGAGTGTCTCCAGTTTTCATATTAGGTTTAATGCTGCATACCTTCATAATATAATATTTTGAGCAACATGCTCTAGATTCCTTTGCATTGAAATCTGCAGTTTTGCTTAGATACGTTGACAATGTTTTCAATAGATGCGGAATAATAACATAGATGGTCTCTGAGCACCCTTATTTAGCACTTCATTTTGCGTCATACTGTCTTCCTCTAGCTCCTCAATTCTAACTGTTGATTTACACCTTAAGCACAGGTTATTATATTTCTCTGTGTTTGATTCCCATTCCCATTTTCAAACTACTTTCCTCTTTGCACCTTTCCTCTCTTTTCCAGATCTGCAAAAAAAACTTGAATAAAAATCATTGTTATCTTCCCACGATTTCTCAGTTCTTTGTCTTAAAGTGAGAATTTCGACTGAACTCAGCTTGTTCTTCACCAGGTTTCTCTTCTACAGTTTTTTTTAGAATCTTATCAAGTAATCTTAACTCCTCCAGTGGTCTGGTTGGCCAAGTTTTTAGCATACCCATTCTCCAAGGCTGTGCATTTAAGGACAATTTGAGACAATCGCAAATAAAAAAATCCCAAGCTCACGCCAGTGGAACTAATGTAGTATAGGTTTTACAACCTTTCTCGGGTGAGTCATTAAAAAAAAAAATTATGTATTTAAGTGAACCAGCATGAAAGCAAATTCAGATGCCCTGACAATTTTTGTCTAGTGTGGTTAGTTGAATACTTTACATCAGGGGTTCTCAACCTTTTCCAGTGGCATACCACTATATTTAACTCAAGATATTAGATGTACCAGTAAGCAAATCTGTTTTCGTACCACCAGTGGTACACGTGCCATAGGTTGAGAATCCTTGCTTTAGATGATTGTTAAAAATATTATATGAGAATAATAATACATACAGAGCTGTCAACAAAATGTATTGGATGAAATTTAACCAAACTTGGTGTAAGTACACTTTGGAACATGAGATTTTTATTTACAGAACATAAAAAATAGTACAAAATTCTGCCACCAGAGGACATTTGGCTAAGCACATAGTTTGGAATTAATTAAACAGTAATATCTAGAAGAGACAACAAATCAATTTTCGTGTTCGTATAATTTACAGATGTGCTTCAGTGTATCCTTTCAGATGTAAGAACTGCATTCTGTCAATGACATTTTCTGCAGCAGAACACAACACATCTGTATCGATTTGTCTCACATGCTGCATTATTCTGTCTTCGAAGGTTGCTAAATCAGGAACATGGCCTTCATACACCATGCATTATAGATGGATCCACAACCAAAAGTTGCAGGGGTTGAGGTCAGCTGAATGAGGTGGCCATGCTATGGGAAATGCACAACTAATCACTCTATGTTTTCATAACATTCGCATTAGCATTACCAGTAGTAAAGCTTGACTAGCAATGCACATTCTGGTAAGGTGAGATCCATAGCTCTTCAGGCTTATCGGAATGATGCAAATCCATTTCAGTCTTCCTTATATCCACCAACGTCAGTATAAACAGTGAGATTATGCAAGTATCAAGTGATACTTGCATAATCACGTGACAAGTGATTCTAGCATCAGTTGTCTGCTGGTTGCAGAATTTTATAATTTTTGTTTTTGTTTTTTTTTCCTCTGTAAATCAAAATCCCATGTTCCTGAGTATACTTACACCAAGTTTTGTTGGATTTTGTCCAATACATTTTTTGCTACAGGGCTCTGAACACCTCCTCTTTAATTATGACCACCCTGTATGTGTGTGTGTGTGTGTGTGTGTATATAAAATATCATTGTATTCTCAAGGTAGGATGCAGTAACAGGATTATTTTAGCCGTCTTCTTCAAAGACCATTAAAAGAAGATTAGGGAGGCATAATAGTACGATATGAACCACATGAGTTCATAAATATACAAAAGGTTATATTAATGACTAATGTAATATAACTTAAGGATTTCCAATTACATTTAGCTGAAACACTTTTATTGCAGCATGCAGAATATTTGATTAATATCCTTTAATGTTAACTATCATTCTAGCTGCACATAGTCTACAGCTGGCCATCCTCTTGAGGAGGATAACATTCTGTTATAAATGCCACAACTGTTTAAGTGTTGCTGGAATCAGATATTCAGCAAATGCAGGAGCCTCAAGCCATCTATAGTAACAATAAGCATGGTATGGAATGTGAAATATCAATTGGTCTTCAACAGCCTACAAGTCTGAGATTTTATCACTTTGTTTCTTCCTTACAGCAATTTTTATAGAAGCTTCACTGAAAGTGCCTTATTGGAACTACATCCTGTTTCCTAATATTATCCCTAAGAATGCTTAATGTTATTTAGCACCCTCTGTCCAAAAAGAAACCGAACTTTTCGAAAATAGAAGAAACTAGTGGCACCACCTGTTGTATCTTTTTGTTGTTGAAAGTGGCAACCTTCATTAGTATTGTGTCAACTGTTTATGACTTGTTTCTTTAGAAGCCGAGTTATAGTGCCAAGAGTGATGGTGTGTTTTGACGAATGGTCAGAAAATGAGTTTAAAACAGAGAGCTGCGATTGACTTTTGTGTTAAATTTGGTAAAGGTTTACCATAACGCATCAAATGCTTCAAAAAGCATACGGTGATGAATGCTTTTCCCGTATTCAAGTTTATGAGTGGTTTAAGCGATTTCGAAGTGGTCGTGAGATGCTTGAGGATGACAAAAAGCTGGGCCATCCAAAAACTGGACTGAGCGAAGTTAACATCCAAAACGTGCGTGATTTCATCAAAGAAAACCCGAAATCGTCCGTGAGAGTGATTGAAGATGAATTGGGGATTCCAAAATTAGTTTAAAACAGAGAGCTATGATTGGCTTTTGGTTAAACTTTATAAAGCATCAAATGCTTCAAAAAGCATACGGTGATGAATGCTTATCCCGTACTCATGTTTATGAGTGGTTTAAGCGATTTCAAAGTGGTCGTGAGACTCTTGAGGACGATGAAAAGCCGGGCCATCCAAAAACTGGACTGAGCGAAGTTAACATCCAAAACATGCGTGATTTCATCAAAGAAAACCCAAAATCGTCCGTGAGATTGATTGAAGATGAATTGGGGAATTCCGAAATCAACCATGCACAACATTTTGACTGAGAGTTTGGGCCTTCGTAAATTGAATTCGAGATTTGTTCCCCACAAGTTGACCGATGACCAAAAAATGTATCGAATTGAACACTGCATGGACCTTATTAAAACCGCTCGTAAGGACTCAAACTTCCTTGAAACGATCGTTACTGGTGACGAAATGTGGTGTTTCGAGTATGAGCCCAAAACAGAGTGCTGAGTGGAGACCATCAGAAGAGGGGCATCCGAAAAAAATGTCGCTTGGAGAAGTCAAAAGTAAAGACAATGCTGATGTGTTTCTATGATTTGAAGGGCATTATCCACAAAGAATTTGTTCTGCATTGCCAAACGGTCCATGGTGAGTTTTATCTCAAAGTTTTGAAGTGATTGATAGCGAGAATTCGTCACGTACAGCATGAATATCGTGATGTAGACAGCTGGTCACTTTTGCATGATAATACACCATCTCATTGTTCAAACATTGTGAGACAGTTTTTGAGCAAAAACCAAGTTTGTGTGTTGGATCACTCTCTGTATTTTCACCTGATTTAGCACCCTGTGTCTTCTTTCTCTTCCCCTGACTTCATTTGCCAATGAAAGGAAAGTGATACGACGCCATTGAAAACGTTCAAGCTGCAGTAACCACGACCCTCAATGGTATCCCAAAAACTGATATAAAAAAACTCATTTAATGAATTAATTGACCGTGCCAAATGCTGTATCGAAGCTGAGGGAGAATATATTGATTGAAATAAATGATTCGAATAATTATAATTGGCCTGTTTTATTTTCTATCAAAAATTCGGTTTCTTTTTGGACAGAGGGTGTAGATGACCCTCTTAGACTCCAGATTTCTTTATCTGTAAGTGTAAAAGTTGGTTTAACTTTAAACCAACTTTTCATCCTCTCTTGCTCTATCTACCTATGTTCTTTGGAACAGCCTTCACTATATATCATCTTTTCCCAAGTACTACAGCCTGCACCTGTTTAAGAAATACATCAGTAAATTGCAGATTGATTCTTTCTCACTAACAAAGCTCTAACATATAGCTCCGCTACACTTCACGAAGTGTAGCGGAGCTATATGTTTATTTAATTTTTATTCTGTTTAAAGCATACTATTATATTACATAATGATATGCTGACTAATACCTTTTGATCATTTAATAATGGAAAAATTAGTCATGTATTTGTCTTCTGATTGGTCAGGAATAAATTCTTTCTCTGTTATAATTATAATAGCCTCTGGAAAAACTGTCCCAAACATCCACCCAGCACCTTTTCAAGGGATACATTTTGAATTTTGTCTGTGGTCTAAAGAATGGATTCAAATCAGTATTTTTATGGAGAAAAAAAAAAATCAAGATTTGGCACGTAAAATATGCATTTTTATTGTGTGCTGTGCAATGACTAGTGAATATGAAAAAAATTATAAGTAGGATAAGAAAGAAAGAAAAAAAGTGATATGTGCAGCTATAATAGTTGCATAACCTATAATGAGATTTGACTGCTTTGCAAAAGAAGTATTTCATACCAAAATAAAGGGGAAGTGATCTAAAGCAAAACTGTGATATAGATGGATGAAAGTCTTCAGGCTTCCTTAGATGTTAAGGGCTGATTACATTAGCCTGACAATTAACAGAATGGTGAGGGTGAAAATAATAAAATCTTAAAGGTATTGAACCTACCATGACATGATAATGAATTTTACTGTAGTCCTACTAAATTTCATCTAAATACATTCATCCAGTTGTTCTATTATACCTTGGTGGCTAGTATGCAAATGGAAGATGGAATTTAAGTTGTGCAGATTTTCATTGTAATGGGCAGTGAAACTTCAGGTTGTTATTTGCAACTTATTGTTTAAAACTGCAGTCTATATTTACTTGCTATTTAAAGATCTCTCAGTGAAGTCTTTTTCATCTGTTTATATTCATTTGTCATGAAAAAGTTTAGAATTAATGATATATGTAACTGGATTTGAACTATATTGTTATTGGTATTTTATAATGAATAAAAAAAAAATGTCATCAACTAGAAACATTAGATTGATGGTGATTCAAAAATTCTTTGATTTATATTTTCACAATTTCTGTAATATATACACTGATATCGTTATATTAATTTCATTAAAATATTTTAATACCTTCCCACCAAAAAAGTGTGGTACTGAGATTAGTTATTCCTTTAATTATGTGTGAACCAGAATTTAAAAAATAAAATAAAAGTTTTTTTTTTTTTTTTGTTCGTTACAGGTCATGGATGTGTATACAGTTACGATCCTATTGGTCATACAGAACGTGTTGAATACCGATCAGGAGGATCTGCTAGTGCCCTTTTGCAGCCTCTCCTTGACAATCAAGTATGGCTTATTATTGCATATAATATGTAATAACAGATTAGAAAGAGCAAGTAATGTTGGTTGTTACATCAATGCATAATGCATGGCATTGTATGAAGTTATATTACACTTTTTGGTATTCCTTTGTAAAAGGATTCATTTTACTAACATTTAAGATAATTTCAATACAAAAAAAAAAAAAGTTAATTTTTTAACCAGCTATAGGAATTTTTATGCCATCAAAAGTGAAGTGTTTATAGAATTGTAGAATTACATCATAAATCCAATCATAAATAAAATTCTTTTACGATATCAGAAACATTACATTATTGCCATATGGCTTGATTATATTGCAGACAGTACTCTTGACGGGCTGATTGTTCTAGTTTGATTAACCTCTCTCCCGGCCGAGATGGGTGAAATAGTGAGACCAAATTGCACTTCTTATCCATGTTATTCAACATGAATAAGAAGTGCAATTACATCATGACTTGTTGGGGTGTACAAATTAAGTATATTTTGTCTATTTGTTTCTGTCCATGGAAATCCTACAGATGCAGTACCCTTGCTCATGGTATTTGTATGGTATCTTGCATGCTTTTTGACAATGTTGATTACATTTTTTTCTTCATGGAGTTATTCAGTCATCAAAATGTTAGCAAGTTTCATGTAGATGTTTTTTTTTGGTAAACAGTGTCAAATTTTGAGCAAACTTAGATGTCTAATCTGAAATGTGATGTAGCATGAGTAGAACTCCTGCATAATCACTGGAACCTGTGTTGTCACATCATGTTTCTGCTTGTCAATAGGAATATTGACAGTTTTTAAACATCTAAATCTACAGTAAAAGGGGTGCTTAAGGGTCAAAGCTGTATAACTGAGAGGAGACCTCTACATAGCCTTTAAAGGAATGCGGAGAACCGACCAGGGCTTCTGACCTAATGTCCAATCCTCACCTTCTCTTGGTGCACCCTGTTGGGTATCTACCTGGATACTGAACGAACGAGGATGAGTTGGCAATTTGGGATTTAGCTGACCAAATTGTATTCTTATTGGCTTAAACCAATATACAAAATGATGGTACAACATGACAAAATTTCATGTCGGCTTGGGCGTCGCCCGGTTAAACAATGCCCCTGTTGTTTTCGCCAGGGAACTAGGGTGAGCAGCGAAAAGTCAGCTACTGGAACAAATCTGAAAACACACCCCAACTCAACATCACCAAAGTTAAGGATCAGTAATATCAACATAAGAAGCCTGAATGGCAAAGAAATGGAGCTAGCTGAGGAATTAAATAAGTATCAGATTGACATAATACGGGTGACCGAAACAAAAAAAAACTGGTGAGGTCTTTCTGAGCAATAAATACAAAATGTTATATTCAGGCAATGACAATCAAGGAAAAGAAGAAGCCATAGTATTCAACACAAAATACGAAGCTCTTCTTGAATGGCAGGCAGTCTCAAGTAGAGTGACGCAGGCTAATATCAGAATGGGGAATTGGACAATGAGACTTATTTGTGCTTATGGTCCCACAAAAGGTTCTACTAAGGTAGAAGTGGAGGAATTTTTTGATGCTTTAGAAAAAGCAACTTTCACAATGAAAAAGGGAAAGTTGGTCCTTGTTGGGGATCTAAATAGCAGAGTAGAAAATGATTGTCAGACATACAAAACTATTTTGGGAACATTTGGAGAAAAGAGCAAAGCTAATAATAATGGCAAATATCTGTTGGATTTCTGCTCAGGACATGGACTGGTTATTATTAACACCATGTTCCAACATAAAAATGTGCACAAATTCACATGAAGAGAAGAGGCAAGAAATAAGAAAAGTCTCATTGACTATGTTATTGTTGATAGTTATGTTTTCTCCCTGGTGCAGGACACCAGAGTATACAGAAGATATGAAATTGGAAGTGATCACTATTTAGTCTTAAGCAGGATAAAATTGAATTTCATATTAAAAAGAATGACATGTAAAAAAGTTTTAAAGCGAATAAAAGTTGAGCAGCTCTCAGATGTGAACTGTAGTCTAAAATACACAAAGATCATTGAAGAAAAAATGAAAGAGTTTGAGAACAAGAACCAAATCTTGGAGATTCAGTGGCAAACCTTGAAGAAAACCCTGATTGATTCAGCTAGAGAGGCATCGTGAAGTTGTCTGCAAGGATAGAAAAATCAGAACTCCATGGTGGACACAAAAATTTAAAAAGGCAGTGAAGGAAAAGGAGAAAGCATATCAAAAGTTCCTGGCAAATAAGTCAGCTTGTGCTCTTAGAGAATACAGAGACAGATGTAAGAAAGCTAAACAGTGTGTAAAACTAGCTAAACAAAAGTCATGGGAGGACTTTGGCAAAGAACATAGAAATGAAATATCAAGAAGGTGGCAAGATATTCTGGAGGTTGTTGAAGAAATGGAAATGGAGGAAAGCATGCTGTAAAAGGAGTTAGAGCTGATAAAGTTGACATGAAAGCAGGGGGGAAAAGATATCCTTGAAGTATGGAGTAATTACTTCGAAAAATTGCTAAATGAAACAAGCAATGATAGTACAGTGGTAAAAAACACTCAACAGGCATACAGTTAGGAATACATATCCATACTTCAAGTAGACCATCAAAGGCTTGAAATGTGAAAAGGCAACAGGAGTATGCTGAAGTATGCTGTTTTTAAAGTCTTACAGTGGCTGCACTCCATAGTTCAGAAGGCCTGGACAGGGGGACGAATTCCTGATGATTGGAGTAGAGCTCTAATAGTACCCATATATAAAATGGGAAATAAAACTGAATGTGAGAATTACAGAGGTATTTCCCTCCTGAGTGTTCCTGTCATGATCTATGCAAGTATACTTGAGAAACGGTTGAGAAGAATTGTGGAAGAAAAGCTGGGTGAAGAAGAACCTGGATTCAGGCCAAATAGAGGCTGTCAGGATCAGATCTTCACTTTGCGACAAATAGTCGAGAAAGCATGGGAATATAACAAAGATCTGTATTTAAATTTTATTGATCTGGAAAAGACATATGACAAGGTGCCAAGAGAGAAGCTATTCAATATGCTACAGTTATATGGTGTCAATGGGGCATTATATCAAACAATACTTAGTCTTTACTTGAGTTGAAATGTCAGCAGTTAGAATTGAAGGAAGTACAGGAAGATGGTTTAATGTTAAATCTAGTGTGAGACAGGGATGTACATTATCCCCTCTGTTATTCATTATCTATATGGATCACATTATGAAGGAAAGTGGTATTAAACATGATATCGGAATTGGAGATGTTAATGTCAGCTCTTTGCTTTATGCGGATGATGTTATACTTCTAAATAAATCTGCTACAAGTTTCCCTGACTAAATTGATTAACTGTTGTAATAGATATGGTATGAAGCTCAGCAATAAAAAGACAAAGACAATGAAAATAGTCGAATCGTTGAAAATGTCAACTGTGTTTTGAATGGGGAACCTCTGGAACAAGTAAAACATTTCAGCTACTTAGGCACGATTTTTAGTGAAGATGGTAATTTAAATATGGAAATAGACACAGAATGAACAAAGCTGTTATGGTAGGAAGTCAATTGAATAAATTCATATGGAATAAGAGAGAAATTATCGGAACACTAAATTAGCTGTATACAAGAGACAGTGTTCAAACCAGTTTTAACTTATGGATCTGAGAGCTGGGTCACAAGTAAAACACTTGACCAAAGACTAGAGACCGCAGATATGAGAGTCCTGAGAAAGATTGGAGGCATGAACAGATTGCATGAATGGCAATATCATATTAAAAACGTGGATATTAGGAAAGAACTTGACAGTGTCAACATCCAGGAATGCGTTAGCAGAGCTAATCTCAGGTGGTATGGTCACTTAAACAGAATGGGCAAAGAAAGATTAGCAAAACAAGTGTTCTCTGTCAGGTTGGCAGGAAAATGACCCAGAGGAAGACCAAGATAAAGGTGGATTGATACGGTACAGAGTGCCTTAGACGATAGAAATATAAGATCTGATAATGTTGAAGTCTTGACAGGTAACAGACTGATTTGGAGGAAAATTGTAGATAGGAAGTTAGTAATGATGTAAATTTTTTATGTAGTACTATCATATCCTGTATACCCCTTGAGGGTACATGTCAGGAATTTGATGATGATGATCTACAGTGAAGGGGAGAGGAAATAATTTTAATGACTAATATATTTATCTGGTATATAAATTCACCAGCACAAAAAAAAAAGAGCCTGTGTAACTCAGTGGAAGTTTCATATGAACTCAACAGTGCTAGGCTGTCTGAAGAATTATCTAGGTTCAATTATATTCGCTGACTACAGGAACTTTTTCTAAGCCTTTCTTGGACCAGTTCCTGAGTTAGTCTATCTCTGGCATGATCAGGTAGTTTTTCCCTTCCGGAAACTCAAGAAAAATGACCACAGAACCCAGATTATTCCAGACAATTATTATAGTGTTAGGACCACTTAATGGCAGCACTTCACTGCCATGTCTTTATTGGGTGGTCTTTATAATTAGCGATAGTCTTGAGTGGCCAATCACAGATAGCTGGTCATCTGTGATTAAAATGGCCTCACCTATACTGCAAGGGAATAAAAGACATTAGCAGATGATTTAAATAAATATATAAAATAAAAATACAATAATTTAATGTAGTAACTTCCCTAAGTTTATTAAGTAAAGACTCATTCAAATTTGAAGTGGCCTCAAGAAAGCCACTGCTTTAATTTCTAGGAAAATTGTTGGTACGAAGTTAGTAATAATGTAAACATTTCACATAAATTATTTTCAAAGATGAATGTTCAAAGAAAATAGGATATTTAAGGGTGAAAGCTGTATAACTGAGAGGAGACCTCCACATAGCCTTTAAAGGAATGCGGAGAACCGACGAGGGCTTCTGACCTAATGTCCATTCCTCACCTTCTCGTGGTGCACCCCGTTGGGTATCTACTTGGATACTGAACGAACGAGGATGGGCTGGAAATTTGGGATTTAGCCGACCAATTTGTATTCTTATTGGTTAAACCAAAATAAAATATGATGGTACAACATGACAAAATTTCATGCCGCTGGAGCGTCGCCCGGTTAAACAAGGCCCCCGTTGTTTTCGCCAGGGAACCAGGTTGAACAGCAAAAAGTCAGCTACTGGAACAAATCTGAAAACAAACCCCAACTCAACGTCACCAGAGTTAAAGATCGGTACTATCAATGTAAGAAGCCTGAATGGCAAAGAAATGGAGCTAGCTGAGGAATTAGATAAGTACCAGATCGAGATAATAGGGGTGACTGAAACAAAAAAGACCAAAACTGGTGAGATCTTTCTGAGCAATAAATACAAAATGTTATATTCAAGAAATGACAATCAAGGAAAAGAAGGAGTAGCCATAGTATGCAACACAAAAAACGAGGCTAATCTTCTTGAATGGCAGTCAGTCTCAAGTAGAGTAATGTGGGCAAATATGAGAATGGGGAACAGGACAATGAGACTTATTTGTGCCTATGGCCCCACAGAAGGTTCTACTAAGGTAGAAGTGGAGGAATTTTTTGAAGCATAAAAAAAAAGCAACTGAGACAATGAAAAAGGAAAAGTTGGTCCTTGTTGGGGATCTAAATAGCAGAGTAGGAAATGATTGCGAGACATAAAAAAATATTTTGGGAAAATTTGGAGAAAAGAGCAAAGCTAATAAAAATGGCAAATATCTGTTGGATTTCTGCTCAGGACATGGACTGGTTATTACTAACACCATGTTCCAACATAAAAATGTGCACAAATTCACATGGAGAGAAGAGGCAAGGAATAAGAAAAGTCTCATTGACTATGTTATTGTTGATAGTGATGTTTTCTCCCTGATGCAGGACACCAGAGTGTACAGAGGATTTGAAATTGGAAGCGATCACTATTTAGTCTTGAGCAGGATAAAATTGAATTTCATATTGAAAAGTATAACATGTAAGAAAGTTTTAAAGCAAATAAAAGTCGAGCAGCTCTCAGATGTGAACTGTAGACTAAAATACACAAAGATTATTGAAGAAAAAATGAAAGAGTTTGAGAACAGGAATCAAACCTTGCAGATTCACTGGCAAATCTGAAGAAAACATTGATTGATTCTGCCAGAGAGGCATGTGGTGAGGTTATCTGCAAGAATAAAAAAAATCAGAACTCCCTGGTGGACAAAAGAAGAAAGCATATCAAAAGTTCCAGGCAAATAAGTCAGCTTGTGCTCTTAGAAAATACAGAGACAAATACAAGAATGCTAAACACTGTGTAAAACTAGCTAAACAAAAGTCATGGGAGGACTTTGGCAAGAATATAGAAAATAAATATCAAGAAGGTGGCAAAATATTCTGGAGGTTGTTGAAGAAGATTAGGAATGAAGGAAAGAGTGCTGTAAAAGGAGTTAGAGATGATAAAGGTGACATGAAAACGGGAGAAAAAGATATCCTTGAAGTATGGAGTAATTACTTTGAAAAACTGCTAAATGAAACAAGCAGTGATGACGGCAGAGTGGTAAAAAACACTGACCAGGCATGCAGTCAGGAATACATATCCATACTTGAAGTAGAAAAAGCCATCAAAGGCTTGAAATGTGGAAAGGCAGCAGGAGTAGATGATATTCGACCAGAAATGCTGAAGTATGATGGTATAAAAGTCTTACAGTGGCTGCACTCCATAGTTCAGAAATTCCTGATGATTGGAGTAGAGCTCTCATAGTACCCATATATAAAAATGGAAATAAAACTGAATGTGAGAATTACAGAGGTATTTCCCTACTGAGTGTTCCTGGCAAGATCTATGCAAGTATACTTGAGAAACGGTTGAGAAGAATTGTGGAAGAAAAGCTCGGTGAAGAACAAGCTGGATTCAATCCAAATAGAGGCTGTCGGGATCAGATCTTCACTTTAAGACAAATAGTCGAGAAAGCATGGGTGTATAACAGAGATCTGTATTTAAATTTTGTCAATTTGGAAAAGCATATGACATGGTGCCAAGAGAGAAGCTATTCAATACGCTACAGTTATATGGTGTCAGTGGGACATTATATCAAGCAATACTTAGTCTTTACTTGAGTTGAAATGTCAGCAGTTAGAATTGAAGGAAGTACAGGAAGATGGTTTAATGTTAAATCTAGTGTGAGACAGGGATGTACATTTTCCCCTCTGTTATTCATTATCTATATGGATCACATTATGAAGGAAAGTGGTATTAAACATGATATCAGAATTGGAGATGTTAATGTCAGCTCTTTGCTTTATGCGGATGATGTTATACTTCTAAATAAATCTGCTACAAGTTTCCCTGACTAAATTGATTAACTGTTGTAATAGATATGGTATGAAGCTCAGCAATAAAAAGACAAAGACAATGAAAATAGTAGAATCGTTGAAAATGTCAACTGTGTTTTGAATGGAGAACCTGTGGAACAAGTGAAACATTTCAGCTACTTAGGAACAATTTTTTCTGAAGATGGTAAATTAAATATAGAAATAGACAACAGAATCAACAAAGCTGTTATGGTAGGAAGTCAATTGAATAAATTCGTATGGAATAAGAGAGAAATTAGTCGGAACACTAAATTAGTTATATACAAGACAGTGTTCAAACCAGTTTTAACTTATGGATCTGAGAGCTGGGTCAGAAGTAAAACACTTGACCAAAGACTAGAGACCGCAGATATGAGAGTCCTGAGAAATATTATAGGCGTGAGCAGATGGTATCAATGGCAATATCATATTAAAAACGAGGATATTAGGAAAGAACTTGACATCGTCAACATCCAGGAATTCGTTAGCAGAACTAATCTCAGGTGATATGGTCACTTAAACAGAATGGGCGAGGAACGATTAGCAAAACAAGTGTTCTCTGTCAGGTTGGCATGAAAACGACCCAGAGGAAGACCAAGATGTAGGTGGATTGATACGGTACAAAGTGCCTTAGACGATAGAAATATAAGATCTGATAATGTTGGAGTCTTGACAAGTAACAGACTGATTTGGAGGAAAATTGTAGATAGGAAGTTAGTAATGATGTAATTTTTTTCATGTAGTACTATCATATCCTGTACACCCCTTGAGGGTACATGTCAGGAATTTGATGATGATGATGATGAAGAATGTTTTTTTATTTAATCTAATGAAAGAAAGAGTTGGGCTTTAATATAATTTGTGCCTTATTCAAGATTGAAATTTGTTATTTATCAGATAGACCTTAAATAGTAAAGCCACAACAGTGGCTTTACTATTAATGTTCATCAATACTATCACATCCCACAGATGCTCAAGTTTACCATCTTGTGGATGTGATATAATGGGCTGTTTAACAGGGCTCTGCCATCATTTGAATCTGAGTTGTTTTTACCCTGAATTGAAGTTCTTCTGAGGTTTCGAAGAGTTGCTATTATTGAATAAGTTATCTTAGTGAAGGCCAACCTTTTACGTTCCATGCACCAATTTTTTCACATAAGAGTTCAGATGCACCATACACCTCTTGTACCTTAAAAACTCCCTCTAAAAATGTTAATATAGACATGATATATTGATTTAATATAAAAACAAGATAAACATTACTTACCTTAATTAGACTTTTAGTCTTTTTTGATTTCACCAAGCTTTTAATGTTTGGAGTTAAATTACTTACTGAAAGCATCACAGAATTGTTCAAATTTGAATTCAGTCAGTTGCAATTTCACTTGTTTTAAATCTGTTTCATGGCTGAAAATGCTTGTTTACATCTGTACATCATTCTGAAATGACAGCTAGAACTCTGGGCAAATTTTCTTAATTCTGGAAAATGCTCTCAGGGTAATCATTGCTGGAAATTAATCATATTAGAAGCATTTGGGACTGAGTGAAGCTCATCAATCATGTTCAGTAATGAATTTTTTGAAGTCAATAAGTTCCATTTGCATGTTACTAGGCATCTTCATAAATTTTTGTTCACTAAGTAAAAATGGGTTTATAAATGCAAGTATGCAGTTCTCTTCTTTAGCAAAATCACGAAAACGATTTTCAGCTGACTCGATATATTTTGTAAAATTGCCATTGTCTTCAGTTCTTTTAAGTGTGGAAACTGGCTGAAATCCTCATTTTCTAACTGAGAGGTAAACAGTTTTAACTTCATCTTTGAATGCATTGATATCATTTACTAAGCTAGGAAATCATTTGTTCTTTTCCTGCAGTTTTAAATTTAGATCATTGAGATGACTGGTAAGATCAACTAAAAATGCTAAATCAAACAGCCAATTGTTATCACATAAAAGGGCTCTCCTCATGCAGCTCATTTTTCTCTTCTAGAAAATTATGAAGAGTATTTTTCAGTATCCAAAATCTACTCAACCTGTCCTCTAGAAAGTAAGCGCACCTCACAATGAAGAAGATCGGCATATTTCGAATCTGAATTTCACAGTATTCTCTAAATTCTCTTCTGTTTAATCTTCTTGCTCGAATTTTATTCACACTTTTCACAATCAGTAACATAACATGCTTCAAATTTAACATTCGATTCCACTTATAAAAATGCTTAACTGAGCTACATTGCATATATCAGCAAATACATCTAAAGGTAAAGAAAAGAAAGTACAAGCATGGACAAGGTCTTTCAGTTCCTCAGATACATCATGAGAAAGTCCTTTGATGCATCTTGTAATAACTGTTTGCTTTGACAGAGCCATTTCTTCTACTTTCCTTTTGATATTTTTATCAACACTATATCTAGCAAATATTTGGGGACAAAGCTTAACAATTTCATAGGATGCTTCTGTCATTGCCAAAATTTCATAACTTTCATAACTGCTTTTAATAAACATATTTTGTCTTTCTTCTTGTGATTTCTTCCTTTTTCTTAATCACATATTCTCTCCATAACTCTGACCAAAGCACTAGCTTCAGTTTTCCTTCTATTTTAGTCTGATGTGTTTTTTAGTGTCTGTTAAGATCATGTCTTTTATTATGTGAGAAAGTGTTTTCCTGATGGATTTGCTATAAATAAGAACTAATTTTCTCATTGTTCATTGAATTTACGCTTATTATTACATTCTGTTTTTCTTTTGTACTGTGATGGATAACTGAATATAAAAGCAAGGCTTAATTTTCGAAAAAGTACAAAACTGCAAATGTTTACAAAGGACAAACAAATCACAACTCTGTGGTGCCTGAGTATCAGTTGTAAACTGACTAACATAAACCTGTGATGCACCGCTGTTGCTAACAACTTGGTGCCTCAAGATAAAACAAGTGAATGTGCACGAAACAATAAAATCATTAAATATAATGACTAAGTTGTAGTTGTTTTTCTTCAAATTGGTTTTTGGTTAGTATATTTTGCATAAATAGGCTTACTTTGTGTTATCTTGGGATTCGATTCACCACTTTTGGTGCATTCACCATAGGTTGGCCACCCCTGGGTTATCTAATACACTGGCCCAGTAGGTTATCTAAAAAAAGGATTATGAATTCCATATTCACATCTGCATTTAATTTATATGATAATGCCTTTCCAATGTAATGCTCTGCTTTGCAATAGTGTAGGGAAGTCGAAACTTGATTGGTGTTATATTTTCTGGATAGGAAATGAAATTGTGAATATGGAATATATTTTTGCCTAATGTGCATGAAATAATTGTGTGCATTTTTTTAATTTTTGCTTCTTTTCAGATTGGATTTAAGAACATGGAAGGTGTTGCTCCAGTAGCCCTCACCAAGGAAAGAGCTATCAATATAATCAAAGATGTTTTCATTTCAGCAGCAGAAAGAGATATCTATACTGGAGATGGCATTGTAATGAATATCATAACAAAAGATGGGATAATAGAAGATCACTTCCCATTAAGAAAAGATTAAACATTCAATTCCAGTCTTTGGAATTTTCATCCATGTTTTATATCTTATAATTTAATCTGTAAGAAAAGTTAAAATACAGAGCAACTAACAACCAAAAACAGTATTTGTAATAAACCTTCTAGATAGAGATACTTCAGATAAAATTTTCATTTGTTTGGAAAACCCATATGTTATTGGATTTAATTGTAAATACTTAGTCTGTGCGATAAAAGCGGTTTATCTGTAACTATTTTCAGATGCCACCTCCACTTTTCACAAATGTTATATCTAATAAACATGTTCTCAGAAATTATATAATACACATGCATCCTTCCACAGTCATTTAAAACAAAAACATCATTTTAATATCATGGTTTCATAATATAAAAGTATAGTGCTCAATTATCTGACCTAATTGGAGGGGCAGAATAATCCCTACTTTATATTTCATTGTGTTTTATAATTCCAACTTGTCTGTGATATTTCCTATTGTTTATTCATACACATTTAATCAGTAGTTGGCTTTATAGAAACAATTAATTCTGATAGGGCACTTAATGTTATCTCTATAAGTTTTATGTATTTCCTGGTCAATTTTTCTGTATTTGATGAAAAATCCTAATAGAAATTCATGTTGTCGACAGAATTCAGACCCTACTGAAAGGATTCATTGTTACTGACTGAACTACAGAAGCTCATTTTATTTTATTTTTTAAATAAAGAAATGTAGGGTGTCTATAATGTCCTTGTACAGTTTGAATTTTTGATAACTGCACATCTATATAAGATATAAACAATCTGCAAGATACAAGAGAAAGGATATTTATTTAGGATTATTTTGGATATTTAATTGTTATTAGTTTTCAACATATCCACTTTTTACAAAGCACAGCACGATTTCATAGTTCACTAAACATGTTATTGTAGTTATGTTTGTTGGAATTATGGCACTGATCACATTCGTTATCTTAGCATGATCATTTACAGAGTGAGATAGAGGTGTGTAGGGAATTGGCCCACCTCTTCTCATTCATCTGTTATGAGCGACCTCATTTGAAAATTCTTGAATGTTGTGGGCAAAGTAGCATGATGCCCCCCCCCCTCTCCTCCCATCTTACTAATTGTACCTGATCACTTCAGTTTAAGAATAAGGTAATTCTGCCACTTGTTCAAATAACCCTCACCATTCACAACAGTCCCTTCAAAAAAATAAGACCAATGATGATTTCCTAGAGTACACCAGACATTTAATGTATGAGAATCACTTTGATGTTCCTAAATTTCATGCGGTTTCTCTGTCCTCCAAATATAGCAATTATGTTGGTTATTTACCTTGACCCTAATGTGAAATGTTGGTTTATCATTAAACAAATTATCATCAAATGAGACATTATTTTCTACTTCATGATTAAAATGATGGCTGAAAACTACTCTTGCATTATAGTCTTTTTCTAGCAACATTTGTTGCAGTTAATCTTGTGCACTTACTGATAGAATTTAGTGAACTGTTGCTCTAGGAATACTTAATTCCAATGAAGCCTTTCTTGCATGGTCACGTTTTTCAACAACAGTTGGTAGATCTGAATCATATGGACTTGCTACTGTAGTTTGGTTTTGAGAATTTTGTGAACTGTTGTTCTGGAATACTTTGAAATGAAATGAAATTCATTGATTGATTTTTGTAGACTGTCTGTAACAGCATGCTCTACAGACAACATAGCCTCATCATTTACCCACAATCTTCCAGTTACTGACTTATCATTAATGGATCCAGTTTGTAAATGAATTTCCATGAGGTGCTTTGTAAAGAGTCGTCCTAAATTATCTTACATATGATATGGGCTCAGCATGGCTAAACAAGATTGATCGTACCTTTTCTTGAATTAAAGCTATCCAAATAGTGTATAGTTTATTATCTGGAAAGTAAAAGAAATGGGAACAATGAATCTTTAACAGCATTATTTAAATATTGATAGTAAATAAATTCCTGCCATTGCTTTTGTGTATTTATTTTATATAGAAGTAAAGTTATTAAAAATTCAAGATGCATGACTTCATATGCATCCTTTATTAGTAATTACCTACTGGTGTCATAAGTTATTATGCAAATTATATTTCCCCTAACTGTTGCCAATCAATTTTTGTTTAAAACTTTTAAAGTATCGACAAGCCTTATATCTTTTCAGAGAATGTTTAAATAACCATTTAGCATATACAGTGGAAGACTAACATCAAATTTATATTTCATTAAAGTTATATGATCATCACCATACTGATGCAATTTTATATCTTCATTGCTGCATAAAATAAGTTCATGAAGTAATTTGCATTAGTGTCTTCTGTGTCATTTATAACTGTCAATCTGCATCTGTTTCAACATTGTTGTTGCCAGGAAACAAGGACAAAAAGTCAGCTACTGGAACAAATCCTAAAACACATCCCAACTCAACATCACCAAAGTTCAGGATCAGAACTATCAACATAAGAAGCCTGAATAGCAAAGAAATGGAGCTGGCTGAGGAATTGGATAAATACCAGATTGATGTAATAGGGGGTGACTGAACTAAAAAGACAAAAACTGGTGAGATCTTCCCAAGCAATAAATACAAAATGTTATATTCAGGCAATGACAATCACAGAAAAGGAGCAGCTATAGTATTCAACACATTACATACAAGGATAATCTTGAATTGCAGGCAATATCAAGTAGAGTGGTGTGGACAAATATCAGAATGGGGAACTGGTCAATGAGACTTATTTGTACCTATGGTTCTACTAAGGTAGTAGTGGAGGTATTTTTTAAGGCTTTAAAGAAAGCAACAATGAAAAAAGAAAAGTTGGTCCTTGTAGATCTAAATAGCAGAGTAGGAAAGAATTGTCAGACAGAAATATTTGCAGAAAAGAGTAAAGCTAATATTAATGGCAAATACCTCTTGGATTTCTGCTCAGGATATGGACTGGTTTTTATTAACACAATGTTCCAACATAAAATGTGCACAAATTCTCTGTTATTGTTGATAGTGATGTTTTCTCACTGGTGCAGGACACTAGAGTGCACAGAGGATTTGAAATTGGTAGTGATCCCCATTTAGTCTTGAGCAGGATAAAATTGAATTTCATATTGAAAAGAAGAACATGTAAGAAAGTTTTAAAGAGAATAAAAGTTCACCTGCTCTCAGATGTGAACTGTAGATTAAAATACACAAACATTCACAAAAATGAGAGTTTGAGAAGAGGAACCAAACCTTGGAGATTCAGTGGCAAATCCTGAAGAAAATATTGATTCAGCCATCGAGAGACGTGAGGTTGTCTGCAAAGATAGAAAAATCAGAACACCATGTAGAACTCCTTCCATACACAGGAATTTAAAGAGGCAGTGAAGGAAAACAAGAAAACATCGAAAGTTTCTGAAGAATAAGTCAGCTTGTGCTCTTACAAAATACTGAGACAAATCTGAGAAAGCTAAACACTATAAAACTAGCTAGACAAAAGTCATGCGAAGACTTCGGTAAGAATATAGAAAATAAATATGAAGAAGGTGCAAGATATTCTGGAGGTAGTTGAAAAAGCTCAGAAATTGAGGAAAAAGTGCTGTAAAGGGAATTAGAGAAGATAAAGGTGGCAAAAAAATCGAGAAAAGGATATCCTTGATAGCACTGGTAAAAAAAAAAAAAACACTCAACAGGCATGCAATCAGGAATACATAATCATAATTGAAGTAGAAAAATCCATCAAAATTCTAGAAATGTGGAAAGGCAGCAGGAGTAGATATTCGATCAGATCAGAAATGCCCAAGTATGGAGGTTAAAAGATTTGCAGTGGCTTCACTGTAGTTCAGTAGGACGAACGAATTCCAGATGATTGTGTAGAGTACACACACACACATATATATATATACAGGGTGTTCGGGATAAATTTGACAGTTTCGTAAGGAAAAAGAAAATCTTCTTTGTATCTATTAAATTTAATGAATTGACAAAAAAACATTACAGGCAGAGTTAATTACAATACTATCAACAAGATTTACTCAAAATAACCACCATTAGCATCGATCACAGCTTCAATTCTGCTTCGGAACCTCGAACAAGCTGATGCTACAGTCTCCCTGGGAAGGGCCGCAAAAACTTTTAATTTTATCCATTAACTGGGCTTTTGTATTACTGGAAGTGCGATTGGTGTCTTTTTCAACTGCACCCCATACAAAATAATCCATGGGGTTAAGGTCTGGGGAGTTTGGAGGCCAAACATTTGGACTGATGAAGTCGTAGAAATTTTCAGACAACCATTTTTGACTTTTCCCAGAGGTGTGGCAAGGGGCCGAATCCTGCTGCCATACATACGGCCTACCATTGGCTACCTTTGTTATCCAGGGCTTGACTACAGTTAGCAACTCCACGAACAAAGCCCGAATTCCAATGCCAGGGTTCTTCAACACCTGTTCCTGCAGATTTGCGAGGAATTCTGCTGTACGAACGCAATCAGATCGTCTGCTAGGGATCTTTCTTCTTGCTACATCCTCGTAGTCACCATTGCAAGTCTCTAGTTCATGCCTGATTGTTTTTACTGTATTCAGGGAGCATTGGGCAGCAGTCGTAATATCCTTATTTTGATGGCGGGCACGAATCATCATGATACAAGTTATTCTCTTCCATGATTCAGGTGGGTTCCAGCTATCCATCCTTTCTGACATCTTGTATATGAATGAAGAAGGGTCCAAACTTTTAAATGAAGAGAAGTGTGTGTTAATACATGTAACTTACGGAAAAATATAATTAATTATAAATATGTCAAATTTATCCCGAACACCCTGTATATATGACAATGATCATTGACTCGGTTAACATACATAGTTTTATGAAGGATTAAATGACTAGAACCGAGATTTAAGTAAAAAGGTTTTAATATAAACACACTACTAGTTTCGGCCTGTAACAGCTTTCTTCAGGTGACGTCATAAAAGAAAAAAACACTAAACATTGAGGGTTAAAAGACAATGAACAACACAGACAGTATTTATACATAATTAGCATGAAAACGTTGTAGTTGTATTTGAAGCTGTTCTTTCGTTTGTTTCATTGTTGGGAGCGTGCGTATTTGCTGCATCACGTGAACGCCAGTACATGATTACAGCTGAATGACTATCTGGGAGGTTGTAGCTTAAGTTGCTATTTAGATGAACAGGATTGAAGATGATTTCTCTAGATTCCACAATTTTTCTCTCTATTTCGTCACTGCAACGGAAGATGTTAGTAGATTTTTCCCAGCAGACTTTGTGACTTTGGTTTTTTTCATCATTAGGATTAGCCGAGAAAAGGATATGACTTGATAATGCACTCGCTCGCTGTCTCTTGTAAGTAATGTCCCTCATGTTCTTCCATACGCATTTCGACAGATTTGTCTGTCTGTCTGAAATAAGGAATATCGCAGTCACATAATATTTTATATACACCAGGGTATTTGAGTTGATGATGACAAGGTTTTGGGTGGCTAATTAAGGAACGGATCTTTGGAAGTGGAGTGAACAAGGTTCTGATATTGTATTTTCTTAGAACCTTTGCTAATTTGTGTGAAACAGTACTTATGTAAGGAATAGATATATTGCCTTTCAATCTATTTTTCTTCTGAGTGATGTCTAGGAGGATTAAGAAGGAATTTGTCAATGATTTTCTTGGAATATCCATTAACTTCGAAAGAAGTTTTCAGATGGTTTATTTCTGTAAGCGGTTCATTTGGGTCATCCAGAAGAGAACGGGCTCTATGTCCCAAGGTGGAAATTATTCCAAGTTTATGAAGAGGGAAATGATGAGACTGACTGCAGATATCTGTTGGCATGTGTGGGCTTTCTATATATCGATATTTTTAGTTTACCAGAAGAGCGAGTCAGTTTGACATCAAGAAAAGGCAAGGAATTATCCGTTTCAAGCTCAGCAGTAAACTTAATACTTTGATGTCGGCTATTGAGATGTTCGAGGAAAACCATAAGGGATTCATGTCCATGGCTCCAAACAATGAAGATATCATCCACATAACGTTTCCAAACTTTAGATGTTAAAATAAAGGAAGAGATAGTCTTGGTTTATTTTAACATTAAAGTTTGGAAATGTTATGTGGATGATGTCTTCATTGTTTGGAGCCATGGACATGGACAAGTCTACAAGATTGCCTGACTAAATTGAATAACTATTGTAATTGATTTGGTACGAAGGCCAGCAATTACAATAGTTATTCAATTCAAAGAAAAGCATGAAAATAGGTAGACGCATTCTATTCTATCATTTGTCAGAACTCCAATATTACTGGAATTTGTATTTCTGTCTTCCATGTCACTTAACTGCATTGATCTTGTTCTTTCTATCATGGCATTGGTCACCTGTTTACTAATCTTTTCTTTTCCATTCTGTTAACATGACCATACCACGTTAGATTATCTCTGCTCACTCGTTCTTGAATGTTAATAATGTCAAGTACCTTCAAAAATCATTTTTAATGATTCTGCCATTGATTGATGCCCTCTCATATTCCATATACGTTTATTCAGCTGACTTCCTACCACATCTTTTCTAATTCTGTTGTCCATTTCCATATTTAATTTTCCATCTTCACTAAAAATGTTTCCTAATTTGCTGAAATATTTACTTGTTCTATAGGTTCGCCATCTCTCTGATATTGTCTCCACATTATTGTGATGGTGGTCTTGTGTGTACCAATGACTGGGAGAGCTGTTCTGGCGGTAATATAGTTACCAGTAGCATCTCCCATGCTGAATAGGTCAAAGGGTAGTGACCAGATTAAGAGAGACACCCTAGTCCTCAAAGTTGGTGAGTTGTTACCATGGGCCAAGTACCCATCAGATGTAAAAAGTAAAAAGATCCACAAGTCGAAACCAGGCACTAGGTTTACAAAAGCAACCAACTGGAACTAGCGAATTTCGAATTGGGAGTTGGAATATAAAATTCTCTTGTGTTATTGATGCAACAAAATTATGATATCCAGATCTTAGCGATGATGATGAACAGCCTATTGTTCTACCCACTTTAGGGTGAAAGCCTGTCCCATTGCGGGAGGTTTTGGGTCTGCTACTCCCATGGTGACCCACTCCATATTGGGAGAGTATATCTATACTTGGGTGAAGGAATGTATGAAGGTGGAAGACAATCACAAACATCCATGCCTACGCGGGATTCGAACCTGCAGCCTATTGGCTGGAGAGCAGATACGCTAACCACTCGGCCAACCAGGCCGGCAGATCTTAGCTATACAAGAAACCAAATAACCAGGGCATTGAAACGTATAGTCAAATAATTGAATGTAATGTAATGACAGACGTGAAAATGGTCTAGGTTTAATGGGGCATTATAATATTTGGCCTTGAGTAAAAACTTTCACGCCATTGGATGATCAACTTTGTTGCAATCAACATTTATTACTATTATTACGGGCAACTCCAGGGAGTCATTAGACTCATCGAGGGAGGTCCCAAATCATATTCATTAAAACTATTCGACATTCATACAGTATCTATCATACCTCGCCTTAAACTCATTCACTGTCACAGCATCCACCACAGACTCAGGGAGCTCATTCCACTCATTCACTATTCTAAAAGTAAAGAATCCAGCTCTAACACCTTTACAACCACACTTTTGCCCAGTTTCCATGGATATCCTCCCACAACCAGCCCTGTTCTCAAAAATATCTTCTGAATTAATTTTATAGAAACCCTTCAGTAATTTGAATGTCTCGATCATATCTCCCCTCCTCCGCCTATCAACCAATTTTTGCAACCCACAAATCCTCAACCTGTTCTCATAAGGTTCATTCCACAGACCTGCTATCATCTTGGTCACTCGCCTCTGGATCCTCTCCACATCAAGAAGAAACCTAGGTGACCAAATCTGGGCACAGTAGTCGAGATGGGGTCTTATCAAGGCAATCTTATCAATACAGAGGAACAATAACCTGCTTATCAACGTATTCTTCAGCAACCAAGTGATTTAATGAGCTGATTTGCCCACTTTTGCAATGTGTCTCCTAAATTTCAATTCCTTATCTACCAACACTCCTAAATCTCATGCCTCATCAATTTCCTGGAGCACAGTTCCACCAATGCAGTAAACTGCTGCCAATCTTTTCACCCCAAAATGCATAACCTTACATTTTGCCACTTTAAACTGACATCCATTCTCCTTAGTCCAGTCCTCCAATCTATCCAAATCATCCTGCAAAATTTTGACATCATCTGCATTCACTATTGCCCTACCCAACTTCGCATCATCCGCAAACAAATGAACTGTTCCTTTCAGATCCTTTCCTATATCATTAATGAACAAATTAAACAGCAGTGGTCCAAGAACAGATCCTTGTGGCACACCACTAGTCACAGGCCGTCTTGTGGACTCTACTCCTGAGTAAACCAGTCTCTGATATCTCTCTGTCAACCACCCTCCTATCCATCTCACCAACCCTATGTCCATCCCCATATGCTGCAATTTACTGATTAGAATTCCATGTGGTATCCTGTCAAAGGCCTTAGCAAGGTCCAGTAGAATCACTGTAAACTCATTACCCTTATCCAGTTCAGCCGTCACTGTGTTATAATACGTGATTTTATGGTGAATTTATGCATCAACAGAAGACAAGGATGATGATTTCAGAGATAAATTATATGAGGAACTAGAGAGTATGTGTAATTCTTTACCTGGTCATTGTATAAAATTACTTGTAGGTGATTTTAATGCTAAAATAAGAAAATAAACAAGATACAGACCAACAGTTAGTCCAGTCTGCACGATATTAGTAATAACAACTGGCTTATAGCTATTTTTGCATCCTCCAGATAGGAATAGTAAGCAGCCAAATAGTTCAAGTAATGATAAACAATAGGCACAAGGCATCCATAAAAAATGTTCATACCTACAGAGTACCTGATGCAGATGTCAATCATTACCTGGTAATAGCACCTTTCGGACGAAAGCGCTCTGTCAGATGAAGAATTGTTAACCGAAACAGAAATACTATTGATATAATATTGAAAAATGTACAGATGAAAACACACGAAGACAATGTGCAGGAAATACGGTACTCAAGCCATCCTATACCTGAGAGAAATATAGAAAAAAAATGAACTCAAATCAAAAATAGTATTACTCATTGTCTCCAGACGAAATCCTTCAATTCACAAAACAAAGAAAAACAGATGGTTCATTAATGTGTGTAGAAAAGCTATAAAAAAACGTAATAAGTTGAGGACCCATCTCTTCAATGTGTTATTGATGCAATAGAAAATTACCATATCCAGATCTCAGCTATACAAGACGCTGCATGGCCAGGCCATGGAAACCTATAGTCTAATAATAGAACAATACTCTACAATAGACAATCTAATAACAGACATGAAAATGGTGTAGGTTTTCTGGGAATTATACGACCTGTAGAAATATACCTAGTAAAATATTGTATCGAGAGAAAAAATTGAAATTTATTGAAAATATTACAAATGACTTAGATGTTCTTTGGGTGCAGTGAGATACTTAAAAGAGGATATAAGCCATAAAGTTGAATAGAGAGTACCAACTAAGGAGAATTAATTACCCAAGAAAATAAATTATTGAATAATTCAAACAATATTATGAGAGAGCATTAAACAAATTATCACTGCCACCTGATGAAAACCTTACATCAGAGATACAATGTTTAGTAGAAAATATTGAAGAATATATAATTCAGCTATCTCAGATTGAAGTTAAGAATATTATTAAAAGTACTAAAAATGATAACACAGTTAGTGTAAATAAAATTACAGTAGAACATTTAAAATTTGGATGAACACCCTTAACAACAGATGTATGAACTCATCAAGTTGGTATGGCAAAAAGAAAAATCCCAGTTACTTGGAATGCAGCAATACTGCGCCCTGTTTTTTTTTTTTCCTTAAAAAAAATGACACCCTGTGATATAACTAGTAACTATATATATATATATATATATATATACTTACTAGCCTGTATCTTTCAACAAGTGGATACCTTCCTTAACTATCTAGGAATTAACAATTACAATGATATGCATCAAGAGGTAAAGAGAAATAAGACGGCCAGTGACGGGTATATTGAAGTGGTATGACTCCTGAGGTATAGAATATAGAATATTATAAAGAAAAAAAAAAACAACGAAAAACTGTATTGAAGGTATTTACAGACAATGTAAACACATGGTTGTAAAATATGATCTACAGCAAAGGGTGACAATCGGAAACGTGTCACATTTGAAACGAAAGTACTGAGAAAAAAATTTGGACCATCTTACAATATACTTACTAGCCTGTACGAACGAAGAACTAATAAGAAAAAACGAAACCTCTTTCAAAGACCCAACATCCTGTAATTTATAAGAAGCAATAGAGTTTAATCGTTTAGTCACGTTTGTAGATCAGATGACCAGTTAATCAAACAAATAGTTTCAAGTAAAATTGACAAGAAAGGACCCCGAAGACGATGGATGGATGTAATGAGAGATTTAAGACAGCTGGAAAAACATATTATACCAAATGTGGCCATTATCAAGACCGAAGGCAAAACCGTGATGCATCATGAGATCTGAATTTACATTAGCTGAAGAACAAGAAGATAGCTTCTCAATTGACAAGGCAGCTGAAGTATATCTTTCTGCCTATTTTCATAATTTGGGTCTTTTAATGGCTGACTTTTATACTAAATTTGTTGCAACTGTTATTCACTTTACTAGAGAATAGTGGAGATTCAATGGATGTGTTTAAAAGCACAATATCATTGGCATAATACCAGCAGCAAAGTCTGATATCATCGATTCTAATATCAGGTCTAATGCTATTTTCTTTCATAATGTGATCCATATAGATGATGAATAAGAGTGGAGATAATGTGCATCCTTGCCTTACACATGACTTTTCCACGAATCATCAGCCTGTATTCTCTTCAAATCTAACCACTGATTTATAGACTGTATAAGATTTCACTTTGTGTAATGTTTCATTTATCGCATATAATTTTAGCATTTTGAAAAGTTCTGCGGACACCTTGTCATGCACCTTTTCCAGCTTATAAGACTTATATAGTCACGTGAATTCTCAACTATTTGTTACAAAAAAAAATCTCATCTTAACGGTTGTTAAGATGAGATTTTCTCTTAGTAACAAATTTGTAACAATCTAGGTTCTATTTGGCCTGAACGTAGGTTGTTATTCTTCACCAAGATTATCTTCCATAATTTTTCTGAGCTCCTTAAGTATGGTTGCATAAATCTTACCCGGAACACTTAGTAGAGAAATTCGTCAGTAATTATCACATTTAGATTAACCTTTCTTTGTAGATGAGAATGAGAATTCTTCTATTTCAATATGTCCTTCTGAAAAGGACGGATTAATTATGCAGTGTACCCACTTTTTCAAAATTTAATAACATTATTATTATTATTATACCGGCATCTCTAATAATAATATTATTATTATTAAATTTTGCATATTAAATTATTATTACACTGGCATCTCTAACCTCAAGGGCTCGCTTTAGTGAGTACGGGCATGGCAAACCCGAGGTACCAGATGCTGGACCATGCCTTACTTCATGTAATATACATCTGTTATGTTATTCTGTAGACTGGTCCCTTCCCTTCTTTCTTTGCTTCTTTCTCCTCTCATTGCTCTCCCCCCCCCCTGATGCCATTAGAGTATTCGAGGGCTAGGGGTGAATCTTTCCTATCCTGCTAAGTCATCTCATCTTATGCAGCCACCGAAGGAGGCAAGCTAGCCTCAATAGGTGCCGGTCCGAAGCCCGGATAAATGGCGAGGGTTGATGTCAGGAAGGGCATCCGGTCGTAAAACTTCACTGCCAGCTCTAGCTATGATATGAAGAAGAAGATACTGGCATCTCTATTGAGTTAGAAGACTCATCGCGGGAGAGCCACTATTCACACAATGGCTATCATACTTCTCGTTAAAATCATTCACTGATGAAGCACATAACAACTTCTGACGATCCATTTACAAAACAAAAACATCTAATTCTAGCACTCTTGCTAACCACACTCTTACACAATTTCCACTGTTGACACTTTGTTCTCTTCCTTCCTGCCATGAACTGAATAACCTTCAGTTCCAATCCCATAAAAATCCTTTAATAGCTTACGTGTTTCAATGATGTCTCCTATTTTCGATTATCAGCTAGTTTTTGAAGTGCACAGACCAACAGTCTATTCTTATAGGGAACATTCCATAGATCTGCCATAACCTACTTACGGCGATTTTCTATTACTCTTCCCAGTTTGGCATCGTTAGCAAACAAATGAATACTTCCTGTTAAATCATTTCCTATATCAGAGGTACACCACTAGTCACTTACCTTCCCTTAGACTCAACTTCTCCATAAATAATTCTTTAATATCTG
Source organism: Typopeltis vanoorti (assembly GCF_054136105.1). Taxonomy (NCBI): domain Eukaryota; kingdom Metazoa; phylum Arthropoda; class Arachnida; order Uropygi; family Thelyphonidae; genus Typopeltis; species Typopeltis vanoorti. The sequence continues at coordinate 26,091,711 of NC_143556.1, read as the reverse complement.
TCCATCAGCCACACTTTAATCCAAATTATAAGAATTATGTCCATCTAGATTTGCTCCAATTTATGCAATAGAGTTCTATGTAGAATCTTTTCAAATTCTTATGCGAACACTCGTAATATCACTGAGTATTCGTTTCCCTTATTCAACTTCATTGTCATTTAATTATAAAAAGTAAGCTAATATTCCTATCCACCCAGTCTTGAATTCTGTCTTTCATTCAATACCTTAACCACCATCACGGAGATACTGAGTGACCTATCATTTGCTACCTCTTTCGTAGCCTTATTTATTGAGTGGGACTATTTTGCCCTCCTTCCATGCCATTCGCACCTTCCCAGTACTGAAATTTAAATTAAAGAGCTTGGTCAGATGAGCTGATAATTCCCTTGCACATTTTCGTAATACGCAGGCCCATATCAAATCTCATATCTGTGTTATCATTATAGCTCTATGTTAGAGAATTTTTGTTGAATATCATCTAATTTCCCATTTTATCTTCTATATTTTAACGATAGTTTTGCCATGAGTATTTTAAGAATTTTTACAATTTTGAATGTTGAATAGTTAAGAGCGGAACACACACACACACACACACACGCACGCACGCACGCATGCACACACACACACCACCAACAACAACAATAACAACAAATTGTCAAACTATGCCTGGAAAATGGCATTCTATCATAATGCCTGTTTCAAACTCCATCAGTTGCCTTCTCGCAGCAATTTTCCCCTCACACAGTTGCACTGAATTGGGGAGAATCGTATTCCTTCACTTTTCACCATCTACGATCACGTGACCTGTTACATGGCACGAAGCACCTTGCCCATGGGGGATATCCATTCCAAGCAGTGTACAGCATATGGGAAATTTTAATGTTTATTTTTGAAAATTGCATATAGTAGTATTTTTCTCTAAATAATCAATAAAGATATTAACAAAATCTTCAATAGATCACCGGAAGAGAGAACATCCAAAGTTCAATGCTAATCACTGACTAGCGGACTTTTGCTTACCCTTTTTTTCGACCGGTTTGGTAGACAGCAACCACGTCAGCTAACGGATTTTATTCATGGAGTAGGCAAGGCTGTTTTAGCCCTATCTCACATTTGAAGACTGAGTGGGCAGTTTAATCTGCAGGTGGTAGCCAATCAGTGATAACTGGCCCAAGGCTATCACTAAATTAAGTGGCACTCAGTGATGAGACGGCTAATAAATGCTGCCATCTCATGGTCCCTAACCCTAACATAATATTTTTAATGTTTGAAATAGTGTGGATTTTACAGGCGATTTTCTTGAGTTTAAGGGGGAAAACCAACTTTCTGGGAGGAAAATCCGCTTCACAAAACCATATTATACCTTTATAGAGTGTCATATTCACATCCGTCCAGTCTTGAATTCAGTCTTTCATGAAACTGAAAATTTCATAGAAAGACTTTCACGTAATTACGAGGCTCTCTTCGGGCGATCTAGCTCAGTGAAAGGCACGTGCGATTTCCACTGAGCGACACAGGTGAGTACACAAACACACGCAGACATATATTCATACGCTATCTACTAATAATTGTGCGGACACTTTAGGAGTTTACAACTGACATCAGCAGACAAACCCTAACATCGGGTATGTCCATCTTTGGCTTTGATCCCTTCTTGAACTTTTTGAAGGAGGATTTCCACCAATTTGAGGTGAAATCAGATGGAATTTGTCTCCATTCCGCCATCAAAGCAGCGACAGGTCGAGGACATGCTGCTCTGGACTGCAGTCCCCGCTCTAATTCGTCCCACAGTGTCCTATGGGCGTTGAGGTCAGAACTCTGCACAGGCCGGGGCAGTCGTTTAACACAATCTGCATGCCATTCCATAACAGCCGCAGCTTTATGGCATAGGGAATTGTTGTTTTGATAGTAACTCGAGTCCGTTCCATAAAAGTTCCATAGTGTGGACAGCACCTGATAATCCAGAATATCCAGATACCTTCAAGTACAGAATTTCAGGCTGTCTTCATGAAACCACGGATAACGACCAGTGGACCCACCCACACCAGCTGAAATCACCCCACATAATTACTTTTACACCACCAAACTTTACTATGGTGACAAGCGTTCACCAGACTGTCTCCACATGCACACCTTACCATCAGACTGAAAGGATGTGAATCTTAATTCTTCGCTCCAGAATATCATGTTCCACTGTTAACTCTTCAGGTCACATGCTCTTTGTACCAGGAAAGACGAGCAGAGTTGTTTTGGTTGTGTTGTTACGCTGGCATGCAACTGCTCTTCTGTGGAAACCCAGTAAATGGAGTTCTTTTCATATAGTATTAATTCTCACCATGATGATACTGGCACTCTTGAACTCATCAATGATGGTCTGTGTCGATTTTTGCATACCAACCGTTTTAACACCCTCCTTTCCTGTCAGTCAATTCCGGCGGCCGCCCTCGGTGTTTTCCTACACTAGTGATGCCAGAACGTCTCAATTTGTTAATCACATCGGCAACCGTTGTTATTGCATGTTCCAGGTGAGTGGCAAGCACATATGAATATGCCACCAATGTGTAATCCCATGTTTGCACCTCTCTCGAAGTCACTCAATTCACGTCTTGCTGCCATAACACCTGTATTGAACTGCTACGATGAAATTCTGCTTCGTACTATCTGTACACCGGTTGTTATCTTATGAAAAACCTGGAATGTTCCATAACTTCAAATAATAGTGGTGTCCAGACAATTATTGGGACATAATGTGTGTGTGTGTGTGTGTGTGTGTGTGTGTGTGTGTGTGTGTGTGTGTGTGTGTGTGTGTGTGTGTGTGTGTGTGTGTGTGTGTGTGTGTGTGTGTGTGTGTGTGTGTGTGTGTGTGTGTGTGTGTGTTATTAGCAAGGGATGCATTGTGCCATATAACGAGTCATGTGGTGCATATTTATGCTCCCAAGTCAGTGCAACTGTTTTCGGGTTAAATCGTTGTGAGATGGTTAGACGCCATGTTGCAGGTCTATCTGTTCAGCAAATTGGGCTATCCCAGTATCCCAGGTCAACAACCAGTGATTCCATGCTGCTCACTGAAACGTAGGGAGTCAACTACAAGTGTTACACGCAGTGGAGTTCCAGACATCGACATGGAAGAGGAAACTATATAAAACCATTCAGAACGAAGGCTTATAACATGGGTTTCAAAGGTAGGACCATAATATACAAACGTCGCATTACCCGAACAAATATTCAGAGTCATCTTCAGTGGTGTAAAAAGCATGCACAGTGGAATGTGCAAGCATGGAAAGCATGTGTTCCATAACACAGCTTTCCATCACGTGGAAAGCTGTGTTATGGAACGAAGAATAACGCTACACCTTCTCCAAGCATAAGGACGAGTGTAGATGTGACGGATACCCGGTGAACTTCATTTACCAGAGTGCGTAACCCCAATTATAAAACACGGAGGTTGAGGTGTCATTGTATGGTCCTGTTTTCGTAGTATGGCTTGGCTTCTGTCCTATGTTTCTTGTACCGAATATTAAACTCCGAGAAGGATCCAAACATTCTCTTGTGATGTAACTGACCATTGTCTCTTTCAGTAAGACAATGCACTGTGGCATAGTTTTCTGCTCTAACTGCGTGATTTCTGGATAAGCGAACGTCACTACAATTTATTGGCTTCCAGACGGCCCTGAACTCAATCCTTTTGAACATCTGTGGTCTGAACTGCAACGTTGGGTTAGCTCAAAGGACATCCGCCCCACAATATCCCATGACCTCATCGCATGTCTACAGAAAAAAATGGTCGATAATTTCCATTGATCGCTATTATACGTTCGTGGAAAATATGTCCCGCAGGATTTCTACAGTCAACGCAGCGAAAGGAGATCGTACATCTTATTAAAGTGGGCTCAATGGCCATTTGTCACTCATACTCTGGTGTCTGCTGACTTCTTTCCAAGCAATGTATATATAGCAGAGCTTAAATTAATCCAAGAACTCATATTATAGAAAAATTTTAATTTCGCAAGATAATAAATACAAAAATTAAACTCCAAATTTACCAAGTAATTTACATGTGCTCCTCTGTTCCTAATAATTTCAATAATTCACTTAGGCATGGACTCTTCTATAGTAGAACTTTTTCTTATTTTTGCATCGCGAAACCTTTGTTTTATAATTGATTGTATTAAGTTATTCTTTGTATCACAATTTAATTTTCCAAGTCTCTTTTTCACTGTGGCCACAAATGTTCTATTGCGTTAATGTCAGGAGAGAGTTACCTGGCCACTGAAGTAATTGGATGATGTGATTCTTGAGGAACTTTTTCACTTTTCTTTTCTTTTTTTTTTTTTTTTGAAGTGTGGTATGGAGCTAGTTCCTGTTCGAAGATGAGTTCTTTGTCTTTTTGGATCTGTGGAACCACTCTTTATTCCAATATTTTTATGTATTGGTCATTTTTCATCATACCATCAACAAGTACGAATGATCCTGGACTATCATGTGAAAAACAATTTTTTAGTTGGGTGTTTAGCAGCTTGTTGAAAGTGAGCAGAGGAAGTCTTCTCAGTCGCTGATTTGCGAATATTCTCTCTCCTAGGACAAAGAAAGAACCATCATCCGACAATATTACTCTCTTCTACTTCTCAACAATCCAATCTTTGTACACTTTTACCCATTGAAGCCTCTTTTTCTGCATAGCCTTCGCTAACAGTTGTTTCTTTTTTAATCTGTGGGCACCCTTCCATTCTTGCAACAATCTTCGATGGACTGTCATGTCAGAAACTTTTATCCCACTAGCTGAAATTATTCTATTTATGTCTACAGCAGATAATCTTGTATTTCCCTAACTAGTAAGCGATCTTGGGAAGGTGTAAAGGTGTAGTTTTTCTCTTTCACTCACATTTTCCTTTTCTGTCTGGAAAAAAGGTACCTGTTTTCCTAAACCTCTTTAAAATTGCATGAACAGCACTCAAACGGACATCACAATTGGCAATTTGTCTTTGAGTCATGGATATGCCCTGAAAAAAAGTATATATTTTTAAACGCTTGGAGATGTATCCATTTTATAGCTTCACAAAATGGGGAAAAAAAAAACACTACGAATTTCGACTTGTTTGCCCTATTAAAACGTACAACAATATTAATAAACATCGTAGAGAAATGATGCAGCACTCAACACACAATACTCAACCAGAATAGCGAATTAAAACCAAAGCCGACAATAGCAATTCAAAACCAAAATTATTATGAACTGAAACTATAACCGAAAGAACACAAAAAAAATAGAGGAAAATTCGGTTTATATATATATATATATATATATATATATATATATATATATATATATATATATATATATATATATATATATATATATATATATATATATATATATATATATATATATATATATATATATATATATATATATATATATATATATATATATATATAAAGGTTTAATGACTATTACCGAGAGAAAAGATGACAAGATATATTTAAAAAAGATACTACTAGTTTACTAGTTTCGTTACATGAACATCCTCAGGTATCACAATCAAAGAAGTATATAAAAAAAAATTACAGAGACTTAAAATTGTACTAACAGAACAAGTATAAAAAACAGTAGCGTGTTTGAAAAACACGCTACTGTTTTTGACTTGCCTTCCCCTTTTTAGACCTCAAACTTACCAGATGTGCTGAGAGCATTAAAATCTCAATTTTTAGAAAGCCTACTCATACTGACAGATACCTTCATGCTTCCTGTCACTATCCCCCACAAAAATGTGGTATTATTTCTACTTTAGCCCACCGAGCCAAATCATTACTTACAGAAGAAACAGAAATTGAAAATGAACTCCGTTTTCTTAAAAAAACGTTTATTAACAATGGTTTCTCTCCAAAGAAAATTGACAAATTTCTTTCCCCCAGGCACTCAACTACTTCTGAAGATCCCTATTCCCTAAGAGCCTTCATCTCCTTGCCTTACATCAGCTCTCTTTCACCAAAACTAGCCAAGATTCTCAAGAAATTCAACTTCAAAACGTGCTTCACTACGCTTCCAAAACTTCGTTCATTACTTAGCAAACATAAACAGAAACATCTTCCTACTCAGTTTCCAGGAGTGTACAAGATTTTGTGTGATTGTGGAAAGCCATACTATGGACAGACTGCTAAATCCATCCTTCTACGTTTGGATGAACACCGTAGAGATATCTCCTATAACAGGACTAGCTAGCGCTCTCTCTAGCCACGTTCTCTTTTCAGCTAACTCAGACGAAGGCCGCCAGCACATTGTAAACTGGACTCAAACTGCTAACATCCATGTGTGCTACGATGAACTCGAAAGAAAGATTGTTGAATCTAGGGAAATTTCTCTAGAATCCTCTCATATCAACAACAGCCTGAGTTACAATCTCTCTGACGCACACGTTGCTTCTGTTCAGTACTGGCGCATTCGCGACAGCGCGTAATATTCGTTTGTTTGGAACTCATACTTGCATTTTATTCAAACACGCTACTGTTTTTTATACTTGTTCTGTTAGTACAATTTTAAGTCTCTGTAATTTTTTTATATACTTCTTTAATTGTAATACCTGAGGATGTTCATGTAACGAAACTAGTAAACTAGTAGTATCTTTTTTAAATATATCTTGTCATCTTTTCTCTCGGTAATAGTCATTAAACCTTTTTTTATAATATTCCAACCGAGTAAAAATGAATTTTGAAAAAAAAAAATATATATATATACAGGGTGTTCGGGATAAATTTGACATATTTATAATTAATTATATTTTTCCGTAAGTTACATGTATTAACACACACTTCTCTTCATTTAAAAGTTTGGACCCTTCTTCATTCATATACAAGATGTCAGAAAGGATGGATAGCTGGAACCCACCTGAATCATGGAAGAGAATAACTTGTATCATGATGATTCGTGCCCGCCATCAAAATAAGGATATTACGACTGCTGCCCAATGCTCCCTGAATACAGTAAAAACAATCAGGCATGAACTAGAGACTTGCAATGGTGACTACGAGGATGTAGCAAGAAGAAAGATCCCTAGCAGACGATCTGATTGCGTTCGTACAGCAGAATTCCTCGCAAATCTGCAGGAACAGGTGTTGAAGAACCCTGGCATTGGAATTCGGGCTTTGTTCGTGGAGTTGCTAACTGTAGTCAAGCCCTGGATAACAAGGGTAGCCAATGGTAGGCCGTATGTATGGCAGCAGGATTCGGCCCCTTGCCACACCTCTGGGAAAAGTCAAAAATGGTTGTCTGAAAATTTCTACGACTTCACCAGTCCAAATGTTTGGCCTCCAAACTCCCCAGACCTTAACCCCATGGATTATTTTGTATGGGGCGCAGTTGAAAAAGACACCAATCGCACTTCCAGTAATACAAAAGCCCAGTTAATGGATAAAATTAAAACAGTTTTGCGGCCCTTCCCAGGGAGACTGTAGCATCAGCTTGTTCGAGGTTCCGAAGCAGAATTGAAGCTGTGATCGATGCTAATGGTGGTTATTTTGAGTAAATCTTGTTGATAGTATTGTAATTAACTCTGCCTGTAATGTTTTTTTGTCAATTCATTAAATTTAATAGATACAAAGAAGATTTTCTTTTTCCTTACGAAACTGTCAAATTTATCCCGAACACCCTGTATATACATACACACACATTAATTTCTAGCAGAACTAGAAGTTAACAGTTCCTTTCCTTTTTTTAATGTAAAAATCTAAAAATCTCCATCTATAGAAAGCCTTTACATCTCATCAGAAATCTTCACTCACAATCCATCATTATCCACCTCAAAAGGTTTGTATTATTTCTACTGTCGGAATACTTAAGCATATTTTCTCATCAGCGATCGCCAAAGTATTAAAGTTGATTTTTTTGAGGAATGGTTATCCTAAACAGTCGATTTCTGAACTCTTGTTCAATCCGCCTACACACCTTCACGAAGAGAGTAATGATGTGAAAGGTTATATCACCATTCCGTATATCAGCTCTAAAGAAATTTGCAAATATCTTCAAAAATTATAAGAATCGTACATTATTAACCAACTTTCGAAAGTTTCGACCAGTTAAACCCATACATAACCTTTTAGAAGTAGCCGAGTGCATACCATGTTTGTAGTGGCTGTAATTTCACAGATTATGGACAAACAGAAAAATCAATTGAGTTGTATCGAAGAACATTTCAGATCACCTGTTGTAAAACTAAGGCTATGGGAATATCAGTCATGTGTTTAATCCTTCTGATCCAATTAACCATCAGTGCACTATACACCAGTAAACTTGGAAAAGTCTGAAATTATTTACAAAAGTTCTGATGAACTTGAAAGAAAAATCTTAGAATCCACGGAAATTGCACTAAAGCCTGTTCACCTTAATGTAAACTTAAGCCAAAAGCTTTCTGATTGTTATTCCTCTGTCACCAATGCAGCCAGACCGCTAATCATTCTGATGTGAGTAATCCATTAAAAATTTTAGAATTTTGGTGATGTACAATACCAAAGTGATCTTTTTATGTATCTTTTTGTTGTAGTTGTTGTTGTTGTTGTATGCACCCGATGAAAGCTCCTAGAAATACTAAACTAATAATGCCTTTAAAAAATAAATTGGTTATTTTCTAATCTATAAAATATAAAATAGATCAGCCTAATCCATATACCTTCTATTCCTTTTTAGGGATTCGGCGATGAGAGATAGCTGGCCCATTGTCACTAATATAAGCGGCAACTGATGAAGACACTGTCAAAAAAAGTGCTGGCATCTCTTGGTATTTAACTCTTATGCAATATTTTTAATGTGAGAAATGGCGGGGGGTTCTAAAATTGATTTTCTTGAGTTTATTGGATGAAATACTCGCGTTCCACGGATGATCTGGAAGACATGCAATAGCAAATTAGTATAACGAATAACAGGTGGAGTAATTATTATAGGAGACTTTAAATATGGAGATATAGGCTGAAAGGAGGAAACAGGATATGGCAGGAAGGAAATCGAATTTATACACTTGATGAGAGATAATTACTTGAAGCACATATGATGGGTCGATTAGGGGTATGAGACTATTGGACATGGTAATAGGATCACAATGCATAAACCTAGTTGGTCACATTGCCTCTAATTGGTGAATGTGACAATGCGGTCTAAACTTAGGAGATTGTAAAACATGGAGAATATGCTGTAAGAAAGGGTATATGTGAAATTAAAAGACAAGTGATTTTGACAAACTGAGAAGGAAGCTTAAATTTGTGCCCATGGCATAAAACACTGCAAGGCTAGAATGTGAGCAGTGCATGGGAGGTAGTAAGGTGATGAGGAAGCAGAATTAAATTGTATACCTAACGTAAGGAGGTTTAATCAGGTAGGAATGAGATGCATGAGTAATATCATTAAGCATGAGCTGCAGAAGAAGAAAATGTGTGGAGGGTATATAAGAAGAAAGATGACGAGAAAACTCATGAACAGTACAAGGTTCAGGCAAGAAAGGTGACCACTTCGCAAGGAATAAAAAATCAGATTTCGAGAAGAATCTAGCAGTGCAGGTCAAAGGAAATCCCAAAGTTCTTTCGTTACGTGAAAAGTAAGAGAAACAATGAATATGGAAAAATAACCTTAATGAGTGCTAATGATAGCGAGGTGAGAGAAACAAATAAAACAGTTGAGTTACTGATCGACCACTTTGGAAGAGTATATGTGACATATATTACAGGAGTAGCATATGCTATACGAATAATTGGCCGCATACCCTTGCTATTTGATATTATGGAACATTGTTAATATCAGAAATTCCTGTGTATAGATAATAGGAAGCAGTATTTCTTCGTAGCAGAAATAATAAATAATAATAGTGAGATACATATTCCTCCAGTTTATACCAGCTACAAATACTTGATTTGTTACATGGGTGATTGCATATTCCCCATGGGAATGTTTGTTGACTTTTTTCAAAGTGGGAAGTGTTTCATTTTTTATATATGAAAGTGTGAAGAACTGGAATTACTTAATTACGGTGGAAGTTTTTAGATTGATTATCTAAGAATATAAGAGAATTATAGTTAGGGTATAGAAATCTCATATATCTTGCTGCTGATAAAAAGATTAATGCAGCCAAGAGACGAATAAATCACGAATATTTATAGTTATAAATTATGTACTCACCCTTCTATGTAAATGAATTTGTGTGTGTGTGTGTGTGTGTGATACACTTTTTTAAAAATGCTGTATTAAGCACATATATGAAATTTTTTTTTTTTTTACAATGGTATTGCAGCTAATTTCCATCCTTAAGCATCAGATAACTGGCCCAACCATATCAACAATATTTAATAGGCATGAAGCAGGAAGAGTACTACAGACCACTGCTACTTTATTCAGGCACCTAACGATACTTTATCTATTACTTGAGTTTTGAACTTAAAAAAAAATATAGGGGAAAACCACCCTACTTACCTGTGCCAGAGATCGATTCAGTCATCAATCCTCGAAGAAATCATAGAAGTGGTTCATGTAGTCAGTGAATAGAATCAAGCTTACAAAAGTCTTTCTTTAGGTGACCAAGTACAAAGTTTTTTTTTTTAAATAACGAAACCTGGTGAGATCTTAATTAAAAGAAACACATGTATTAACCATAATGAAAATTATTAAATGTAAATATTTCATCCTAAGTATCTTAGGACATAATCGGTACAGTAGTTTAAACAATAATAGGAATAACATACAGTTAGGGCGCATGATTACAATAGAATCTCATTAAACATGCGTAACATGTTACAGAAGTAAAAAACAAAAAAAAATAATTATTATTTTACACAATTTTGTATGACAATTTCCCATACTTTAGGAATAGTAAGAACGTGGTTGCGGTTTAAATTTGATCTGTGTAGCAGGGATTCAGAACTTTCTTTATATAAACGTTCATGTTTATATAAAGATCTATGTAAAAGTTTAGACTTTTCCCAATGGATCCTATGGCTTAGATTTTCAATCCGTGTTGACAGAGGCCAGATTTTTACGGTTTAAAAAGACGAATGTGGTCTTGATGTTCCGAGATGCGTTTCTGAACAGACCTACCTGTCTGTCCAAATTTGCATGAGCATGGAATCTCATAAACGCCAGGCAACATCGAAGGTGAGAGTTTGTCCTTAGGAGAAGGTAACAAGTTGTAAATTTAGTTGATAGGTTTGTAAGTAGTGGCAAAATTGTATTTCTTCATAATTTAAGAAAGACGTTCGGAGATGCCTTTGACATAAGGTATGGGGAATCCTATGGACTTCTTGTCTGGTTTGATGTGTGGGAAAGTGACTGATGATTTTTTGAGTTGTTTTAGGATTATATCCATTTAGGATGGCTGTATTTTTGATTATTTGTAATTTTGAATTACAAAATATATAATTTTGTTTATAATTCAAAAATTAATATAATTCAAATTTAAAATGAATGTAATTTTGACATTCAACTGTCAAAAAGTGACTTGTTAATCATCTTCGACATTGTCTCCCTCACGAACATTCTCCATAAAGAAACAATAGAATTACTAACTTAAAAATTTCCGTCTGATATAGTTGAATTATTCAAGTTTGTTATTTCATCAGGTTACTTCACATGGAAAGGTCAAATTTACAAGCAAGAAGAAGGAACAGCAATGGGATCTCATTATCCCGAACATGAATTACAACTGTTTTTTAGATAAAATTAATGTAGATAAGAATAACGCGTTATTCCCGCTTCCTATGCAGGGTCGACGTGTTGCTTAGATGTGACTTCTTGTTAGTACTACTCCCAACCGACCTGTCGCCTGGTCTGCCGCTAGGGGGTATATGTTTTTGACCGTAGAGGCGTATGTTCATGGGGCCTGCTTGCGGGATGAAAAACGCCAGATAAACTGGCGGAAAAAACCCTACTGTCCGTGCCCAAGACCGGCTAACTTGGCTATGCCTGAGGAAGATCCTCAAATTCCTCACGTCTACGACGGGAATCGAACCTGGGACATTCCTTCCCCAGGCATATGGTTGCGAATATATAGTCATTCAAATTAATGTGTGTGTGTGTGTGTGTGTGTGTGTGTGTGTGTGTGTGTGTGTGTGTGTGTGTGTGTGTGTGTGTGTGTGTGTGTGTGTGTGTGTGTGTGTGTGTGTGTGTGTAGGAAGATTGATTTACTGCACATTTTTAATGCACATTTAAAAAAAATTGAAAACGACTAGAAACCCAGAAAAGTGAAAAAAAAGTTTAATAGCACAACTAGTTGCAGCTTGTATCAGTCTTCTTCAGGTGCACATTAAAAATAAATAACCAGTAAAAACATAGAGGAAATAACCAACACGAAACGTTTGTGTATATACAGTAAAACCCCTTTTTTACACTTTTCAGGGGACTGATGGAAAAAAGTGTAAAAAGCAGGAAATGTAAAAATACATTTAAAAAAAGGCTAAAAGATGACTTACTGCTAGTATGTGAGTCTACATACTAGATTACAAAATTTAATAACTGAAAATAAATGAATTTACAATTACTTACATTTATCTATTTAAAAAATCTTTAATTGTTGATTGTTTTTGCTTTTCGTTTTTTTTTTTTTTTTTGACATAGCCCCAGATTGCTTTGCATTGGGTTCAATGCTTGACCTGTTTTTTACTATCGTGTTCAAAGAGAACATGGAGAGTCTAAGATCTTTTGCTTAATGCTCACATGTTCCGGCATGCCAATCTACACGTCGCAGAATTGCTATCTTTTCTTCTACCGAAATACATTTTCTGTCTTTTTTCTCCATAATCCACCACCGCAACTTGAAAGCAACTTTCACACGCTAAATTAAGTAGCAGAAATTCTGCAATATCAATTCGTACTGTGATTTAAAAATCACGTTATCGCTCATCACTACATTATTGCTGCAAGAGTGCAAGTCACTGTGATAGCAGAAACGAAACCACATCCGAAAGCAACGCTATCTGGGAACAGAAATGCGCAGATTTCTTCAGAAATGGACTCGAAAATCAGTATTGTCACCCGAGAAAAAAACGCAAATCACGGGAAATAACGTCCACATCAAGTTGTTAATAGCGGGAAAACAATATATCGTAAGAATAGGTCTTAAGATGGGACCAACGGAAAATGACGTAAATCGCAGGAACGTAAACACGGGGTTTTACTGTATTTCAAAGTTGACGCATTGAAGTCTGCGCATTGAAAACTGTTCTCTCGTTGCCTTCATTGTTGGGCGTATGCATGAGAATAGGTTGAGAATGATTTCTTTAGATTCTATTATCTTACTTTCTAATTCATCGTAGCAACGGAAAATGCTATTAGAATTGTCCCATAGAACTGTATAGCTAAGGTTTTCTTCATTAGATTGGCCGAGAACAGAACATGACTAGACAGAGCACTGGCTTGCGTCCTCGCGTAACTGACGTCTCTCTTATGTTCTTCAATGTGTAACTCGATCGATTTCTCTGTTTGGCCAAAGTATGGTATATCACAGTTGCAGAAAATCTGGTAAACACTGGATATTTAAGATTGTGATATCTATGTTTCGGACGGCTCGGTAAGGAGCGGATTTTCGGAAGAGGTTTAAATAAAGTTCTTATGTTGTATTTCCTAAGAACCTTGACCAATTTGGGTGAGACAGAGCTTATGTATGGTATAGAAATGTTATCTTTCACACTGTTGGTCTCTTCATTATGGCGAGCGGGCGGATTTAATAGGAATTCGTTAATTGTTTATTGTGAACAACCATTCAGTTGAAAAGTGGTCCTGAGAAAATTGAGTTATTTATTAAGTTCTATCTCATCATCATCATTATCTACGATCCGTCAGCGGCCACTGACGGATCGTAGATAATGGAAAATCTCACAGGAAAATCGTAGAGGCGGAAAATCTCACATTCTTCCAAAAAGAGTACATTTGTCTGAAGAATAAGGAAATAATGTTTCACCTAAAGAATTTTACCGAACTGATTAAGATCGTGTAAGATTTTAAAAATGGCATGGTTTCCTCTATTGACATGTCTGAAGCACTGTTCTTAACTTAAGCTTCATTCATCTTACTTCTGATAAGACAAAATTAATGATACTCAGAAATTCATTAAACGAGCTGAATAATATTTTGCGACCCATCATATACTGTATATGTGTATATACAGTATGTAGTTTACTGAATAAATTAAATTCGTAATTCCTGTCTTTACAGGTATTTACATCTGATATTCTATTGGTACCTAATATCAGGCAATGGGCTGCACTAAGAACATATTTTGTGTGCGTGCGTGCGTGTGTGTGTGTGTGTGTGTGTGTGTGTGTGTGTGTGTGTGTGTGTGTGTGTGTGTGTGTGTGTGTGTGTGTGTGTGTGTGTGTGTGTGTTACTCAAATTGAATAAGCAATGATTACATTTCTGCGTTTATATACGAGGTGTAACGAGATGTGTGTGTGTGTGTTACTCAAATTGAATAAGCAATGATTACATTTCTGCGTTTATATACGAGGTGTAACGAGATGTGTGTGTGTGTGTGTGTGTATATAGCATCATACATTTCAGCAAGGAAATGTGCTTCGCATTAGGGGAAAATTCTAAGGAAAGTGATCAGAGCTTACTCCACCTTTACAACGAGTTGCCTAGTGTTGCACTAGGTGCAGCCGCAAACTTGACTTAGTTGTCTGTTTGCTTACTTGGGAAAAAAGGATTAAAAACTATAGCTTATAAAATTGCTTGGTATCTTTAACATATATATAGGATTTAATATATTATTTAATTCTTCGAATATTTCACACTAATTTCTATAGCTTGGTTTTCTGTCTGGACTGCTCGAATGCCATATTTAATTTTTTTTCCCCCATTATTTTTTTTATTCTTCCAAGGGTTTGTACTGGGATAATCTTTTGGGAAATGCATATCTAAAGCATATGACACACTCACGCATAAAACTCTATTACAAAACTAACTTGTTGTAATAAGTGGGCCTCCCCATATTTGGTATCAAATTAACTTTCTGCAGAGAATTACCTGTGAAATAGTGTATAGTCAGTGGCGGATTAAGGGGCAGGATGACCGGGAACCAGTCTGGAGCGCGCCCCACGTTTTGGAAAAACTAAGGCCGGCATTAAGGCCTTAGGGTCTGCGTTCCTTCCAAAAATAATGAAAATAATGATTCGCAAAATAAATCCCGCACTACAATCAGTATTGTACTACGAGATTATATTTCCTAACTATTTGAATTCTGTAACTTGTTTTATTGTTAAGCATAATTTTGACATCTTGAATGGTGTTTCCACATATTGTCATAGCTTTTGTTTTTGTTTCAGATATTTTCATTTAAAATTTTTTTGCTATTTTATTTAGATGGTTAGTTGCAATTTGGAGTTTATCTTCTGAATTTGAAGTTAGTACTTGATCATCTGCATAAAGTATTGTATTTAGCTATTTATTATTTGTTAGTTTAATTACATATTGGACAGTTGTTTTCCATTCTTTTAGGATTCTGTTTATATAAATGTTGAATAGGATTGGGGATAAGCCGCAACCTTGTCTTACTCCTTTATTTATACTTATAGGTTCTGATAATGTTCATCTGTAAATTTCATGCAATTTTTGTTTCTCTGTATAGACGTTTTATTGCTTTTATTAATTTAGGAGGTATTCTTGTAAAATTTCCAGAGTAGATTTCTGTTCAAGTTATCACATGCCTTTTTGTAGTCAATAAATAACAGAAAAGTGGTCAGGTTAAATTCTTTTCTTTTTTCTATGATCTGTTGCATTGTGAAAGAGGCATCTGTGCATCCTCTGCCGATTCTAAAACCACACTGTTCTTCTTCTAAACAATTTTCTGTATATTTAATAAGTCTGTTCTTTAAGATGTTTGCATATATAATAGTTTAGATGTTGTTATTAAGAGAGTAATGCCTCTGTAATTTCCACATTTATCCTTGGCATCTATTTTTGAATATTTATTACTACTCCAGTTTCCCACTCTTTTGGGATCTTTTGATATTTCCAGATATTATTGAAGAGTTTAAGTAGGGTTTTCTTTTAAGTTATTGGCTGCATATTTAAAGAGCTCAACGCATATTCCATCCAGGCCCTGCCGTTTTCTATTTCTTGAGTTTTTTTAATTCTTTTTCTAATTCTTCCATTACTCTTTCTTCTGTACTTTCCTGTATATAGGTATCTTCAGATTTGTGAGTTTTGTCATTGTTTTGTATTTCTTGTTTTTCGTTCCACAATATTTTATAGTATTTTATCCAATTCTCTTTGGAAATTAGATTATTTCTTGATTGGTCATTTTCTGTTGTTTGTAGTTGCCTAAAAATGTTAAAACCTATTCTTTGTGGTCCAGTGATACCCTGCTCTAATGATTTAACATATATACTCCTTTCTCTGCGTATATATACTTCTGGAAAGCTTTCTGACTTCAGCCCGTAATTTCTTATATTGTATATAGTCAGTAGTGCTTTTATTTTGCAGATAGATTTTAAAAGTCTGTTTTTTCCTTTCGATTAATTCCTTTAAGTCATCATTCCAAGTTCTGAGCCATTTTTTGTTTTTCCTTGATTTGTATCCTAAACTTTCTTCTGCTGCTTTTAGTAGATTTTCCTTTATATTTTTCCAGTTAGTTTCAATATTTTTTGTGGTTGGTTTTATTTTATCTCTTATTCTGCTTTTATATAAGTTTCGAATACTCTCCTGTTCTATTAGGTGAATTTTAAATTATTTATTAGATGTTGGTTCGTTATCTTTTTTCTTTTGAAGTATGTGGTTCTTTCTATGAATTCAAATCTGCTTTCAACTAACATGTGATCGCTATCAATTTCACTCTCTTTAAAAAAAAAACTCTTGTATCCATGATATTATTATTTAGTTTGTTATTAATAATAATGTAATCTATTATTGATTTTCTTCCTCTTGCTTACCATATGTGCTTATGTATATTTTTATGCTTGAAGAAAGTATTGCTGATTTTTAGATTGTTAAATATGCAGAAATCTCTTAATAAAATTCCATTGTTATTGATTACTGATTCTCCCTCTGATCCAATGGATCTTGTTATTAGGTTACTTCCCACTCTAGAGTTGAAATCTCCCATCAAGATTGTTGCTTCATTTTTATTTGTTTCATCAATATATTCCTGAAGTTTTCCATAAAATTCTTCTGTCTCTTCCTCTTTTCCATCTACTGGTGCATAAATTCCGAAA
Source organism: Typopeltis vanoorti (assembly GCF_054136105.1). Lineage (NCBI taxonomy): Eukaryota > Metazoa > Arthropoda > Arachnida > Uropygi > Thelyphonidae > Typopeltis > Typopeltis vanoorti. Next base: position 26,074,536 of record NC_143556.1, on the reverse strand, counting down.
ATATTGAATGCTTGATATATAATTTTCATTCTAACTTTGATTATTTTCTCTGATATCCAAGTATAATCTAAAATTTTGTTTTTCCATTTATTATTAACTCAAATTGCAACTCCAGATGAAGCTCATTTGTCTTCTGAAACTCCAAAGTAGATCATGGCATTGTCTTCCAGAATTTTAGATCCCTTCTTTTTCTGTCTTGTCTCAGTTATTGATACTATATCAATGTTTCTATTTTTTTTATTCAAGCATTTTATTCTGGTAATCTTCAGAGTTGAGGATGACTGTTGCATTGCCTTTATCCGCAGGAAGGATTATTATATATCTGTTGTTTTTTAAACTTTTAATAGCTTTGCATTATGTTGAAGTAATGTTATCTGCAGGTGGTCTTGCGTTATTGATAATAAAGGCAATGCAACAGTCATCCTGAATTCTGAAGTTTACCAGAATAAAATGCTAGAATTATTACATAATGATACCTACTCAATACTCGAGAGCGATCCAACTCGTGAACTTCAAAATCGTACAAACAACTTATTAAAAACAACTGAATTATCCCGAAACGTTCGCTTCTCTACGCTCTCTCCATCCGTTAATTTCTTGCATATATGGTGTTCCTAAAATCCATAAAGAGAACACCCCATTACGCCCAATTGTAGAAGGTATCAATTCTCCGACGTATAACCTTTCAAAATATCTTGCCAAATACCTAAAACGTTTTTCAGGCAAGTCACCATCCTTTATCAAGAACACTACAGAATTTTTTACTTACATCAAGGATATTACAGTTAATGAAGATGACATCATGGCTAGCTTGGACATAACTTCTTTGTTCACTAATGTCCCAACAGATGAAGTCCTAACATTACTCAAGGACAAGTTATCAAAAAAAAAATGTTAGCATTGCTCACAAATTGCATCAGGTCCGGTTACTTCAAATTTCAAGATAATATATACAGACAAAATCATGGACTGGCTATGGGTAGTCCTTTATCCCCTGTACTCGCAAATATTTACTTAGAGGATTTTGAAACCAAAGCTATCTCTTCCTTTATTTTAACACCTAAAGTTTGGAATCGCTATGTAGATGATGTCTTCATTATTTGGAGCCATAGACATGATTCCCTTATGGTTTTCCTCGAACATCTCAATAGCCGACATCAAAGTATTAAGTTTACTGCCGAGCTTGAAACGGATAATTCCTTGCCTTTTCTTGATGTCAAACTGACTCGCTCTTCTGGTAAACTAAAAATATCGATATATAGAAAGCCCACACATACCAACAGATATCTGCACAGTCAGTCTAATCATTTCCATCCTCATAAACTTGGAATAATTTCCACCTTGGGACATAGAGCCTGTTCTCTTCTGGATGACCCAAATGAACTGCTTACAGAAATAAACCATCTGAAAACTTCTTTCGAAGTTAATGGATATTCCAAGAGAATCATTGAAAAATTCCTTCTTAATCCTCCTAGATATCACTCAGAAGAAACAAATAGATTCAAAGGCAATATATCTATTCCTTACATAAGTACTGTTTCACATAAATTAGCAAAAGTTCTAAGAAAATACAATATCAGAACCTAATTCACTCCACTTCTAAAGATCCGTTTCTTAATAAGCCACCCGAAACCATTTCATCATCAACTCAAATACCCTGGTGTATATAAAATATTGTGTGATTGTGATATTCCTTATTTTGGACAGACAGACAAATCTGTCGAATTGCGTATGGAAGAACACATGAGGGACATTACTTACAAGAGAGAGCGAGCCAGTGCATTATCCAGTCATATCCTTTTCTCGGTTAATCCTAATGATGAAAAAAACCAAAGTCACAAAGTCTGCTGGGAAAAATCTACTAACATCTTCCGTTGCAATGATGAACTAGAGAGAAAAATCGTGGAAACTAGAGAAATCATCTTCAATCTTGTTCATCTAAATAATAACTTGCGCTACAACCTCCCAGATTGTCATTCAGCTGTAATCATGTACTGGCGTTCACGAGATGCTACTAGCACGCACTTTCCCAACAATACAACTAACGAAAGAACAGTTTTAAATACAACTGCAACGATTTAGTGTCAATTATGTATAGAGACTCTCTATGATGTTCATAATTTATTTAAGCTTCAGTGTTTTAGTGTTTTTTCTTTCTTTTATAATCTCACCTGATGAAGGCTGTTATGCCGAAACTAGTCAAAAAAAAAAAAAAAAAAATCGAAAATTTCTCGCCCGGGGACACACGAAGTCTGTCCCCGGGCGAGAAATTTTCTTGCTCTGGTACTGCGTATAGTGATATAATGGCCACATAGCCTATAAGGTCGGATATGGCACTATCTTTATGTAACCAATGTAAATCTATTTACATATATATATATATATATATAATATATATATATTAAGTTGAACGAATCTGGCAAAAGAAAACGAAAGTTGTTCCCATAATAATAGGTGCTTTAGGCGCCATTCCTAAAACATTGAAAAAACATCTAGAAGCACTCGAGTTAGATGGATAAAAAATTGGGCAGCTGCAAAAGGCCGCTTTGTTCGGCACAGCTTTCTCTTTCAGAAAGTATTTCCACAACTCATAGGCCCTTGGGTAGAGTCCGAATTAGTGGAATATAACCAGTCTTTTTTTTTGGACTGAGGAAGCAAATCAAGCTTTGATGAATATTATATATATATATATATATATATATGAAAAACCTTTAATGACTAATACCGAGAGATAAAAGATGACAAGATATATTTAAAAAGATACTACTAGTTTACTAGTTTCGTTGAATAGATCAACATCCTCAGGTATCACAAACAAAGAAATATAAAAAAAAATAATTACAGAGACTTAAAATTGTAATAATCAGAACAAGTATGAAAAATTTTTTATACTTGTTCTGTTATTACAATTTTAAGTCTCTGTAATTATTTTTTTATATATTTCTTTGATGATCTATTCAACGAAACTAGTAGTATCTTTTTAAATATATCTTGTCATCTTTTTATCTCTCGGTATCAGTCATTAAAGGTTTTTCATAATATTCCAATCGAGTAAAAATGAATTCTGAAAAAAAAAATTTTAAAAAAATAATATATATACAGTATATATATATACTGTATATATATATATTTTTTTTTTTTTTCAGAATTCATACAGTCATTAAACCTTTATATATATATATATATATATATATATATTTTTTTTTTTTTTTTTTTTTTTTTTTTGACTGTCAATTGCGTGTGTTCTGGCCGATTTTCTTGGTCATAGAATGAAAAACTCTGTCTCTCCGGTATGAAACCGGCTCACTTTAATTTGAAAAACCACCGATAAATGCTCTTTCATCCTAGACGGAATTCAAACCAAGGGCTTTGGTGGAATTCTTTGATCTAAGGCTCGTAAAGTTACCAGTTATCTGTGGAGTCCTACAAGGCATTCGACCAATTATTGGTTCATTCGCTAATTGTGATGTTGATCTTATAATATTAACTGGCTACTTTTGATAGTCAGAATCGTCCAATACAATAAATGACGCAACTATAGTATCAACTCAAACTTAAGAAGGAATTTCCAAGGAAACTCACAATACGACAAACCTCTTTGCTTACTACTCACCCAAAATTTCATTCACTTTAATTCTGGTAAGACAAAACAATCTGCTAACACATTTTATTCCCTCTGGGAAGTAGGCAAGGCCGTTTAAAATTATGTGAGTATTGGAGACTAAGGGAGTAGGTTAAGTTTCCACCGGTAGCCAATGAAAAATAGCTTTCCATAACCTGTGACTTATTATAAACAGAATCCGTCGAAGTGCTGCATCTTGTCGTCCCTAACCCTAATATAATATATATTGTTTGTATGTAGTAGTGAAGGTTCTACATTCCATTTTCTCTATGAAACAAAAAACCCGAGTTTCCGGTTGGGAAAATCCCACTTGGCCGAGCCCTTGATCGACTAACTCGGAACCCGGATCAAGAAAGAAAAACATTTACTCTAGTCGACTACTAGATTCGATTCCATAAAGAAAATTCTGAACAATAACAAGACAGCTTTTACAGATCAGCTTTAGTTACCATGTACATAGAAACTAAATAAATAGAATATATATACAAGGCATTATGGAAAAACAAATCAAGATATACTATCACAATGTACCAATTCTATGTAGGCTGAAAACCGAAGTTTTTTTTCCCTTTAATGTGTTCTAAGTATGAAAGATAATGTCTATTAAACCCAGTGGTTCTAAACGAATAAGTTCCTTGGCCCTATACAAAATAACCAATTGCATTTACCTTTGGATGTTTTCCGGGGAAGCTCAAAACCTCCCCGTCCGTTTCATCACACGTTGGTAATCAGGCGACTGATATGGACTTTATATACACATTCAAAACTCTAAACAATTGTTGAATAATAACACAATAATATAGGCATAATCACCGTAAAGGGAGAAAAGTCACAAAACAGAAAAATTTTCCTACAAAATAATCAATTGTATTTATCTTTGAATGCGATCCACTTGTCTAGTGCCCAGCAAGTCAGCAAATCTTTCCTTTCGTTCCGCGTATTAATATTGTCGCATTGCAACTGATGGGAATTATGTGTTTCTGAATTCGTTACAGACCGCTTTCTCTTCAGAAACTACACATCACAAACTGTCATTGCAAACTCGCTTTGTATTATCACTGTTATCTGAGCTATTTTTCCGTTTAAAGAAGGTACCAAGGTACTTATCCATAGTTGAAATACTGTATTTACTCGAAAATAATTCGCTCTCGCATATAACTCGCACGCCTGATTTTACTTTTCGAAAAAAGAAATTAAAAAGTTTCGCACATACCTCGCACATGAATAAAAGCTCAAACACGTCAACGTCGGGGCGATAGTAACTTGCTCTCGTTGTAAACAACACGACCTTCCCAATAGCCACTATACTGCAGAGGAGAGAAAAACAAGTATTTTTATTATGTCACTGAATAAAGTACAAGCATTCTGTGTAATATATTTCTCAATAAATAGTGCAATTAGAGACAACTGGGATAAAAACGACACTAATGAATGAATCATATGTCTTCTCATACAGAAACTATACTGTATAGACTCAAGCAAAACCATATGCTCAATCTGGCAAACACAGTATCTAACTAAAAACTATAGTTATTAATCAGATGTGTGTGAGGTCGCTCGGCAGCAATAAAATTCAACCGAACGTGTTAAAATTCGTAAACATGTTAAAACTAAGAAATATATATATATATATTGAATTTGTTATGACAGTTTCACATATTATTGGAATTTGGTTGAAGAGAGTTAGCATTTCAACTCAATTGTCGGATTGCTTTTATCTTTCAGTCACATGATCTTTTGTTAATACTGCACTAATCATATGCACATTTTAATACCCTGCCATTGCTGTCTGTTTCGCGTTAAGCTTAATTACTGTAAAGGGAGAAAAGTCACCAAAAAAATGTTCCGGTGCATAAAAAGTTCGGGAGTCGGTCTCCGGAGGTCCCCGGCTGAATTTAACTGCTGATTAAACCTAATGTCCGTTTGTACTACACTGCGTGTGGTACAAACGGACATTAGGTTTAATCAGCGGTTATTTTTTAAAATCAGCTAGCCCCTTTTTAATTCCTCATAGGGATAAACGACGCTGTTTTAGCTCTATCTTGTTTTTAGAGACTAAGGAGCAGTCAATCGCTTCTGCAGCCAATCAGAGATAGCTAATTTTAAGCAGCAACTGGTGAAGAGAGGCAAACAAGCGCCATCATCTTGTGATTCCTCACTCCCAACTCAGTATATTTCGTGAAATAGTACAGTTAATTTTCTTGAGTAGAATTTTTACATAATTTTTAATTATTATTTATTTTTTCGTATTTTATTATATTTAACATTAATATTATTACAATGCTAAATAATATAAAACTGATATCGTCAATACCACGTGGGAACATAAAATACAGCAGCAACACATGTCCCTATGCTGTCATGCTGAAATATTATTTAGATGCTGTAGGAGTTAAATAGAATAAGGTGGGTGTTAAATGGATGAATATCATCATCAAGCTGGAGCTGCAAAAATGAAACAATTGTATTGGAAATTTAAGCAGAAGGTGACCTGCAGGCACATGAACAGTACAAGGCACAGGCCAGAGGGTAACTAGTGTGGTAAGAAAGGCAAAAGCAGATTATGAAAAGAAGTTAGCAATGCAGGCTAAAGAGAATTCCAAATAGTTCTTTAGTGCTGCAAGTAAAAGAAAGAATTTATATGGTAGAATGATTTTAAGGAATGCCTATAGTAGGGAGGTAACTGAATCAGTCGAAATAGTAGAATTACTAAGTGAACACTTTGAAAGAGTATGTTGTCCAGGTGAAATGAAGGTGCATAGCATATTACATAACCTTAATGTGAATACAGCTCTGGGATTGGATGGTATACCAACTCGTTTATTGAAGAGGCGAGGGAATTGTCAGCGCACTTGACAATATCGTTTAAACTATTGTCTCAGCTCTGGGTTAGACCGAGGGGTGGAAAGAGGGGAAAACAGTTCCATTGCATAAAGAAGGCTCCAAGACTGATGTAGCAAATTATCGAACCGATCAGCACATCAGGATTTGTTGGTAAAGTATTAAAGAAGTTGGTCAAAAGCAAAATACAGGAAAGGATAGATTTAAATGGGATAATGTATGTGGGCAGCATGGTTTTGTAAAGGGCAGGTCATGATATCTGAGTAATTTGTTGACGTTTTAGAATACACTGACAGCTGAGTTGGACAAAAGTAATGAGCTTAAAGTGATACTTGGACTTTGCAAAGGCCTTTGACATGATATCACATGTAATTCTAATCAGCAAACTGCAGCACCTGAGGATGGATATAGGGTTGATGAGATGGGTAGGAGAGTGAATGGAGTTGATGGAGCGATATCAGAGAGTAGTTTATTTAGGAGTGGCGTCTAAAAGAAGGCCTGTGACTAATGACGTGCTGCAGGTTCTCTTCTTCCACCTCTACTGTTTAATTTGTTCATTAACGATATGGGAAAGTATCTGAGAGGAATGCAAAGTTGGGTAGAGCAACAGTTAATACAGATGATGTCAACATTTTACAGGATGATATGGATAGATTGGCAGACTGGGCAAAGGAGAATTCTCCATCCAGTCTCCTATCCATCTCACCAACCTCATATCCATCCTCAGGTGCTGCAATTTACTGATTAGAATTACATGTGGTATCATGTCAAAGGACTTTGCAAAGTCCAAGTATCACTTTGAATTCATTACCTTTGTCCAACTCAGCTGTCGTAAGGTTATGCATTTTGGGGGGAAAATACCAGCAGTATACCACATCGGTGGAATTACAATGAATAGAAATGCAAGATTTCGATTCTTTATTCTAGTTATGTTAACAAGTGTACCATCTGAAAACCGAAACTGCACACCTAACGAACTGCATTATGGTATTTACGCATTCCAGTTCTATAACATACCACATTCACATGTGTGTGTGCTTTCATCTCTTACTGCATTTTTGTGGTACAATTTCAAATCTAACCAATGCCATGCATTATAAGCATAACACAAGCTCTTCGTGTGTAGAGGCTTAAGTGCTGTGAGGACATCATGTTGGAGGCTTAATGGAATGTATACAGCACTCAGAAAGGATTAACATAGGTTTAATACTTCCTATATTTCGTCCTAGTCAATAGGATCGGGGATTACAAAAACAACTAATGTAACATGAACACAAATATTATACAATATTAAGCCCAACCACGTGGGTGACACTAAAGTCCTATCTAGATAGAGTGCCCTCTAAGGGCGGTTGTAGGTGGCCTGGAATGTAAGGTGGGACTTCTGGTGATGAGTGTTTCCCAAATCTTCGGAAGCTTAATGCAACACCGTATTTATTGAGATTTGGTTGATTTCTGAAAGCTACTGCTGCTTCTAAGAATAGTGTCTCTTTCTTGAATTTGCTGTGGTGGAACATGGTGGTTTTCATCCAAGAGTCCCTGTGGGTGGTGTCCAAGATATGATCAGCCAAGCCTGACTGACCATGGTTGTGTTTACAGATGTAAGACTTGTGTTCCTCCAGGTGGATTGATGCTGATCTGCCTGTCTGTCCAAAGTATGCCGGCTTACAGGAACAGGGTACTTTGTAAAGTCCAGGCAGAGAGAGAGGGGTGGGAGCTGATCTTTAATAGAACGGATAAGGGTAGCAAGTTTGAGATTGATGGGGCTTATATGCTGTGTGTAGGTTGTACTTTTTTGGAATCTTGGCTATATGATTCTTGCCAATAGCCAAGAATCTCACCCCCTCTTGCCAATTTTTATATGGAAGATTTCGAAAAACGAGCCATAGACTCAACCCCACTCAAACCTTCTATCTGGCTAAGATATGTAGATGATGTGGTCTCTATTTGGCCTCATGGCACAGACACGTTAGACTCCTTCTTCAGTCATCTCAACAGCCTACATCCAAGAATTCGGATTACTATGGAAAAGGAAAAGAACAATTGTTTACCCTTCCTAGACACCTTAGTTACACGCCTGCTTAATGGTACACTTGCCTTCACTGTATACAAAAAATCCCCCCCCACACACACAGGCAGATACATTCACAAACTCTCTCACCACCACCACCACCCCTCTCAACAATATGGCATTATTAAAACTCTTACCAAGAGAGCCCACAATCTTTGTTCCAGTGGAACCGCCCTCACTACTGAGCTTAACGACATACACTTTCCTCTCCAATGGCTACAGCGATCACAGTATCAAAAAAAAAAAAAATCAGTTCCTCCTCCATTCCCCATCCTTCTTGTCAACAAAAGTTTAAAAATGCCATCACCATACCCTACATCCGAAAAAATAGCCAAGATTCTAAAAAAGGAACAACCTACACACAGCATATAAGCCCCACCTCAAACTTTCTACCCTTATCCGTTCTACTAAAGATCAGCTCGCGTCTCTCTCTCTCTCTCTCTCTCTCTCTCTGCCTGGAGTTTACAAAGTACCCTGTTCCTGTAAGCTGGCATACTTTGGACAGACAGTCAAATCAGCATCCATCCGCCTGGAGGAACACAAATCTTACATCTCTTAACGCAACTATGGTCAGTCAGGCTTAGTTGACAATGTCTTGGACACCACCCACAGGGTCTCTTGGAAGAAAACTACCATGCTCCACCACAGCAAATTCATGAAAGAGATACTATTCTTAGAAGCAGCAGCAGCAGCTGTCAGATATCAACCAAATCTCAATAAATACGGTTGCATTAAGCTCCCGAAGATTTGGGAAACACTCGTCACCAGAGGTCCCATCTTACATTCCAGACCACCTACAACCGCCCTTAGAGGGCGCTTCACCTAGATAGGCTTTACTGTCACCCACGTGGTTGGGCTTAATATTGTATAATATTTGTGTTCATGTTACATTAGTTGTTTTTGTAATCCCCGATCCTAGTGACTAGGACGAAATATAAGAAGTATTAAACCTATGTTAATCCTTTCTGAGTTCTGTATACATTCCATTAAGCCTCCAACGTGATAACACAAGCTCTAAGAAGCAATCTGATCCATTATACCTTCATCAAGCTTGAATATTTAAGCAAGTGATTCAAATTATTGTAACAGCAGTATTCTAAATACGTATAAATTATTTTTTAAGTTGAAGTCTAGTGGCCGAATGGAGGAATTTTTTTCCGATTTAGTCGGTCTCTGGCACTGGCAAGTAGAAACTTGGGTTTTTCCTCCATTAAAATCAGCTAACGCCTTTTTATTTCCGTATAGGGAGTGGGCGAGTCCATTCAGCCCTATCTAACTTTTGGAGACTGAGTGGGTAGTTCAATCTCCACTGGTACCCAATCAGAGATAGCTGGCCTAAGGCTACCACTAATTAAGCGACACGCAGTGAAAAGAGTCGACTCAACAACTGCCGCCTTCTCGTGGTCCCAACCCTAACACAATGTGATTAATGTCTGAAATAATGTGGGTTCTACAGTCGATTTTCTTGAGTTTACCGGACGATAAACCCAAGTTTTCGGGGGAAAAAATTCGCTTGCCCGTGCCAAAGATCGACTAACTCGGAAATCGGTCGAAAAAAGGCTTAGAAAAATTTCCTCTAGTCGACGACTAGATTCAGAACAAAGTCTTCCTTCGTGTGGTTAAATCGCTTGGTGTGCAAACATCACATTTACTGAGCTACACAGGCTCTTATTTCGTCCATTAAACTCAAGAAAATCAACCTTAGAGCCTATACTATTTCAAACAGGAACATATCATTTTAGCGTTAGGTACTATCAGATGGCAACACATTTTTTCCCCAGTCTCTTCATCGATTGCAGCTTATAATTAGTGATAATCTTGGATTAGTGATCTCTGATTGGGTTTCTCTGGAGTTTGAACTGCCTACGCTACAAAAGGTAGATAGGGTTAAGAAACGCCCTCGCCTACTCCCTATCAGGGAATAAAACTCATTATCTGATTCATATTGTTCTCAAAAATCCAAAAAAAAAAAAAATTAACTAACGCCTTTTTGGTCCCGAATTGGGAGAAAGCAAGTTCGTTGTAGCACTATCTAACTTTTGGAGACTGATTGGGTAGTTCAATCTCAATTGGTAGCTAATCAGAGAAAACCGGCCCAAGGCTTTCACTAATTTTCAGTACACAGTAAAGAAGGCAGCTAGCAACTTCCGCCATTTCGTGGTCCCTAACACTTACACAACGGCCGATTTTCTTGTGTTTACGGGATGAAAAATCCGACTTTTCGGTGAGAAAAAACCCGCTTTCCCGTTCAAGAGATCGACTATCTCGGGAACCGGTAGAAAAAGGCAAAGAAAATGTTCTTCTAGTCGGAGACTAGATTCGAATCCAAGTCTTTTGCTATGCGTCGTAGGGTGCAAACGCCACTTCTACTAAGGCTTAAAAATAGTAGATATCACTTGTAAAATGCGCCTCAGTCCCAAATAACGTCATCTCAACTCCATTTTTGGAGTTGAGATGACGTTATTTATAGGAGGCTCAGATGGAATATAGAGCATACAATTATTGGAAATGTCTTGGAGGAGGGTGAAGAGTTAAGAGATCTGAGAGTGATTTTGAATGTACCTAAAATGTTGGGGACACATTACTAAACTTGTGAGTTTTGGAATGATCTGAAGAACTCCAACTTGTATAATTGAGGATATTATGGTTCCATTGTACAAGACTTTGGTGAGGTTACATATGATTTAATGTGTACAGATTTGGTTGCCTGGTATTCAAATAATGATCTTGTGGACTCTAATATCGATATAACAAAAATAAACAATAAGATATATTGGAAAGAGTCCAGAGACTATTGATTAAGGTGGTTTATGAAATGTTGGATATAAAGAGAGATTGAGAAAATGCAATTTGCAGAAACTGGTGGATAGGAGGAGGGGTGCAAATTGTCTGAAAGTGTGGTGAGTGTGGAGACAATGAATATATTTAAAGCGAAGTAGGATAAACTATGTGTGACAGTGATTCCTCTGGCGATGAGTCTTTGGACTCCATGGAGGTCTGATGATGATTATAGTTAAAATAATAATAATAATAATAATAATAACTGTATCCTTACAGTTTTTGTTATTTATTTATAATTTTATTTTTACTACGATAAAGAGCCAAGAGGCTATTTTCCCGGCAGCATAAATTAAGTTAAGGGGATAAAATTCCCTCATTATTATCAAGCCGGTATGCGAAACTCGGAGATCGAAATCTAAGAGTTTCATGTTAAAGAACTATCGGCGAGTCCAGGCGAAAGTCATCAACTGGGTAGTACAACACTAAGGCAACTCGTTGCGAACGTGAAGCAAGCTCCGTCACTATCCTTAATATTTTCTCAAAATGTAAAACGCAGCTCCTAGGAGATGTATTTCTGTTTTACATTATGAGGAGAGGTCACTACCCAGATCGGTTTCGACCTTTATTGAGGTCTCATCAGTGAGTAGGTAGACCTGTAATACCAAGATTAAGTGAACCGAACTTACATATACCCCTACTAACGAATTGCCAGAGCTGTGTACCCATATATTATTATATTATTATTACTACTACGATAAAGAGCCAAGAGGCTATTTTTCCGGTGGAGTAAATTATAAGAAAGAAGTGAGCAAAGGAGCAAGAGAGATCACCTTTGCAACGAGTTGCCCTAGTGGTACTACCCAGATGATGACTTTCGCCTGGACTCGCCGATAGTTCTTCGGCATGAAACTCTTAGATTTCGATCTCCTAGTTTCGTATACCGGCTTGAAAATAATGAGGGATGTTTATCCCCTTACCTTAATTTACGCCGCCGAAAAAATAGCTTCTTGGCTCTTTATCATAGTAATAATAATATAATAATATATGGGTACACTGCTCTGGCAATTCGTTAGTAGGGGTATATGTAAGTTCGGTTCACTTAAACCTTGGTATTCCAGGTCTACCTACTCACTGATGAGCCCTCAATAAAGGTCGAAACCGGTCTGGGTAGTGACCTCTCCTTATAATGTAAAACAGTAATACATCTTCTAGGAGCTGCGTTTTACATTATGAGAAAATATTAAGGATGGTGACGGAGCTTGCTTCACGTTTGCAACGAGTTGCCCTAGTGTTGTACTACCCAGTTGATGACTTTCGCCTGGACTCGCCGATAGTTCTTCAACATGAAACTCTTAGATTTTGATCTCCGAGTTTCGTATACCTGCTTGAAAATAATGAGGGATTTTAATCCCCTTAACTTAGATTTTATTTTATTTTATTTATTTATTTTTTATTTTTTTCTACGGTTTTAAAATAAAAGCTGCGCACCTGAAAGGGGGCTATATTTTAATGGTTGTCTGTTTGACGCTCTCGTTCTCGTCCACGCGATTTCCTGTTTTTAACTTGAATACAGTGATTCTTATTCATTAATATGGAATTGGATTTTATGTTGCATTCTCAGGGATAAACCTTTAGATAAATGCAACCATTTTTAATTCTGTATGTATATATATATCAAAGCGGTTAATTTAATGTAAAAACAGTAGTCACAGCATATCAGTTTTCGATAGAACCAGGTGAGTGTTAATTGCAAATAGGTGTTTTCGAATTGAAGTATTAGAGAGAGAAAGAAAAATCAACGCTTTGTTCCCTGTATTATATATAGTGTGTACGTGTGTGTATATATATATATATACATACATACATACATATAAACTGTGTGTATGTATGCATACACACATATATATATAGATATATACACATATACCCACGTATACATAGTTTATAAGCTCTGCAACCAGAGAGGATGATTATCATATAATATCCTGACAAACTCATGTATGTATATATATATATACACACACACACATATACATGGTTTATTAGCTCTGCAACCAGAGAGGATGATTATTATATAATATCCTGACACGTTATAGATAAACCTGAATGTTATAAAAGATCAGTTTCAGATTGTAGCTTTATTATCTCACGGAGACGGTTTTTAATTCACTTACCTACAATAAACTTGAAATTGTTATTTTTAACCATATAGTGGCTAAGGAGTCACTATAAACTTAGTCAATTTTATGTATCTAATAAGTTTTGAAAAAAAAATAATGGTATTTTCCATTATAAAGTGAAATCCGGCAGACTTCGTTTGAATGCATCCTAGTCATTTTTATGTATCTAATAAATTTTGAAAAAAAAAAAAAAATCTGGTATTTTCCATTATAATGTGAAATCCGGCAGATTTCGTTTGCATGCATCCTAGTCTCAACACTACATCATGGAGCTACATGTAAGTTAATCACACCTCCATCACATGGAGGGGAAGAGGTGAGGCTCCAACAGATGATTACAGTCAGGTACAGTATTAGCTTAAATATCAGAGAGTGAATCAGATATTCCGAATGCAGTGTTCTTCATTTTCAAAATTCACATAATTTCCTGGAGCATATTCATTATTCCAGAAATTATGAAATGGCTTGCCATTTTAAAATAAAAGAATTGCTTTATGTTGCTTTTCATGATTAAACTTTCAAAATGAGTATTTTCATAGCTGCCACTTTTTACTCAAATGCCTTCACAAAATCATCATGTAGCCATTTATTTTATCCAGCTCAGCTGTTACTCTATTATAAAAAGTTAGTCAATTACTAATGCCGACCCTTTACAAAGCCTTACAGTATCATAGTTTTATCTACCCATTCATGAATTTTATTTTTTACCAATTTTTCTAGTACTTTTACCACCATGTCTGAGATACTGATTGGTCTATAATTTGCTACTGCAGTCTTAGAACCCCACTTATACAAGGGAATTCTTTTACTCTCTTGCCACTCTACCAGAACTTTGACTTGAAGAGCCTAGTCAAAGGCATTGACAGTTCCCTTGCACATTCTCGCAAAACCCTACCTGATATCCCATCTAATCCCACAGCTGTATTTATGTTGAAATTCTGCAATATCCTAACAACCTCCAATTCATCCACCTCTGTTCCCAGTGTTAAAGCAGTAATAGGGTGTTATACCCTTGCAAAGTGGTCACTCAGTAACTCAACTATTTTATCCTCTTCTATCACCTCATGACCATCATGATTCGTTAATGACATATCTTCAATAGTCAATCTTCTTCTTCTTCTTTGCCACATAACGAAAGAACTCTTTGGGATTTCCTTCGTTCTGCTCAGCTAGATTCTTCTTATAATCTGATTTTGCCTTCCTTGCTATGTTGGTTATCTCTTGCCTGAGCCTTGCACTCTTCATGCGTTTTGCCACCCTCCAGAGCATTTTATTTTTCTGCAGCTCATGCTTAATGATATTACTCATTAATTATATAATTTCATAGCTGTCACTTTTTTACTGAAAAATAAAAAGATTGTGGATATCAGTTTATTTTAAAGTTTCCATAAGGAACAAACACTGCTCGTGTGGTAGAGTGAGAGAGGATATGTTATTCCACATTGCTCAAGTGTTTAGTGATGTTTTGAGTATTGTTTAAATAACATGAGTAATTTTATTATGTAGAAGATTATTTTATATATGACCTTGCCATCCTTAAATTTTTATTATTATTATTATTATTATTTTTTTTTATTATTATTGTTGTGGGCAAACCAGTAGGTTGGGAAATTATGATAGTGTTTCTCCCTCTCTAAAACATATGAAGAACATCCCTTTCCCAATCTGCTAACTGAGTGGATATCAATATACTGGTCACAGATTCAATCTCACTGGCTTGCATGAATGTAAATGTCCTTAGGTGAGAGACTAGTCTCATTTCCTAGTGCAAGACCATGTATAATCTTGCTTATTGGAGTCTTGAAGCAGCTCAAAAAAGGTTGCATGTTTGTTCCTTAGTGTTCTGAATAATCCTATTCTCTCCATGGTGCTATTGTGTTACAACTGTATTTTTTTATTATGGGGATTGCAGATAGGTGTTTTCGAATTGAAATATGTGGAGATAGAGATATAGACTGGAAGGAAGATCACATGGCAGGAAGGAAATAGAATTTATACACTTGCTAAGACTTAATTACTTAAGGCAGCATGTGATTGTAAGAGGACTAGGGGTGGGAGGGTATTGGACCTGGTCATAGGATCAGAAGAACAATCTATAACCAAGGTGACATTACCTCCAATTTGAAAGTGACCATGCAGTCTTGACTTGGAAGATTGTAAAACATGAGAAATATTCTATCAAGAAGGGGTATTTGTGGAACTAAGAGGCAGGCAACTCATTGAGTTGCCTCAGTGTAGCACTACCAAATGGGTCAGGTGTTGCACTATCCAGGTATTTGCTTATGCTTGGACTCGCCGAACTTTATATAGTTTCTTATTTGGCTATGAAACAATATGGAATGTAATATTCCTTAACTTAAATAAGTTCATGTCGCCAAATTGAAGCCTTTGGCTCTTCATATACTTAATAATATTATATTATTTTGTAATTAACAAACATATTTACACGTTACATATATATACATTAAAATAAAGTATATGAAATTCAAAACAAAATTTTTATTTTAAATTTATCAATTCATATTATAGTTATGTGCAATACCATGCAAATATTATATTATACTTTCTCTATCATAATTTATAACTTTTTTCCAAATTCTTTGGTCAGCTTCATCATAATGTCTACATTTGTGCTGATGTTGAAAACCTGCTACTGCTCTTTCATAATCAACATCATATGTTTTTTGAATTTTTTGTGGTCCATTTATAAAAATCCATAAATTTGGATGGCTTGTGCTGCTGCCAAAGCTCAATTGCAATTTTCGATAACAGGTTTCCTCAAAATTATTTGTCTTATTGTTCTTTGGTACACAGACCAAACGTTTGAGGGAAAAATCTGTGGAGCCCTGGTTCTATTATTCCTTAGACGGCCTATGTATGTGTTCGTAAACCATTCTAAAATTGGTTCAAATTCATTGGATAAAGGATTCTCAAGTTCAGAAATAGTGTAAATAATATCTTATTCTGGAACGAAAGCAAATGAGGTGATCATTTTTGAATTTAAAGCGAATTGCGCATCAGAATTGTATCTGGTTAAAAGTTTGCATGAAGCTAAATGGTTACGAAGATTTTATACGAGATGAAAAAGCAACCATTTATGTTAGCTTGTGGAAATACTCTACATAAAGCTTGATGAATGGCAATTTCATAATCAATATTTATATTTTCGGGATCAAGTAATGGCCACATTTCATGTATCATATAAAATAATTTTGCGTATGTTTCAAGAGTGTTATTAGGTAGTAAACAGTGCAAAACGGGGAAAACAGGACCTCCATCCTTTCTAGCCAAAATAACAAAAATTTGAGCAAAAAGGGGGGACGAAAGTAAAAATGTGGCATTCACAAATAATTCATTCATGCATGCTTTGGCTCCACATTGCATAACTTTCACAACCAAAAATTAATATTGTCATTATGATATAAACGAAAATATTAACTAGCTGACTCATTTTTTGCATGGGAAATTTCAGTATAACTTTTATACAATTTCGTAATTCTACACAATAAAAATAAACTTAATTATAAGCGAGATTTTTCAAATTTTTGTTTATACCGTTCTTTTAACTCATTTCTCAAAAAAAATATTTAAATTTACCCAATAGAATTGCATATTTGATCTATTATTTTATCACCCAGATGTCCGGCACCCACTTTGCCATCACCCAGTTGACCGTGTCCCGTAGTCCCTACTCCCATATAAATTAAAGATGCCAAGAAATTATATTCTTGGTTTCATCCTTTATAAATATTGGTGCAAGCAAACAGTTTGATATTATTTTTTTTTTTTTTGTAATCCCATGAGAAATTCAGTGTTCCAAAAGCCAGTGGCAACAGGAATGAACAGATGAAGAGAAAGAAAAAAAATTCTGTGACTTTTGAGTTAAATTGTGAAAACATGTTCATTATCTACCTCGTATACCCGCATGGTATACCAGCTTGGGTCGTACTTGAAGCGGCTAAAGAATTGTCAGTGCCCTTGACCATTTTGTTTAATTTAAGTCTTGGGTCTGGGTTAGTCCCGAGGGGGTGGAAAGAAGGGAAAATGGTTCCACTGCATAAAGGAGGTTCCAAGACTGCTGTTGCAAATTACCGACCGGTCAGCATATCAGGAGTCGTTATCAAGGTCTTGGAGAAAGTAGTCGAGAGAAAAATACAGGAATGGATAGATGAAAATGGGATACTGTATGGGGGACAGCACGGTTTTGTAAAGGGTAGATCATGCCTCAGTAACTTGCTCATGTTTTATAACACAGTGACTGCTGAACTGGATAAGGGTAATGGGTTTATAGTGATACTGCTGGACCTTGCTAAGGCCTTTGACAGGATACCACATGTAATTCTAATCAGTAAACTGCAGCATATGGGGATAGCTATAGGGTTGGTGAGATGGATAGGAGGGTGGTTGATGGAGAGATATTGGAGAGTAGTTTATTCAGGAGTAGAGTCCAAAAGATGGCCAGTGACTAGTGGTGTGCCGCAGGGTTCTGTTCTTGGACCACTACTTTTCAATTTGTTCATTAACGATATAGGAAAGGACTGAGAGGAAGTGTTCACTTGTTTGCTGATGATGCAAAGTTGGGTAGAGCAATTGTGAGTGCACAGGATGTCAGAATTTTGCAGAATGATTTGGATAGTTTGGAGGACAGGGCTAGGGAAAATGGATGTCATTTTAATGTGGCAAAGTGTAAGGTTATGCATTTTGGAGTGAAAGGATTAACAGCAGTATACCACATTGGTGGAACTACTCCAGGAGATTTACGAGGCCAGGGATTTGGGAGTGTTGGTGGATAGGGAGTTGAAGTTTAGGGGGCACATTGCAAAAGTGGCTAAATCAGCTCATCAAATCACTTGGCTGCTGAAAAATACTTTAACAAGTAGGGACAAACAAGTTATTGTTCCTCTGTATTGAGCCTTGATAAGACCCCATCTTGACTATTGTGCCTAGATTTGTGTGCCAGGGTTTCTTCTTGATGGGGAGGAGGTGGAGAGGATCCAGAGGTGAGTGACCAAGATGATAGCAGGTCTATGGAATGAACCTTATGAGAACAGGTTGAAGATTTGTGGGTTGCAGAAATTTGTTGATAGGCGGAAAAGGGGTGTATGATTGAGACATTCAAATTACTGAAGGGTTTCTATAAGATTGATTCAGAGGATATTTTTGAGAACAAGACTGGTGGTGGGAGGACTAGGCAAGAGTGTGGTTAGCAAGGGTGTTAGAGCTAGGTTTTTTACTTGGAGAGTGGTAAATGAGTGGAATAAGCTGCCAGAGTCTGTTGTGGGTGCTATGACTGTGAATGAGTTCAAAGCAAAGTATGATAGATAACCGTGTGAATGTTGAATAGTTGTTCTTGACATGTTTAGCCCCCCCCCTCTCGATGAGTCTAAGGACTCCTTGGAGTTGCCCGTAATAATAATTTATTTCAGAGCGATTTGTATTTGTGACAAACATATGATCTGTACAAAGACAGCTGATCTGTACAAAGACAGCTGTTCAGTTCATTCTTTTTTGCCTTTAACACAGAAAAGAGAAAAGTGAAATTTTTGATTGCTGAGGAAGTAATTTGTAGTATGTTTTTATTGAAAAAAGAAAATGACTGTTTTTTGTGAGAAAGAAAAGAATAGTTTAAAGAAGTTGATATTATGTAAGTTTTGTTGATTTATGTAGTGTCAAGGCAAAAACAGGTGACTAATGGTGTGCTCCAAGGTTCAGTGCTAGCACTATTCATGTTTAATTTGTACATAAATGATATTGGAAATAACCTTAAAGGAAATATTCAGTTATTTGCTGATGATGCGAAATTAGGTAGAGTAATAGTTAATCAAGGCAATGGGGAGAGCTTGTAGAACGATTTAATAGGATGTATATTTATAAATGTTTAAATATATTAGTATGGGCAAAAGTTAATGGGTGTTAGTTTAATGTCGAGAAATGTAAAGTCATGCATTTTGGGATAAATAAATTACAAACCATGCATCACATAGATGGCACTGTACTTCAGGAAGTAGATGAAGCAAGAGATTTAGGGGTGGTGTAAGGAGAGTTAAAGTTTAGAGGACATATTGCTAAGGTAGTCCATAAGATTACTTGGCTATTGAAGAATACATTAACAAGTAGATATAAGGAAGTTGTTATTCCTCTTTATAAGGCCTTGATACGCCTACATCTGGATTACTGTGCTCAAGTCTGGTCCCCTGGGTTTCCTGAGGATGAGGAAGCAGTGGAGAGGATTCAGAGGTGAATGATCAAGATGTTGCGCTGCCTGTAGAATGTTCTCTATGAGGATAGATTGAAGGTGTATGGATTGCAGAAGTTGGTTGATAGGAGACTAAGGGACCAGAACAAGGAGTCATCTCTGGAAATTGAATAAAGGTGTGGTTAGCAGGAGTGTAAGGACTAGATTTTTTGCTTGGAGAGTTGTGAATGAGTGGAATGGGTTGCCAGAGTCAGTTGTGAGTGTTTTTCTGTTAAAATGTTTAAGAAGAGGTATGATAGATTGTATGGAAAGATTGTGTCTCCTGTGATGAGTCTTCTGATTCCATGGAAGTGCCCGTATAATAATAACTTTCATGGTTGAGCTTATATAAAAAATAAAACTTTTCTGGGTGTAGTTAATGGGTGGTATGTTATTTGTAATTCTGTTATTCTCAAGGATTCTTTTAATCTTTTACAAATTTCTGAATTGCAAAGAAGACATGTTTATGAAATAAGCAGATACATTGTGAATGACCTACTGCAGCTTGCACTGTGCCTATTTTAATACTATGTAAATTAGTTCAATGTTAATGACTTATCATGAGAATTATAAATTGCTCACAATTTTTTGTTGCTTTTCCATTTTCCCAACTTTCAGGGGATCATTCTTTCTTCTACTGTGCATTGAAAACGTTTTGTCTCTGTTCCATAAGATTTTCTCATTGACTGAGATATTTCTTCCTCCGATTTCCCCTATCTCTTTACCAGATGGAGATACCTGCTAAGAGCAGTCTACCTACTTCTGCAACATATGTACTGTTTCCACATCTTCCCAAAACTCAAATGACCATATCTATTTTTAAAATAATTATAATACCAGAGGCAAACTCGCTTAAAATTTTATTAGCGTAAAATTTTTGCATAAGTATCATAGGCATTGTCAGCAAGAACACAAATGGCAATTGAACTTTAGCCGACAATTCTAAAAAGCACCACCTAAGTAACTAATGTAAGATAACTAAAAAGGTCAGTAAATTTCCTTATTTAAAAATAAAATAAATAAAAATTAAACTGTATATATTTAGAAAAAATAAAGTTAGGAAAGACTAGAGCTGATTTAAAAATATCATCTCCCACAAAGGGGATGGATGTAGACCATCGGATCTGTTTAATTTAGGAGAGTGAAGTAAAGTTTCATGTTTCTTTATAAAGCCGCTCCATGAGGAACCAACTTTTATGAAGAACTGGTCATGTTCCATTGAACTCTGTCTAGTGTTGATGGCATGTTCTGCCAGTTGACTGTTCATGCTCAAGGTATTTAATATAAGATTTGTGTTCTTCTAGCTGAATAAAAGCAGATCTTCCTGTTTGTCCATATCTATGTTCAGTGCCCTTATGTTTTTTGTGTAATATACGTGTCATAATAATTGACTTAAATCTTTCATAAAATCAAGTTTTCCTCTAACAACAGTTGACCCTACTGTCACATGGAAATGAGTGCAGTTCATTCATCATGATTACTGTATCTCCACAGCAAGAAAACAACTCTTCCTCACTTCCTAGAGGTCCATGGAGAAAACCTATTCTCACTCCCTTGTGCAGTTTTCAAGGATGGCATCTTGACCTTTCTTCTTGTTCAATGTTTTTGAAACATATTCTTGGTCTCTGTCTAGTAACTACATCCGAAAAACATATGTATCTCATTCATATCACTCCCTCTTATCTGTCAGTTGCATATTATATTTCAATTATCCTATTAGCTGATGGTCCACAATCCTGATATCTTTGTTGTTGCCTTTCTACCTCTTAAAATATTTCTTTATTCCTTCAAAATCCTGATGACTAGATTAGTGAACAAAAGTCCAGAAGTGGTATGAGTAGGATTTTAGAGTACATCCTGAACTTTGTTGTCCTAATGAACTATCCTCAGCTTTATGTAATCTGCAAGTAGCTAAATATTATACTGCAGTCCATTTATAGTATGGTTGATGTAAAAGTCGAATAGTAATGGGGGGGAGGGATCCCAATGCTGAACCTCCACTTGTAACTTTTTTCCTTTTTGTTACTTCATGTGAATTCGAAACATGAAAGGATGTAAATGTTTCCACTATAACAACAGTTTAGTACTTCAGTTAGGCTAAAGTATGATTTGGTTCTTTGTCCTAAACATCCATTACAGTATAATTTCACTTGTCAACTTGATTGGATTGGAAATGTTACTATTCAGCCACTTGGCCTGGGCAGTTCTTGATACTGTCCTCTCCCATTTAATATCATGAGATTGTTGATTGATACATTTCATTATTATCCATTTGATGCATCTTTAATATCTTGCAAAATCCACAAAAATTAGTGTATTCATTCTCTGAACTATTTTCCATTTATTGTAAAATGATCACCAAAACAAGACCATCTTTTAACAAAACCAGTGGACTTGTATAAATATTACCTTTATCTCTCAGTTTTGTATGAGCCTTTACTGAAATTTCCTAAAAATTAGTCTGTAGTCATAGTCATCAAATTACTGATATGTACCCAAAGGGCAGTGTGTGCACAAGATATTATATGATAGTGCTACTTCAGAAGGATACATCATTACTAACTTCTTATCGATTGTTTTCCACCAAATTCTCTTTTCTGTCAGGATTCCATTGTCGTGTCTTATATTTTTGTCTTTTGAGGCACTTTTTACAGTATCTACACCTAGATCAGATCTTGTTCTTTTTCTGGGTCATTTTCTTGCTCTCCTGATAAAAAGTTTTGCTAAATGAGCATATACCACCTGAGATTAGCTCGACTCACACTTTCCTCCATTCTTTGATCAAGTGTTATTTAGATCTCAGATCCATAAGTTAACATTGATTTGAATATTCATTTTGTATACAGCTAGTTTAGTGTTTAGAATAATTTCTCTTTTATTCCATATAAATTTATTCAGTTGACTTCCTATCACACCAGCTTTTCTAATTCTTTTGTCTATTTCCATTCACTTAATTTTTCATCTTCACTAAAAATTGTACCTAAATAACAGAAATATTTTACTTCTCCATTTAAGACAGTTTTACTTTCAATATTATTTTCAGAGACCTTGTCTTTTTATTTTTGATTTTCATACAAAATTTATTTACAAAAGTTATTCACTTTAGTTTAAGAATCCTGCAGACTTGTAATGGATTCTGCAGATTCTGTATAATCATCTGGAGAATCCTGCAGATGATGATGATAATAATAATAATAAGAAGAGGAGGCCTGTGTAGCTCAGTGGAAGTGGCGCTTGCGTCCTCTGCGTTTGGTCGCTTGAAGTCAGACTTAAGTTCAAGTCTAGTCGCCGACTGGAGGAACTTTTTCTAAGCCTTTCTTCGACCAATTCCCGAGTTAGTCGATCTCTGGCACAGGCAAGTGGGTTTTTCCTCCCGGAAACTTGTGTTTTTTATCCCGTAAACTCAAGAAAATCGACCGTAGTACTCACGTTATTTCAGACAGTAACATTTCTTGTCAGGGTTAGGTACCAAGAGATAGCAGCACTTGTTTGCCAGACTCTTCATCGGTGGCTGCTATAATTAGTGATAGACACGTGCCAGCTATCTCTGATTGGCTACCGGTGGAGATTGAACTGCCCACTCAGTCTCCAAAAGCTAGATAGGGTATAAAGGCCTCGCCTACTCCCTATAAGGGAATAAAAGGTGTTAGCTGATTTATGATGATTTTTATAATAATCTGCAGGATTCTCCAGATGATTATGCAGAATCCATTACAAGTCTGCAGGATTCTTAAACTAAAGTGAATAACTCTTGTAAATAAGGCCTATCTTATACTATACTAATGCTATAGAGGACAGGATAATTAAAAAAAAATATTTTTAAGTGATTTGTCAGGGAAACATTGACATAGTTAACAAGATGATTGATTTAGAGATTTACAAATTAGTGGCAGTGACCAGTTGTAGCATATTTTTGTTAGGATTGTAGTCAGTAAGAGTGTTGTTAATCATTTTGATTGCTCTCTATTGAACTACATCTTGGATTTTTTAAAGATAATTTTGAGCCTCTCCAGTCATGGAAGCAGTGTTCCTTCCTTGCTGGGTAGATTGTGCATTATACAGTGTAAGCTGTTGAGGGAAACTGGTAATCTACTATTGTAAGAAGAAACCCAGTTTTTTGGATGTCATGTTTATGCCAGAACAGTTTGTAGCTATTGTCACTCAAAGAAGGGAGATGTTCTTGATTGAGAATCTGTGGAAGATTAGTGCAAAGTTACGGATGTAGCCAGTATCATTACTGTTCAGAAAGAAGAGAATTTCAAGAAGATAATTGTTATTCCTTAGCACAATTCATAAAATGTCAAATATCCAGTTCATCATTTTGTTGCTATCTGAAATGTAGTGAGGTGGTGGAATATTAAGATTCTTAATATTCCACTTCATTTTTAAGTATTTAATAGTCTGAATATTAATTCAGAATATTAATTACTTAATATATTAAATACATTTCTTCACTTCAAATCCTCTCAGTCCTCCCTCCCCATCCTTTCATGGTAGATAATTGTGATAATTTGGATTTATGACCAAAGCAAATAAGGCTCTGAGACCAATGCATTATTGTAAATTGTGTTCTTCTATAGGCCAGTTCTCCTATTTTCTGGATAAAAACCAGTTTCCAGGAGGAAAAAGCCCTGCCACCTCTTTAAGATTTTTTCTTTCAGTTGAAAATCCCTTATAAAGTTTATTGCTTCCTAAATGAGATTCAATCAGGTCTTTTTCAGTCAGGATTGCAAAGTGTTTTGCTCAAACATTTCAGTAAATTTTATGTACTGAAATGTTAAATGTACAGCAAATTGTATTGAAATTTTATTCTTGTTTTCATCCTTTACCAAAGTGTGAATAAATGACATCTTTATGGCTGGTTGTGATCCAGAGAGAATATTTCTATTTTATTTCTATCACTGCAGTTGCCTCCTCATTCTGATTTTTCGATTCCTACTATATGCACACTTACCTTTTTTTATTCCTTATGCATCTGTTTCCCACCTCTTTATACTTTTTCCATAATTTCTTCCTTTGTAACTTGAAATCCCTGGTCATCAATTTCACCTCGAATCTATTTTTTCTTTTCACTTTAGTATATAATATGGTACTGCTGTTAACAGATATTTTTTAACTACTCCCATGCACAACTGATTCCTCTTCATATTCTTCCATTTTTGTCATTGCTTTAAGCTAGCTTATGAATATCTCATAATTCCATAAATTTCTTTATTAAAATGTACTGTCAAAATTAAGATATGTGATTTATTCTTACCATTTGGGTTTAAGGATGAACAAGTAATATTCTCTGGTGATGTGACCAAATACAAAATTTCACTTGATGCTTAAGTTTTGTCCTTCAAGAATGTCTGAAATTCTTATTATCATACGTTTCCTCTTTTCAGTCTATATATTACCCTAGTTGATATTCTTCATAATGATACTGCTTTATGCTTGATAAACAAACTTGCCTATATATTTCACACTTATTTCTTCTATTTTCTCTAGCCTAGCAATACTCCCACTGATATCTTCCATTCCTTATACCTTATACTCTGAGTGCCACTGTGTTATTTTCATTCTATTTTCCATCTTGAGTGAACATACTGTTGTATCACATTTTTCCTATTGGGTCAGAAATTAAATTATAGTTTGCATGCAATTATATTCTTGTTTTCATCATTTTTCCAAGCAGAAGCAAACAATTCTGGAATTTTTCAGAGGGTACACGAGGATCAGGGGTATTGAATTTGATCATCTCATCTTCTCCTTCATGTAGCTTCCTCAGTGAGAGGGTGCAGCACCATGTCCTTCCAGTTCTCTCTGTTGGTGGCTTTCCTTTTTGTTTCTGCATAGCCATGTGATCCAGTCCATGATCTTATATCTTCAAGCCATGTCCTTTGTTTTTTGCCTCTTGATCCTTTTCCCATAATTTTTCCTTCTAAAACTGTTAATATCCTCTGTCCTGCTGAACCTCTCAGTACATGTCCTGCATCTCATCTTTCTCTGGATCATTTCCTATAATAAAGATCTCTTGTGTTCTCATTCTCTATAGGACATCTGCATTTGTCACATGTTCTGTCCATGGGATTTTCAGAGCTCTCCTATAGCGCCACATTTCAAAGGCCATTATCTGTTGCCTTACTCTCTTGAATATCCAGATCTCACTTCCATATGTGAAAATTGGCCACGCTAATGTTTTTATCATTCTTTTCTTTGTCTCGATACTCGCAGAACTTCTTAGCAGATCTTTATTTTCCAGAATGCATCTTTAGCTATGGCTGTTCTTATTTTTATTTCTTTATCTTGCTTTCCATCTGCAGTAAAGTAGGTGCCTAAATATTGATATTCTGTTGTATGTTCAATTTTCATATTGTTTATGAATATTTCTGGCTTGGATCTGCTTTCTTTTGAGATTTTCATAAATTTGGTCTTTTTTTGCATTTATATCTAATCCAAATTCTTTACTTTCAATTAGTAGCTGCAGTCATTTGATTAATTTGTTTCTGTTTTCTGCTATTAGAATGGTATCATCAGCATATCTAAGATTGTTGTATTTTATACCATTGATACTAATTCCTATTTTTTGTTTTTCAATCTTTTTCATCACTGTCTCACTATAGATATTAAATAGATTTGGTGAAAGGATTCATCCTTGTCTAACTCCTTTTTATTTTCACTACAGAAGTCTCATCGTTAAACAGCTGCATTTTCTGTTTGGTGCAAATCATTTTTATAATCTTAAGTACATGATCTTCTATGTCTAATTTATCTAATATATTGAACATTTTATTATGTTTTACCCAGTCACAAGCCTTCTGAAAGTCTATGAAGCATATGTAAATGTTCCTATTTCTTTCAAGTGATCTTTCTATTAGTATTTTTAGTTCCAGGATAGCATTAATGGTTCCCATTCCTCTTCTGAAGACTTTCTGTTGTTCACTCATTTCACCACTTAAGGCTCTTTCAATTTGTTTGTTAACAATGGTTAAAATAATTTTAGATGCATGGGATATTAGGCGTGCAGTTCTGTAATCCTTGCGATTTTGTGCATTATTTAATTGGTATGCAGATAGATGTTGTAAAAACTTCAGATAATTGTATTGCTTTATAGATGTCCTGAATGGATTCCACTAAATAGCTGTTATTATTGCCAGTCAAAACTTTCAGCAGCTCAGCTGGAATATTATCACACCCAGGAGATTTATTATTAGGAAGATTCTTAATTACGTGTTCTACCTCCTTTCTTGTGGGTAGAGTGGTATCTGTTGTTAGATTTAACTTAAGGTGTCGTGAATCATCTAACATGTTACCATTATCATCATCATCATAGAGCTCTGATAAGTACTCCATCCATCTTCCATTTATCTTTTCCTTATCAATAAGTATGTTTCCATCTTTGTCCTTGATGTCATTAGACTGTGTACGTTTTGCTTTTCCATTAAGTTCTTTCACTTTCAGGAATGCTTCTCTGGTTTTGTTCCTATTTTGTAGTTCTTCTGTCTCAGTGCACTGCCTATTTATCCAGTTTTCTTTCAGTCTTTTACATAACTGTTTGATTATTTTATCCAAAGTTTTATATCTCAACCTTTCTTCTTCATTTGCTCCTCTTTTTCATGTTCTTCTTTCATCAATAAGGTTGATTACCTCTTGAGTTATCCATGGTTTTTTCTTTCTTCTTGTTTATTGATGTGGTTTTTAGCAGATGTCATGATAGCTGCTTGTAGTCTATTCTACTGAAAGGGTTCATTTTCGTTTTGCAACTGCAGACAGCAGTTCTGAAATATTTTCATTAAATTTTGATTTTACTATCGGATTTTGTGCCATTTGCAGATCCCATTTTAGGGGTTGACTTCTTTTAAATTTTATTGTTTTCAGGCAAATATTCATCTTCATTGTGATCAGATCCATAGTCAGCACTTGGCGTCACCTTTGAGTTTTGTATTCCATTGAAGTAACGTTTACTGACTACAATATAGTCTAATTGATTTTTGTATCATCCATCCGAACTTTCCCATGTGTATCATGCTGTTGGTTTTTGCTCAAAATAAGTGTTAGTTATAATGAGACTGTGCTTGTTACAGAAATCAATTTGTCCTCCCTCATTCCGAATTCCAAGTCCAGATGGACCCCACGTGTGTAGATGTTCTCTCTGATCCAGCTTTTGCATTTCAATGCACAGAGACCGCAGATATGAGAGTTCTGAGAAAGATTAGGGGCATGAACAGATGGCATCAATGACAATATCATATTAAAAACGAGGATATTAGGAAAGAACTTGACATTGTCATCATCCAGGAATGCGTTAGCAGAGCTAATCTCAGGTGGTATGGTAACTTAAATAGAATGGGAGAGGAAAGATTAGCAAAACAAGTGTTCTCTGCCAGGTTGGCAGGAAAAAGATCCAGAGGAAGACCAAGATATTGGTGGATTGATACAGTAAAAAGTGCCTTAGAAGATAGAAATATAAGATCTGATAATGTGGAATCTTGACAGGTAACAGACTGATTTGGAGGAAAATTGTAGATAGGAAGTTAGTAATGATATAATTTTTTGTGTAGTACTATCATATCTTGTACACCCTTTGAGGGTATATATCAGGAATTTGATGATGATCTTCCACCAGTTGGTGAGAGTGACCATGAGGTGATCACTTGCAGGGTGACCAGTCATTTGAGGACATCTGTTAGAAAGGAATATATGTGGAATTATAAGGCTGGTAATTGCGAAAAGCTCAGGAAATAGCTTGTGGCAATAAATTGGAAAGAGTAACTGGATGGTAATGATATCACTGCTGCCTGGGTCCTACTCAAAAACTATTTGGTGGAGGCAATATCAGATTGTATTCCAAAGGTCAAGGGGGTAAATGGAGCAGGTGTGAAATGGATGAATCAACAGAAAAATACTCTTTGTTGGCCAACATGGATTTGTTATGCAATCTGGAAGAAGATATTATGCAGGAAGCACAAGAAAATGAGTGTTTATAACAATCAATTGCATGAAAAGTACAAAGAGCAGATGACTTGCTTGATAAAGGTGGCAGAAGTGTAGTATGAGTAGCAGTTAGCTAATCCAGCTAAAAAAAAAAAGAAAAAAAAAAGTCCTATATAATTTTTTTGATATGTGTCCATAGAAGAAAGAATGATTATGGAAGGATGGCATTGATTTGTGAAAATGGAGGAGTGATAACTGCTGGAGAGAATATAGTTGAGGTATTTCATTATTGTGAATGTTGACATCATGCAGAACTTGATTGCAGTGGGAAAGGAGGAGAAGGAACTGTTAGTAAGTGAGCAGGAAGTATATGAGGAATTGAATAAACTTGATGTAAATAAGGCTGTAGAACTTGATGCTATTTCACCCCATATTTTGAGGAAATGTTCTGGAGAGTTAACAACAGCTTTTATACATTTTTTTAACATGTATGTTGCACTGGCCCACTTTTCAGAGGAGTGGAAAGAGGGTGAAATTGTTCCAGGGAGGTGATAAGACTAGGGCTTGAATTATAGACTAGTCTTTGTGTTTGGAGTTGAGGTTAGTTAGGACCAAGATTCAGAATTGGGTTGATAACAGAAAAATACTCTTTGGTGGCCAGCATGGATTTGTTAAAGGAAGATTGTATTTTAGTAGTGACAAATGCATTGGATAAGGCTGTTGCATATACAGTGGTGTATTTAGATTTTGGAAAGATCTTTGATAAATTGCCACATGACAAGCAGGTAATTAAATTAGTACCGATGGGGCTGAACAATAGATTAATTTGCTGGATTCGAGATTGGCTGTCTGACAGATATCAACAAGTTGTCTATGGAGGAGATATCCCAGAAGAGGAAAGTTACTAGTGGTATACCCCAAAGGTCTGTTTTGGGTCCATTGTTGTTTAATTTTCATGTAAATGATATTGGGAGAGGTCTGAATGGTGATATACAGTTGTTTGCAGATGATACAAAGTTAGGGAGAGCTATCAGGAGTGGAACGGATGCTGTGGCTTTGCACCAGGATTTGAATACACTGGCCAAATGGGTAAATGACTGGGGATGTCAATTCAATGTTGCAAAATGTAAGGTTTTGAAATTTGGGAAGCAGAGATGGGATGTAGAGTACACAATCAGTGAAAATATCTTGGAAGAGATAGAGACGATAGAGATCTAGGAGTGATTGTGGACAAGGACCTAAAATTTACTGAGAAGTGTTGCTAAAATCGTGAGGACAGCATAGCGGATAATGGGAATGATTCAGAGTGCACTGACTTGTAGAAGAAAGGATGTTATGGTTTCCTTGTATAAGGCTTTGATCAGACCCCATATGGATTACTGTGCAGATTTGGTCACCTGGTTTTCAAAAAGATGAAGATGTATTTGAAAAGGTCGAGAGACTATTGACTAAGGTGGTTTCTGGAATGGTGAGACAGATCGGCAAAATGCAGTTTGCAAAATTTGGTGGATAGGAGGAGGGGAGGGGATATGATTGAGACATATAAGCTTTTAAGAGGTTATTACCATATTAATGTTGGAGAGGTTTTGCATAGAATGAGTGAAGATAGAAAGAGAACAAGAGGCTGTATAAGAAGAGTGTGAGCAAGGGGGTGAGGAGCAGGTTTTTTGCATGGAGAGTGGCGAGCGATTGGAATGCATTGCCCGAGAGTGTGGTGAGTGCAGAGACAGTGAACATATTTAAGGCACAGTATGATAAACTGTGTGTGTAACAGTGGACCTCCCATGATAAGTTTTTAACTCCGTGGAGGTTTTTTATAGTTGTAATAATAATAATTTCATCTCTTGGTGAGAAGAAGCTCACAGGACTCCCATTACATATATTAAAGGCATCTCTAAAAGTGTGACAAAAATTATGAGAAAATATAAACTCGTTGCTATCTACAAACCCATCAATCAAATTCATAATTTGCTACCTTCTCCAAAAGACAAACTCTCACCAATGATGCTACCTGGTGTATACCAAGTACTGTGTTCGTGTAACTTGTCTTACTATGGACAAACAGGAAGATCTATAAATAAACGTATCTCTGAACATCAAACATATCATCTGGCGCCTTGCACACCATTGAATCGAAAATGCTGACCACAGGATCCAGTGGCGAAATGCCAAGTTATTACATAGATCCA
Organism: Typopeltis vanoorti; assembly: GCF_054136105.1. NCBI lineage: Eukaryota > Metazoa > Arthropoda > Arachnida > Uropygi > Thelyphonidae > Typopeltis > Typopeltis vanoorti. Next base: position 26,043,701 of record NC_143556.1, on the reverse strand, counting down.
CATATAAACATGAACAGTTATATAAAGAAAGTGCTGAAGCCTTACTTCACAGACCTAATTAACCAAAATGACTGTCTCACTATTCCAAAAGTGTGGGAAATTGTTATCCTCAATTGTATTCAATAATTTATCTCCTATATTTTAATTTAAGTAATTATAATTTCAGCACCCAGTTGGTTTTAATCCATGAACATACAACTGTATACCTAGAGAGATTTTAATTTAACCATAGTCTGCGCGGTTAGCCTAGTGGCTTTGCACTTCGCAATGCCTAGGGAAAGAGTGTCCGAGGTTCGATTCCCGTTGCCGACATGAGGAGCTTAAGGATCTTCCTCAGTCATAGCCAAGTTAGCCGGTCTTGGGCATGGACAGCAGGGTTTCCCCCCCCCCCCCAAGTTTATCTGGGGTTTTTCATCCCACAAGCAGGCAAACTGACCCCGTGAATACACGGATTTACAGCCATAAATACTTAACCCCATATGATGGGACTCAACTCGCCCCAATAGGGACGGAAGAGAAAAGGGAGGGAACTCCATACGAATAAATAAATAAAAAATTTAAGCATGCACACTGTTATATTTAATGAATTTTCTGTCGGCTGCACGATTGTTAATATTTAATGAATTATCCTATATAGGCTGCGCCATTGTTATTTATAATGTGTATTATAAATAATATTTCATTTACTAACAATTATTTTTATTTTTGACTCCGAGTGTCCCTATATGTTATTATATTTGCACAAAGAGTTCACTCCAATTGGTGCAATGACTTTAACTCACTCTTTCAGAATCCAACTAATCATTGACTCAACACCAAGTACAAAATAAACACATTTAATAAAACTTAAAACAATATATATACACTTCTAGTAAAAAATACATAACTACAACTACAGATTAAATGGATCCAAGGCCTTATTTAAAAAATACAAACTTACTCTTAAGACAAAACACTTTTTCTTTCACAATCAAAAAAAATGTTCATAGTCTTATTCTCTTCCTGTTAAGGCTCTTTCCAGAAGTTACAAGGTTCTGTACTTCATTTTTTTTTAGGATCCCTTTAAAATTCTTTTTTACTGCCTCACATAAAACAAAATCAAGTTCCTTCCTACTTGAATATATCTTGGCCAGTTTATAAAAACTTAGTTTCAAGATTTCCCTTTTCTTTACTTATTCCTTTTTGAAACATATTATTTCCACTATTCCTTTTTCGGAATACAATATGAAATTTCCTTTTGACTGCCGCACACAAAAAAATCAAGTTCCTCCCAACTTGAATATTCCTCGGCCAGTTTATAAAAACTTAGTTTCAAGATTTCCTTTTTCTTTACTTATTCCTTCTTGAAACATATTATTTCCACTATTCCCTTTTCGGAATACAATATAAAATTTCCTTTAACTGCCGCACACAAAAAATCAAGTTCCTCCCAACTTGAATATTCCTCGGCCAGTGTATAAAAACTTAGTTTCAAGATTTCCTTTTTCTTCTGTACTTATTCTTTCTTGAAACATATTATTTCCACTATTCCTTTTACGGAATACTATATAAAATTTCCTTTTAACTGCCGCACACAAAAAATTATCGAGTTCCTTCTAACTTGAATATTTACCGGCCAAAACTTACAGTTTCAAGATTTCCTTTTTATTCTTTACTTATTCCTGCTTGAAACCTATTATTTTCACTATTCCCTTTTCGGAATACATTATGAAATTTCCTTCTGACTGCTGCACAAAAAAATCAAGTTCCTCCCAACTTGAATATTCCTCGGCCAGTGTTCTAAAAAACTTTCCGAACGCTCTCTTGTTTACCACTGTAACTTGGATACGCAACGCTTTTCTTTTCAGCTGTCAATCAAACATCAAGTTCACTCCGGGAGCATGCGCACTTCAACAACGTCAGAAACTACGCATTGTAAAAATATGGCTGACTCGCTGTATCCACCAGCGCTGAAGAAAGTCTTTCATAAACACAAAATTCAACATTTAAAAAATACAACAAACTTTCTTATAAATAATACAAATAATCAATTAAGTAAGTACTTCAATATTTTTACTTCTTTACATATTACTTCTAACATAATATTTTCATAACGAGCACATCACAAGTGCAGACACTGCGTGTATGAAAACAAAAACTAACAAGCAAAATTAATACGTAAAAATATTCAGAATTTTTAATATGATTATTTTTACATCAGTTTCATTTTTCTGTGAAAAAAAATTTTTTTTTAAAAAAAAATTTTTTATATTTAACCTACGTCTAAACAAACTTTTAATATTTATTTCTAAATCGTTATATTTTAAGATCTAATCTAATTATCTAATCATTATGTATATCTTCTGAATCACTAGTTTCAGAATCATCTGACACTAGAGATAATTCTGAACTTTCTTCTTCCAAATTAGTATACTTAAAAATTTCATTTTTATACCTTTCAAACACTTCATTTAAACTACTTGAATGATGTCCTAAATCTATAGAATCATCACTATCAGAATCAGTTTCTACAGGTTTTTGAGATTCTAAAAGTTTCTGGGATTCCTTATCCTTACTAACTAAATTTGAGGTATCTTTAACTTCCCTTTTCTTATTTAATCCTATATTTATCACCCTATGAAATTCCGCTATACTTTCATCAATATTAGAATCAATTTGATTATCATTATTCCTACATTGTACATCATCTGAAATGTGTGTCTTGGGAATTCTAAAATTTCTTGTATTTTGGTTCACTTTACCAAAGTTTAATTTTTTCTTTCGCTGCATATTTGAATTATGAATATTAGATCTATTCCCTTTCCTATCATTTAACTTTGAATAAGATTCACAATTAGTATTAGGAAAACTACATTCATCCTTCAATATTTTATTCATATTATCACCTAAAGTAACTAAATTTTTATTTCCCAAAAAGTACCTTTTTAATCTATCAGAATGTACATTTAAAATTTTACTAGGATTATTGACATCTTGAATTCTAAAATTCACAGGAGAAAAATTGTCTAAAATTCTAAATGGACCTAAGGCTTTCTTTCCTAATTTCCCAACTCTTTTAATACTAGATTTATCATCTAACAATACCAAATCACCTGGTACAAAAGATTTATATTTTCTAAAGCGATTTATATATTGTCTAGTTTTCTGAGCACTTAATTTACTTATCTCACCTACTAGTCTATGAGTAGTGGAAAACTTATCTATTACTAATTCTAAATATTCATTTATATCACTGTATCCTGTATTTGGAATAACTGAAACAAGTTCATTAGGAAAAACTGGATCAAAACCATATAATGCAAAAGATGGTTTTTCCTTGATAGCAGAATGAAAAGCAGACCTACATGCAAATAATGTTTGAGAGATATGTGTATCCCAATCATTCATTTTGGTGTTTGCCAACTTTGAAAGTATTTGCTTTATGTTTCTATTTAGTCTTTCACACATACCATTACATTGCGGATGATAAGGTGTTGTAAAAATCTTCTTAACATTAAGCAATTTACATAACTGTAATAATAGTTCAGATGTGAAATTTGCTCCTTGATCTGAAAGTAAGGTCTGAGGAGTTCCATATCTACAAACTATCATATTCAAAAACTTTCTTGCAATAGTTTTTGCAGATTGGTCTTTCATTGATACTGCTTCAGGAAATCTAGTTAGCATGTCTATGATTACTAGAATATACCTATTTCCTTTTTTAGTAATTGGTAGAGGACCTACTACATCAATAGCAACAGCTTGAAATGGTCTAGTTGGAATTGGAAATGGTTGTAAAGGAGCTTTTCCTCTAAAAGGGGATCTTATTTGGCACTTATGGCATGACTTGACATACGTGAGTATATCACTCTTCATACCTTTCCAGATGTAACGATCCTTTATTCTTTCCAAAGTTCTAGAAAACCCTTGGTGTCCTGCTAAGTCAGAATCATGGAAAGTATACATAATCCAAGGAATCATTTCAGTTGGTGCCAATATTTTCACCTTCAACTTTCCATCTTCCATTTGTCTAGATAAGAGTAACCCATCTTTATCTAAATACAAGTTTTCCAGATTCAAAAATGTATCTAGTTGAGTTTCCTCTTTCAATACTGCCTCATAAATAGTTTTTAGTATGAGATCATCCTTCTGAGCTTGGATAATCTTATCCTTTTCCCAAATTTGTATACTAGGATCCTTATTCTTTAGAGTTTCAATATTAAATACTTGATCACTATCACTAGTATCTAGAAAAACTTCAGGAGACTGCTTTAATTTTCCACTGTCACCTGATTTCCTATCCAAACAGCATTCTATTCCACACAATGATACTGTATTATCAACAAAATTACATACAAACCCATGACGTTTCAGAAAATCAATTCCAAATATTATTTGTACATTTGGATTTGAAGATTCTGGAAGAACAATTAATGAATGAGAAACTTTCAATGGAAAACAAGGAATTGAAATAAAGACATTGATTTGCTTATAAGCTGAAATTTCAGATTCAAATATTCCTTTTAACTTAATTGGATTGCTTAAAACTGAAATACATTTGGAATTAGAGATTTAATTTTGTTAAATAAGCTATAAGAAATGAGTGAAATGTGTGCACCTGTGTCAAGTAAGATATCACAAGGTACATCTTCAATAAATCCTTGTAATACTGTTAAAGGATTACTTTCATTAGCATAAGGAGCTAATGCTACATCAAACTTTCCTTTATGGTTAGAGCTGTCTTTGGCTTTACCCATGTTTAGTGAATAGTTTGACATTTCTGTCCTTGCCAGTATAATATTGGAATAATAACTAATTCCAGATTTACTTTTATTCTCTGATTTCTTATTTTGAAAACAAGATCTATCTCTAACATAACAATCTTTAGCAAAATGACCCTGTTTATTGCATCTAAAACATTTTGGAATGTATCTTCTATGAGATGCTTTATTCCTGTTAATGCTATCAGATTTACAAGAAAAAGATTGATTATCTGTAAGATTTTTTGATATTGTTAAATCCGACATCATCTTAAACAGAAGTTCTTGTCCTTGTACTATGGGTCTCTGTTGTCTTTCTATTTCTTCACTCAGAAATGTTTTCAGTTCCTCATATTTTTCCAAATCATGTAATTTTACCCTGGAATCAGATTCTGGAATATCTTTAGTAAAATTCACAGAAGTTTCCTTAGACTTTTTCTTTTTATTTTCAGCTTTACTTTTTTGAAGCTTTTCTTCTCTCATTTTATCTGTACCCACAATGCTAGAAGAATGAGTTTGATTATGCTGAAAAGAATTTACTTGCTTATTGCTTGAGGAATGAAAAATATCTCTTAATCTTTCTTCCTTTTCTTTAACAAGCTGAAAACATTGTTCAAGATTTCTAACTTTTTTCTTATACGCTGTTTCTTTTAAATTATCCTTGAGGCCAAGCCTAAATTGATTAAAGAGCAACCATTCTAAAGAGGATTTCTCTTCAGATGAAATATTAAATCCATGAGCAATGGTCCACAATCTATGATAATATTCAGAAACAGATTCCTTATTACCTTGGATACACTGTTGAATCTTCCAAATGTTAGGCCCTAATTCTCTTACATTTGAAAATTCTGATATTAGCAAACTTTTAAAGGTTGCATAATTGTCAGTATCTCGTAGTAAAGGAGATGTGTTTAAGAATGTTTTTGCTTTTCCCAACAATTTATTACGAAGTATAATTAACAAGTGAAAATCTGACCAATTTCCTAAATCTTTAATTTTTTCTGCATACCTAAAAAATGTTTTTATGCTTTCACTACTATCACCTGAGAAAGAAGGTATTACTAAGGTTGGATTTATTAACCTAAAAAATTCTTCATCATTAACTGAAGGAACTTTACTACTAATATTACTATTTTCTGTAGCCATTTTTTTTTTTTATTTTGAGTCAAGATTTGCCTTTTGGATTCTAAAATAGTTTAGTCATAACCAACTATCCTGTCGACTGCGCCATTGTTATATTTAATGAATTTTCTGTCGGCTGCGCCATTGTTAATATTTAATGAATTATCCTATATAGGCTGCGCCATTGTTATTTATAATGTGTATTATAAATAATATTTCATTTACTAACAATTATTTTTATTTTTGACTCCGAGTGTCCCTATATGTTATTATATTTGCACAAAGAGTTCACTCCAATTGGTGCAATGACTTTAACTCACTCTTTCAGAATCCAACTAATCATTGACTCAACACCAAGTACAAAATAAACACATTTAATAAAACTTAAAACAATATATATACACTTCTAGTAAAAAATACATAACTACAACTACAGATTAAATGGATCCAAGGCCTTATTTAAAAAATACAAACTTACTCTTAAGACAAAACACTTTTTCTTTCACAATCAAAAAAAATGTTCATAGTCTTATTCTCTTCCTGTTAAGGCTCTTTCCAGAAGTTACAAGGTTCTGTACTTCATTTTTTTTTAGGATCCCTTTAAAATTCTTTTTTACTGCCTCACATAAAACAAAATCAAGTTCCTTCCTACTTGAATATATCTTGGCCAGTTTATAAAAACTTAGTTTCAAGATTTCCCTTTTCTTTACTTATTCCTTTTTGAAACATATTATTTCCACTATTCCTTTTTCGGAATACAATATGAAATTTCCTTTTGACTGCCGCACACAAAAAAATCAAGTTCCTCCCAACTTGAATATTCCTCGGCCAGTTTATAAAAACTTAGTTTCAAGATTTCCCTTTTCTTTACTTATTCCTTCGTGAAACATATTATTTCCACTATTCCCTTTTCGGAATACAATATAAAATTTCCTTTAACTGCCGCACACAAAAAATCAAGTTCCTCCCAACTTGAATATTCCTCGGCCAGTGTATAAAAACTTAGTTTCAAGATTTCCTTTTTCTTCTTTACTTATTCTTTCTTGAAACATATTATTTCCACTATTCCTTTTACGGAATACTATATAAAATTTCCTTTTAACTGCCGCACACAAAAAATTATCGAGTTCCTTCTAACTTGAATATTTACCGGCCAAAACTTACAGTTTCAAGATTTCCTTTTTATTCTTTACTTATTCCTGCTTGAAACCTATTATTTTCACTATTCCCTTTTCGGAATACATTATGAAATTTCCTTCTGACTGCTGCACAAAAAAATCAAGTTCCTCCCAACTTGAATATTCCTCGGCCAGTGTTCTAAAAAACTTTCCGAACGCTCTCTTGTTTACCACTGTAACTTGGATACGCAACGCTTTTCTTTTCAGCTGTCAATCAAACATCAAGTTCACTCCGGGAGCATGCGCACTTCAACAACGTCAGAAACTACGCATTGTAAAAATATGGCTGACTCGCTGTATCCACCAGCGCTGAAGAAAGTCTTTCATAAACACAAAATTCAACATTTAAAAAATACAACAAACTTTCTTATAAATAATACAAATAATCAATTAAGTAAGTACTTCAATATTTTTACTTCTTTACATATTACTTCTAACATAATATTTTCATAACGAGCACATCACAAGTGCAGACACTGCGTGTATGAAAACAAAAACTAACAAGCAAAATTAATACGTAAAAATATTCAGAATTTTTAATATGATTATTTTTACACACACTACTCTTTTTTTGTTTTACGAATTCATTCCTGATGTTGTTCATTAGTCGTACTGATATCTTATGATACATGAGATGAAATATTTACATCATAAAAAAGTTATTTACTGTGGCATATGTGTTGTTCTGTAGTTATATTGTTAAATTGTGAATGAAGATATTTATAATAATAATACTTCATTCATAATTAACATCATCTACCATATCATAAGTAGGACTTATTTAAAAAATATTCTGTTAGTTTCTTGCTTATAAAATATTATTCATGTAATTCCTTTTAAGTTTTGTTAGTTAATTTTATTTATGTGATTTTAAAACATTATAGATATGAAAAGGTTCTGTATTAAAGTGTCAATTATTTTATTTACTTTATTCCTTTGATAATAATATAAGAAACTGTAATATATGTAATTTTAATATATCCAGAAGATTCTTTGTGGTATCATTTGATTGGTTGTTATGAGAAAACATGCAATTTCTCCTAGAGCGTGCTGGAGCGTGAGCTACTATATACGAAGGGAAAGGCAAGTTTGATGTGAGCTAAACTGGTGAGAACCAGTTTTTGGCCGGAAAAAGGAAGGAGTGGATACGAAAACGAAAGTAAAAACAGAATTGAGTAGGGGAGTATAGAGAACGGTAGCTGGAGACTGGAGGGGAATTTTGACATGCCAAAAACGGAATTGAAACCTGGATTCACTTGGTATTTTTACTTATCTTTGTTGGAACGTCCTTCTTGGCTCTATGGTTCACCATCTTGTTGTAATGTTGTTCTTAATAAAATCGATTAATTGCTGGTTGATTACTAATCAAAATGTAGGGAAATTTATATTTATACTGCGCCACCCTATATTTAGATTACTATGTAAATAGTAGAATCAATCTTCAATTAATTTAGCAGTCTCCTTATTCATACAGGCTGAATTTACTATTTTTCACTTAGGGCTCCCACAAGATTCGAACTTTTTATGAACGGTGCAATGAAAAAGAATCAGGCACACACAATATTGAAATCAACAAAACAAAACATTTAATACAAGGTTATATGACAAATACATAAATTTAACTACGAAAATAAGATAATACAATTAACTTAGTTCTTCAGGTCAAAACATTCATATTAAATTAGACTTCAAATCTTCAGATACAAAATTCACAGTTCTCTCAATAACAAAGATTGTTCATGCTGATCAGTACTACAGAATTTCTTGCTAAATAAATTTGCTGGTATCACTCAGTTACACTATATTTAACATTTAGCAAGCACTTATAACGTTATTAATCACGGCAGTTATTGCTTCAAGGGGAATCGTTTTCAACTTCTAACTTCGGCTAAATTCAGTGAAATGCCACAGTAAATGTTAGGATATTCTAGACGGAACTATCACTTAAACTTTCACATTGAAATAAATAAAATAGGACTGTTCTTACCGGAATTAATCCTTAGCACATCAGATTCAATGTGAGCACATTTCAAACTATATTCATTTGTTACTCCGATGGAACACTATTCAAAAGAATTCTTCAAGGAGATAACTGAATTATTATTTACCGCGCTACACAATTCTTGACGGGCTTACTATAGGGCAGAATAATTATTCCATGTTTACTACTGCATAAAAATTGAGCTTTGTACAATCCTTCTTTAAAGCGATCTAGGAATACATAGTAATTCTAAAACTTAGTGGATTTATTCTGAATCTTTAATCTGCCGGTCTTTTAGTTGTCTCATTACGGCACTAAATTCCTATTACTGCCACCGTTGACTTTACTCTTGGCTGTCTATAAGTTTTCTCCTTGTCTCCGTACACTTCTGAATGCTACTCCCTTGAATTTCCTGCCCTTCAGTGTTCTTCTTTAGTTTTACCTCTTGCTTATATCCTTCCTTCTTCCCGCCTAAAAACTTGTTTGCTCCGTCCCACTCATTAATTTCTCTTCTCCCAATTATCGAAGCTCACGCCCTACGCTCGCACGTTCTATTTTATTTCTATCTCCATAACAACGATCAAAACAGAACGTAAACATAAGCATTAGCGTTACATAAGGTTATACTTTTACACTGAGTAATGAAAAATAATAATAAAAATATTATTATTATTATTATTATTGACACCTCCAAGGAGTCCGAAGACTCATCGCGGGAGGATACCTACAACTGTCTCAATCACTACATCGAACTTCTACTATGAATCATCTCCATCAATGCCATCTATCGCCCTCCACAACTAGTATTTTTTGTCTGTAAATTGCGTGTGTTCTTACTGTCCAATTTGTCTGTATGCGGGATGAAAAACCCGAGTTTCCGGGAGAAAAAACCCTATAATAAAATAATAATAAAATATATGTTACAGTTTATATAAGGCACATAAAAGTTACATACATAGAATTACTCATAATATTATTGAAGGAATAAAGTAATAAGATAAATGTTATTTACTACAGAGTCCTTTCAGTAGTATAATATACATTAAAATTATATAATTAAATAATAGCTGATAAAATTCAAGGATAATACATGAATAATAAATCTTAAGCAAGGGACTAATAAATAATATTTAAACAAGTCTTGCTTAGTATATGGTAGATTATGTTAAATGTGAATGAAGAATAAAAACATACAAAACAATTTCATTCACAGTTTAACACCTTTTTCTGAGTTGGATTTATACCAATACTTCCTAATGCTTAGCAGTGGAATAGTGCAGGAAATAGGATAATACGTATAAGAAAAAGAAGAAATAAGTAGATAATTTAAACCAAGTGCATAAAGGTTATATTCTCCCGAGTCTATAAATCAGGTGTGAAGTGGAAAATTCTTTCAAGTTTGTGTTACTACAAAGTAAAAGTCAGCAAGGACTTTAATTATTGTTCGATCTCCTTATGATGTGATGAAGTTATATCCTGGTAAGATTACCTTACTATACTTAGTGAGAAGTAATGAAAATTAATTCCGCCGAAAGTAAATTATTCCTAGTTGCTGTATTCAGTGAGTCAAGATTTAATGTGTGATGTGCTAAGACTTTTCCCTCTTCAAGTGATAAATGCTATATTATTGAATTAAGTGTTCATTGACCAAACGAGAATTCTGTGAAGCCTATTTGATCTAATTTAGGAATCTTGAACTTACAAGAACTAAAATTGATTGACTGAGCTTAGAGAATTACAAATGAATGTCTGATGGTTCATGAGTTACAATGAGAGCTTATATGCGTATAATTGTAATGTCCCTGTTGGAATACTGTGTTATGATGTAATTTATGTGACAGTGCATTAAATAATTTTCTTTAAATTGAATCTTGTATTTTCCTGATTGTTTCATTGCACTGCTCATTAAAATAATTCGAATCTTAGCGGGAACCAAGGAAATAAAGAAATCCTCGGCCTAAAATCAGCTTATGATAACCTGATACAGTTGAACATTGATTTATCTAAGTTACTCTTGCAATTCAGAACATGGAGTGGTGCAGTATAATAAAAATTTTCTTCATGTTCGAATGATATATCAGCCTACAACTAATTATAAGACGATAAAACATAATTGAGCAAGAAGTATGATACAACAATATCTTACTATTTGCTGTTTGTTTTTGTCATATCTCATCTCATCCAAGTTTGGAAGACTGCATTCCCTTAATCTGTCCTTATGAACAATTCCATAGGTCAGTTGTCATCTGCTACCAGATCTTTTGACTTGTCTTTCCATCTTCTCTGAAGCCAGATGACTATATCTGTATAGTAGTAGTCTAGATGCTGTCTTATGAAAGAGCCTTGTGAATGGGAGAATAACTTTTTTTTACAAGTTAGTGTTCATTTCAACAGTACATTTATCTGATGCAATGATTGACCACCTTAGCATTATGGCACCCAAACTTTAACTATCTACTGTAAACCTGTTGTGGTAAGGATTATATGTTGGCTATTCATAACTATATTTTTTAAGGAAATTACAACATAGACTAATATACACCCAATTCTGTTTTTACAGTCTTTTTTTTACACGGTTTTGAAATAACATGGTTGACAAAAATATAAAGTAATCCTGTTAAGTATGTAGTAATTTTTTAAATATGTAATTTTTTTTTCAACTTTAAGTTTATTTTTTCTAACAAAATTTATTATTTTTAATTTATTTTTTAATGTTATTTTCATATCATGTTCATATTACATATTTTCATATGATGTTCATCTAAATATAAAAATAAAAATTGTAGGAAATTTCCAAATTTTTCGAGTTGTGCTAATTGATTTCTAACACTGTTATAGTTAAATTTTTTATATTATGGAAAGTTAACGATTTTTATTACATGATTTATTTAACTAAATGGAAATATTTTCTGCCTTGACAGAAATGACAGATAAAATAACTGAAAATAAGCCAGAACAAAAAATTTTTCTTTAGAAAAATAGAAATCTTAGAACGTCTTGCAAAAGGTGGTTTCCACATCTGTTGGCAAAAGTTTTAATTTGAACGAAGCTATGATCTGAATAATTAAAAAAAATGAAAATGCTATATGACAATCTGTAGCCTCTGGTACAAAATTGAGTGCTAAGTCTTCTTCATATACCATAGATATAGTTGTGGAAAAGATGCTGCTAACACGGATCGAAGATCATCATCATACGTATTAAGGATTTAGGCCTAGTATGGCCTGTTCCGGCCTTAGAAGTCATCGTTTAAGAGGACGTCCTGGTTTTCTTTTTCCTAATGGCTTGTACTTTAAGGCTTGTTTTAGTAATCTTTCTGTTTTCATTCTTTGAACGTGTTCCATCCATCTATGTTTATATTTTTTCAATTACTGGTTCTTGGTTTAATTCTTTCATAATATCTTCGTTTCTTTTGTGATCAAATAGGGTATACTTTGCAGTTTTTCTCATAAATTTCATTTCTGCTGTTGTTAATCTTTGTTTGTCTTTTTTGTTTTATTGTCCAGATTTCGCTTCCATACATTAAGACCGGTAGGGCTAATGTATTGTATACTTTTAGCCTGGTTTGTTTTTGAACTAGGTTTGGTTTAAATATAGAGTTAATTACTCTTGTTATTTTTAAATATTTTGCAATTTTTATGTTTATATCTTTTTCATTTTCATAAGAGATCATACATCCTAGGTAGTTAAATGAATTCACCTGTTCTAAGATCTTATCTATTACTATTTTAGTTCTTGCTGGATCTTGTCCTTTAAAGGCCATAGTTTTTGATTTTTCCGTTGATATTATCATACCATAATCTTTGGATATCTCATTTAGATTTAAAATAGCTTTCTTTAAGTTATCTTCAGAATTTGTAATTATTATTTGGTCTTCTGCAAAGAGGAGAGTGTTTAAGTTAACTGTAGGTGAAAGTTTAATTCCTTGATGTAAATTTTTACTCCATTTTATTATTATTTCATTTAAGTAGATATTAAAAAGAGTTGCTGAGAGGGGACATCCCTGTCGGACCCCTTGGTTTATCTCTCTTGTATATGATAGCTCATGATTTAATCTTATTTGTATTTGATTATTTTCATTTATACTTGTGACAGCTTTTAGGATATTATTTGGTATTTTTCTTTCTTTTAATATGTTAAATAATATGTTTCTTTTAACTTTGTCAAATGCTTTTTCAAAGTCAATAAATGCAATATGTGTTTCTAAATTATATTCTCTTCTTTTCTCTATTATTAATTTTAGGCAGAAGGCTGGGTCTATACATGATCGTCCTTTTCTAAATCCATTTTGTACCTCTAGAGTAAAATTTTCGGAATATTTCATTAGTTTGTTATTTAAGATTCTGCTGTATATTTTGTAACATGAATTTAGTATACTGATACCCCTGTAGTTTTTAGGGTCATCTCTATTACCTTTCTTAAAGATAGGAATTACAATTGCTTTTTTTCATTCTATTGGGGGGATACCAGTTGAGTAAATTTTATTTAAAAATAATAAGAGTCTTTTTTTAAATCTTGTTCCTGCGTATTTATATAGTTCTGAACCTAGCTTATCTTCTCCAGGTGATTTTCCGTTTCTTGTTTCTTTCAGGCTGATTTCTAATTCTTCAGTTATTTCCTTTTCATTTTCATTAATTGTTTGCCAGTTGTCTTTTTTAAAATATTTGTCTGTCCACAGTTCTGTGTAGTAATTTAGAAATTCTTCTAATTTCAATTCAGTGTTTAATTTTATGTTTTCTTTGGTATCTGCATTTAGGTGTTTCAAAATCTTATATACATTGGGGTCTTATTTTATATAAATCATGTTCTAAATTAGAAACAAATTTATTCCATGATTCTCTGTCTTTTTCTGACTTCTTTTTTAGCTATGGCTCTTATTCTTTTATATTCTATTTCATCTTCTAATCTTTTACTGCTTAACCATTTGTGATAGGCTTCTTTTTTCTTTTTGATTATTTCTTTGATTGTATCATCCCTGATCGTCAGTTTTTTTCTTTTATTGAATTTTTTGGTCTTTCCTAAGCTTTCATTTGCTGCTGCATTTAGTATCGTTTTTATATTAAGCCATTCTATTTCTTCATTTTGTTTTATTTTATCTAGATACTGGTTAATTCTTTGTTCATATAGCCATTGTACATTTGTGTCATTCAATAGTCTAGTTTTATAAAAAAATGTTTCAATTTTTCTTTCTGTTCTTGTTACTTGTAGCCATTTAGGTGGTAATCTTAATTTTATTTTAACAAGGAAGTGGTCACTGCTTATTTCATATCATCTGTGAACTCTAACATCTAGTGAAAATTTTGATGTCTTTTCATTTAATATGAAGTAATCTAATATTGATTTTCATCCTCTTGCTGCCCAAGTATATTTATGTATGTCTTTATGTTTATAGAAGGAATTCATTATTTTTAGGTTATTATAAACTACAAAGTCAATCAATTTTTTACCATTTCTGTTTAGAGTGTGTTCTCCATGTATTCCTATATTATTATTAATTTTCGTGTTTCCAATTCTTGCATTTAAGTCTCCTGCTAAAATTATGTAATCATTTTTATTTATTTTATTATATATGTTTTGTAGCTGATTATAAAAATCAATATTATCCTGTTCTCTTCCTTCTTCTGGGGCATATAAACCAATTATTGTTAAATAGCCTCTATCTATTTTTATTCTAGCTTCTATTATTCTTTCATTCCATAATTTATAATGTTTTAACTGTTTTGAAAGGGAGTTATGAATCCAAATCATGACTCCTGCTTGTGCTCTTTGGTCTCTGTCGACTCCACTGTATATCACATTAAAATTTTCAGTTCTCATAGTTCCTTTTAATTTCTTTTTTGTTTCAGTGATTACTGCTATTTTAAAATTTCTTTCATTTAATAACTGGTCTAATTCTATTTCTTTATATGCTATTCCTCTTACATTCCAGTTTGCTATGTGTATTATATTTTGTCGTTTCCATTTTTGTTTTCCCTTTTCCATTCCAGGGTCGTTTCCCATAGATTCAATCCGATTATCTTTTTCTGTCAGCTTACAAGTATGGTTATGTTCTCCATGTCAGGGGACTAGCCTGACGATGGATCGAAGATCATACCGAAAAAGATATACAAGTAGACACCAATACCATTAAAAAGAAGGCTTTAAGAACTTATGAGAAAAATTAAAGAATTAGAACCATCAGTGTCCCAACTTAACTGATGACAAAAAAAAAAAAAAAAAAAAAATAAAATAAAATAAATAAATTTGCAAGTAATGGATGATTGCAAGGATTTTTGGAAACACATGCAATTCATAACGTCAAAATGAAAGGGGAAATTGCTTCTGGAAATACGACAGCTGCCAGATAATATCATTCAAAATTTGCCAGAATAATTAAAAATTGCAGATACACTGCTGATCAAGTTTTTAATGTGGATGAAACTGGCCTTTTTTTGGAAAAGGATGCCAACCAGAACATACATAGCCAAATCCAAAAAATGTGCTAGTGGTTTTAAGATGGCTAAAAATCATGTTTTTATTCTGCAGCAGTGCTTCAGGAGATCGTATGATAAAACCTTTCCTAATCAATTGGTTACCTTGCACACCAGCAATGAAATGAGTTGATCTGAATAAACTGCGAGTTCATTGGATGGCAAACAGAAAAAAAGTATGGGTTACAACAGCAGTTTTTAGCGAGTGGTTTTAGAGTTTCTTTGTTCCAGAAATAAGGCGTTATCTTGAGAACAAGGGCATGATTTTTAAAGTTCTTCTGGTAATAGACAACACACCTGGCCACCCAAATTTGAAACATTCCAATGTAAAAATTGTTTTCCTGCCTCCTCACTTCCCTAATTCAGCCATTAGACCAGGGAATAATTGTAACATTCAAAACATGTTATATAAGGCTATCATTTCAATACATTTTGAATAAAATGGATAATGATCAAAACCTTACTGTTGTTGATGTTTGGAAACACTTTTTAATCATCAATTGTGTAAAACATGTAGCTTTGGCCTTATCTGAAATAAGACTTTCTCTTTGAATACATGTTGGCCAGAATCTGTCAAAAAGCAAAAATATTGTGCCTTCAAATACAACTGATGAAGTGTATGCTGAAATAATCACTTTGGTACAAGCAGATGGTGGTGAAAGATTTGATGATTTTTTCATTGATGATATAAATGAATAATTGCTGACAGAGTTCTTATTGAGGAGTTATTAGAAATTGAGTTGGAGAAGGTTTACCCAAAAGATTTCAGTGATGAGGATGAACCATCACTACTAACTGCTAATTTAATTCTTGAAGACCTTTAAATGGCAAATAAATTGGGAAATCATTTTCTGATTAATGACCCCATAATTGAACAAGCTGTTAAATTCCAATCAGATCTGAAACCTTGTAGCAACCCATACAAATGGGTTGCTACAAGGGTCTATACAAAGAACTCTGCAAATTAGGATCACAATGATCTATTACCAAATTTACTATTAAAATAAATACCTGAAACAATGCTTCAAAAGTTTTCTGATATGAGAGGAAATCAGTTGTTAATGAACACAGATCAAGGGATGTGCTTTCTATCAGAAAGTGATGACTTAGAATAAAAAATCATTATTAAATCCTATTTTCATGTTCTTGAATTGTGAATTTTTTTCCTTTTTTAAATTTAATTTTTATTTCTAAGAGATTAAGTTTTTTTTATTAAAATACTGAAATAAAAAATTGATTGAAATAAAATATGGATGGATGAAAAAATTTATTTTTTAAATAAAATATGGATGGATATGCTCAAGCAAAATTTGTGTTTCTTTTACCAAGGTTACCAATTTTTGAAGTTCCTTTGAAGTTGTGGAGGCTATCTAATATTTTTCTATATACGTTACATACCAGATGTCTTATTTTACACAGTATTCTTTTGGACGTATATACCATGTAAAAACAGGATTGGATGTATTAAATAAAATAAATATAATTAATACCTCTAATATTTCAGCAAAGTCAAATTACCATAATCAGTGAACAAAATATAATATGATATGTGCACCCATGCACTACCTTATGCCTACTCGCTGTTGACATGCTTCAACTTCATTACTTACAGTAATATATCCATAGTGATGAATGGATGTGAAAGCTGGATTATTAAGAAGAAAGACCAAAAGCAAATTGATTCATTTGAATTATGGGTGTGAAGGAGACTGTTAAAAATCCCATGACTGCAATAATGATTGCTAAACAGAAGTTAATGTGCTTTGGACATGTTATACGAGCAGATGAATCATTGGAAAAGGTAGTTATGTTGGATAAGATTGAGAGCATGAGAAGGAGAGAAAGACCACAAAAGAGTTGGATGGATAACATAAAGGAACTTACCAACTAGAAATTACAACTGCTGAAAGAAAAAACGAAGCCGAGTGAGATGAAGAGCCTTTGTTCACAAGATCACCAACATTCAAAAACGACTGAATGGCACATAACAACAGTGTTATGTAGAAGAAATTTTTACAATTGTTATATTAAAGTTAATATTAAGATGACTATTTCTCAAATTTTTGCCAGATTATTGCTGCAATGCATGTTGAAGTTAGGAGTGCACTTCATTTTTGACTAAAAACAGTCTCCGAATTATAACGACTTCTATATGGCACATTGGTTTTATTCCATCTTATCCAGTGTGAAGGGATGTCCAAAGCATGATCTACCAGTTCTGGCTTGCTATAATGATGGCAGCAAATGTATTTCTTGTAGTGTCAGAGTCACATCTTTATGGATCTTCTTGCGTTTCCAAAAGTGTCCACAGGACCCATCATATGCTCCAGGATATGATAGAGGATGTTCTTAGAAGAGCAAATCTCAGTTGCTAATTTGCTAAAAAGATTAACTCCATCCTCTTTGTTACATCTTCAAGTGTATGAAGTATCCTGTTAAGCTTTCTATTGCTTACACATTTATAGTATGTGTATATAGTAGTGCATTAATGTGTTTTTAAGATTATTTCTATTAGTTCATTCTCAGGATGTTCACACCAATTAGATTTCAGTATATGATTATTATTGCAAAATAATATAATACAGTATAAATAGAATGAGGAAATAGAAAAAAAAAGTTTAATTTGGCTGTTTGACCGTATTGAAATAAACAAGAGATGACTGAACAGTGAACTAACCATTACTTGCCACAAAGGATTGAGAACCATCTGGATGTTTTAATTTTTGTCTCCCAAAAGACTTGCTTTCATCTGAATCATTGTTAATCTTAGGGAACATGCTTTTGAATTCTTTCTTTAGTCTATAGTTAAAATTTTTTTCTTCATGTAAAAAATAACAACAGAATGTCTTTGTTGATTTTAAACAGGTAGATCTTTTTTGCATGTTCTATTATATATATATATATATATATATATATATAGGTGTATTCTTTATCACTGTATTCAGTGCTGATGGTGAAAGATTAACATCCTATTGGCCGTTAAGCTTTGTTCACCATCATATTTC
The DNA here is from genome assembly GCF_054136105.1 of Typopeltis vanoorti. Taxonomy (NCBI): domain Eukaryota; kingdom Metazoa; phylum Arthropoda; class Arachnida; order Uropygi; family Thelyphonidae; genus Typopeltis; species Typopeltis vanoorti. The sequence goes on along the minus strand of NC_143556.1, from coordinate 26,025,206 downwards.
TTTGATTTTGATTTTCATCTCCAGATCAGTTTTGATTCATTTATGCATTGGTTCAATTAGTGTGTGTGTGTATATGTGCGCACACACACACTGATAATTGTTGGTGTGTGAATACAAATACACAGCACAGCCATGTTCAGTAGTGAACAAAATGAAAGTGGGAAAGGAGCATGTATGAACATCATAGGCCATCTGTCTTGCAGATGACCACTGTTAGGTGACATAGTTAAGTGAAATTTTTATAACTCAAACTTTTTTCCATGACCATTTTAGGATAATTTTTGTAAGACTGAATATATAAGTCAGAGTTTGCTGTACATCTGCCAAATGACTAATCTTTGACGTCATACGTGCAGCATTTTTCTACCTTTTGAATGATGCTAATGTTCTGTATATGTAACATCTTTATGAAATTTAATTTTTATTTCTAAAAGATTGAGTTTTTTTTTTTTATTAAAATGCTGAAATAAAAAACTTTTAAATTGTATTTTTTGTTATCCTGAGGAAGCAGGCCACAGAATCTGTGGAAGTAGTAGATATAAATCAGATATAAATAACTACAGAGGCCTGAAGATAATCATATCATACCCATGTCATTTAATCTCTGTATTAAGCACTTATTGCCAGAGAATTTTGCAAGACTGGGCACAGTGCCAATCCAGTCTGCTAATTGCATATCGACTTATTTATTTTTGTTTTTTGGAAGAGATACATTTGGACAATAGTAGATTGAAATCCAAGGTGATGTTTATTCCCACGTGATTTTTGAAAAAATAGATGGATGTTAAGATATAATAATTCATTTTTCTGATTTTATGGAAATTATGCATTTGGAGAGAAAGTAGATGTGTACTCTTTCATTGAAGCTTCTTATACTGAGGAAATGGTGACAGTACTTCCCTACTTTATTTGAAGAAGGGGAAAAAAAAAAAGCTTCAATAACTCCTTTTTTCTTCTGGTTACGGCTGAATGGGCTTACATGGTGATATTAGAAATTGACTGACATGCCATGCCAAACATTTAATTCATTACATAGATTAGTGGAAGAGAAGCACAGCAAAGACAGTTGGAATTTAACAGCAGCTGAATGCTGCCTTCCAGCATTTCATCTGTCTGAGACATCATCAGGGAAGGAAGTATTTATTATTATCATCATCTCGGGCAACTCCAAGGAGTCGACAGACTCATCGAGGGAGGCCCTAACATCATGTCAATAGCAACTATTCGACATTCACACAGTATCTATCATACCTCGCCTTGAACTCATTCATGGTCATAGCACCCACAACAGACTCTGGCAGCTTATTCCACTCATTCACCACTCTCCAAGTAAAAAAACTAGTTCTAACACTCCTGCTAACCACACTCTTGCCCAGCTTCCATGTATGGCCCCTAGTCCTCCCATTACCAATCCTATTCTCAAAAATATCTTCTGGATTAATCCTATAGAAACTCTTCAGTAATTTGAATGTCTCAATCATATCACCCCTTTTCCGCCTATCAACCAATTTTTGCAACCCGCAAATCTTCAACTTTTTCTCATAAGGTTCATTCCACAGACCTGCTATCATCTTAGTCACTCGTCTCTGGATCCTCTCCACCTCCTCCCCATCAAGAAAAAACCCTGGTGCCCATAATCTGGGCACAGTAGTCTAGATGGAGTCTTATCAAGGCTCGATATAGAGGAACAATAACTTGTTTGTCTCTGCTTGTTAAAGTATTTTTCAGCAACCAAGTGATTTGATGAGCTGTTTTGGCCACTTTTGCAATGTGCTCCCTAAACTTCAACTCCCTATCCACCAACACTCCCAAATCCCTGGCCTCATCAATCTCCTGGAGTATGGTTCCACCAATGTGATATACTGCTGCTAATCTTTTCACTCCAAAATGCATAACCTTACACTTTGCCACATTAAAATGACATCCATTTTCCCTAGCCCTGTCCTCCAAATTATCCAAATCATCCTGCAAAATTTTGACATCCTGTGCACTCACAATTGCTCTACCCAACTTTGCATCATCAGCAAACAAGTGAACACTTCCTCTCAGTCCTTTCCTATATCGTTAATGAACAAATTGAAAAGTAGTGGTCCAAGAACAGAACCCTGCGGCACACCACTAGTCACAAGTCGTCTTTTGGACTCTACTCCTGAATAAACTACTCTCTAATATCTCTCCGTCAACCACCCTCCTATCCATCTCACCAACCCTATATCCATCCCCATCTGCTCCAGTTTACTGATTAGAGTAACGTGATATCCTGTCAAAGGCCTTGGCAAGTCCAGTAGAATCACTGTAAACCCATTACCCTTATCCAGTTCAGCCGTCACTATGTTTTAAAATGTGAGCAAGTTACTGAAGCATGATCTACCCTTCACAAAACCATGTTGTCCCCCATACAGTATCCCATTTTCATCTATCCAGTCCTGTATTCTTCTCTTGACTAATTTCTCCAAGACCTTGACAACGATTCCTGATATGCTGATCGGTTGGTAATATGCAACAGCAGTCTTGGAACCTCCTTTATGCAGTGGAACTATTTTCCCTTCTTTCCACCCCCTCGCGACTAACCCAGACCCAAGACTCAAATTAAACAGAATGGTCATGGGTATTGACAATTCTTTAGCTGCTTCTCGTACGACACGAGCTGGTATACCATCCAATCCCACAGATGTATTGACATTGAGGTTTTGCAATAGACTACTCACCTCCACTTCATTCACCACAATTCCCGTATAATCTATTGGTTCATTCATTTCTGCAATGTTACCACCTGGAAGATATATTCTTGCAAAGTGCTTGCTCAGTAATTCAACTATATCAGCTGATTCGGTTACCTCCCTACCATCGGCATTCTTTAAAATCATTCTGCCATATACATTATTTCTTTTACTTGCAACATATTGAAAAAAATGTTTAGGATTCTCTTTAGCCTGCATGACCAATGTTCTTTCATAATCTTTTTTGCTTTTCTTACCACACTCGTTACCCTTCTGGCCTGCACTTCATACCGTTCATGTGCCTGCAGGTCACCTTTCTGCTTGAATTCCCTCCATAGTTGTTTCTTTTTTTGCAGCTCAAGCTTAATGATGTTATTCATCCATTTAACCCCTACTTGATTTATTATTTGGACTCTAGTATACAGTAAGCCATTGCTTCATGCAAACACTTCTTTACCGCCTCCCATGCACTATCAACTTCTAGCCCTTGCAGTTGTACATGTTGTGGCACTGAGCCAATCGATCTCCTAAGCTTGTCATACTTACCAGCCCGATAATTCCACATATACCTGGTCTTAATTGTAAAATCCAGACCTTTAGCCACCTCCCAAGTCAAAACCCTGTGATCACTCTCACCAATTGGTGGCAACGTGGTCATATTCGTTATAGTCAAATTCTCAGATGCAATTACCAGGTCAAGCACTTTTTGACCCTTAGTATTTTCCATTACATGCTGTCACAGATAGTTATTCTTTAATAACCGCATAAAATCCGATTCCTTCCTCCCATGTGTCCTCTCCTCCTTCCAATCAATGTTACCATAGTTGAAATCTCTCATAATAATTACCCTCCTTCCACTCATTTCTTCTATTTGCTTATGCATACTATCTCCACCATCTATTCCATCACCTGGTCTATAGCAGCACCCAACTGTATGTTTAGTTCTGCTAATTTCAATCTCACACCAAATAGCCTGAAATGTGCCCTTTTCTCTCTCTCCTGCAGTTCCACTTCTATTCTTGGCTGTAGCTCATCAGCTATCATCAATAACACTCCTCCCCCCCCATTTTATTCTCCCTGTCACTTCTGAACACACCATACCCCTCACATTCAAACCCACTAGCCGTGTCATCATCTGTCAACCATGTTTCACTAATGCCAATAACCTGTGGTCTGTCTGGAAGTGCCAACCAAGGCCAAAAATTCTTCCCTCTTGTTCCTAATACTTCTGACATTTGTATACATGAATTGAAGAAGCCGATTTGTCCCATTCCTATATTGATGCCTTTTACTAACTATCCCATTCTGATTCATGGTCTTTCCTACTCGCTTGGGCATATTACATACATTAACACACTCAACTGTCTCCCTAAAATCTGCAAATCTACTTCCCCCCCCCTTAATAACTTTAGTTTCCCTGGTTCTGTAACTTCACTTCCACCACATTCAACAACACCTTTTCAAGTCTCCACACACCAAATCCATTCAGATGTAATCCATCCATTTTATATAAATCCTTTCGCCCATCGAACTCATTCCACACATCCACAAATTCCACACCACTTATCAAACATAATTCACACATAAAGTCATTAGCAATTATGGCCCTCCTTCTATACTCTTCACTGTCATGCCGTGGCAACAGACTCACCATCCTAACTCTCTCGCTCTTTTCTTTTGCTTCCTCAAGCAATGCCTTCACATTCTCACTCATAGCCTTTTTATTTCCTTTCAAATCATTTGTACCCACTACCACTATCAATTCCTTCACCTGCTGTTTTTGCATCCTAATTGACTCGCTTACATTCTTTACGGTCGCACCGAGTTGGTACGATTTTGTTAAACTCTCAACTAACACACCTCTTACTAGGGAATCTCCATACGATACATGCTCTTTCATTTTGTTTACATTCACTATCATACCCTTATTTTTTCTATCATACTTTTGCCAATTATTAGTCGGTACGCTTGTTAAAGATTGTTGCCAACATTCCAGTTGCTGGTTTACACTATGTATCATTCCGCATAATAGAGCTATTTCACTCATTGCATCAGTGTCATCATTTTTATTTTCCGATGATTCATTCAGTCGTTCTGTATGCTTAACTTCATTCACTCTATCAATGCCACTCTCACAGCTATCAGGTACTACCTCGCAAACATCCTTGTTCATACCTCTAATATCGCTGTTATCTAAATTCTCACTTTCGACAATATCACTCACACGACCTGAAACATTCTTTAAATCCTCACATTCTTTACACTTTTTGCACACATTCACTCCACAATCGTTGTTTAACCAGACTTCAACCGCTCTCATCGATGCATACATTTCGCAAACAGAACACCGAATCAAGCCTTTTAAATTAAGATTTTCGAATTATAATAAAATCATGGGGACAACTGCTGTCTTAGAGTAATAACTTCAATTTAATATAAACCAAAATAATGATCTGCATTATGGTAATGATTTTGTAATCAGATTACATACCATGTACAACATTCATGTTACTTTGTATGATAATTTTTACCTACAAAAAGAATATACAGCCATGGGCTTGCCACTATTCCCTCATATTGCCAACTTTTATATGGAAGCTTTTGAGCAATGTGCTTTTAATTTCTCTACTTTGAAACCTACAGTTTGACTTAGATATGTAGACTGTATTTTCATTATCTGACTACATCCCTGCCAAACTTTAGCACTCTCCTTAGCCAGCTGAACAAACAATGTTAATTCATACCATTTACCACTGCAATTGAAAAGCAAAACTCTCTCCCATTTCTGGATACACTTTCCAGTCTTTCCTTTACTGTACTGCAGGCCTACACATACTACCCAATACATACACGTAAATACATAACACCACCCTTCACAAAGACTTGGAGTCATTAACACCCTCAAAAAAACAACAATTTGCTCTAATGAGCAAGCTTTTAAGCATGAATTACAAATTTATAAACAATGTCTCTAGCAAAAATAAAATTGAATAAAATTCTTTACAAAATTATTATGGCTACTCCAAGGAGTCCTTAGACTCGTCAAGGGAGGCCCTAAACATCATGTCAAGAACTATCCAACATTTGTGCAGTATCTATCATGCTTTGCTTTGATCTCATTCACAATCATGGCACCAACAACAGACTGGCAACCTATTCCACTCAGTCACTACTCTCCACAATAAGTTTCCAAAGTACTTGGGTGTCACCCTGGACCGTACGCTCTCTTACAAGCAACACCTAACAAACGTTTCTGCTAAGTTAAGAACCCGTAACAACATAATACAAAAACTAATAGGCACGACATGGGGAGCAACAGCTGATAATCTGCGGATTACTGCTCTTGGTCTAGTTTTCTCTGTTGCTAAATATTGCTCACCAGTGTGGCTAAATAGCACACATGTTAAACTTGTTGATAGCCAACTAAATAATACAATGAGACTGATTTCTGGCACAATTAAATCAACGCCCACACACTGGCTTCCAGCTCTTAGTAACATTGTTCCACCGAATCTGCGCAGGACTAAGGCTCTCTTATGGGAGTATAAGAAAATATTGGCGTACACAGCCCTACCAATACATTTAGATCTCCCAGACTTAAGTGTACGACGATTGAGATCAAGACATCTACCACTACAATTAGCCCAACTACTACAACACTCTAACTTTGACTTGAAGCAAAAGTGGCAAGAACAGTGGGAGAGCCATATAGATGACATCACAAAATTTTCTCTCAATGAATTACAAGAAAGTTTTGATTCTTGCTCACACCTCCCATGAAAATCCTGGACTCAGCTTAATAGAATACAAACTGGTCATGGTGTATGTGCAAACATGCTTTTTAAATGGGGTAAACGACCATCCCTGCATTGTGATTGTGGAGCTCAGAGACAAACTGTGAACCATGTTGTGACTCAGTGTTATCTCAGAGCATATTCAGGAGACAAATTGGACTTTTTAAGTGCTACACACAAAGCTATGAACTATCTGACCAATATGGATGTAACCTTTTAATTTTATTGGTTTTTAAAATGACTTGACTTTTAATTTTATATGTTTTTAAAGTGACAGTGTATTGTACTGCATGTTTTGATATTCATGCCATACGAATAAATAAATAAACTACTCTCCAAGCAAAAAACCTAGTTCTAACATCCTTACTAACTGCACTCTTACTCAGTTTCCATGGATGGCTCCTAGTTCTTTCAGCACCACATCTGTTCTGAAAAATTTCCTCTGAATTAATCTTTTAAAAACCCTCAGTAATTTGTATGTCTCAATCATATCATCCGTTTTCTGCCTATCAACCAGTTTCTGTAACCCACAAATCTTCAGCCTGTTCTCGTAAAGTTTTCACTCTCCTCTGGATCCTCTCCTCCTCATCGCCAAGAAACCCTGGCACCCAGATCTGCACACAGTAGTCAAGATGGAGTCTTGTCAAGGCTTGATAAAGAGGAACAATAACCTGCTTGTCTCTACTCTTCAAAATATTCTTCAGTAATAATCAAGTAATCTGATGAGCTGCTTTAGTCACTTTTGCTATGTGCTCCTAAACTCTAACTCCCTAACCATAAATTATGTTAGGTCTACTGGTCTGTTACAGAGCTATCTTAAAGCCTTTTAAATCATACCTGTCATGAGGATAAGGTGACTAGCCCTATGCCTCCTGGTATATTCTATGCTGTAGTTGCGTATGTTCACAGGGCCGGTTTGCCTGCTTGCAGGAGGAAAAAACTCCAGATAAACTGGGGGTTAAAACCCTGCTATCCATGCCCAAGACCGGCTAACTTGGCTATGTCTGAGAAAGATCCTTAAGCTACTCAAGTCAACTTTAACTCCCTCTCCATATACAATCTTAAAACTTTAATTCTACATTTAAACCCCTTTACAAAATTGAGGAACATATTCAACTCTTCCAAGGATGCCCTTGATACCCTGAGCTCTGTTTATATAGCTTGGAGTTGTTCTAGAAAAAGTCTTCTGTTTTAAACTGACTGCAATGAAAGTCTATTTTGGACAAACAAGGAGAGTAGACTGCATTTGCCTTGAACAAATACATTTACTACCATAGATATGGACAGCCATCCTGACAAACAGTACCCTCAATATCATTTAGGAGCAACTTTGTCTAATCCTTCATATCCAGTTAAGCACAAGACTTGCAGCAATCTGCAGCTTCTTCTTAGAACCACTGTAATCTAAATAAAGATGGAACAAGATAATTCTCATGAAGTGGGAAATGTAATTTGAAGGTCTTCTGCTCAACAAAATCAATCAAGGCTACAACTGCATAAAACCCATAAGATGTCCCTCCTAGCAGTTTAAGCTCAAGTCTTATTTAAGTTTTTGTTGCCTATGTTTCTTCAGTCTCTCTGTAGCAGAGATACAATTGAATGCATAAAACTGATGTTGAGTTTCATTCATCTGTGCTGTGCTTCATTTTGAATCTATATGAGTGTATAACATGTCAAAAAAAAAAAAAAAAAAAACTGGAAGTAATGGACATGAATATACATTGATTATATAAAACATAACTGAAAATTCCAATATTGAGCAAATTGCTAGTTATGTCCATATTTGTTTATATTGACTGATATATATATATATATATATATATATATATATTAGGATAACCAAGCAATTTTATATGCTTGGTTATTTAAGCACCTAATCCCAAGTATGCAAACAATTAAGTTTGCACCTGAAACAAAGTTCAAGTCTAAAGATGGTACAACACCAGGGCAACTCATTGTAAAGGTGGGTAAAGCTTTGATCACTATTCTTAGTATTTTCCCATAATGTAAAGCACATCTCACTAGAAGATGTATACTGCAATGCATTATGGGTGAGGTCACTACCCAGACCGGTTTCAACCTTTTTTGAGGTCTCCTCAGTGAGTAGCTAGACCCTAAATACCAAGGTTTTAGTAATACAAAGCCTTATCAACTTTACCTATATAAGTTGCAACAAGGTGTATTAAGTTTTAATAAAAATCTCTGGAGGAGATATTGATGGGAATAAATTTTTAACTTGGGTATATTGTATATTAGGATAACCAAGCAATTTTATATGCTTGGTTATTTAAGCACCTAATCCAATCAAAAAAGGTTGAAACCGGTCTGGGTAGTGACCCCACCCATAATGCATTGCAGTATACATCTTCTAGTGAGATGTGCTTTACATTATGTGAAAATACTAAGAATAGTGATCAAAGCTTTACCCACCTTTACAATGAGTTGCCCTGGTGTTGTACCATCTTTAGACTTGAACTTTGTTTCAGGCGCAAACTTAATTGTTTGCATACTTGGGATTAGGTGCTTAAATAACCAAGCATATAAAATTGCTTGGTTATCCTAATATACAATATACCCAAGTTAAAAATTTATTCCCATATATATATATATATATATAAGGGGACCAAGCAGCTAAATTGCTTTTATCCTATTGTAAAATTTACAAAAAAAAAAGTAGGTTAAAAAACAAACGTAGTTATATGCCTGTTCAGTTTCTAGTCTCCTCAGACCATGAAGATGTGACTTACTGTATTTATTCTCCCTGTATTATTTAGACCAATCTGAATTTATCTTCACATTCATCTTCAAATAAAAGATTTAAGTTAATGATGACAATGTTGAAGGCATTGTCATCATTAATAAATAAGTTCAGACAGGTCAAAATTAATTTTACAAAAGTAGATTTCCTTAAAAAATCTTGGGAGGGATGTGGCACTTTTTTTTTTTTTTTTTAATCATCATCACTTATTGGTATACTATCAAGGTATAATAATTCAGTAAAGTGAAATTTTCCAAAAATGACAGTGATACATTGCCATTTTTTGTGTGCCAAGTTTTTGGTTGAGAGGTAAAGATGGAAGAGGTAAGGGGAGCCCAAACCACTTGGACTTCTACTGCTCTTCGTGCATTGTTGTTATAATAATAACAAATGTAATAGTCCACCAGCAGTATAGTAAAAGTATATATAACAGGAGCCATTTCTTATTTGATAAACAAAGGTTGTAACTGTATGGAAAGCTATTTTATCAAAAGTTTGGGAAATAGTCATATGTTATAATCTTTAGCTATGCATCATATTATTGATATTAATTTTTATGCATCTAAAGCCAATGTGAAGTACAAATGTAAGTTGGAAAGTATTTACGTTTTATTATTTTCAATTAGCTTCACTGCTGAACAGTTGCACAACTGTAAGCATTCAATCTCATTGTTATTCAAGTGAAATATTTGATTCAGACTAATCAGTTATATTTCTGAATAAGCTCTGTGAACATGGCTGTACTACTGGCTCACTACACATGCCCATTGGTTGTTATGGCTGATGACTTAGTAGTTATAGAAATTCATTAAAATCTTAAACATAGTGTGACAAGTGTTTTGCTACAGTAAAGCTAGTAGTACAGCCATGTTCACAGAACATGGCTGTACTACTAGAGGTTTACATGTTCAGAAATGGCTAAACAACTGTCACTTATAAAGTGATAATTGTTTGGCTGTATCACTATTGAGAACATTGTGTTTGGGGAGAGGACCTGTGTATTTATTCTTAACAACAGGACAAGTGTCGGTAAGTGCTCAACCAGCAACGGATTACTCATGGTTCTTCTTTGAAGGGCATCTCTTAGCAAACTGTCTTTAGTGATGAAGAAAGCAGTGCATATGTGGTTTGGACTGAAACATATTTTCCTCCTCTAGACAGACAAAAGTTGGACCTGGTTTTTATCCAAAATTAGATGACTATTTAGCAATAATGACTTTGTATGTCCATTATCTTTGTTAATTTTAGCTAATTTTAGTAAACATACTGCAAATGTTGAGTTGAGTATATATTAAAACAAAAGTTTCTAATGTATAGGCATTGAATAAGTACCATTGAGCAAATTAATTGATATACAGTATATTTAGCTTTCTATGGGTTCATGAAGTATAGTTATTGTTAAAAAAATTTATTTTGCAGGATAGACATTTTTCTCGCTCAGCTATTTTCCATTTTAGGAGTATGAAAATAAGAGTGCTATTAGAAGACATAAAGCAACTTCTATAACTGGAACCAGCTTTATTTAGCCTGTAGAATTTTGTGACTTACTTTTAGGAGACAATGTTGGAAGTTACTGTAAAGACTCTTGATTCTCAAAATCATACTTATTCAGTATCAGAAGAAGTAAGTATAAATTCTTTACTTGAACAGGTTGAATGTATTCGTTGAAGAAATTGTGTTTAACTCATTACTGTATACCCACAGATGTCGAGACCCTTCAACACTTGTGCGCATGTCAGAAGAATGAGAATCCATTCCAATAATAGGGTAATCAGTCTTGTGGGATGAGTTGTTTATATTACATGTCGGAAAAATAACTTTTCTTTTATTGAACATTGTAGTTTTTAAAGTGGTAACTATTTTGCTTGTATAACAGTTGGAAAATTTTATGTATAAAGCAATTGATTTCACATGTTAGTGACCAGTTCGTACATTCTTTATTTCCCCCCCCCCCCCTGCTTCAGCATGAATTGAGTATTTTTGGCAATCTGCCAGACTGGGTTCTATGAACTGTGGGCGTACAATACTACTATAGCACTAATGAACTTCTAAACATTAAGAATTACTTGAGAGATTATGGGAGAAAAAAATGAATGGAAATAAAACTGCAATAATTTTCCTCCTCCTCCTTACGGGGAGGAGATCCATTGCATGTAGTAGTTTCAGTGATAGAAGTTATGAATGTTACGATTAAGTTTATCATTATTAATAAACTATAATCGGTGATAATTTTAGTTTGTTATATATGGTGAACTTGGTGAAATTATCCAAATCTCAATATATAAAATAAATAAAAATGAAGAAAAAAACATCTTTAGCTTGCCCACGGTATGAATGTACTGTAGATTTATAAATTCATGGGCAGGACCAACATAAAAAAAAAAACATCAATCGAGTACCTTTATATAGCTTTGAATTAAAAATTTCAGAGCAGCCTATCTCTGTGGTTTGCAACTAGAAGTGCAATGTCCCTGATGTTGATTGAGATTTGTTTGTGTATATAGGCTGTTTAAGAACAAGTTAATAATAATTACAACTCTTCACTTTAAAGAGACTGTGAAATAATTTTTTAAAATTTTGTTTATGCTTTTGATGTTAAATGTAATGGTATTCTGTTTTTAGTATGGTAAAGTTTTGTTTCAAAAATAAAATTTGTTTGCAGATGTTTCATTTTCAAATACATTTTGTCTATAAATCATGCTATCCCAGAAAAAAACCTTAGAAAAATAGTGATGTCTTATTTATGTCCACCGAAAATGTGTTTTTTGCCTATTATTATTCCAACTATAATAGATATGTTTATTTAGATGCTGAAATTTCAGTCAAGTGTTAAGTTTGTATACGTGTTTGTGTGTTGCTTGCTATTCTCTTATTTTTTTTATCCACACATAACTTAATTTCACAGAATTTTGCAACCTTTTCAATCTGCGTTTTCCTATTTACTTTCTAAACGTATCCCCATTCACACTCTAAGCATTATTTCCATTTTTTTAAAATTTATTTCTTATTTACTAGAAAAGGATGCAAAAATCATTCACATGGATTAAATATATTCTTGAATACACGGGAAGAAAGAATGTTAAAAAAAAATTATTTCCTTAATTACTATTATTTGTAAGATCTTTACACTGTCTTTAAAGAAAACTGCTCTATTACTAGTAAAATGACTTTTATTTAAAATAAAAAAAAAGCAAGAGGGAGAAAACCTTGACTATTTCACCAAGCATTATATATTTTGATGAATTAAGTAAATTTTTGTGTTGTTAATTACCAAGAATTTCTGTTTTTAGCATTATAAAATTAGTAGCGTAGGGACCCTGGAGCACATGCCAAGGGCAGCTATGTCTGAAGAATGCTCGTGATAGGATATTTTACCAGTTATCAAAATTGTTACACTAAAAAAAAGAAAAAAAGAGATGTACCAAATAGTTTCCCAAACTATTAGGATAACACAAAGTTCACTGTATTATAAAAAAGTTGTTTTTTTTTTGTGTGTGGGGCAGGTTGTGTCTGGTGTATGTGACAGTGTTAGTCATGGTTCTTTTTATGATTATCTGTGAATGCTATATAACGTTTGTCATGTGTGTCTTTTGCAAAAATAAATTGCTTATCATCATCATCAAATTCCTGCCATGTACCCTTAAGGGGTGTACAGGATATGATAGTACTACATGAAAAAAATTACATCATTACTAACTTTATATCTACAATTTTCCTCCAAATCAGTCTGTTATCAGATCTTATATTTCTATCGTCTAAGGCACTTTGTATTGTATCAATCCACCTATATCTTGGTCTTCCTTTTGGTTGTTTTACTGCCAACCTGGCAGAAAACACTTGTTTTGCTAATCTTTCTTCGCCCATTCTGTTTAAGTGACCATACCACCTGAGATTAGCTCTGCTAACACATTCCTGGATGCTGACAATGTCAAGTTCTTTCCTAATATCCATGTTTTTAATATGATATTGCCATTGATGCCATCTGTTCACGCATCTAATCTTTCTCAGGACTCATATCTGCGGTATCTAGTCTTTGGTCAAATGTTTTACTTCTGACCCAGCTCTCAGATCCATAAGTTAAAACTGGTTTGAACACTGTCTTGTATACAGCTAATTTAGTGTATACAGCTAATTTAGTGTCTTGTATACAGCTATTTCTCTCTTATTCCATATAAATTTATTCAATTGACTTCCTACCATACCAGCTTTGCTGATTCTGTTGTCTATTTCCATATTTAATTTACCATCTTCACTAAAAATCGTGCCTAAGTAGCTGAAATGTTTTACTTGTTCCACAGGTTCTCCATTCACAACACAGTTGACATTTTCAGTGATTCTGCCTATTTTCATTGTCTTTGTCTTTTTATTGCTGACCTTCATACCATATCTATTACAACAGTTATTCAATTTAGTCAGAGAATCTTGCAGATTTGTAGCGGATTTATTTAGAAGTATAACATCATCTGCATAAAGCAAAGAGCTGACATTAACATCTCCAATTTTGATATCATGTTTAATACCACTTTCCGTCATAATGTGATCCATATAGATAATAAATAACAGAGGGGATAATATACATCCTTGTCTTACACCAGATTTAACATTAAACCATCTTCCTGTACTTCCTTCAATTCTAACTGCTGACTTGCAACTCAAATAAAGACTAAGTATTGCTTCATATAATGCCCCATTGACACCATATAACTGTAGCATATTGAATAGCTTCTCTTGGTACCTTTTCAAATTCCTTTTCCAAATCGACAAAACTTAAATACAGATCTTTGTTATATTCCCATGCTTTCTCGACTATTTGTTGTAAAGTGAAGATCTGATCCTGACAGCCTCTGTTTGGCCTGAATCCAGCTTGTTCTTCACCAAGCTTTTCTTCCACAATTCTTCTCAACCGTTTCTCAAGTATGCTTGCATAGATTTTGCCAGGAACACTCAGTAGGGAAATACCTCTGTAATTGTCACATTCAGTTTTATTTCCCTTTTTATATATGGGTACTATGAGAGCTCTACCCCAATCATCGGGAATTCGTCCCTCTGTCCAGGCTTTCTGAACTATGCAGTGCAGCCACTGTAAGACTTTTAAACCACCATACATCACCATTTCTGGTCGAATATCATCTACTCCTGCTGCCTTTACACATTTCAAGTCTTTGATGGCTTTTTCTACTTCAAGTATTGATATGTATTCCTGACTGCATGCCTGGTCAGTGTTTTTTACCATTGTGCTATCATCACTGCCTGTTTCATTTAGCAGTTTTTCAAACTTGAAGGATATCTTTTTCTCCTGTTTTCATGTCACCTTTATCATCTCTAACTCCTTTTACAGCACTCTTTCCTACATTTCAAAGCTTCTTCAACAACCTCCAGAATATTTTGCCACCTTCTTGATATTTATTTTCTATATTCTTGCCAAATTAAATAATTGGTTAAAAATGCTTTTTGAGCAACCAGAATGATGGAGTAGATCTTATAGCTACTACCTGATCTTTAGATGTTGTATTACCACATTTTTCCTCTGCAGGGTATATAAATAAGAGTTCATTTGAATAGTCCACAAAGTCTGGAGCAATTTGAAACATAGTATCAGACAAAATGCTAATGACTTATATCCTGAAACACGTGGAAAGTTTTTTTTTTCACTTGGTTACAACATGATACTTGACGATATGTATTTTTTTTAATGCTATACCCAAGCATAAGTGTAAAATAACTTCATGACTAGGCTACTTATATAGAGAGGCTGATGTGAAATCATCCTCTATGTATAAAATATATTTAATAGTATCCCATAATGCTTTTGCATTATGGGAAAGGTCACTGCCCAGACCAGGTTTTCATCTTTATTGAGGTCTCATCAGTGGGAACAAGATCTGAGGTTAAATAAATGCATTAATTATATACTTTTTCCTACTTGTATATGGAATATATCACTTTATTGTTAAATATTCTGAATGAGAGATAGTTATGGAAAGTTTTTCTTTTTCTTTTTTTTTTTTTTTTGCTTATTTACAATATATATTATACTTGAAAAGAAATTGTATTTTTCTTTTAATGCTATACCCAAGCATAATTGTGAAGTAACTTCAAGACTAGTCTGCTTGTGTATATAGAGGCTATTGTCTCGAAACAATTGTCTTAGTGTTCTGTAATGTAAACTGATTATGGGAAGAGTCACTTCTCAGACTGATTTCTTCAGTCAAGACCCAAGAAGGTACCAAGGTCAAATAAGTACAAAAGCATGTTTTCCATATACAAGAAGAAAATAATTAAAGATTAATGTTTATAATATAATAATTAGGCATGCTTAAGGGTCAAAGCTGTATAACTGAGAGGAAACCTCTACATAACCTGTAAAGGAATGCAGAGAACCGACCAGGTCTTCTGACCTAATGTCCAATCCTCATCTTCACGTGGTGAACGCTGTTGGGTATCTACTTGGATACTGAACGAACGAGGATGGGCTGGAAATTTGGGATTTAGCTGACCAAATTGTATTCCTATTGGTTAAACCAAAATAGAAAATGATGGTACAACATGACAAAATTTCATGCCGGCTGGGGTGTTGCCAAGTTAAACAAGGCCCCCTTGTTGTTTTTGCCAGGGAACCAGGGTGAACAGCGAAAAGTCAGCTACTGGAACAAATCTGAAAACATACTTCAACTCAACATCACCATAGTTAAATATCGGTACTATCAACATAAGAAGTCTGAATGGCAAAGAAATGGAGCTAGCGGAGGAATTATATAAGTACCAGATCGACATAATAGGGGTGACTGAAACAAAAAAGACAAAAACTGGTGCGATCTTTCTGAGCAATAAATACAAAATGTTATATTCAGGCAATGACAATCAAGGAAAAGAAGGAGTAGCCATAGTATTCAACACAAAATACGAGGCTCATCTTCTTGAATGGCAGACAGTGTCAAGTAGAGTGATTTGGGCAAATATCAGAATGGGAACTGGACAATGAGACTTATTTGTGCCTATGGTCCC
Organism: Typopeltis vanoorti; assembly: GCF_054136105.1. Taxonomy (NCBI): domain Eukaryota; kingdom Metazoa; phylum Arthropoda; class Arachnida; order Uropygi; family Thelyphonidae; genus Typopeltis; species Typopeltis vanoorti. The sequence goes on along the minus strand of NC_143556.1, from coordinate 26,008,929 downwards.
ACAGAAGGTTCTACTAAGGTAGAAGTGGAGGAATTTTTTGAGGCTCTAGAGAAAGCTACTGATGCAATGAAAAAGGAAAAGTTGGTCCTTGTTGGGGATCTAAATAGCAGGGTAGGAAGTGATTGTCAGACATACAAAAATGTTTTGGGAAAATTTGGAGAAAAGAGCAAAGCTAATAATAATGGCAAATATCTGTTGGATTTCTGCTCAGGACATGGACTGGTTATTACTAACACCATGTTCCAACATAAAAATGTGCACAAATTCACATGAAGAGAAGAGGCAAGAAATAAGAAAAGTCTCATTGACTATGATATTGTTGATAGTGATGTTTTCTCTTTGGTGCAGGACACCAGAGTGTACAGAGGATTTGAAATTGGAAGTGGTTCACTATTTAGTCTTGAGCAGGATAAAATTGAATTTCATATTGAAAAGAATAACATGTAAGAAAGTTTTAAAGCGAATAAAAGTTGAGCAGCTCTCAGATGTGAACTGTAGACTAAAATATACAAAGATTATTGAAGAAACAATGAACGAGTTTGAGAACAGGAATCAAATCTCGGAGATTCAGTGGAAAACCTTGAAGAAAACCCTGATTGATTCAGCTAGAGAGGCATGTGGTGAGGTTGTCTGCAAGGATAGAAAAATAAGAACTCCATGGTGGACACAAGAAGTTAAAGAGCCAGTGAAGGAAAAGAAGAAAGCATATCAAAAGTTCCTGGCAAGGAAGTCAGCTTGTGCTCTTAGAGAATACAGAGACAAATGTAAGAAAGCTAAACAGTGTGTAAAACTAGCTAAACAAAAGTAATGGGAGGACTTTGGCAAGAACATAGAAAATAAATATCAAGAAGGTGGCAAAATATTCTGGAGGTTGTTGAAGAAGCTTAGGAATGGAGGAAAGAGTGCTGTAAAAGGAGTTAGAGATGATAAAGGTGAAATGAAAATGGGAGAAAAAGATATCCTTTTAGTATGGAGTAATTACTTTGAAAATTTGCTAAATAAAACAAGCAGTGATGACAGCACAGTGATAAAAAAAACACTGACCAGGCATGCACTCAGGAATACATATCCATACTTGAAGTAGAAAAAGCCATCAAAGGCTTGAAATATGTAAAGGCAGCAGGAGTAGATGATATTCGACCAGAAATGCTGAAGTATGGTGGTATAAAAGTCTTACAGTGGCTGCACTGCATAGTTCAGAATGCCTGGACAGAGGGATGCATTCCCAGTGATTGGAGTAGAGCTCTAATAGTACCTATATATAAAAAAGGGAAATAAAACTGAATGTGAGAATTACAGAGATATATCCCTATTGAGTGTTCGTAGCAAGATATATGCAAATATACTTGAGAAACGGTTGATAAGAATTGTGGAAGAAAAGCTTGGTAAAGAACAAGCTGGATTCAGGTCAAATAGAGGCTGTCAGGATCAGATCTTCACTTTACGACAAATAGTGGAGAAATCGTGGGAATATAACAAAGATCTGTATTTCGGTTTTGTCAATTTGGAAAAGGCATATGACAAAGTGCCAAGAAAGAAGCCATTCAATACGCTACAGTTATATGATGTCATGGGGCATTATATCAAGCAATACTTAGTCTTTGTTTGAGTTGTAAGTGAGCAGTTAGAATTAAAGGAAGTACAGGAAGTGGAGAAATAGTGGAGAAATCGTTGGAATACGACAAATAGTGGAGAAATCGTGGGAATATAACAAAGATCTGTATTTCGGTTTTGTCGATTTGGAAAATGCATATGACAAGGTGCCAAGAAAGAAGCCATTCAATACGCTACAGTTATATGATGTCATGGGGCATTATATCAAGCAATACTTAGTCTTTATTTGAGTTGTAAGTGAGCAGTTAGAATTGAAGGAAGTACAGGAAGATGGTTTAATGTTAAATCTGGTGTGAAACAAGGATGTACATTATCCCCTCTGTTATTCATTATCTATATGGATCACATTATGAAGGAAAGTGGTATTAAACATGATATCAAAATTGGAGATGTTAATGTCAGCTCTTTGCTTTATGCGGATGATGTTATACTTCTAAATAAATCTGCCACAAGTTTCCCTGACTAAATTGAATAACTGTTGTAATAGATATGGTATGAAGGTCAGCAATACAAAGACAATGGAAATAGGCAGAATCATTGAAAATGTCAACTGTCTTGTGAATTGAGAACCTGTGGAACAAGTAAACATTTCAGCTACTTAATCACGATTTTTAGTGACGATGGTAAATTAAATATGGAAATAGACAAACAAAGATGGTATGGTAGGAAGTCAATTGAAGAAATTCATATGGAATAAGAGAGAAATTAGTTAGAACACTAAATTCGCTGTATACAAGACAGTGTTCAAACCAGTTTTAACTTATGGATCTGAGAGGTGGGTCAGAAGTAAAACACTTGACCAAAAACTCGAGACCGCTGATATGAGAGTCCTGAGAAAGCTTAGAGGCATGAACAGATGGCAACATCAATTAAAAAGATGATATTAGGAAAGAACTTGACATTGTCAGCATCCAGGAATGCGTTAGCAGAGTTAATCTCAGGTGATATCGTCTTAAACAGAATGGGCGAGGAACGATTAGCAAAACAAGTGTTCTCTGCCATGTTGGCAGAAAAGCGACCCCGAGTAAGACCAAGATATAGGTGGATTGATACGGTACGAAGGTCCTTAGACAATAGAAATATAAGATCTGGTAATGTTTGATTCTTGACAAGTAACAGACTGATTTGGAGGAAAATTGTAGATAGGAAGTTAGTAATGATGTAAATTTTTCATGTAGTACTATCATATCCTGTACACCGCTTGAGGGTACATGGCAGGAATTTGATGATGATATAATAATTAATATGTCTGTTTGAATTTCTGTGATGCTTTTTGAAAGGGCACTTAAAAAGTGTCATTTCCTTCATTTCTACAATCCTCCTCTCTCCCATTCAGTAGTTTCCGGAATATTTTTGTCACAAACCTTAGTAGCTCAGTGGCTATCAGCAATGCAATTTGTTTGGAAAGACTTGGGCTTGAATCCTATCTACGATGCAAAGAGCCTTTATCATATTTCAGCTGAAGTTGGGTTAGCCAGTCTCATATGGAGGTGTAAGGAATTTTCCTAGATTGGAGTGACAAAGAGATTCATATTAATGGTAAAAACTGAATCATTTATATGCTTTTGATATTGTAGTAATAGCAAACAACGAAAGAGAACTAGAAAAAATGATGAATAAATTAAACACAGTATCAAATAAAGTAGGATGATACATAAACTATGAAAAAACTAAATAATGACAAATTGAAGGAAACCAGATAACAGTAGATAATAAAAAAATAGAGCAAGTACAAGAATATGTATACCTTGGTAGAACCCTTACATTAAGCATTTATGAAGAAATAAAAATGAGAATTCAGTTAGACTTGTCAAACTGAAAAAATTCCTGTGTAGTAAAATAAAATAGAGCCAGACCTTTCAACCAATGCATCCATTATAACATATGGATCAGAGACATGGCCAATGACCAAACAAATACAGGACAAACAAATACGAGAAAAATTGAGTGCAGAATAGAGAGAGCCGTGCTGAACATCAAACTGCAAGATAATAAGGAATGAAGATATAAGAAAAGAAACAAGTGTTGGATATAGGGGAAGAGCTTTTAAAATTAAAATGGAGATGGGCAGGTCAACTTTTATTCACTTTAAAACTTTCTTACATGTTATTCTTTTCAATATGAAATTGAATTTTATCCTACTCAAGACTAAATAGTGATCACTTCCAATTTCAAATCCTCTAGTGTCCTGCACCATGGAGAAAACATCACTGTCAACAATAACATAGTCAATGAGACTTTTCTTATTCCTTGCTTCTTCTCTCCATGTGAATTTGTGCACATTTTTATGTTGGAACAATCCAACAGGCATTTGCCATTATTATTAGCTTTGCTCTTTTCTCCAAATTTTCCCAAAACTTTTTTGTATTTCTGACAATCATTTTCCACTCAGCTATTTAGATCCTTAACAAGGACCAACTTTTTCATTATGTCAGTTGCTTTCTCTAAGGCTTCAAAAAATTCCTTCACTTCTACCTTAGTAGAGCCTTCTGTGGGACCATAGGCACAAATAAGTCTCATTGTCCAATTTCCCATTCTCATATTTGCCCACATCACTCTACTTGAGACTGCCTACCATTCAAGATCAGCCTCGTATTTAGTGTTGAATACTATGGTGTTGAATACTCCTTCTTTTCCTTGATTATTATTGCCTGAATATAACATTTTGTATTTATTGCTCAGAAAGATCTCACCAGTATCAACAAATATTTAATGTCGACGAACCTGGCCTTTTTTGGAAGTGAATACCTTCCAAGACTTTTCTAACCAAATCAGAGAAATCTCAGCCAGGTTATAAAGTCGCAGAGTCGAATGAAATTACTGCTAGCAATATGCGAGCCGTTTGGAAGCACATTCTTCCATATTGTGCAAATGATTTTAGAGGCTTTTCAAATGAATCTAAGTAATTAAATCTCATTCTTATTATTGATTGTGAATTCCTTAAGTTAATTAATAATGTACACTAGAATATAAATTAAATAAACTTTAATATATATTTCCAATATTTCGGCACCATCATGTTGCCATCTTCAAAGGAACTTAAAAATAAAGACACGTGCACGCAGACATTACACAAAGTAAATGAGGAACGAAGCGAGGAAGCTATTGTTTCTCCTAAAATTCCTGATGGATGGTGCCCCCTATGGGCTATGTAGGTATTCTTTGCCATTGGGCTGAAGGTCTCCTGATGTAAGTCTCCCAAATTTGTGGCAGTCTCATGCAACCAAATTTGTTGAAGTTTGGCATGTTTCTTAGGGCTAAGGCTGATTCCATGAAAAGTCTTTCAAATTTGAACTTGCTGCAGTGTATTATTGTGGCTTTGTTCAACCGTATTCTGTGGGTGTATCCCGAGCATGGTCTGCAAGATCAGAGTGGCTATACTAGTGGAAACCGATGTAGTCCTTGTGTTCTGAAATTCTGATATTCGCTGCCCTGCCTGTTTGTTCAAAGTAGGACAGCTTACAGCTGCAAGGGTCCTGGTATACACCGGGTAGGTCTAGGGGAAGTGGTTGGTCTTTAGTGGAGCAGATAAGGGATGCCAATTTTCTATATGGTCTGTAACAAGAGGTCAAGTCATGTTTTTTGAGATTTTGGTAATTTTTTCCGAGGTGCCTCGGACATAGGGAATGGTGATGGATTTTGAGTAATCCTTGTTGTGGTTTACTAGTTTCAATATTTTTTGAATTTTTTGGGGGAGATAGCCATTGGCTAAGAAAGTGTTGAAAGTGTTGAGAATGTGATTTAGTTCAGTGGTTAGGGCATTGTCATTTGAACAGATTAGTTTAGCCCTGTTGTATAGTGTCTTAATAACTCCATATTGTTGTGTGGGGGGGGGTGATTGTTAGTGAATCTGCCTGTATGAGTGGGTTTTCTATAAACAGAGAAAGGTTCCATCAGGCTGGCAGGTGACTAGTGTGTCTAGGAAAGGTGGGCTGTTGTCTTCCTCTTTTTCCAGGGTGAACTTGATTGTTTAAGTGTGTTAAGGAGGAGTGTATCAGAGCCATGTGGCCAAATAGCGAACACATCACCAACGTAGCAAAGCCATATGGTTGTTTTTTGTGGGGCAGAGTTTAAGGCTTTCTCTTCAAAAGTCTCCATATAAAAGTTGGCCAAGGGTGGGGAGAGTGGTGAACACCCCCCCCCCCATGGCTGTCTCCTGTATGTGTGTAGAATTTTCCCTGCCAAACGAAATAGCCTGAGTTCATTGTGAATTTAAATAGGACGGAGATATCGGGAGGAAATTTAGCCTGGATTAGCTCTAAGGTTTTGAGTGGGACATTTGTGAATATGGAGGAGATGTCAAAACTGACCATTATGTCAGTATTTTGGAGTGTAAGGTTTTCTATGCTGGCTTTGGAGTGGGCTGAGTTTTTTATGTGCGATGGTGCGTTGCCAGTATAGTGTGTGAGTGCTTTGGCCAAATGTTTAGCTAATTTGTATGTGGGGGAATCAGTGCCAACCAGTATGGGACGTAATGGCACATTTTCTTTATGTATTTTCAGGAGTCCATATATACAGGAGGGGGGGGGGGTATAGAGTTAAACGGTTTTAATTTGTTAATAACCTCTACATGCCAAGAAGTGACCTTCTTAAGGAGCCTATGGAGTTTTCTGATTTGTGAGTTGACGGGATTGTATTCAATGGGGAGGTAAGTAGCCCAATATAGCATTAAGCTTACCTGTGTAATCCGCATGGTTGAGTACTACGGTGGCGTTTCCCTTATCCGCTTTGGTGATTAATATTTCTTTGTTTTTCTTCATTTCTTGCAGAGCTTTATATTCACTATTGGATAAGTTGGTTTTTGATGGTCCTACTTTGGTGAGAACACAAGCTACATCCAGTCTAATATTGTTAGCGATGCGGTTCGGAAGGTGGCGGATCCTGTGTTCAATCTGGATCATTATATCCTCTTCCGGTATTTTTCTGGGAGCAATGGCGAAGTTGTGGCCATGTGAAACAGCGATGAGTTCCGCAGGCTTCAAAGTGACTGAAGAAAGGTTGACTACAGTGTTGGTTGGAAGTTTTGGAGGTCAAGTTCTTTTTTAACTTCTCAAATTTCTTGGTATGTCGACATCGTATTTTCTCAAATTCTTTATCTCCGCAGCACGAGACGTTATATAAAATTGACCAAAGCTCGTGATTTAACGTGTTAGAAAGCTTTTCTTCAAGCACCCGAATAGCTTTGTTTGCGTCAGCTAAGAGAACTTGTGTGCCGGCAATTTGTTCCCGTAGCAAAACATAGCTGGTGCGGTTATAAATTCGGAGAGCCTTTTGTGAAAGTAAATGGTGCTTAAATTTCACACAATTTGGGATTACCTGATTATCCTGGCAGCTTTTTAGGACGGTCAGACGATTAAGTTGTCTTGTTAACTTCAGCTTCATTTTACCGTATTGGCAGGCCTTGCATGCGATGGAATCTCCATGGAACTTGATAGTAATTCTCGTAGAAAGGCTTATACGTTGATTATGCATGCTTATTAATTAACTTAAGGAATTCACAACGTACACTAGAATGTAAATTAAATAAACTTTAATATATATTTCCAATATTTCGGCTCAGGGTTCCATGAGAAGTCATGATTGGAAAAGAAAAAAAAATGAACATTGTATAAATAATGCATTACGCAGTTTAGCCATAAATACTGTTACAATTTGAATAATGCATAAAACTTTATCATTAAAAAGCATACAATCAGCTTTTAGCACATTGTATGAGCTGAAAGCTGTAAATGATTTACATCTTTCAGCACATACAAACAAACCGATGTGTATAATGTGCATATAGCAGCACTCAGTGTTTGTAATGTCCCCCGTTTAGTCTTCACATGCACCTGATGTCTGTGAGGCCACATATCAATGGCAGTATACACAGCATCTAACTGAAATGCTTCCACTGCTTGCTCCAAATCTATGTTCAGGCTATCTTGCTGGGGTGTTGTTTCTTGCAGTCTTCTCTCTCTTTCGAACCCCAACATAATCTGAAGTCCAAGGAATCAGATCAGGACCTTTAGATGGCCAATCAGATTGTGATATGTGGTTGGGCACATTCACCTCTAACCACTGTTGTATGTTGTTCGGGAGCTGTACCACAAATTCTAACATGGTCTTGATACACTTTTGGTGGAGGTCTTGACTTCTTTCTCATAGAAATGCAACTTGGATACTCCCTGATACATCCCCTCCCCACACACCAAACCATCACTGACACAGGGTGATGACCTTTCTGAATCCTGGGTGCTACGGCATGAACTGTACAACCATCTGGACATATACCCGATCGTTTTTGCACTTAAATGACTCTTAAATGGTGAAAATCTTCTCATCTGTGAAGAGGGTATCTGTGTCTGTTGTTCTCATACTGCCAGGGAAGTGCCTTTGATTTTATCACTCTCTTCTACATAGTTGTGGTGTTAGGAAGTGTCCAGTAGAATGACAGTAGGCTCTCACTACCCCATGTCATCAGTTATTACATGTGATATTGTTCTCTGCGAAACATTAATCTCTTGCAACATCACTTGCTGCGTTCTCACAGAATTACTGCAGAGATGTGCCTTCACAGCCTTCATAAGCTGTTGCTTACTAATGCAGTGTGGTTGACATGTTCTTTGGCAGTCAGATATGTCTTCTTTATTGTTATAACAGTTAATAGTCTGATATATAAACGAGTGTTTTTAGTGTATTGAAAATAACAGGTGACTGCATTCCAACCTTGTGAAGTGCTATTACAGCTACACGGTCTCATAATCTCCCCATTGTATGTTAATCAGTACAGCTAGACAACTCTCTCTACTGATAAACACATGAATGTTGGCTGTGCACAGTGCCATTAAAGCAACCAGACTCATGCATTCTGTGGGCAATGTGGGATATTATTATAAAAATATAATAATTTTTATGCAGGGATTCCCTGAGACCTGGAAATTATTTCAAGGGTTCCTCCAGTATAAAAAGATTGAGAAAAGCTGCTATAGCTAAACAAACTCTTGATTATTAGGCCATTTCAGGTAGTACAATTAGATTGCATTTCAAAATGAGAAACTTCATGATTATTTGTGCCTGTAGTTGCAAAAATGGGAAAATAGAAAAAATTTTTGAGTCATTAAAGAGAGAGAGAGAGAGACTGATAATATGGAATATTATTTATTTATTCCCATTCCACTCCTTTCCCAAAACTACTTCAGCTCTTTTGTAAGCATGGTGAATTTCACAAGACCACTTATCTCTCTTTTTAGAACATTCAGTTTCCTGAGCTCTAAAATATTTTTCACATATGAGTTTATATTTGACTCACTTCTGTCCTGTTCTTTATTTAGTGATTTTTGTATGGCAGGTTTTCTCAGTGCAAATGTTCCACTGTCTTAAAGGCTTGTTAATGTATTAATTTATTTGTACTGATTTATGTATTAATTTATCTGTACTGATTTATGTATTAATTTATTTGTACTGATTTATGTATTAATTTATTTGTTTAAAGATATTTTTAACACTTGTCATTTTCTTTGTCTTTAGATAACTGTAAAAGAATTCAAAGATGAAATAGCTCCATCTTTGGTAAGCTATGTATAGTCATTTCCTTATTTGTGAGCAGTATTATTATTAAATAAAATATTGAAGCAGCTGGTGTTCAATAAAATAATTTTGTATCTATGGCTGCAATATAACACTTCTGCGTAAAACATCTAAAATCTACATGCAGTAAGTTTTATGTGACTCAACTGTCAGTAGCTAAGAAAAATTGAATAATGGGGATGGGGGGAGGGTAAAGATAATGCTGTAGGAGTCATTATATTCATTTACTGAGGTGGTAATTACACAGTGATTTACATGACAACTTAGACTCCTGGAGAGTTTTTTTTTGGAACAATCAGATCAAATGCCAGACTAATCCCTTGTCAGAAATTTATTTGTTTGCAGGTTTGGATGAGTAAATCACTAGTATGATTAATAACTCTTATGGAGCCATTAATTTCACATTATCGTTAATAAAATGTGAAGCTTTCAAGTACAGTTGTATTGGACTAGGAGTGATCCTATCCCTTCTCTTGCTCTTTCATTGGAAGCAGTTAGATCATCCTTAGTTGTTTTCAGTAGTTGAGATCATGGCCAATGATTGCAACAATAACTAAAAGAAATAAATTATTTAATATCTTACAAATTAGAAGCTCTCCAGAAACCAGGATCAAGTACAAGGCAAATGCTGTAATTAAACAAAAATATAATATATTACAAAGAACTAGGTGGTGAGAATTTTGCCACAACTCAAATCCAAACACTTCAGATACCAAACTTTGAAAACTGACTGCTAATTTACAAAGAGACCTTCCAAAACCAAAGGCAAGTGAGACTAACATTCTAAAAGACCCGGATGGAAATATCAAAATTGGAGACAGGGAGATCACATAAGCAAAGATATAAGCAAAGACCATCAAATATCAAAACAGGCTTAACAACAGAAAAACACTGCAAATTCCCCAAAATATAAAAACAAATTATTATGGGATCCATTCTCAATCTCTGAATTGAGAGATGCCTTGGAGAGACTAGATATAAATATGTGGACCAGATAACATACAAGGAATTATGATCAAGCATCTTCCTTCCCTAACCCTAGATTTACTACTTCGCCCATACAACAATAGCTTAAAATGAGGAAAAGCTCGAAAAGCCTAACAAACCTCAAGACCAACCAGGAAGTTATAGACCAATTTCACTGACTTCAATTCCAGGCAAATCGATGTAAAAAATAATACTCCAAAATTTGAATTACTATCTAAACAAAAACTAATTCAAGTCTCTAAATAAATAGCGAAAGTCATATACCCTAAGGGCATGCATAAACGTCCATGTCACAGTGCAACTTGAAGTGCAAATTGCAGTTAAGGCCTGCAATTTTTATAATGATTGAAATTATGTAGAAAGCTACATTTTTTTAAAAAAAAACTAGGTTTATCATCATCATGATCATCAAGGAGGCCATAGATCATTCACACCAGCTGTTCATGCCAGATGCTCTCAAAATTTAATACTTAACTGCACTCAATATTCAACAGGCAAACTGTTCCACTCACACCCATTGTTTTGTGAGAGAAAAACTAGCTTCATATTTTTCTTAACCACACTCAAACTTAACTTCCATGGATGCCCACTTGTCCTCTTCCCACCGTCTATATAATGAAAAATTTCAACTATTATTCTATAACACCCTCTCAGAAGCTTATAGACTTCTATCATATAACTTCTCTTTCTCTTGCCTACTAGTATCTGCAGTCCACATACTCTCAATCTGTCCTCATAATCTACACTCATAATTCTGATTCATCTTTGTAAACTCTTCTTTGCAGCCTTTCCAGAACTCAGGAGGCCAAATCTATGCACAATAGTTCAAGTATGATCACATCAAGGCAGCCTTGTAAAGAGCAAAAATGACTTCCCTATTCTTACATGTCAGTGTTCATTTAACATTGCAATTATCCTCTGAATTGTATTTGCAATTTTTGCTATGTAACCTTTGAACTTCAACTTTCTATCTGTGACAACTCCAAAATATCTAGCCTTGTCAGTTGCTTCAAGCATAATCCCACCAATATAAGTTGCATGCCATTCAGCTTGCACTTGCGCATATCAAAGAAAACTCTTAACAAAAATATATAATGTATACAGACCTTTTGAATTCTTTACAGGCTATCTCCTCTCAAGTGTATAATCCACATGTAGTGCTTGGTTAGGTGCTTTAACTCTAATTTTGATGTTCGTATGTTGGATTCTCAGTCACATTGGAATTAAGGGAAATAACATTGCAGATGCAGCTCCTTGATCAGCTTGCTTTCTCGACATACTGTTTGACAGTTCCTTATATTGACTACACACAGTTTATAATATCAGTTAGTTGCCCAATGGCAATCCTCCTGGCAGGAAGCACTGACAAACAAATTGTATGAGGTTAAGCCTGAAATTAAGCACTAGCAGTCTAGTCAATGATAGGAACAGAAGAGAGGAAGTTGCTTTTGCTAGACTCTGCATAGGTCACAGTCATCTCGCACATTCTTGTTTATTAAGGGCTGATGACCCATGCATGTGTGGAAAATGTAACATCCGTCTTACCATAAATCATGTTCTGGTGGAGTGCAAGCTTAACACGAGAGAAATTACATTTTTACTTATCTGGCCAGGTGGTATAAAACCGTGGACAGATTGCATGAGCTTTTTAGATTTTTGAAACATTAATTTATTCAAAAAAATTTGATTATAAATTTGTTTATGTAGATACTGCATTATAGATAATAAACTTTTGTGCATACATTTTCTTTACTCATTTATCTTCTTATATACAAGTAACCCCTCCCCGTATAACAATGTTGTTAGGTTCCTAAAAATTGCCGTGTTATGCGAATTCATGTTATATGAAACAAAGAACTAGTACAAAAAACAGGATTAGATTCCAAAAGTTAAAAAAACTATACTATTTTCTTTTTATAACTCAGAGAAATGTATGTTTATTAAAACAATAATTGATCAAAAGTATTACATATTAATATTATTGCATAACATTTACATAATGTTACATAATTACATAATGTTTTCTTCATCATCACTACTAAGCACCATTAAACGAAGGCATCTCTTTCTGGCAAAATATCCTCATCTTCTGAGCTTTCTTCAGCAGCATCTTGAATTCTATGCTCTAATTTTTGCAAAAAACTATTATTTTCGATTGTTTGCTTTTAGCTGAGAGATCTTTATAAATTTTGTTGTATGGAGCTAAGCACTTGAAGTTCTCTCTTAAATTTTGTGCTTCTTTCGGTAGAAGGATCTTCATTTAGAAAATATAACTCCAATTGTTTGGTTAAATCTAGGCCTTTCTTTATGCTTTTTTAGGGTAAAATGTTTAACTTCATCGTTTCCATCTGTGCTTATTGTCTTCTGAATTAATTTGGTTTATCCTAGATGCCATTTCCACCAAATTTGCTTCATCAGTCTCTTCTTCTTCCACCAGTAATTCTCGAATATCTTCAACATTCACATTGTCAAATTCTCCTCCATAGAGACTTAGCAAGTTCTATTATTGCATCCATTCTGTTTTGTGCTGGCTCGATTAGATTTTTGCTTTGAACCAACTCTGGCCATATATTTTTCCACAGGCATTTAACATTGTTGATTTTATTTCTTTGATGGATGAAGTTATGAGATTAACACAGTCCAAAATTGTAAAAAGTTTCCATGCCTCCGTGACTTCGATAGATTCCTCGTTGACTTTATTCAAAACACATCGCAACGATTTCCTGATATAGTTAGTTTTAAATGTAGCTATAATTCCCTGATCTAACGGTTGAAGTAATGAACTTGTATTTGGTGGTAAGAAAATTATTTTGACGTTTGGGTGATTTACATCTTTCGGATGGCTGGGTGCATTATCCAATATCAGTAGAACTTTAAAATCAAAATTTTTCTGCTTTAATTAGTTTTCCACACTTGGTACAAAACAGTTTAGAAACCATTTTTTAAATAAGTCAGTAGTTACCCAAGCTTTCTTATTTGCAGTCCAGTATACCAGTAAAGCACTCTTATTTAGGTTTTTCATTGCACAAGGATTGAGGGATTTATAAACTAGCACGGGTTTTACCATGTGATTGCCTGAAGCGTTACTGCACAGTAATGGTCTTTATGATGCTTTAAAACCTGGTGCAACTTTTTCATTTTTTGAAATAAATGTTCTGTTGGGTATTTTTTTCCACCACTGGCTCATCTTGTCAGCATTAAAAACCTGATGTGTTGTATATCCACCCTGTTCAATAATTTTTTTGCAATTCCTTTGGATAAGTTTTGGCAGCTTCATTATCAGCTGATGCGCTTTCCCCTTGTATTTTTGTTTTGTAATGAAAAAGCATGTTGTAAAACGGCGGAACCAACCTTTGCGCAACAAAGTCGGGGTTAATAGCAGATTCTCCATTTTCTTTTAAATAGTTGTCAGTTTTTAAAGTTTTATGTTTAATAAATTGGTGTCCAGTGGGATCCATTTTTTTAGGCAGTCATCAATCCAAATACTAAGAGCTTTTTCCATTTTTTCAAGTACTGGTGCTCTGGGACGAGCTGTCATATTCGTGGAGATAGAACAACCTGCAGCAACAGAAGCTCTAATTTTCAGTTCAATTTTTTGTATGGTCTGGATTGTTGCTTCATTTAAATCCAAGGTTTTTGCAACATATGATACTTTTCCCCCCTTTTAAAACAATTCAAAATCTGTATTTTTAATTCTAGTGAGATGAAATATTTTTAAGAGGTATTTTTTTACTTCTGGCAGACATTGTTCAGGGCTACAAATTAATTTACTACAAAAAAGAAATATTTAAGACTTCTTTAAAAAAGGTTCAATAATACATACAAAGAATAGTACAAAGAAGAAAACAGTGAAAGTCTTAAAATATGTTTAATACTCCACGAACAAAATGCATTTAAAATTCTAATAAATTCTAAAATTCTGTATGCAAATCTGACACGACATACACGCCCGAATGAAAAATATCGAATGAGATGGTGCTTGCTCTTAAAAGCTCTCATCACGTCCCATGTTGTATGGGGATTTCCTCAATTCTCGAATGATGTTAGAGCGAAACCATGTTGTAGGAATACTGTATTTACTTCACAACACACTATGTACTACAGTAACGTGTGTCCTTGTGCCACTATCATCAAAAAATTCCTAATATATATCCTCAGGGGGTGTGCAGGATAATTATGATAGTACCACACAAAAAATTACATGGTTGCTAACTTCCGATCAATAATTTTCTTCTAAATTAATCTGTTATCTGTCAAGACTGCAATATTATGGGATCTTATATTGCTGTCTTTTAAGGCACTTTTTACTGTATCAATCCATTTACATCTTGATCCTATGGATCTTTGTTTTTCTAAACTTTCCTTACTATCCGAGATTAGCTTTACTAACACATTCTTGAATGCTAACAATGGCAAGATCTTTCCTAATATCTTTATTTTTTTATGATACTGCCATTGCTATCTGTCCACTTTACTAATCTTTCTCAGAACTAGGGCCGGTTTTTATCATTAGGCGAACCTAGGCCTATGGGTGCCAAGACTTCGGGGTGCCAGATTTTGCCACATATAACACTAACAGGAACTCCTGTATTCCATAAAATTCATATATGTAAGCGTACCATTTCTTTACTGGACTTATATACACGTCCAGCAAACCTGGATAATATTCTGTCCACCAGCTGAAAGAACATGAATAAGAAGTGTAGTTTGACAGTCATGTCCATTAGAAGGGGCAATAATCCTTCACGCTGAAAAGAACACTTAACTAAATTACTTGCCGTATTAGCTATGTTCAGTTGCCTACAGCAAGAAACGCAGTTGCTTGCTGTTTGCTCGGTAACCGGAATCTAAGTTATATCAGACTAAATACCTATGAGTTATATTCATTTTGTTGCTTGTTTTTATCGTATAATTATAGTTTTTAATGCCAGCGCAAAATAAGAAATCCTTTCATACTTTCTTCCCTTCATATTGTATCACTTTGGAAGATCAATGTCACTATCAATTTTTTGACTAATTATTTTAATCACCAATACATTTTAAAATTCTCCCAGAACTTGATTGAAGATAATTATTTTTTGTCAAACAATTATTTTATAAATTCATGAAAATCTGAATCTAAAAATGAATACAGCCTCCGTCTGTTCCTAATTAAGTTTTCTTTTTTATTCATAATCTTAGTTCAAAGGTTAGTTCACAAATTGTGCGATGGTTCGCGCTTTTAAATTTTGTTTTGTAGAGAATCATACGTAATACCCAATTACTCCCTACAAATCGAAATAAATGGCAGTTATGAAGTCAACTGTTATGTACATATTTTTGGTATTATGCAGCAGTTTTGAAGTAGCGATATTTTCCCTACACTTTATCCTTCGAAACGTTTAGGTGCATGCGTCAAAATGAAATTTTATTTCCAAAATTTTCATAACAGAATTAATTTGCCTTTAATGGCTAACCCCCTCCCAAAATTATAACCCCCCCCCACAGACACATGAAAAAAATACTGCTAGATAACATATGTACACTTTCTTTTTGTTTGAATTCGTTATTTTTCCAAAGTAATTGTACTGTTGCAGTTTTAAGCAAAAGACAAAGGTGAAGAATCTCTGATAAAATACCATTGGATATAAATTTTTGATATTAAAAAGACTCGCAATCGGAATCAGAATCCCAAGTAATGTTTAAATCATTATTTTTAAATCATCATTTGTTGTTCATTAAAAAAAAACGTTCCTAAAATTGAAATGTGTGACTCATATAATTTTATTTTTAAGGAAAGAAAGCAAAATGTCATTTTTATTTCAATAAATGTTATTTAAAAAATATAAATATTTGACATAATATTTCCAATGCAAACACACATTTTGATTATTTATTTTCGCACATGTGAAATTCGTTTTTATTTGGGAAGAGAGACAATAAATAAATTGTGCAGCAAAAAAGGGTCAAATATCGCAAGACAGTAAAGAAATTCGAAGTAATACAGTGCACATAAAGACAATAATCTGTTAACGGAGGGGGGGGGGGTAATTGCATTTTAACAGATAGAATGCTGATGAAGTTTCATCAGCATTCTACGTTTTTATTAGGTCAAAGGGATTTTGAGCATATTTGTGAACAGATATATTCAACATAACTTCGCCAGTTTTGTTGTAAAAAGTGCTGCATTTGCAGAAATATTAGCGGCATAATAATAAAATAGCAAAATTCATAATGCTTCAGAATAATTTGATAATTTTGATAATACTAAAACAAGATGAGACACATCTGTAGAAATCTATTATTATTATTAGAGTCCTTTTAATTATGAACTATAAATATATATTTAATAAATTGGTTGTATTTTTGTGTTTTTAATTAAATAAACTAGTTTCATTTGTCACAGATGGTTTTTGCTTCTGAACTACCTGGTCTATTGTTCTTATCAATATTACTAAATTCCAATCTCCTTCTCTGGAAATTTACTCTTAGTAAATGTTTGACTTGTATTGACTAACCATTGAGTGAGTGATTCAGCAGTTTAATCCAGAGATTAAATATATGGTCAGTTTAATCCATAACATTCTTAAGAATATTTCACCCTGTGATTTCCCAGAATCCTGTTAAGAAAGAACAGATAGCTGAGTATTGAACTTGCGATCATTTTGAAACACGTTCCTGAGACAACGGAGGTTTTTTTATGTGCTGCTGCTATTTGTATTAATTAGTTGGGTAAGAGCAGTTTCTATATCACATAAACAGAGCATTTGATTTTCAAGTTTATTATTATTTATAAATTAAATGATTTTTCAGTTCATTTTTTTTGTGCATCAAGATTCTAGTTATTTTAGGATAAAATGTCAAGTAAAAAGTGGATGTCAGCGACCATAGCAAGTTATCGTTACTATTCATTGTCTCTACGTTTTAACTAAAGCTGGAATTATGCTTATTACTGCAAATTAAAAGAATCAAATCTGGAGTTATATATATATATATATATATATATATATATATATATATACAGGGTGTTCGGGATAAATTTGACATATTTATAATTAATTATATTTTTCCGTAAGTTACATGTATTAACACACACTTCTCTTCATTTAAAAGTTTGGACCCTTCTTCATTCATATACAAGATGTCAGAAAGGATGGATAGCTGGAACCCACCTGAATCATGGAAGAGAATAACTTGTATCATGATGATTCGTGCCCGCCATCAAAATAAGGATATTACGACTGCTGCCCAATGCTCCCTGAATACAGTAAAAACAATCAGGCATGAACTAGAGACTTGCAATGGTGACTACGAGGATGTAGCAAGAAGAGAGATCCCTAGCAGACGATCTGATTGCGTTCGTACAGCAGAATTCCTCGCAAATCTGCAGGAACAGGTGTTGAAGAACCCTGGCATTGGAATTCGGGCTTTGTTCGTGGAGTTGCTAACTGTAGTCAAGCCCTGGATAACAAGGGTAGCCAATGGTAGGCCGTATGTATGGCAGCAGGATTCGGCCCGTTGCCACACCTCTGGGAAAAGTCAAAAATGGTTGTCTGAAAATTTCTACGACTTCACCAGTCCAAATGTTTGGCCTCCAAACTCCCCAGACCTTAACCCCATGGATTATTTTGTATGGGGCGCAGTTGAAAAAGACACCAATCGCACTTCCAGTAATACAAAAGCCCAGTTAATGGATAAAATTAAAACAGTTTTTGCGGCCCTTCCCAGGGAGACTGTAGCATCAGCTTGTTCGAGGTTCCGAAGCAGAATTGAAGCTGTGATCGATGCTAATGGTGGTTATTTTGAGTAAATCTTGTTGATAGTATTGTAATTAACTCTGCCTGTAATGTTTTTTTGTCAATTCATTAAATTTAATAGATACAAAGAAGATTTTCTTTTTCCTTACGAAACTGTCAAATTTATCCCGAACACCCTGTATATATTGTCCGCACAGTTAGCCTAGTGGCTTTGCGCTTCGCAACCATATGCCTGGGGAAGGAGTGTCCTAGGTTCGATTCCTGTCAACGACGTGAGGAACTTAAGGATCTTCCTCAGCCATAGCCAAGCTAGCCGGCCTTGGGCATGGACAGCAGGGTTTTTCCCGCCAGTTTATCTGGTGTTTTTCATCCCGCAAGCAGGGAAACTGGTCTGAGGACACACAGATTAGTCAGGAATACTGAACCAGCCATAGGTCTGATTCGTCAGCCTATGCTGGTTCTGGAGCCTGGATAAAATTTGTGGGGACTAGATGGTGCCGTGAACTCCCGTAAAAAGGGGGAATGCACTATCATCATACGAAATTTATTTTATTTTTATATATATATTATATGCTTTTTATGTGAATCCCACACTTCCAGTAAGTAAGGTGGTCTCGCATTAGGCGACAAAATTTACCTTTCACCTAAAGTTGTGTGGTTGGAAAGCAGATACATTAACCATTCTGTCAACCAGAGAGGCATACTATGCATGTTACTGCAAATTGAAATGTTTTATATTTATATTTAGATCTGTGTTGTAATTCCATAAGTATAATGATTTTTGCTACAATTTTTATTACCAAAATTTTCAAAATTTTTATTTTTAGTGAGAATATCTGAACTTTAGAGTTGATGAAGTTCCTATTTTTACCTTGATTAGCAAGCTTAATTGGATTGCATTTAAATTCTTTTATTTTCTTTTTCTTTTAAAAAAAAACTTTTATCCATATACTAAAAAAGTATTACCATACCTTTTAATATTTTTTTGGTATTCAGAATTTTTGTAGCAACTATGATGCTTGTCAAACAAAATCAGTGTTCTCAAAATCAACAATCAACACCGTAATTGAAATCTTTCGCAGAAAGATTTTGGATATATTTGGATATAAACGTAGATATAAAGAAATTAAAGACGCATTACTTGTACTATCCATATCTCCTCATGAAAAACCTATTTCTAAATTAGTGAGCTCATCATTGGCTGAACATTTTAAGAAACCAGTAACAGAAATTTTAACAGTTGTGTGGGACAAAACTTTACAACAAATAGATGCTACTAGTAAATCTCTACAAGATCCCGATATGGATTTGTTTTTAGCTAATAGTTGGTTTTATTTTAGATATAAGAAATAATTTTTCTGCTTTAAATGAAGACGCAAATTTATTATCAGATGAGACAAAATCTAAAGATGAAAAGGAAAGAGTTAGAAAACAACAAAAAAAAAAAAAATGAGTGACGAAGTTTCACAATCTAATAATGAGATTGTTACATGGGGAAGAAAATTTCACTGTGAACACTTTTAATGTCATTTGCGATAAGCTAATTTTGGAAATTAATGAAAGAAAAAGTTATTTCGGCAGATTAGATATGTTTGGCCTTTTTTTTTTTTTTTTTTTTTTTCATTAAAGACATGGATCAAGACAAGTACAAGACCACTATTCATAAAATTTTAGAAACTTATAGGACTGATGTTCATCCAGAAAAATTGACTGATGAAGTTAAGCAATTTTTAATAATGATGAAGGAAGAAAATTCTTCAATTAAAAATTACAAATTTATAAATGATGGGTTAAGGTCTACTTTTCCAAATGTAGAAACAATTTTAAAAATATTTTTGACTATGCCTATTTCAAATGCAAGTGCTGAATGCTCATTTTCAGCATTGAAATGAGTAAAAAATTATTTAAGAAGCAACTTGCACCAAAATAAAACAAGTGACCTATCGTTATTATGCATTGATTCAGATGTAATAGACTCGATTAATTATGATATCATTTTAGATATATTTGCTAAAACCAAAGCCTGAAAAAAAAAAACTTTTAGTTATTGATTTTTTTAAATTTAAATTTGAACTGATTTATTTTTATATGTTTTTTAAAATGCAAATATATGTATAGCAATGTTGTATTGTGTTATTAAAATTAGTTATTATGGAAATACTGACTTTTATTTTCAATAAACTAAAAAAAAAGCGCTTATTTTTGAGGCCTCATAATGATGTTGCGCCTCAGACCTCCAAAAGTATAATTGCGGCCCTGGACACTGCCTGTTTGTAATGCTAGTGGTGAACTCTCATTTTCTGTACTTAAACGCGTTAAAAATATTTACACAATTCGTTAAGTCAGATGCATTGAGAAATTTGTCAATTATGTTCATAGAAAACGATATTGTTGAATTATTAGATTATAAATGTATGATAGATAAGTTATATAATTATAAGGTATATATAATTGATAAATTCATTAAGTAAATGTATAAAAATTTATTTGTGAATTACTGAATAGTAATTCACAAATCCATGTTTTTTAATAATTAAGTCCATGTTTTTTATAATTAAGTTTATTTTTACACGTGGATAGGCTTATGTGTTCGTCAGACATGTTGTAATTGATTTTTATCCATTTTCAAAATCCAGTAACTGAAATATTTATAAATAAAAATAAACTTTTGTTGTAATAGATTTAACGGTATTGATATGAACACAGATGGATAAGAAAATAACTATTTATTAACTTAAAAGTTAATAAATGGTTATTTTAAAAGTTAATATTTATTAACTTTTAAAATAACTTAAAATTTATTAACTTAAAAGTTAATAAATAGTTAATCTTTTCCATCTGTGTTCATATCAATACCGTTAAATCTATTATAACAAAAGTTTATTTTTATTTATAAATATTTCAATTACTGGATTTTGAAAATGGATAAAAAGAAATCGTGTTTTCAATATTGCAAACAAAGCGGAAAAGGAAGAAAGATTGAAAAAACAAGAAGGTGCATTTTTAAAATATCTTTGTCGAGAAGATCGTAATCACATACAAGAAGAAAATCTTAAAGATTATTCGTTGGATAATTCGTCTATAGTTTCGATTAATGAATTGGAGAATTCTGCAGATACCAAAAATTGGATAAAAACATCAAAGGAGAAATCTACAGATCATATGAGTATCGTTGATTCCGAAGCTGGTTGTTCTATAGATCCAATCATAAAAGGATTTGATTTTACAAATTTAAATTATAATGATCCAGCAACTTGGTGTCCTGTAAAATTTTTCAATATCAATCAGTTACGTCAACTATTAGTTCATGGACCTGAACAGATTCATAATTTTGATTTTCCGAAAGATAACAATAACAGAAGATTTTCAATGACTCATTATACTTGAAGACTATTTAACAGCGAGACAATGCAGCGTCTGTGGTTATTGTACTCAAAATCCACAGATTCTGCATTTTGCTTCTGCTGTTTATTATTTGATCAATGGCAGATTAACCTTGCTGATTCTGGATTGAGGGACTGGAAAAATGCTTATTATATTTTAGCTGCGCATGAAAAAAGTCAGACATGTTGAAAATTACCATAAGATTAGAAATTCGAATAAAAGAAGAGAAAACCATTGATGAAGAGAACTTGCTAGTTATTAGAAATGAGTAGAAACATTGGGTGCAAGTATTAGAACGACTCTTTGCTTTAGTTCAGACATTAGCTATTCAAAATTTATCATTTCGTGGAACAGATGAGACATTGTTTTCTTATGGAAACGGAAATTTTTTGAAATTTGTCGAATTTCTAGCGAAGTTTGATCCAAAAATGAATGAACATCTTCGAAGAATAAAAGATACACATGTGCATTATCTTGGAAAAGATATTCAAAATGAAATAATAAACATCTTCGGCAATGCGATAAAAAAGAAAATTTTAGAATCTGTTGTTGCCACAAAATATTATTCCATAATTATTGACTGTACTTCCGACATTGGTCACACAGAACAAATGAGCATAGTACTTCGATTCGTAGACACTAGTAATAGCACAGTTTCTATAAAAGAACACGTTTTGGGATTTATAGAAATAAAAATTATCACTGGAGAATTTTTATCAAATGAAATACTAGGAACTCTAGACAAATTTTCATTACCAATACAAGATTTACGAGATCAAGGATACTGTTATTTCTTAGTGTATTTTTATATATACTTCCCTCTTTATGTATATTATTATTCTCTCTATATACTTATGAGATGAAATATTATATAAATTTCTTTTACTAACAATTATTTTTATTTTGACTCCGAGTGTCCCTATATGTTATTATATTTGCACAAAGAGTTCACTCCAATTGGTGCAATGACTTTAACTCACTCTTTCAGAATCCAACTAATCATTGACTCAATACCAAGTACAAAATAAACACATTTAATAAAACTAAAACAATATATATACATTTCTAGTAATAATACATAACTATAACTACAGATTATATGGATCCAAGGCCTTATTTAAAAATATAAACTTACTCTTAAGACTAAACACTTTTTCTTTCACAATCACAAAAAAATGTTCATAGTCTTTTTCTCTTTCTGTTAAGGCTCTTTTCCAGAAGTTATACAGCTCTGTATTTCATTTTCAGGATCCTTTTCATCAATCAATGTAACACACATAAAAGTCTTCTTGACTAAATCTTGTTTCCTTTTAGTAGCAATACTCATTAGATCAGGCATCCATAATACCTATAAATCTTCTTAATCAATATATTTTCTAAACATTCACTTTCAGGCATTCTTAATACTTATAAAACTTCCTTATCAATATTTTCTCTAAGAAAAACATTCACTTTAGAATGTAAGCAACAAGTTCTCCTTTCATTCACAATACTAAATTGACAGTCTTAACTTATTTCACCATAAAAACTTAAAGTTTCAAGATTTCCTTTTATTCATTACTTATTTCTCCTTGAAACCTAATATTTCCACTATTCCCTTTTCGGAATACACTATAAAATATCTTCCGACTGCCACACACAAAAAAATATCAAGTTCCTTCTAACTTGAATATTTACCGGCCAATTTATAAAAACTTACAGTTTCAAGATTTCCTTTTTATTCTTTACTTATTCCTGCTTGAAACCTATTATTTTCACTATTCCCTTTTCGGAATACATTATGAAAATTCTTTTGACTGCCGCACACAAAAAATCAAGTTCCTTCCAACTTGAATATTCCTCGGCCAGATTATAAAAAAACTTATAGTTTCAAGACTTCCTTTTTATTCATTTCTTATTCCTGCTTGAAACCTATTATTTTCACTATTCCCTTTTCGGAATACATTATAAAACTTCCTTTGACTGCCGCACACAAAAAATCAAGTTCCTTCCAACTTGAATATATCTCGGCCAGATTATAAAAAACTTCCGAACGCTCTCTTGTTTACAACTGTAACTTGGATACGCAATGCTTTCCTTGTCAGCTGTCAATCACACATCAAGTTCTCTCCAGGAGCATGCGCACTTCACAAAAGTCAGAAACTACGCACTGCAATAAAATGGCTGACTCGCTGTATCCATCAGCGCTAAAGAAAGTCTTTCACAAACACAAAACTCAACATTTTAAAATACAACAAACTTTCTTATAAGTAATACAAATAATCAGTTTAGTAAGTACTTCAATATTTTTACTTCTTTACATGTTACTTCTAATATAACATTTTCATAACGAGCACATCACAAGTGCAGACACTGCGTGTATGAAAACAAAAACTAACAAGCATAATTAATACGTAAAAATATTCAGAATTTTTAATATGATTATTTTTACAATACTATAACGGCAGTAATATGAAAGGTGATGTAAAAGGTGTGCTTTTACAGCACTCTTTCCTCCATTTCTAAGCTTCTTCAACAACCTCCAGAATATCTTGCAACCTTCTTGATTTATCTTCTATGTTCTTGCCAAAGTCCTCCCATGACTTTTATTTAGCTAGTTTTATACAGTGTTTAGGTTTCTTAATTTGTCTCTGTATTCTCTCAGAGCACATGCTGACTTATTTGCCAGGAATTTTTGATATGCTTTCTCCTTTTCCTTCACTGCCTCTTTAACTTCTTGTGTCCACCACGGAGTTCTGATTTTTCTATCCCTGCAGACATGTCTCGGGCTGAATCAATCAGGGTTTTCTTCAAGGCTTGGCACTGAATCTCCAAGGTTTGGTTCCTGTTCTCAAACTCTTTCATTTTTTCTTCAATAATCTTTGTGTATTTTAGTCTACAGTTCACATCTGAGAGCTGCTCAACTTTTATTTGCTTTAAAACTTTCTTACATGTTATTCATCATCATCATCAAATTCCTGCCATGTACCCTCAAGGGGTGTACAGGATATGACAGTACTACATGAAAAAATTACATCACTACTAACTTCCTATCTACAATTTTCCTCCAAATCAGTCTGTTACTTGTCAAGACTCCAACATTATCAGATCTTATATTTCTATCGTCTAAGGCACTTTGTACCATATCAATCCACCTATATCTTGGTCTTCCTCTGGGTCGTTTTCCTGCCAACCTGGCAGAGAACACTTGTTTTGCTAATCTTTCCTCTCCCATTCTATTTAAGTGACCATACCATCTGAGATTAGCTCTGCTAATGCATTCCTGGATGCTGACAATGTCAAGTTCTTTCCTAATATCCTCATTTTTAATATGATATTGCCATTGATGCCATCTGTTCACGCCTCTAATCTTTCTCAGGACTCTCATATCTGCGGTCTCTAGTCTTTGGTCAAGTGTTTTACTTCTGACCCAGCTCTCAGATCCATAAGTTAAAATTGGTTTGAACACAGTCTTGTATACAGCTAATTTAGTGTTCCGACTAATTTCTTTCTTATTCCATATGAATTTATTCAGTTGACTTCCCACGATACCAGCTTTGCTGATTCTGTTGTCTATTTCTATATTTAGTTTACCATCTTCAGTAAAAATTGTGCCTAAGTAGCTGAAATGTTTTACTTGTTCCACAGGTTCTCCATTCACAACACAGTTGACATTTTCAATGATTCTGCCTATTTTCATTGTCTTTGTCTTTTTATTGCTGACCTTCATACCATATCTATTACAACAGCTATTCAGTTTAGTCAGAGAATCTTGCAGACTTGTAGCGGATTTATTTAGAAGTATAACATCATCTGCATAAAGCAAAGAGCTGACATTAACATCTCCAATTTTGATATCAGGTTTAATACCACATTCCTTCATAATGTGATCCATATAGATAATGAATAACAGAGGGGATAATGTACATCCTTGTCTCACACCAGATTTAACATTAAACCATCTTCCTGTACTTCCTTCAATTCTAACTGCTGACTCACAACTCAAATAAAGACTAAGTATTGCTTGATATAATGCCCCATTGACACCATATAACTGCAGCGTATTGAATAGCTTCTCTCTTGGCACCTTGTCATATGCCTTTTCCAAATCGACAAAACTTAAATACAGATCTTTGTTATATTCCCATGCTTTCTCGACTATTTGTCGTAAAGTGAAGATCTGATCCTGACAGCCTCTATTTGGTCTGAATCCAGCTTGTTCTTCACCAAGCTTTTCTTCCACAATTCTTCTCAACCGTTTCTCAAGTATACTTGCATAGATCTTGCCAGGAACACTCAGTAGGGAAATACCTCTGTAATTGTCACATTCAGTTTTATTTCCCTTTTTATATGTGGGTACTATGAGAGCTCTACTCCAATCATCGGGAATTCGTCCCTCTGTCCAGGCTTTCTGTACTATGCAGTGCAGCCACTATAAGACTTTTATACCACCATATTTCAGCATTTCTGGTCGAATATCATCTACTCCTGCTGCCTTTCCACATTTCAAGCCTTTGATGGCTTTTTCTACTTCAAGTATGGATATGTATTCCTGACTGCATGCCTGGTCAGTGTTTTTTATCACTGTGCTGTCATCACTTCTTGTTTCATTTAGCAGTTTTTCAAAGTAATTACTCCATACTTCAAGGATATCTTTTTCTCCTGTTTTCATTTCACCTTTATCATCTCTAATTCCTTTTACAGCACTCTTTCCTCCATTCCTAAACTTCTTCAACAACCTCCAGAATATTTTGCCACCTTCTTGATATTTATTTTCTATATTCTTGCCAAAGTCCTCCCATGACTTTTGTTTAGCTAGTTTTACACACTGTTTAGCTTTCTTACATTTGTCTCTGTATTCTGTAAGAGTAAAAGCTGACTTATTTGCCAGGAACTTTTGATATGCTTTCTTCTTTTCCTTCACTGCCTCTTTAACTTCCTGTGTCCACCAATGAGTTCTGATTTTTTTATCCTTGCACACAACCTCACCACATGCCTCTCTGGCAGAATCAATCAATGTTTCCTTCAGAGTTTGCCACTGAATCTCCAAGGTTTGATTTCTGTTCTCAAACTCTTTCATTTTCTTTTCAATAATATTTCTGTATTTCAGTCTACAGTTCACATCTGAGAGCTGCTCAACTTTTATTCGCTTTAAAACTTTCTTACATGTTATTCTTTTCAATATGAAATTCAATTTTATCCTGCTCAAGACTAAATAGTGATCACTTCCAATTTCAAATCCTCTGTACACTCTGGTGTCCTGCACCAGGGAGAAAACATCACTATCAACAATAACATAGTCAATGAGACTTTTCTTATTCCTAGCCTCTTCTCTCCATGTGAATTTGTGCACATTTTTATGTTGGAACATGGTGTTAGTAATAACCAGTCCATGTCCTGAGCAGAAATCCAACAGATATTTGCCATTATTATTAGCTTTGCTCTTTTCTCCCATTTCCCAAAATATTTTTGTATGTGTCACAATCATTTCCTACTCTGCTATTTAGATCCCCAACAAGGACCAACTTTTCCTTTTTCATTGTGTCAGTTGCTTTTTCTAAAGCCTCAAAAAATTCCTCCACTTCTACCTTAGTAGAACCTTCTGTGGGACCATAGGCACAAATAAGTCTCATTGTCCAGTTCCCCATTCTCATATTTGCCCACATTACTCTACTTGAGACTGACTGCCATTCAAGAAGATTAGCCTCGTATTTATGTTATTCATCATGTTATTCTTTTCAATATAAAATTCAATTTTATCCTGCTCAAGACAAAATAGTGATTACTTCCAATTTCAAATCCTCTGTACACTCTGGCGTCCTGCACTAGGGAGAAAACATTGCTATCAACAATGACATAGTCAATGAGACTTTTCTTATTCCTTGCCTCTTCTCTCCATGTTAATTTGTGCACATTTTTATGTTGGAACATGGTGTTAGTAATAACCATTCCATGTCCTGAGCAGAAATCCAACAGGTTTTTGCCAGGCCAAGTTTCTTTTTTGAACATTAATTTTTTTATAAAAGAATGATGGTATGTCTCAGGGCCTAGTTAAAGGAATTCCAAAAAATTACTGGTAATCCGAACCTACCTATTCATCAGGATCTCCCAACTCTTAACGTCAATAGATTGAAATCTCGCCATCCATCACTACTAGCAGCTGAAAAACTAGTGCTAAATAATTTTAATCCTTTATCAAAGTGGGAAAAAACATGGAAGGAAAATATGAAAGAACATTTGCATAACATTTTTAAAGGTGATCAAATCATCACAGGATCAGATCTACCTTGCAAAACATGGACGGTTCTAAATTGAATTTGGACAAATCATGGCCCATGTGGAGATACTCTCTATAAATGGAACAGACAAACATTTCCAGAATGTGACTGTGGTGCTCCATGACAGGCTATGCAACATATTGTAACAGAATGCACCTTCCGTGCTTATCAGAATGACTGGAATGACTTTTTACAAGCAGCTCCTGAAGCTGTGATCTGGGTTACAAACTTAGA
The DNA here is from genome assembly GCF_054136105.1 of Typopeltis vanoorti. NCBI lineage: Eukaryota > Metazoa > Arthropoda > Arachnida > Uropygi > Thelyphonidae > Typopeltis > Typopeltis vanoorti. The sequence continues at coordinate 25,981,148 of NC_143556.1, read as the reverse complement.
TCTGAATTTATAATGATATATATGTTTCTTTTCCTTATTATAACATATTAAGACTTTTACTTTTAACTCTTATTTTAATTTTTCAACTTCTTGTATTAGATCTGTGTTTTCCTACAAAGTTTTAACTTAAAATATTTTAAATTCTTCAATTCTGTTAATATATAATATCATGTTTTTGCCATGAGCTATGTATGTATACAGCTAATTTAGTGTTGGCTAATTTCTTTCTTATTCGATATAAATTTATTCAGCTGACTTTCTACCATACCAGCTGTACTAATTCTGTTGTCTATTTCCATATTTAATTTACCATCTTCACTAACCTTTTAAGGAATGTGGAGAACTGACTAGGGATTCTGACCTGATATCCATTCCTCACCTTGCGGTGCACCCTGTTAGTTATCTACCCGAATACTGAATGAATGAGGATGGGCTGGTAATTTGGGATTTAGCTGACCAAATTGTATTCTTATTGGCTTAAACCACATAAAATTATGGTACAACATGACAGAATTTCATGCTGGCTGGGGCAATTCCCGATTAAATAAGGCCCCAATTGTTTTCGTCAGAGCGAACAGTGAAAAGTCAACTACTGGAATAAATCCCAGAACACGTTCCAACTCAACATTAAGAATTCAAGATTGGTACTATCAACGTAAGAAGCATCACTGGAAAGGAAATAGAACTAGCAGAAGAATTGGATAAGTACCAGATCAACATAATAGGCATGACTGAAACAAAGAAGACAAAAACAGGTGATCTTTCTAAGTGACAAATACAAAATGTTATATTAAGGCAATGACACTCAGGGAAATGAGGGAGTAGCTATAGTATTGAATACTAAATATGAGGATAATCTTCTTGAATGGCAAGCAATATCAAGTAGATTGATGTGGGAACATTAGAATGGGAAACTGGATAATGAGACTTATTTGTGCTTATGGTCCCATAGAAGGTTATACCAAGGAAGAAATGGAGGAATTTTTTGAGGCAATAGAGGGAGGGAGGGGGGGGGAAGCTGGCTCAATGAAAAATTGGTCCTTGTTGGAGATCTAAACAGCCAAGTAGGAAATGATTAACAGACTTATAGAAATGTTTTGGGAAAATTTGGAGAAAAGCACAAAGCTAATAATAATAATGGTAAATGCCTGCTGAATTTCTGTTCGGGACATGGATTAGTTATTACTTATACCATGTTCCAACCTAAAAATGTGCAAAAATTCACATAGAGAAAAGATGCAAGAAATAAGAAAAGTCTCATTGACTGTGTTTTAGTTGATAGTGTGTTTTCCCACTGTTTCACGACACAAATAAAAGAATTTGAAAACAAAAACCAAAACTTGGGGATTCAGTGGCAGATCCTGAAGAAAGTATTGATTGATTCAACCAGAGATACATCTGATGAGGTTCTCGAGTAGGATAGAAAATTCAGAACTCCATGGTGGACTCAGGAAGCTAACAAGGCAGTCAAGGAAAAGAAGAAAGCATATAGAAAGTTCCTAGCTTGTGCTCTTAAGGAATACAGAGGAAAGAAAAATCTAAGAAAGCAAAGCACTGTGTGAAAATAGCTAAACAAAAGTCATGAGAAGACTTTTTTAAGAACTTAGAAAATATTCTGCAGGTTATTGAAAATGCTTTGAAATGGAGGAAAGAGTACTGTAAAAGGAATCAGAGATGATAAAGGTGACATGAAAATTGAAAATAAAGATATTTTAGATGTCTGGAGTAATTACATTGAAAAGTGCTAAATAAAACAAGCAGCATCAATCAGCACAATTTTAGAAAACTCAACATTAATGCAGTCATGAATACATATCCATACTTGAAGTAGAAAAGGTCTTCATAAGCCTGAAATGTGAAAGTCAGCTGGAGTAGATGAAATTCAGCCAGAAATGTTCAAATATGCAATTATAAAAGTTTTACAGTGGCTGCATTGCATAATGCAGAAGTCCTGGTCAGTGGGTCAAATTCCAGAGGATTGGAGCTTTTTATACGTAGTACCCATATACATGGGTACTATGTATAAAAAGGGAAATAATATCGAATGTATTATTTCCGAAACTTGGTGAAGAACAAGCTGGATTCAGGATGAGATTTTCACTTAAAACAAATGGTTGAGAAAACTTTGGAATATAACAGATTTGTATTTAATTTTTGTTAATCTAGAAAAGGCATGTGGCAAGGTGCCAAGAGGAAAGCTCTTTAAAACACTACAGTTATATGGTGTAAATGGGACATTATATCAAAAAATACATAGTCTCTATTTAAGCTGTAAGTTGGCAGTTAGAATTGAAGGAGGTACAGGAAGATGGTGGGAAGTAAAAGCAGGTGTGTGACAAGGGTGCACGTTATCTCCACTGTTATTCATTATCTATATGGATCACGTTATGAAGGAAAGTAGTATAAAATCTGATATTAAATTTGGTAATGTTAATCTTTGCTCTTTACTTTATACAGCTGATGTTATACTTCTGAATAAATTCAGCACAAGTCTGCAAGATTCTCTGACTAAATTGAATAAATGTATGTTGTAATAAATTCAGTATGAAAATCAGCAGTAAAAAGAAAAGACTCTGAAAATAGTCAGAAACATTGAAAACACCAACTGTAGACTGAATGGTGAATTTATAGAACAAGTAAAACATTTCAGCTATTTAGGCACAATATTTAATGAAGATGGTAAATTAAATATGGAAATGGACAACAGAATTAGTAAAGCGTATGGTAGGAAACCAGCTGAATAAATTTATATGGAATAAGAAAAAATTAGTCAAAACACTAAACTAGCTATATACAAGACAGTGTTCAATCCAATTTTAACTTAATGGATCTGAGAGCTGGGTTAAAAATAAAAAACACTTGACCAAAGATTGGAGACCAGAGATATGAGAGTCCTGAGAAAGATTAGAAGTGTAAACAGATGTCATCAATGGCATTATCACATCAAACATGAGGGTATTAAGAAAGACCTTGCCATTGTTAGCATTCAGGAATGTGTTAGTAGACAGGTGGTATGGTCTCTTAAATAGAAGGAGAGGAAAGATGAGCAAAACAAGTGTTCTTTGCCAGGTTGGCAGAAAAAAGACCGAAAGGACGACCAAGATGAGATGAATTGATACAGTAAAAAAGTATAACACAGATAACAGATTAATTTGGAAGAAAATTATTGATCGGAAGTTAGTAATGGTGTAACACTTTCATGTAGTACTATCATATGAGGGTGGTCTGAAAAGTTCTCGGCCTCGACCATAGATGGAAACACTATCGGCAAGAATTTTTTTCTGAGTTGGTATATTCGTAGTAAGCATCCATGTGAAATTGGAAGTAATTCTATCAAGTAGTTTGTTTTATACAGCTGTCTGAAGCAAAAGTGTTGTCCGTATTCTTTGAAATGGATAAAATTGAGTATCTTGCGGTTAAAAATTTTTTTGTAAAAGAAGGTTTAATGGCAAAAGAAATTCATTCAAAGTTCATAAATGTTTATGGGCACTCCTTCGTTTTCGACAATTAAGAAATGTTCTGAGTTTAAACGTGGCCATACCAGCCTGAAAGATGATTCACGTGAAGGACGTCTAAAAAAAGTGTAACAACACTAGAAATTATTAATCAACTGCACAATATGGTATTAGATGACTGGTGAGTCAAAATGCGTGAAATTGCTGAGACTATAGGCATTTCAAAAGAACGTGTAGGATATATTTTGCATGAAGAATTGCAAATGAAAAAGCTTTGTGCAAGATGGGTGCTGCACTTACTCACAGCAGATCAAAAACGCACTTGCATGAAAATCTCTGAACAGTGCTTGGAACGTTTTAACAAGAATAAAACTGATTTTGTGCATCGATTTATTACTGTGGATGAGATTTGGATTCACCATACAGAAGCTGGTTGTTCAGCGCCAAAGAAGACAAAGTCAGTTCCATCAGCAGGAAAGATCATGTCATCGGTGTTTTGGGATGCTAAAGACATTTTGTTTATTAATTATCTTGAAAATGATAAAACAATAACTGGGGAATATTATTCTGATCTTTTAACCAGACTAGATGAAAAGATTCATGAGAAAAGACCCGGTTTGCAGGGGGGAAAAATCATCTTTCATCAGGACAATGCACCTGCCCACAAAGGTGTTTTGACAATGTGAAAATTAAGGGATCTACACTATGAATTATTGGAACACCCACCCTATTCCCCAGATTTGGTTCCCTCTGAGTTCCGTCTCTTCCCAAAACTAAAACTCTTCCTCGCTGGTCAGTGTTTTTCTTTGAATCAAGAGGTGATTGCAGCTGTAGAGGGGTATTTTTCAGATCTTACTGAGAACCACTACAGGGATGGTATAATGGTGCTGGAGCATCGCTGGAATAAATGTATTAGTCGTAAGGGAGATTATGTTTAAAAATAAAAATCATTTTGAAATTATAAATGTGTTTTTTTTTTTTTTAATTTTTTTTTTTTATTGTTAGGCCGAGAACTTTTCAGACCATCTTCATAATTATCGTGTACACCGCTTTGAGGTGTTACACAACAGAAATTGCATGATTGTGATGGCTAAATATTGTGCCTAAATAGCTGAAATGTTTAACTTGTTCTATAGGTTCACCATTTAGGATACAGTTAATGTTTTCAATGTTTCTGCATATTGTCTTTGTCTTTTCATTGCTGATTTTCAAGTCAGGGAATCTTGTAGACTTGTGCTGGATTTATTCATAAGTATAACATCATCTACAAAAAGTAAAGAGCCAGAATTAACATCACCAATTTTAATATCAGATTATTACCACTTTCCTTCATAATGTGATTCATATAGACAATGAATAACAGTGGAGTTAATGCTCATGCTTTTCATGCAGCTGATTTGACATCAAACCATTTTCCTGTACCTCCTTCAATTTTAACTGCTGACTTTCAGCTTATGTAGAGGATATGTATTGCTCTATATTATTAGGATTAAGAGAGACCTCCAGGGAGTCAGGAACCCATTGTTGAGAGGCTATACTATTAGCACCAGCTGTCATACTTGTTCTTGAATTCATTCATGTTACTTGTACACACAACATCAAAAGGCAATCCAGTCATGCACCACTCTATAAGAAAAATCTACTCCTAACTCCCTTCTTGACAGTATCTCAACTTCCATGGATGCCCTCACATCCTTTCCCCATGGAATTTTTCATAAAATGAAAAATTCCATCTACTGAAATTCTGTATAACCCTTTCAGAAGATTGTAAGTCTCAATCATATTACCCCTCTTTCTTCTGTTTACTAGTGTTTACAGCCTACAAATTTTCAGTCTGTCTTCATAATCAGTATTCCACAATCCTGATATCATTTTTGATACTTTCCTTTGCACTCTCTCTCTCTCCACTGTATCAGAACTACCACAGAAAACAGGAGACCAGACCTGCGTGCAATAGTCCATGTGAGATCTTATCAAGGTCTTGTAAAGAGGCAAAATCACTTCCTTATCTTTACATGTCAAGGTTCGTTTCAGCATTGTCATTATTCTCTGAGTTGCATTGACAATTTTTGCTATATGACCCTCGAACTTCAACTTCCTGTCTATTAAAACCCCAAGATCCCTAGCCTCATCAGTTTCTTCAAGCATAATCCCACTAATATAATATGACATCGGATATCTAATCACACTAAGGTGCATGATGTTACATTTATTAACCACCTTACCGGCCATTAAAGATCAAATATGCACACTCAAAAGCTTCTTATCCATCATAAATTTCAATGTAATATCAACGGTATTACAATTTTAATATGCACTTCGCATCCATGGAAATGTGGACGTATATATACATCCTGGCTGGTAGTGTGGTTAACGTTGAAATGACAGCCACTTTCACATGTCCACAATTCCAGCCTATTCGAATCATTCTGCAAGTAATCCATATCATCAGCACTCCTGATTACCCTACCTATCTTTGCATCATCAGCAAATAGCTGTATAGCACATTTCAAATCCTTCTCAATGTCATGAATGTACAGATTGAATAATAAGGACCAAGGAGACTGATCCTTAAGGCACATCAATGGTTACCTTGAATCTTGCAGATTCATACCTCCCATATACAACTTTTTGATATTTGTCAGTCAGCCATCCTCTTATCTATGCCAATAGTTTATAATCCAATTCCATATTCTCCAATTTATGCAACAGTCTTCTATACTGTATTCTGTGAAAAAGCCTTAGCAAAATCCAAAAGTATTAGTGTATCCATTCCCCTTGCCTAACTCAGTGGTAAATTATAGAATGTGAGCAAGTTGCTTAAACATAACCTTCCTGTAGTAAACCCATGCTGTTCATTGCAAAGTAGAGATTCTCTTTCAACCCATTCACCAGCACTCCTGAGATATTGATTGGTCGATAGTTGGATACGTCGGTCTTTGCACCACCCTTGTGCAGTGGGATTACCATACATTGTTTCCACTCCTGTGGATTCTTCCCTGTTCTGTGACTCAAATAGCCTGGTCAAGGGAATAGCCAGTTCAGCTGAACACTCTTTTAACATCCATGCTGATATCCCATCAGTTCCTATTTCAGAATTCTTATTCAGTTTGTGGAACTGCTCTAGAACTTCCTCCTCATCCACATGAGTTTCCTCATATGGTGAAGAGGTAGTAGTGAGTTCAGTATTGCATATACCAGGTTGATAGCTTTTAACAAAATGGCTGTTCGTTAGTTGAACAATCGCTTCTGCATCAGTCGCCCACATACCATATACAATCAGTAGAATTATTCTTTCAAATTTATTCTTTCTTTCTTTCGTAGCATAATGATAGAAGTCTTTTGGGATGTCTTTAATTTGCAGAGCCAGTTTCATTTCATACTTTGCCAGCTTTCTGTACAACACTCGTGACTCTTCTGGCTACTTCTTATACTTATCATAACTGACATGATGCACATAATATTCCTTCCACATCATCTTTTTCTTATGAATCTCCTGCTTAATTAGATTATACATCCATTTCACTCCTACTCTATTTATTCTTTGAACTCTAGGGACACATTCTGTTACCTCATCATTTATGTATTTTTAAGTACTTCCCATGCACTGCTGTTCATTGGATATCCTTCCCATCCAATAACAGGTACATGGTACAGAACAGCATACCTGGGTTCTGTGTCATGGTATAACCTTTACTGAATACATTCATGAACCTAACCACTTCCCAAGTGAGTACTGCATGATCACTGTCACCAACCGGAGGCAGAAGAGTTATGTTTTTAACTGAACCTCTTCTGATACTGTAATCAGATCTGACACTCTTTGACCACAATTTCCTTCTGTCATATGCTGCTTGAGGAAGTTGTCTCGCTTCCTCAAGCTGAATTCTTCTTATGTGATTTCATAGCTACCCAAACAATATTCGGATAAAGTCCCCCATTATGATTACTTTTATTGCATCCATCGTATTTATTTGGTGATGCATTTCTGTCATTAGCAGCTGATCCACCAGGTCTGTAACAACACACCACTATGTATTTAATCTAGTTAGACTCCACCTCACACCAGATGGTTTCAGCCTCTACCACATGAAAAACTGTTAGAAGCAGATGTACCAGTTCGTACATCTGCTTCTGATAGCCAGGCCTCACTGATGTTTACAATATGAGATCCCACTATACTAACCAAGGCAACAAACCGTACTCCTTTGTTTCTGATACTCCTAGCATTCGTATACAGACATAATAAATTACCTACATGCTCTTTTGTATACACTTGTCTGTGGTCTGTATGACACAGTCCGACAGCTTGTCATTACACATGCTTATTAGGTCCAAACTGGATGAACACAAAATTGTTCTCTCTTCATAATAATAACCATTCTCATCATTAACACAGTTAAGTAGCATTGTCGTTCTTACGTACGGATTCTCATGATTCTTCTCATCAGAATTCAGTTTTCCTGACTCTCTGTCGTAGGTCTTATATCAATTAATAATATTTCAAGACTCCTGATGCCAAACGCATTCAAGTGTAGGCTGTCTCTCTTATACAAATCCAATCTTCCTTTAAACTCACTCCACACATCTAAAAACTTACATCCATTCATTGAATCATTTGCCATCATAGCCCTTACAAAGGGCTATTGCTAGTTAAATCATTGGTACCTACCAGAATTACAACCTCTTTTGCTTAGCTTTTCTGTTTCTCAGCTGCTTGTGTTATATCTTTAATTTTTGGAAACTTGACATTAAAATATTATAATATTTTATTTACAGTTTTTTTTTTTCACCAGAGGTCTTGCTAGGGTTAAAGATTAACAAAGCATTTAGATTTATCTTACTTTTGTGTAGTGTCATGTAGCTTGTGTCCTGCACATATGTATGTTTTCCTGATGATGACCTCATTACAGAGGTCGAAACATCCAATATTATTTTCTTAATTATAAGTAATTATTCCAACACATTTTTTTGTCTCCATAAATTCTTCACTCTGCATGCTGACCACCGTGTAACCTTAAAAGAAAGAATTAGTATTTCAACGAATATTTTCTTATTCTATAAAAATTTCTTCAGTTAGCTTTCTAAATACTTACTTATTCTGTTTTCTATTTCCATATTTAATTTGCCTTCCTCATTAAAAATTGTGCCTATAGTTAAAATATTTTATTTATTTTGTAGAGTTTTAGTTTTCTGCTGAATTTCATTCCAAATATGTTTCAGCAGCTATTCATTTGACTTTTGAAGAAGCCTCTTACAGGTACATCATCGCTAAAAGACAGTGGCTAGTTTGAGTCCACACCCTTTCTCAAGAACTCATGGTATGTCTGCTAGAAAGATTACTTTCACTGACACTATCATTATCGAAGGAAGACTTATATAGGATCACTCCTTTATGTTGGCTTCTGAATCTGCTTCAGATACATAACTTGACATATCTTGAGTCACATAAAGAAGGGAAAAGTTTTCTGTATTCTGCAAGTATCTATTAGTATATCAGATGGACTAAAAACATTGACAAAATTGGAATGCAAGAAAATTATTGGTTATATGACGTACATAGCAATGTTATTCATGTCGTGTTTGTTTACATAAAAAATAACACATTTTATGCAATAGTTTTGGTGATAGAATAACTTCAGTTTTCACATTTGTGTTGTACTGGTCTCTCTTCCACATAAACATACATGTTATTTTCAAGACAAGCTGTGCCGAAAATGTGTGCGTGGAAATTTGACGAGAACTGTTGGTCAAATTTCCACAAGAATTTAAATGTAGCATATCTGTATAATAATAGATAGGTTGCAGTTTAAATTTTCGTGAAATTTATGATAAAACAGACGGTGCAAAATTTTTTTTATCAAAATTCAATCAGAGAAGCACAATTCCTTCAAGCACGGCATCATGGTTGATAGAAGGAACTGTGCTATGTATGTATATAGATCTTTCAGTTTTGAATTAAATTGGTACATTTTATAAATTAGTTTTCAAAATTTTTGGTGCTTACTTTTTGTTATAGGGGATTCCATCAGATAAGCAAAGATTAATTTTTTGTGGAAGAGTTTTACAAGATGATAAAAAGTTAATTGAATATGGTAAGATGAATTCATGTTTGTTTTTATGAATTTCTTTTGTGAATTAAGCCTTATTTTGTCTGAATTATAATTAACACTATCTACTCCCAGTTTGTTACGTACAATCAGGGAACACTTATTCTGTACTAATCTAATAACTTTATTCCCTGACTTCACTCCAGAGCTTACATAGAACACTGCACCATTCTGAAACTTTTTTGTTGCTATTTGCAGTATGTGCTTTAAGAGTTATTTGTATACATTGCTTTCGAATAAACATAATTGTCACTTTTTTTTTGCATCTCATATGAGCCTAAAAGTGATAATCATATGAAGTCAGATCCTCATTCATATTGTAGTTCTTTTGGGTAATGTTCCATTTTTTATCTTTGGTTTCCTCTCCATGCCGAAAAACAATAAAAATTGCAGAATAATCCTGATATTTTTTTCTACTACAGCATCTTCATTATGACAAGCACACAACACTTATCTAAATATTTGTGGAAACAGTTCAAATTGTAACTGAAAGAGCACTATGTCCTAACATAGTGCCTTCTATGGAAATAACCATTAAGTTAATTTGAAGAATCCAAGCTGTCTGTTCTCAGAGTGACTGCCTCCCAGATCTTTGGCAAATTGATGCAGCCCTACTTGTTGAGGTTGGTAGAGTGCTTCATAGCAGATGCCAATTCTAAAAATAGTCTCATACCTATAGCAACATCTTTTGTGATATCTTTATCCATTTAATGCTATGTGGAGGGGTATCCAGAGCATGGTCTTCTATTACTGAATTGCCATACAAATGATCATAGATGTAATATTTGTGTTTAAAGCAGATGCAAAAAATCTGCTACCCAAAGTAGGCTGAACTGCAGGCACAAGGAACTTTATACACTGAAGGATGTTCAAGAGGATGAAGTTTATCTTTAGAAGAATGGATGAAGGTAGCTAGCTGGATGAGGGGTTATGCTGGGATCACAAGATCACAGCATAACTGGAATAGTTATGCTGTGATCGTGTGTGCTGGCTGCTGGAGGGAAGGGGATTGCATGCAGTATTTTATCTATTTTATAGGGGTTGTAGCCATTGGTTAAAAAGTGTTGTGAATGTACCTGAGCTTAGTTTTAAGGGATGTGTTATTTGAACAAATAGCTCTGGCCTTTGAAGTCAGAGTTTTGATGTTGTGATACTGTTGAGAAGGGTGGTGGTGTGATTGTGTACATAAATATCTTCCTGTATGAATGGGTTTCCTGTAGATGGAAAAGGATAAAGAGCTGCTAGAAAGTCTTGTCACTAATGTATCTAGAAAGGAGAGAATTGTTTCTTTCTTTTTCTATGATGAAGCTTATTTTGGAATGTTTGCTGTTAAGATGCACTAAAAATGTACCCAATAGGTTTGGATTATGAGGTCAAATATCATACATCCGCAACATAGTGTGACCAATCTATTGGTTTGGCTGCATGGCTATGTCAAGTGTTTGGTTTTCAAAACGTTCTATATAGATGTTGGGGAGGGGAACCCATTGTGGTCATATCCAGCTGTTTATATATTTTACCTTTCCATAAGAAATAACATGTTGAATCCGAATAATTCAGTTATGTCAGGAGAAAAATGTGGCATACTGATGTCAAGAGTCTTCGTCAAAGGTACATTAGTGAATAGCAGTGCTTTTTTTTCTGGCGGTATGCAACAGTATGCAGTATCGGTGTTACAATAAGGATTTTTAAATTATTTTAATCCTACCGGCTGCGCCATTGTCTAAATATAGGATTTTTATTTTATTTTATTTAATCTCTGTTTCTAATAATTATTTTTTTTTATTTTCCGAGTGTACCTATATATTATATTTATTGCACAAGGGTTCACTCCAATTGGTGCAATGATCTTATTTCTTTCTTTCAGAATCCAAAAAATCACTGACTCAAGACCAAAATACAAAATAAATACATTTAATAAAACAAAAACAATATATATACACCTCAAACAATATTATAAAACTAATTAACTACAGAATTAATTGGATCCAAGGCCTTTTAAAAAATAAACTTACACTTAAGACTAGACTAAACACTTTGTTTTCACAATGACAAAATGTTCATAGCCAGTTTCTTTCTCTGTCAAGGCCCTTTTCCGAAGATTGACTTTATTCTTCATTTTCATAGGATCCTTTCTCATCACTTATGTAGCACACATTAATTCTTCATAACTCAATTCTGTCTCTATTTTTTAGTAGAAATAATAGTTAGATCCAGCATCCTTAAGACAGATGAAACTTCCTAATCAGAGTTTTCTCGAACATTCCTTTAGAACATAAATAGCAACTTCTTTTATTCACTAATGTTTATTGACAATCTTAACTCTTCCACTTTAAAAAAACTCGCAGTCCTATGATTCCCCTTTTCGGAATCTACTAAAAATTTTCCAAGTAGCATTTCCATGAATATTCCTTTTAAAACGTCTATAGCAATATTTTCTTTTATTTACCAATGCTTATTCCACTTTAATACTTCACAGTTCCACGATTCCTTTTTTGGAATATACTATTAATTTTCTTCTGACTGTCACATAAAAAAAACCTCAATTTCCTCCGAATCTAAATATCTCCCGGCCTGTGTTCTAATTTCCTCCGAACGCTCTTCTTGTTTTCTCTCTGTTACCCTGATACCGAACGCTCTCCTTGTCAGCTGTCAATCATGCATCAAACTTCTCGGCAAGCATGAGCACTCCTTGAAAATGGCAAGCGAGAAACTAAATATAATGGATGACACGTTGTCTCTGTTAGCGACAAGAGAATGTCTTCATAAAACACAACACTTAATATTTTAAACTACAATAAAATTGTTTTAAAGTAACAGAACTATTCAAATCCAGTAAGTACATCAATTTTTTAACTGCTTTACATTTCATTTTAACAAAATAACATTTCAATAACGGGCACATCGCAAGTGCCGACAATGTGTGTTATGAAACTAAAACTAATAAACATTCTAACATAAACAATTCATAAAAATATTCAGAATTTTAAATTATGATTATTTTTACACCGGCACCTTTTTTTTCTTAAGTTTTTAAAAATTTGCGATTTATCGACAGTATTGTATTATAAATTTATATTTATAACATTTATTGACAAATGTATTATAAATATTCTGGTAGATGGTACTGTGTTCACAAATTGAATTTTCAGTTTTGATTACTCATAAGTTGGTACCCTGTTTTCCTGTTTCATAAGTTGGTACGCAACCAGAATCAGGAAGTTGAGTTCACTTCCGATTGCTTCCAATATCAGTTTATCAGTTCTATATTCACTCCGCAACAGGCAGGTGTTCATTTGAGTTTTGAATTAATCTAAGTTAAATCAGTGCAATCATTGTTCAAAATGTGTACAATAAGTAATTACTTTATGCCAATGTGTAAAAAAAAAGGAAGGCTGAAGAAGCAGAAATTGTTGAATCTACTTGTAAAAAAGATTTACGATCATAAGGAGAGTGCAGCGCACAAAGCGTGCCAAAAAATAAAATCTGAAGCAAAAAGCAAAACATTAGACAAATTTTTCCTAAAATACTTTGTCTCGTAATAAAGACGTAACAGGAAAAGTGTTTCAAACCGCTTACAAAGTTGCGAGGAGAAATCAATCATTTAACAACTTTGAAGATGAAATAAATTTACAGGAACTTAATGGCCTGCACATGGGATATATTCTTCATTCTGCAAATGCTTGCATTAATTGTGAGCTATTGCAAATGAAATGAGAAAAACATTAATAAACAATATAGTGAACTCCAAGAATAAAATATCGTTAATTGTTGATGAATCGACAACTGTGAGTAACACAACAGCATTGATTGTTATTCTTCGTATAGTTCTTCCTGATCGTTCTGCTCCTGTGAGTCTTTTCCTAGATTTGATTGAATTATCAGATGTAACTGCTAGAGGAATTCTAAACTCTTTAATTAGTAATCTTGAGTGTTTAGGATTATCTGAAGATTACTTAAAGGAGTATTTATTGTCTGTAACCTGTGATGGTGCAGACATGTTGTTTGGTGTGCGTAATGGTGTAAGGAGGCTAATGCAAGAGAAATTTCCTAGTGTTATTTTCTGGCATTGTGCTAACTATCAATTTGAATTGTCTGTTAGTGACACAGTGAACAATGTCACAGGAGTGAATTGCTTTAAGAGTTTCATTGACAAACTTTATGTGACTTTATTATCACCTAAGAATGCTAGGGAACTACCGGAATGTGCAGCGATTCTAGAACTTCAACATCTTAAAATTGGCAGAATTTTAAGCACTCGCTGGGTTGCATCTAGCTTTCACTGTTTCTGCAGTGTGGCAAGACTTTGAAGCCGTCGTCCATCACTTTCTGGAGGCAAAAGAAGACAGCAGAAGAAGCAAAACAGATCGCTTTCTTTATGAGGGCCTTTTAAGAAAAATAGACATGTGAGTTTGTTCTTGATTTGGGCCTTATGTGTGATGCTCTCCAAGAACTTAGTGAACTAAGTCTAGATTTAGAAGAGAGAAATATTGACTTGTACAAAGCAGACAGGAAGTTATTCAAATTTTTGAAGAAAGAATAATTGAAAATCCTGGTCAATACTGCAGTATTTCTCTTCAAAGTCAGAAGAACATGAAGTTCAAAGGGATTCTGCTCCACAGAAATGAAAGACACAGTCCTGCAATAAGTTCATCTGCTTTCTATAAAATTCTGAAAGAAGCTATTGGAAAGCATCTGCTTGAAGGAGATGATGCTGATTTGCCTGAATGTGCTAAGATTTTAGATTCCAAGTATTGGCCAGAAAATCCAAAAGCATCTGACATTTGATGAAGCTGAAATTAAAAAGTTAGCATGCAAATTTCGCTTAAATCAAAGAGAAGCAATTTGTGGTTTCTGTGAATATCTTCAAGAAAATAAAGTGCTGGACATACTACTTCCTCTAAAGCACACTTTGAGCACAATTGCAATATCTTCCAGTGAATGCGAAAAGGATTTTTTCAGATGAATCTTATAGTAACTTCATCTAGGTTGTCTCTGCTTGTATGGACAAATTCTGCACTGATGTTCATCAAGATAGTAGGACCTCCTCTCAGTCAGTTCAACCCTAGCAAATATGTGACTTCATGGCTGCTCCGAAGTGGTCATTCTGCAGTTGATACCAAAAGCAAGAAGCAATCTAGAGACGACGAGGGTATATCGGAGGATATGTTATCTGCAGTTGATACCAAAAGCAAGAAGCAATCTAGAGACGACGAGGGTATATCGGAGGATATGTTAAAAGTGTGGAAGTTGTTGTAATAACATCTTCATGGTGAGTACTGGCACCTTTTTTTCCAGAAAAAAAGCACTGGTGAATAGTGAAGTAAGATTAAAACTGACCATGATGTCAGAATCTGTCAAGGTCAGATTATTATTATTATTTTCTTTATTAATGTTTTTAAGGTGTAGAGAATTTTTAATAGATTGGAGAGTTTGGATGCAGCTGTCTAATAGTGGATGAAATGTGGGGAGAGTATTAGGTTTGTGAATTTTGGGGGATCCTATATAACTGGGGTGGTTTGACATGAAAAAAATGAAACTTTTTTGATAATCTCTTTGGACCAATTACGCTACTCTTTTCTTTTATTAAAATAATTTATATACTTTTCTTTTGAGATTTTGTAGTATCCCAGTCTGTAATTTGAAAATTAAGAAGATGATCTTTCTAAGCAATAAATACAAAATGTTATATTCAGGCAATGACAATCAAGGAAAAGAAGGGGTAGCCATAGTATTCTACACAAAATACGAGGCTAATCTTCTTGAATGGCAGACAGTCTCAGGTAGAGTGATGTGGGCAAATATTAGAACGGGGAACTGGACAATGAGACTTATTTGTGCCTATGGTGCCACAGAAGGCTTTAGTAAGGTAGAAGTGGAGGAATTTTTTGAAGTTCTAGAGAAGGCTACTGACAAATTGAAAAAGGAAAAGTTGGTCTTTGTTGGGGATCTAAATAGCAGAGTAGGAAGTGATTGTCAGACATACAAAAATGTTTTGGATATAATGAATTTAGTTTAATCCTTTATCCAAGTGTGAGCAAACAAAGTTTGCGCCAGAAAGTATCTTCAGGACTGGGGTAAGGTGGTACAACACCAGGTCACTCCTTGCAAAGGTGAAGCAAGCTACCAACACTCCTATCTCAGTATCTCCCATAATGCAAAACACATCTCCTTGCTGATATGTCTAATGTTATGCATTATGGGAAAATTTGGAGAAAAGAGCAAAGCTAATAATAATGACAAATATCTGTTGGATTTTTGCTGAGGACATTGACTGAAGCCAGGGATTTTTTTTGGGCGGGGTGGGTGGGGGGGGCTAGTAGAGAGAGAGAGAGAGAGAAAGAATAATAATGACAAATATCTGTTGGATTTTTGCTCAGGACATTGACTGGTTATTACTAACACCATGTTCCAACATAAAAATGTGCACAAATTCACATGGAGAGAAGAGGCAAGGAATAAGAAAAGTCTCATTGACTATGTTATTGTTGATAGTGATGTTTTCTCCCTGGCGCAGGACACCAGAGCATATATAGAGGATTTGAAATTGGAAGCAATCACTATTTAGTCTTGAGCAGGATAAAATTAAAGTTCATATTGAAAAGAGTGACATGTAAGAAAGTTTTAAAGCGAATAAAAGTTGAGCAGCTCTCAGATGTGAACTGTAAACTAAAATACACAAAGATTATTGAAGAAAAAAGAAAACGTTTTAGAACAAGAACCAAACCTTGGAGATTCAGTGGCAGACATTGAAGAAAACACCAAATGATTCATCTAGATAGGCATATGGTGAGGTTGTCTGCAAGGATAGAAAAATAAGAACTCCATGGTGGACACAAGAAGTTAAAGAGGCAGTGAAGGAAAAGAAGAAATCATATCAAAAGTTCCTGGCAAATAAGTCAGCTGGTGCTCTTAGAGAATACAGAGACAAATGTAAGAAAGTTAAACACTGTGTAAAACTAGCTAAACAAAAGTCATGGGAGAACTTTGGCAAGAACATAGAAAATAAATATCAAGAAGGTGGCAAGATATTCTGGAGGTTGTTGAAGAAGCTTAGAAATGGAGGAAAGAGTGCTGTAAAAGGAGTTAGAGATGATAAAGGTGACATGAAAACGGGAGAAAAAAGATATCCTTGAAGTATGGAATAATTCTCCATACTTCTTCGAAAAATTGCTAAATGAAACAAGCAATGATAGCACAGTGGTAAAAAAATACTCAACAAGCGTACAGTCAGGAATATATATCCATACTTGAAGTAGAAAAAGCCATCAAAAGCTTGAAATGTGGATAGGCAGCAGGAGTAGTTGATAATCGGCCAGAAATACTGAAGTATGGTGGTATAAAAGTCTTACAGTGGCCTTCATTGCATAGTTCAGAAGGCCTGGACAGAGTGACGAATTCCCGATGTTTGGAGTAGAGCTCTAATAGTAACCATATATAAAAAGGGAAATAAAACTGAATGTGAGAATTACAGAGGTATTTCCCTACTGAGTGTTCCAGGCAAGATCTATGCCGGTATACTTGAGAAACAGTTGAGAAGAATTGTGGAAGAACAAGCTGGATTCAGGCCAAATAGAGGCTTTTAGGATCAGATCTTCACTTTATGACAGAGCTAATCTCAAGTGAACTTACCACCTGAGATTAGCTCTACTAACGCATTCCTGGATGTTGACAATGTCAAGTTCTTTCCTAATATCCTCATTTTTAATATGATATTGCCATTGATGCCATCTGTAAACGCCTATATCTTTCTCAGGATGCTCATATCTGCAGTCTCTAGTCTTTGGTCAAGTGTTTTACTTCTGACCCAGCTCTCAGATCCATAAGTTAAAATTGGTTTGGACACTGTCTTCTATACAGCTAATTTAGTGTTCCGACTAATTCCTTTCTTATTTCATATGAAATTATTCAGTTGACTTCCTACCATACTAGCTTTATTGATTCTGTTGTCTATTTCCATATTTAATTTACCATCTTCACTAAAAATCGTACCTAAGTAGCCGAAATGTTTTACTTGTTCCATAGATTCCCCGTTCACAACACAGTTGACATTTTCAACAATTCTACCTATTTTCATTGTCTTTGTCTTTTTAGTGCTGACCTTCATACCATATCTATTACAACAATTATTCATTTTAGTCAGGGAATCTTGAAAACTTGTAGCAGATTTATTTAGAAGTATAACATCATCTGCATAAAGCAAAGAGCACATTAACATCTCCAATTCTGATATCATGTTTAATACCACTTTCCTTCATAATGTGATCCATATAGGTAATGAATAACAAAGGTGATAATGTACATCCTCATCTTACACCAGATTTAACATTAAACCATCTTCTTTTGTACTTCCTTCAATTCTAACTGGTGACATTTCAACTCAAATAAAGACTAAGTATTGCTTGATATAATGCCCCGTTGACACCATATAACTGTAGCGCATTGAATAGCTTCTCTCTTCGCACCTTGTCATATGCCTTTTCCAGATCGACAAAACTTAAATATCGATCTTTGTTATATTCCCATGCTTTCTCAACAATTTCGTTGAGTGAATCTTCACTATATCATAAAGTGAAGATCAGATCCTGACAGCCTCTGTTTGGCCTGAATCCAGCTTATTCTTCACCAAGCTTTTCTTCCACAATTTTTCTCAACCATTTCTCAAGTATACTTTCATAAATTTGCCAGGAACACTTAGTAGGAAAATATCTCTGTAATTCTCACATTCGGTTTTATTTCCATTTTTATATATGGGTACTATTAGAGCTCTACTCCCATCATCAGGAATTCGTTCTACCTCAAGTATTGATACGTACCTCCTCTTTGTATTTTTTTTTTTTTTTTTGAATATTCTCTAATATGGTTCTGTCACTGCTTGTTTTTTTTTTTTTTAAGCAGTTTTACAAAGTGATTATTCCAGACATCTAAGGTATCTTTATCTTCTGTTTTCATGTCACCTTTATCATATTTGATTCCTTTTTACAGTACACTTTCTTCTATTTTTAAGCTTTTTCAATAGTCTCCAGAACATTTTGCCATCTAACTGGTGTTTATCTTTTATATTTTTACCAGTGTCTCCCCGTGTCTTCTGTTTAGCTACTCTCACACATAGCCTATCTCCCTTACATTTTTCTCTGTATTTTTTAAGGAATCTGCTGACTTATTTGCCAGGATCTTTTAGTATGCTTTTTCTTTTCCAGGACTGCTTCTTTAACTTCTTGTGTCCACGATGGCATTCTTATTTTTCTATCCTTGCAGACAACTTCACCACATGCCTTCCTAGATGAATCGGTGTTTTCTTCAGAGTTTGCCGCTGAGACTGCAAGTTTTGGTTCTTGTTTTTGAACTGTTTTATTCTTTCTTAAATAATGCTTGTACAGTTGAGTGTACAGTTTACCTGTAAAAGCTGCTCAACTCTATTTATATAAATAGAAATGACAGGCATTTTTGAGGTGTGTTGAATGACAAGGAGTTCCCTGGTGTTAAAACAAAGCCCACGTGGACCAAAAAATGAAGCAGTCATCTAGGAAATTGTTTTTATATTTAGAAATAAACTTCATATGGGGAAAGCTTTGAAAATATTCCATATATTTTCAATAGAGGTATTTTTTGATTATTGTTATTGTATGAGGTCAGTTTCAAAAACCAGAAGCCTAAATAATGCAAGAAATCATACAATGAAATATCAAGGATGGATGTACAAGTTAATTAATTTCCCTTTAATTAAGGGTGAAATTAAACAAATATGTTCAACAAGAGTAGTGTAATGTCTATCTGAATCAGTTGTCACCTCATGTTTACAGAGTCGAACATTAGGTGTGTGGAGAGTAAATTGTTATTAACTAAAATAAAAAAAATGGATATTTGACATGCGTTGAATATGAAGTAATAAATGCAGGAATTCACAGATAAACACAAATGGCTAACATTGTGAAAGGTTGGCATCACACACCAAAAAGCAAAGTAGAATTCCACACAGACGGAAATGTCTGCCAATACTGTTGGGATGAACATGTTAAGCGAATCATCCATCACCTCACACTTTCAGAGATGTCAAAAGACAGTAAGATCATAAGAAAACTTGCAATTGTTTTATCATCTCAGCACATTTCTCTGTGTTTTACCATCTATAATCTACCAGTTAGCTGGTCTTATGGAGGTAGGGGTTTTTTCCACACAGAAACTCGGTTTTTTTGCCCCCCAGAACAGACTGGCCCCTTGAACACACACACGGGTTACAGTCAGGAATACTAAATACAGTGCCAGCCATAGGTATGATTTGTCAGCTATCCTGGTACTGAGCCTGGATAAAAAATAAGGGAGGGGGTAATTGAAATGATGTTGTACCTCTCCATAAAAGGGGTTCACGGCGTTGTATCATTATAAAATAAAAAAAATAATAATAAAATAAAAAAAAATCCTATTTAAAACTTTTTTAAAGTTTTATCCTACTTAGAACTAAGTGATGGTTACTTCCAATTTCAAATTGGAATTTCAATTTCAAATTCAGGATACACTCTTGTATCCTGAACCAGCATGAAGATATTATTATCAATAAAAACATAGTCAATGAGGTGTTTCTTATTTCTTTTGTCTTCTCTCCACATGAACTTATGCACATCTTTATGTTGAAACATGGTGTTAGTAGTGATTAGTCCATATCCTGAGCAGAAAGAGAGCATATACTTACTGTCATTATTAGTCTTGTCCTTTTCTCCAAATTTTCTCATATAACTTCTGTATGTCTGGTAGGATTCAGTTCCTACTCTGCTGTTTAGATCTCCAAGTACCACTTTTTCCTATCAAATTTATTACATTAGTTATTCAATTTGGTCAGGTACTCCTGCAGACTTGTCTTGGATTTATATAGGAGTATAACATCATCTGTATAAAGTAAAGAGCTGAGATTAACATATCCAATTTTGATATCAGGTCCACTTTCCTTCATAATGTGATCCATATAAATAATAAATAACATTAGAGATAATGTACACCCTTTTCTTCCATACTTGACTTAACATCCAACTATCTTCCTGCATCTTCAATTCTGACTGCTGATTTACAACTCAAATAGCAACTATGTATTGCTTGATATAATGTTCCATTTACACCATATAACTATAGTGTTTTGGAAAGCTTTCCTCCTCTTGGCACCTTGTCATATGCCTTTTCCAAATCTACAAAACTTAAATACAGATTCTTGTTATATTCCTATGATTTCTTACAATTATTTGTCTTTAAGTGAAAATGTGATCCTGACAACCACTCTTTTGCCTGAACCCAGCTTATTCTTCTCCAAGCTTCTCCTTCACAATTGTGCTTAGGAATACTCAGTAGAGTATTCCTGGTAAGGTTTCTCTATTGTCAGTAGAGAAATTCCTCTGCAGGTCTCACATTCAGCTTTTTTCCCTTTTTTTCAGATAGTTTCCATAAGTGCTCTAATCCAATCATCAGGTATTTGACCCTCTGACTAGGTCTTCTGAATTATGCAGTGTAGTCACTGTAAAACTTTTATATCTCCGTATTTTACTATTTCTGATCAAATATCATTACTCCAGCTGCATTTCCACATTTCAGGTTTGTGATAGCTGTTGAGTATTTTCTACCACCATGGTATCACTGCTCGTTTCATTTAGCAATCTTTCAAAGTAATTATTCCATACATCAAGAATATCTTTATCCTCAGTTTTCAGGTCCCCTTTATTATCTCTTATTCCTTTTACAGTACTCTTTCCTCCATTTCTAAGCTTTTTAATAGCCTCCAGAATATTTTATCACCGTCCTGCTATTTATTTTTTATGTTCTTACCAAAGTCTTTCCATGACTTGTTTAGCTAGTTTTTCTCTGTATTCCCTTAGAACATAAGCTGGAACTTGCTATATAGAAAGTTATGATTTTTTCTTTTTCTTGACTGCCTCTTTAACTTCCTGAGTTCATCATGGAGTTTTGATTTTTCTAACCCTGCCAATTACTTCACCACATGCCTCTCTGGCTGAATTAAAGTTTTCTTTAGGATTTGCCACTGAATCTCTAAGGTTTGGTTCTTATTTTCAAACTTCCAGTTTTTCTTGAATAATGTTTGTGTATTTAAGTCTATAATTTACATTGATAGCTGTTCAACTTTGATTAGTTTCAAAACTTTCTTACACACCCTTGTCTTCAATATGAAGTTCAATTTTATTTTGCTCAGCACTAAATGGTGATCACTTCCTATTTCAAATCCTCTGTATACTCTTGTGTCCTGAACCAGTGGAAAAACATCACTGTCGACAATAACATAGTCATAACATAGACGATTACCGTGTGTTATCATGGTGTTAGTAACAACTAGTCCAGAAATCTAGCACCTGAGCAGAAATCTAGCAGATACTTATCATTATTATTAGCTTTCCTTTTTCATTGTGTCAACTGCCTCCTGTAATGACTTGAAAAATTCCTTTACGCCTTCCTTAGTAGAACCTTTTGTGGGACCAGAAACACAAATAAGTCTCATTGTTCAGTTCCCTGTTCTGATAGCCCACATCACTCCACTTTATATTGCCTACCATTCAAGAAGTTTATCCTCATATTTAGTGTTTAATATTATGGCTACTCCTTCTTTTCCCTGATTGTTATTTTCTGAATATAACATCTTGTATTTGTTGCTTCGAAAGATCTCACCTGTTTGTGTCTTCCTTTCAGTAACATCAATTATATTGATCTGATACTTATCTAATTCTTCTGTTAGTTCCGTTTCTTTCCCATTGATGCTTCTTATGTTGATGGGGCCAATCTTGATCTTCGCTGATGTTGAGTTGGAGTTTGTTTGAGTAGCTAATTTTGTGCTGTTTGACCTGTTTCCCTGAGGAAAATGGTGACCTTGTTTAACCGGATAATACCCCAGCCTGCATGAAATTCCATCACGTTGTACAATCATTTCGAGTTGTCATTTAAGTCAGTAAGAATACAATTTGGTCAGCTAAATCTCAAATTGCCAGCCCATCCTCATTTGTTCAGTATCTAGGTAGATTCCCAGCAGGGTGCACCATGAGAAGGTGAGGATTAGAAATCAGGTCAGAAGCCCTGGTCGGTTCTTCGCATTCCACGAAAGTGATAATAAATCAAAAAATTCAATTTTTTGATTTATTATCACATTAGATTTATTTATTATCACTTCTTCCTTATGAAAACTTTCTATGGGATCATAGTTGCATTGTCCACACAACTCCATTTGAAATTGTCTTCCAATCAAGAAATTTATGTTTGATGTCAAATGCTATTGCTATATCTTCCTTTCCAAGCAGTATGGTGTTATGAAAATTCACCAGTGGAGTCAATAGTCTTTGTTCCATTAAGCTCTTACAGCTGAACTAAATTATATTCACTATTCCTTCCTATTCTAATGGTTGCATTTCCTACTACAGAATCAGCAAAATACTTAATATTTTCTCCAATCATAGACCTTCTCTTCAGAAAGATAATATTCATGCTATGACCATTCCCTACGTCTGGAGTATGTCTGAAAATATAGCCAAAATAAAAACAATAATAAAATAAATAAAATACAGTATATACACTGCTTTCAAATCTCAGTTGAAACTGGTTACCCTTGTCTGTTCCCCTAACAAATCTCACATTTTCTCAGTTCTTGTTTTTGCAGTTGGCCTACTCTGGACAGACTGAAAGATCAGCCCATCCATATGGAAAAACATAATGACTACACCTGTAATTGTGAATACATCAGTCAGGTCCAGCAGACAATGTTTTGGATACCACACACAAAATCAAGTGGGAGAAAAAAATCCACCATGCTCTACCACATCGAGTTTAGAAGTGCAAGTGTTTTAAGAATCTGTACCTGCCCTTAAAAATTAACCTAATCTAGATAAATTCAGATGTATTCAACTTCCCAAAATATCATCATCAAATTCCTGATATGTACCCTCAGCAGTTGTACAGGATTATTATGATGGTACTACATGAAAAAGTTACACCATTACTAACTTCTGATTAATAATTTTCCTCCAAATTAATCTGTTATCTGTCAAGACTCCAATATTATCATATCTTATATTTCTGTCTTTTAAGGTGCTTTTTACTTTATCAATTCATCTACTCCTGTGGATCTTTTCCCTGCCAACCTGACAAAGAACACTTGTTTTGCTAATCTTTCCTCTCCCATTCTATTTAAGTTATCATACCACCTGAGATTAGATCTACTAACACATTCCTGAATGCTAACAAAGGCAAGTTCTTTCCTAATACCCTCATTTTTGATGTGATACAGCCATTGATGCCATCTGTTGACTCCATTAATCTTTCTCAGAACTCTCATATCAGATTTGTCTCTAGTCTTTGATCAAGTGTTTTATTTCTAACCCAGCTGTCAGACCATAAGTTAAAAGTGGTTTGAACAGTCTTATATACAGCTAATATAATGTTTTGACCAATTTCTTTCTTATTCCATATAAATTTATTCAACTGACTTCCTACCATACCAGCTTTACTAATTCTGTTGTCTATTTCCATATTTCATTTACCATCTTCACTAAATATTGTTCCTAAATAACTGAAATGTTCTACTCGTTTTATAGGTTCCACCATTCAGGATACAGTTGATGTTTTCACTGTTTCTGACTATTTTTGTCTTTGTTTTTTTTATTGCTGATTTTCATACCGAATTTATTACAACATTTATTCAATTTAGTTGGAGAATATTGCAGACTTATGCTGGATTTATTCAAAAGTATAACATCATCTGCATAAAGTAAAGAGCTAAGATTAACATTACCTATTTTAATATCAGATTTAATACCACTTATCTTCATAATGTGATTCATATAGATAATAACAGTGGAGATAACGTGCACCCTTGTGTGCGACTTCGAAATGAAGTCGCACACCTGACTTCATTTCGAAACTGTCTTTCTGTACCTTCATCAGTTCTAACCGTGACTTGCGCTTTAAATAGAGACTATGTATTTTCCTTGATATAATGACCAAGACATTTTTTTGATATAATGACCCATTTACACCATATAACTGCAGTGTTTTAAAGACCTTTCCTCTTGGCATCTTGTCATGTGCCTTTTTCAAATTAACAGAACTTAAATACAAATCCTTGCTATATTCCCAAGATTTCTCAACTATTTGTAAAGTGAAAATCTGATCATAACAACCCGTATTTGACCTGAATCCAGCATGTTCTTCACAATTTTTTTTAGCCGGTTTTCAAGTATACTTGTATAAATTTTATCAGGAACATTCAGTAGGGAAATACCTGTGTAATTCTTACATTAAGTCCTTTTTCCTTTTTATATAATCAATAAATCATTCAGGGTGTAGAGATTCATTGATGATATGACCTCAGCTTCTCTTTCATTAGATTCATTTGATTAAAACCTTGTTGACATGATAATGTACTAGTTGATAATAATGGCTACAATTCCAAGCAGTTTTTTGAGAAATGGGAAGACTATCCTTATTATTCATTGTTCTTTCAAAAAGGTCTTGTTTGTTTAAATGTTTCCCCAGATCTTTGAAC
Source organism: Typopeltis vanoorti (assembly GCF_054136105.1). Lineage (NCBI taxonomy): Eukaryota > Metazoa > Arthropoda > Arachnida > Uropygi > Thelyphonidae > Typopeltis > Typopeltis vanoorti. The sequence goes on along the minus strand of NC_143556.1, from coordinate 25,956,060 downwards.
TCATACCACTCTTTCACTAAATTTATTGAAATTATTTCTTCATTATTATCAAACGATTTATTTTGATTTTGAATTGTTTACCCAGAATCTTAGATCTTTAGGTCAATTAAATGTATCAAATACCAAGACAGCATTGGCAATTTCTGATTCATTTTCACTAAATCTTTTTATCAAATATATTGACATTAAAATATTATATTTTATTTACAGTTTTTTTTTTTTCACCAGAGGTCTTGCTAGGGTTAAAGATTAACAAAGCATTTAGATTTATCTTACTTTTGTGATCAACCCAGTCCTTCATCTAATTAATTTTTTCATTCAACGTTTGAAGAGCTCTCTACATGCATCATCTGAATACTACCATTATATACACCTACACTATTTGTTATCTGAAAATTTTCTCCCAAAAGGTTGTGGAGCTTCTCTCATTTTTTCATGGTTCAAGGTACTGTCCATGTAGTATTTTGTTTGACTAAATGCATAGCAAACAAAGTTTGTGCCTGAAAATATCTTCAGGAGTGAGGTAAGGTAGTGTAACACCAGGCAACTCCGAGCAAAGGTGGACCAAGATCTCATCACTTTGTCTCATGTTTGCTTACACTTGGATAAAGGATTAAACTAAATTTATTATAGTCTAACCAAGTGAAAATAAACCTCCAACATCCTTCTCTAAATGCAGAGTAATTCAATAATAAGCTGGTACACCTGTTGGCAACTCCTATAGGTAAATATGACCTCTCCTATTACTTCTGCCTTAGTATCTCCATGTTTGGGTCTGCCTCCCACTGACCGAGACCTCAATAAAGGTTGAAGCTGGTCTGGGTTGTGGCCCTTCCCTTAATGCATAGCAGTATGCATGTCTACAAGGAGATGTGCTTTGCATTATGGGAGATACTGAGACAAGGAGTGATGAGAGCGTGATCCACCTTTGCTCGGAGTTGCACTACCTTACCTCAGTCCTGAAGATATTTTCAGGCGCAAACTTTGTTTGCTTACACTTGGATAAAGGATTAAACTAAATTTATTATAGTCTAACCAAGTGAAAAATAAACTTCCAACAACTCTTTCAGTCTTTTGTGAAAGGCACATATATCTCATCTCATCTTCCTTTTACCTTCTTTTACCTTGGGTTTATCAATCATTGGACCTCAAACCGTTTACAGGATAAGGTGGTCAGCCCAATGCCCTGGTATATCTTATGTCCATAGTGTTTAGTTCTCAAGGCCGGTTGGCCTGCTTTGCGGGATGAAGAACCCCAGGATAAATTGGGGAAAAAACCCTACTGTCCACGCTCAAGACCGGCTAACTTGGCTATGGCTGAGGAAGATCCTTCAGCTCCTCACGTCACCAATGGAATCTAACCTAGGCCACTCCTTCCCCTAGAATATATGGTTGTGAAGTGCACAGCCACCAGGCTAACCGCACGGACCTATATATATATATATATATATATATATATATATATTTATTTATTTATATTTTTTATTTTTTTCAAGGTGAATGCTACATGGCAACAAAATAATTTATCAGCATCTTGAATGTTTCATGCTCACAATCTAATAAGAGGTTTAAATTAGTGAACATGTTAATTGCTACTTGTGTGAAGCAGTCATGAACAACAAACAGATAATCTGATTTAACCATGTGAAGACAGCCCCTCCTGGCTGGAAATTTCAAACTTTTCACATCACGCAAATTCTTACTTTAGAATGTTTTTCTGCACTGGTAGCAGCTTTGCATAAATTCGAAATTTAAAAAAAAAAAAAAAATCAAAATAAGCGATTTTTTTCACATGAATTTATTTCCCATGATAGTGGACACTAAGGCTGTTTAACAAATAAACTTAAATGTGATGTATCAGAAAGAATAACGAGCTTATACTAAATATCATTATTTTATATATATATATATATATATATATACACACACACCATGTATATATATATATATATATATATATATATATATATATATATATATATATATACACACCTCTGTTTCAGTTTCTGTAACAAAGTGAACATCTTTAATAGAACTGAAAACTACCAGATATTATGTTCCGTACAGTGTGCTGATATAAGATCTGGCTGAATTTTTGAATTTTTTCACTAGCCAATTTTTTTTTTTTTTTTTTTTTTTTTTTTTTTTTTTTTTTTTTTTTTTTCCCAAGCATATTATCTTCTCCATCTGTTGTTCCATTGCCTACCAGATTACCATGGCAAGAATAACTTGTTAATTTCACTCTCTAATATATCAAATTACCATACAGCTGTTGTGTTTCAGAAAGGAATTATGGAAACAAATACTTTTTTAATTTCCTATTATTATCAGTGTATCTCATATAAAGGAAAAGTTCCTCCTAATTTGAAATATCTGTAAAAACATCTAGAAGAAGATTCACTGTACTGGAGTTTCTCATCATCATCAAATTCCTGCCATGTACCCCTCAAGGGGGTGTACAGGATATAATACTACATGAAAAATTTACATCATTACTAACTTTCTATCTACAATTTTCCTCCAAATTAATCATTTTTAATATGATATTGCCATTGATGCCATCTGTTCATGTCTGTAATCTTTCTCAGGACTCTCATATATGCGGTCTCTAGTCTTTGGTCAAGTATTTTACTTCTGACCCAGTTCTCAGATCCATAAGTTAAAATTGGTTTGAACACTGAATTTAATGTTCTGACTGATTTCTCTCTTATTCCATATGAATTTATTCAATCGACTTCCTACCATACCAGCTTTGCTGATTCTATTGTCTACTTCCATATTTAATTTACCATCGTCACTAAAAATCGTGCCTAAGTAGCTGAAATGTTTCTTGTTCCACAGTTTCTCCTTTCGCAACACAGTTCACATTTTCAACGATTCTGTCTATTTTCATTGTCTTTATCTTTTTATTGCTGACCTTCATACCATGTCTATTACAACACTTATTCAATTTAGTCAGGGAATCTTGCAAACTTGTAGTGGATTTCTTTAGAGGTATAACATCATCCGCATAAAGCAAAGAGCTGACATTAACATCTCCAATTTTGATATCATGTTTAATACCACTTTCTTTCATAATATGATCCATATAGATAATAAATAACAGAGGGGATAATGTACATCCTTGTCTCACACCAGATTTAACATTAAATCATCTTTCTATACTTCTTTCAATTCTAACAGCTGACTTACAACTCAAATAAAGACTAAGTATTGCTTGATATAATGACCCATTGACACCATATAACTGTATCGCATTGAATAGCTTCTCACTTCGCACCTTGTCATATGCCTTTTCCAGATCGACAAAACATAAATATTGATCTTTGTTATATTCCCATGCTTTCTCAACAATTTCGTTGAGTGAATCTTCACTATATCGTAAAGTGAAGATCTGATCCTGACAGCCTCTATTTGGCCTGAATCCAGCTTATTCTTCACCAAGCTTTTCTTCCACAATTGTTCTCAACCATACTTTCATAAATCTTGCCAGGAACACTTAGTAGGAAAATATCTCTGTAATTCTCACATTCGGTTTTATTTCCATTTTTATATATGGGTACTGTTAGAGCTCTACTCCAATCATCGGGAATTCGTCCCTCTGTCCAGGCTTTCTGAACTATGCAGTGCAGCCACTGTAAGACTTTTATACCACCATACTTCAGCATTTCTGGTCGAATATCATCTATTCCTGCTGCCTTTCCACATTTCAAGCCTTGATTGCTTTTTCTACTTCGAGTATGGATATGTATTTCTGACTGTATGCCTGTTGAGTGTTTTTTATCACTGTGCTATCACTTTTTGTTTCATTTAGCAATTTTTCGAAGTAATTACTCCATGCTTGAAGGATATCATTTTCTTCCGTTTTCATGTCACCTTCATCTCTAACTCCTTTTACAGCACTCTTTTCTCCATTTCTAAGCTTCTTCAACAACCTCCAGAATACCTTACCACCTTCTTGATATTTGTTTTCTATGTACTTGCCAAAGTCCTCCCATGACTTTTGTTTAGCTGGTTTTACACAGAGTTTAGGTTTCTTACATTTTTCTCTGTATTCTCTCAGAGCACATGCTGAGTTATTTGCCAGGAATTTTTGATATGCTTTCTTCTTTTCCTTCACTGACTCTTTAACTTCCTGTGTTCACCATGTAGTTCTGATTTTTCTATCCTTGCAGACAACCTCACCACATGCCTCTCTGGCTGAATCAATCATTGTTTTCTTCAAGCCGTGCCACTGAATCTTCAAGGTTTGGTAGCTGTTCTCAAACTCTTTTCTTTAATAATCTTTGTGTATTTTAGTCTACAGTTCACATTTGAGAGCTGCTCAACTTTTATTCACTTTAAAAACTTTCTTATATGTTATTCTTTTCAATATGAAATTCAATTTTATCCCGCTCAAGACTAGATAGTGATCACTTCCAATTTCAAATCCTCTGTACACTGGTGTCCTGCACCAGGGAGAAAATATCACTATGAACAATAGCATAGTCAATGAGACTTTTCTTATTTCTTGCCTCTTCTCTCCATGTGAATTTGTGCAGAATTTTATGTTTCAACATGGTGTTAGTAATAACCAGTCCATGTCCTGTCATTATTATTTGCTTTGCTCTTTTCTCCAGATTTTTCCAAAATATTTTTGTATATCTGACAATCATTTCCTACTCTGCTATTTAGATCCCCAACAAGGACCAACTTTTCCTTTTTCATTGTGTCAGTTGCTTTTTCTAAAGCCTCAAAAAATTTCTCCACTTCTACCTTAGTAGAACCTTCTGTGGGGGGACTATAGGCACAAATAAGTTTGATTGTCCAGTTTCCAATTTTCATATTTGCCCACATCACTCTACTCGAGACTGTCTGCCATTTAAGAAGATTAGCCACATATTTAATGTTGAATACTATGGCTACTCCTTTTTTTTCCTTGATTGTCGTTGCTTGAATATAACATTTTGTATTTATTGCTCAGAAAGATCTCACCAATTTTTGCCTTTTTTGTTTCAGTCATCCCTATTATGTCTATCTGGTACCTATCTAATTCCTCAGCTAGCTCCATTTCTTTGCCATTCAGGCTTCTTATGTTGATATTACTGATCTTTAACTCTGGTGATGTTGAGTTAGGGTTGTGTTTTCAGATTTGTTCCAGTAGCTGACTTTTCGCTGTTCACCCTGGTTCCCTGGCGAAAATAACGGGACCTTGTTTAACCGGGCGACGCCCCAGCCGTCATGAAATTTTTGTCATGTTTTACGATCATTTTTGTAAATAAGAATTCAATTTGGTCGGCTAAATCCCAAATTGCCAGCCCATCCTCGTTCGTTTGGTATCCAGGTAGATACCGAACAGGGTGCGCCACGAGAAGGTGAGGATTGGACATTAGGTTAGAAGCCCTGGTCAGTTCTCTGCATTCCTTTAAAGGCTATGTGGAGGTCTCCTTTCAGTTATATAGCTTTGACCCTTAAGCACACCCCTTAATTTCCTTAACTAAACTTGTTTAATGACATTAGCAATAACTGACACATTCTTTACATTTAATGCAATTCTAGTAATATTCTACTGGACCTGTGTCTATATCATGCTCATTTAGTAAGGCTATCAAGTTTTTCAGGTCAGTAAATGGTTTATTGAATTTAGCTATATGGTTGTAATATGAATAAATTAAACAAAATATTGAAAAATAACTGCATTTCAAAAAACCTCAAACTAAAACCATTATTATACCTATTGCAACATATGGAGCCAAGTCATGGAAATTCAATCAGAAAGAAAGACAGAATATCAGAGCATTTGAAATGAAATGCTTAAGAAAAATAAGACTCACTTGTCAGAACACAAAAGAAATGAACAAGTCAAACATGAATTAAACTGTAGATAAAATATCATAGCTATAATTCTTAAACTGCAACTAAATGATTTAACACCTTCAGAGAATGTCCTTTTAAAGATTACCAAATATAGTCTTGAATGGAATCATTGAAGGAAGATAATCAAGAGCAGACCAAAAATAACTTGGCTGCAGTCTTTGAAGGAAAGGTTGCAATTATGGAGTTTCAGAGAGATGACAGAAATGGCCAGAGATAGAACCAGATGGCAAAGATTTGTTCATAGGGAATTCAACTTGTCATCCGACAGATGAGAAAGAAGAATAGGCTGAATTCAAAAGGCACTTAAGGTGCTCAAACGTTTTAGAATCTATATTTCTTTTTGCTAAGCAGCTAGAGGTGTAATTTCTGGCCAAGTCTGTCACCGCATTTTTATGTTTGAATTGGATGACTCATTAAAGCTATGTGCCTCCATTTTGAATGGTCCTTGAAAACCCTGCAGTAATAATCTAGAGCTACCATTAATAATTCAAGATATGTTTTACTTACATTACAAAATGCAATGTGTTCTTCCATAGCATGACCACTTCAATTCCTTGAGTATTTCTCTTTGAAAGCACATCTTATCTGATTGTTTTTACTTGATTGCCTGATAGAATTCTTTTAAGTGTTAACACTTTATAGTCCCCGCAATTTGTCTTCAGTTTTGCAGTGTAAACACAAAACTTATTATAGCTTGTGTTTTTTTTTTTTTTCATTTATTATACATAATGATGTCAAGCCAAACTCACTTTTATGATATGGTATTTGACTTGTTTTTTTTTTTTCAAGATGATTTTTTTTAAATAACGGTATTAAAAAGCTTTTTTATTATGAAAAATGTTAAAGTATTTAATTACACTAAACTAAATATCTTGAAAAAAAGCAAGTCAAATACCATATCATAAAAGTGAGTTTGGCTTGACATCGTTTTGTACAATAAATGAAAGAAAACACAAACTATACTTTTAAGTTTTGTGATACAGTGCAAAACTAAAGGCAAATTGCAGGGACTATAAAGTTTTAACACTGAAGAAAAGAATTCTATCAAGCAATCAAGTAAAAACAATCTTTAAATGTAGAAGAGGTTGTCCATATGAGATGCAGGATGACTGAATCTGATGTTTTTTCTATTTCATTTTTTTGTCTTTTGCAGAGAACACCATCCATAGCAGTAAACCGTATGAGAAAGTTGGAGTGGAATAGATAAGTAAACTCAAAGAGGACTGAAAACAGTTTCGATAATTGAAGGCTAGTATTATGGCCCATGGTTAGGATGAAGATTTGTGAAACTGTCTCCAGATTAGACCTACAATGAATATGTCAGAGTCAAATTAATTTAAAATATGGTATAAGTGTAAACTTTTGCTATTTATTGATTACACAGTGGTATTTACTTTAAAAATTTAACCATTTATTTTTAAAGTTAAAAAGCAAGAAATATTTTTAAGACAACTATAAAAGAGGTCTCTTAATGATATCTTTCATAATGAGTGGAGTCTTAAAATGGAGATTTGTTACAATTTTGTTTCTTAAGTGGCAATAAACAGTAAAAATTATTTGCTTATAGTGTATGAAGAAAATTGTATGTTTTGACCCCCCCCCCCCCCCCCATCAGATTTTATAATTTTCTGAATGAATATGAACTTTGCCCAAAACCAAATTCTTCTCCTCTCCTCAACGTACTTTATTCATTTTTGTGAGTATGAGAATAAAAGAAAAAGGTTAAGAACTAAGCTAATTAACATTAATGTTAGTGTCACAGTATTTTTTTATTAAAAGTTTTCAAGTTTATAAGTTATTTCAAGTTATTTTCAAGTTTATAAGAATGATTTAAAGCAGTAAAAAAAAATCTGTAAACAGCATTTGAGGATCTTCTAACTACTGATGATTGTCATCATCATCAAATTCCTGCCATGTACCCTCAAGGGGTGTACAGGATATGATAGTACTACATGAAAAAAATTATATCATTACTAACTTCCTATCTACAATTTTCCTCCAAATCAGTCTGTTACTTGTCAAGACTCCAACATTATTAGATCTTATATTTCTATCGTCTAAGGCACTTTGTACCATATCATCCATATTGTACCGATGATTGTTTGAAATCTAATTATCTTTCATTTAAGACAAAAAAAAAAAAAAAAAAAAAAAAAGCTTTAAAGTATTGAAAAGTTCCTGTAGCTCAGAAAAGGTTTCTCTTTCAGATGTCAACGGGAAAGTTATTCATCTTGTTCAGCGGCCACCTCCACAGGCCCATCAATTATCTTCTGGTTCATCAACATCTGGAACTTCATCTCCAGGATCTAGGCCCTCTCAGGGTGGACACCGTGATGGAGGAAGCTTTCTTTTGGGAGCATTTACCATTCCACAGGATATGATTGATCCTAACCATGTTCAGGTTTGTTAGTTTTGATAATTTATCTTAAAATGATTTAAAATCAGACTAAGGGGAAAAAAAAGTTGTTGCTCTGTTAATTATGATTTGAATTTTGATGTTGTAGATGTAATAATATTCTTGACAACAGTAACCTCTTCCTCTTGATCACAAGAAGAAACAAATTCTTCCACATGCCTACATGCGCATTCACTGCCATTGACTGTCTGCTTGTTCCCTCCCCCTCTCTCTCTCTTCTTCTCTCTCTCTCTTCCCACTGTTTAAGAGGAAGGCTGATGACAACTTATTTGTGATAATTTCTCTGTGATATTCACTTTATTTTGCAATGGGCAACCATATACTACATCAGATAACATAATGGAAAATCTGACTGTCTTACCTTGTCTTCCTTAGCAGAATTTGATTCTGAGACTTCAGCTCATCTCCTATCAGTTATGAAGTGAATCAGGTGACAGAATGCGTTACACAAGCTGCCATAACTTCAATTCCTAAAACATCTAATCAGCATGTAGAAAGTTTTTTTACCTTGGATATATTATATGTTAAAGATACCAAGCAATTTTATAAACTTGGTTTTAATCCTTTTTCGCAAGTAAGCAAACAGGCACAAACTTGACTTACCTGTCTGTTTGCTTACTTGGGAAAAAGGATTAAAACCAAGTTTATAAAATTGCTTGGTATCTTTAACATTAACCAGTACTCCACTAAACCGTAGTGGAACACTGATTGCACAACAGCCAAAGAAGAACAGAAGTAAGCTTGGAGTGTCTTCCATGGTTATCCCACAACAACAAACCCCATTGCTTTCAAATGTGCATGAGCAAGACATATTCATTGCCAGAGTTGAGAGGCATCCCAGATCCAGTACACATCTTCTATAACAAGAGCAACAACAGCAAAGAAGCTTAGGATAAAATTCAGAAACTTAATGGCAGAAATATTGCTTGCCCACTCCATTCTCAAACATACTGGATATACAATTGCTGACTCAACAGCAGTTACTGACACTCTTGTGGAGATTTTTGCCAAAACATCACTATCTTCCCATCCCTGGAGTTCTTTGCCCAAAATTGTAAAGCAGGAAAACAATAAATTCTGTTCTCTTTGAGTGGTACAGAAGAATACAGCAGGCTATTTGTGAAAAAAAAGAAACAAAATTTACTTTACGTGTTGGCCAGTTGCTTTTGGACCAGATAACGTCCATTATGAGATAATCGGAGATCTGTCATAATTTTCAAAGGATATCAACTGCTGTACTTGTTCAACAAAATTTTCTGTAAGAATGTTTTTCTGGTTATTTGGCAAAAGGCAATTTTGCCAGATAACCAGACCTTTCCTAGGCTAGGTAAGGATAAAAATCCCCAGTAAATTATTGACTAGTTGTTGTGCCCAGCTGCTTGTGCAAGATTCTGGAAAAAATTATCAACTCTCACTTTTTATTAATTCTGGAGAGACTTCCTTTTTTTCCAGAACACACTCTGGCTTTCACAAATATCACTCAGCAACTGATCATCTAGTCTAACTGGAAGTATTCATCACAGATGCCTTCCTAAAATGTAAGTACTTAATATCAGTTTTCTTTGATATGAAAATAGCCTGGGATGCTGCTTGGAAATTTGGAATATTGAAAGACTTACACAGAAACTTTGGTCTTAGAGGGAGAACCTCCCTCCTTTCATCAAGAACTTTTTATCCAACTGAATTGTCCAAGGCTGGGAATGTATATCCAAGAAAAAGTATTCCCACAAGGTTTAGTTTTAAGCATAATCTTTGTTTCAGTCAATATTTAATTCTAACGCAATATTTAATTTCAATCACATCAGAAGCTAAGTTCCAATGGGAGCTCATATTTTTGATAAACTTTATTTTCCCTCAGATATGACAGTTGTGAAGGGAAAAAAATAACATCCTTTGCACCCTATCTTCCACCTCTTGGGTTGCTGACAGATGACAAGCATCTTTGCTCCAGTTGTACCATATACTGATTAGATCAAAACTTGATTATCACAGAGAGAGAGTACCCTGCAGTGGTTTTACCTTATCCATCATCAAGCATTACAAGAATTGCAAATGATGCATTTAGAATTTTGCTGATTCCTGGTCTGTACATTGAAGCAGAACCCTTGATTCTTTAATTGCAACATCTATTTTTGTTATATGCTACCAAAATAAAATCCCTGCCAGACCACCCCATATAGCCAGGTATGTTTTTTGTCCAAAGTGGGAGAATTTGTACAACACTAATGAGACTGCCATACAAGTAAAAGCTCTCTTACAAGCTCTGGATATTGGAGTAGACAACATTGCACAGATAGATGCGTTTAAATACACTGCTGCTGTGGCAGTATATACCACCATGCAGCTTTTCTCTCTTGAATTATCCAAATGCTCCATTCCTCGTGTTGTCTATCAGCAGCTTTTCAAGCACATGGAAGTGGACAATTCCTGCTTTACAAGTTTTTCTTTTTTTCCAGGTATCAACAAAATCTAAAATATGAACATTAATTGAATAAATGAATTCTAAACATTCATAAATACAGCATTTCAAACCATGCATGCAGCTATACATTATGATACTGTTGTGTGAGTTTGTTTCTTCAGTCAGGTGACAGTGTCTCACTGACTTACATACCATACTCTTCATTTCTGTTGCCTTGTCTTATTTTAAATTTATTCCCCTTATTAATGCTGCACTGTATGTCAAAGTAATGCTGCAGAGAGTACTAATAAAAACAGAAAAGAGGGAAAACAATGAAAACGAAATACAGGTAATGTGTGGATTTGCTTTTATGCAGCCCCCCCATATACATACATATGTTATGCCACTCTATACATTGCTACATGCTTGCATGCACGTGACCAAGAGTTACAATTTTTAATCAAAATACAATTTTTTTTTTGTATTTTCTGAATAAAAATTATTTGTTTCAAGATTTTTGTGCATAGCATTAATATGAGAAAAATTGCTGAAAGTTTTTTCATTTGGTTATGCTATAAATTGTGGTCATTAACCACTATATGCAAGTAGCCCAGTTGTGAAGATATTTCACATGCAAACTTTGTTTGCTTACGCTTGAATAAATGATTAAACTAAGAATATAATTTCTTGGCATCTTTAATTTAATGAGAAAAGGAAAAAATTATTAATCAATAAAAACAGTCAAAAGACATGGGAAAAAAATCGTATCCCTTGTTTAATTCAGAAATTCACAGATTTACATGGATTTCTTGGAATGCATTCCCCATGTAAAATGGGGTAGCTGTGTGATCGTAAAATGCAGCTGGAGCAAGTGTTAAAGATTTTTGTGCAAAATATTACCTAAACACTTCAACTGTGTGTGTACTTAAACAATTGTTGCTTTACTATTTAAAAATTTATTTAAACTATTTAAATTATTAACAATAGTTTAAACTATTAAGTGAGGGGGAACAGAAAATGGAGCCCTTGCTCTAGTGATCAAACATGGCTGCAGCCACTTCAGGTCTAATAAGCAAAGTGGTGGTGGTGGTATTTCAATGAGTGATGAAAGACATCTACTACCTAAATCAGGGGTTGGCAACCTGTGGCTCCGGAGCCGCATGCAGCTCTTTGAATGAATAATTGTGGCTCTTTTCATTATTAAACGATCTATCTAAGCATAGAAGTAAAAAGAAATTTTGTAGGTCAATTGATCCCTAACCATATGTCGATACTCAAAAAACGTCAGTTTACATTGGGTGCCATCTGCCAGACAGAGCACTACTTTGAATTAAATTAATTTGTAGCGAAGTGGCGGTCGCTGCAGTAGCACCACGATTGAGCAGTTGGCTCAGGCATGTTTACGATGTCACGCTAGGTTAGCACATGTAGCGCTATGGTAGCGCTTGCCTGTCTGAATGTGCCCATTGTCTTCGCATATAGTGCAGGTGTGGTATGTAAATCTGCTCACTTTGTTAAAATAAGTAAAGGTTTTGTAGTGGATGTTGCAGTGTTTTTATTTACTGGTGATTGTGTTAGGTAACGTGAATATTGTAATAGTCAATTAAATATTAACAAAAGAAAAATATTTTTATAGTATTTAAAATGTCAGCAAAGAAGAGAAAGATAGAACAAGAAAATCGAGAGTTTAAAAGTGAATGGACCGAAACCTACGCATTTGTAGCAAATACAGCAGGATTTCCGGTGTGTTTAATATGCCATGAAAAGCTTTCAAATAATAAAAAATAAAATATACAAAGACATTTTTTAAATAAATACGATACATTTGACAAAGCGTATCCATGGGGATATGAAAGAAAGAAGGCAGTAGAAGAGTTGCGAGGCAAAGTAAATCTAATTAAATGTTCGTTTTCCAAATGGATAAAAGCATCAAGAAATAGAACTATTGCTAGTTTTGTGGCTGCTCAAGAAGTTGTTAAACGAGGAAAACCTTTTACGGACGGCGAATATGTGAAAGAATGTTTTATTAAAATGTCCGAATATCTTTTCTGCGATTTTAAAAACAAAGCAGAAATAATTACAAAAATAAAAGACATGCCATTATCTGCTAAGATTGTAAGGGACAGAACTATATGAATGGCAGAAGATGTAACAAATCAGCAGGTTACAGATCTAAATTCAACACCAGGATTCTCCATTGCCTGTGACAAATCATGTGATGTGGATGACATTGCACAGATTGTACTTATTTGTAGATACATAAACACTCAAGGACCTCAGGAAGAATTACTCAATATACTGCCACTTACAGGACAAACTCATGGAGAAGACATTGAATCTGCTGTTACCACTTGCTTGAAAAGTAAGGATATTAATATTAACAAAATAATATTTATTGCGATTGATGGGGTGCCGAGCATGAAAGGTACAAAGAAAAAAGTTTTGTTTCTTTATTTAAAAAACAAATTTTGCATGAGGTGTTTTCCTTTCACTGCATAATCCATCAAGAGATACTTTGTGTACAAACTTTTCCAAAAGAGATAACAGTAGTGATGGATTTGGTTGTAGAAATTGTTAACAAAATAATGGCAATACCGCTACATCATCAGAAATTTTGTGAACTTCTTAAAGAAATCAATTGCGAATATTCGGAATATTCAAACAAACTTTTGCATAACAGAATAAGATGGCTTTCCAGAGGTGCGGTGTTGATGCGATTTGCCACCTGCCTGGAGAGGTTAAGTTGTTTCTAAGACGAAAGGACCTTGAATATGCACAGTTAGAAGATACTCATTGGTTACAAAAATTCTACTTTATGGTGGATATGACTTCCCATTTAAATGCACTAAATAAGAAACTACAGGGAAAGGGAAATACAGCAGTTTTGCTTTTAGAAGAAGTGATTTTGTTTGAACAAAAATTATATTTGTTTCTGACAGACTTAGAGAAAGGCACATTATTACATTTTCCTATGTTGAAGAAATATCAACAAGAACAAGCTGATAATTCCATAAATTTAACCTTTTTCAAAGAAATTGTGGTAAATATGCGATCTGAATTTAATGGGAGATTTGAGGAGTTTAGAAAGAACAAGGCAACTACAGTATGTCATTTTTATTGTGACCACTTGAAATTAATCCTGCCAAATTAAATTTTTCACCTTTTGCTGGAATTGATGAGGCTGCATTTCAACTTGAGTTAGAGAACCTGAAAACCAAGGATCTGTGGAATTCAAAATTTAGAAATCTTAAAGCTAACCTGCAGGAGTTGGAAAGGCAAAAATCTGGCCTTGCAATACAACACAAATGGTCCGAAATAGAAGATCTTAAAAAGCAAGATCAGATTGTATTTGACACATGGAATTGTTTACTGGACATTTATGTTCAGTTAAAAACATACGCATTTGGACTTCTATCGATTTTCGGATCGACATATTTGTGTGAGCAAATATTTTCTAAAATGAATTTTATTAAAAGTAAGTTGAGAAACCAACTAAACAACATGAGTCTTTCGTCATGTTTGAAAATGAAAATTACGGCATATTCGCCGCATATTGAGAAACTATCCAAAGAAGTTCAACAGCAAAAGTTGCACTAAGAAGATATTTAAAAAAAAAAAAAAAAAAATTAAAGAAATAGATATGTTATTGGATTTTATACATATGCTTTTGTAAGGAGAAGGAAATCATTGTTTTATTATTTAATATTTTAAAATATCATATAATTTCATGTGACGTCACTCCTGTGTTTTACAAGTATGATGTGTTACTGAAAAAAAAAACAAAAAAAAACACAACGTGCAGCTCCCTATTTTTTTTAATTTTAATTATAATTTTATAATTTTAAAAATGGCTCTTCACTCCAAAAAGGTTGCCGACCCCCTGATCTAGTGTAATAGGAGCAAGCTGAGGGGAAACATCTGGTAACAGCAGAGTCAAAGGTGGAACATACATGAAAATAACTTGAAAAAAAAAAAAAAATTTTTTTTTTTTTTTTTTTTGTTTTTTTGTTATTTTGGGTGCTTATTAATGTATTATTTTTGAAATAAAACCAAAATGAATTAAATATTATTATTATTATTATTATTATTATTATTATTACTACAGGCTACTCCAGGAGTCCTTAGACTCATCAAGAGAGGCCCTAAACATCATGTTCACACAGCTGTTCAACATTCTCACAGTATCTATCATACCTTGCCTTGAACTCGCTCACTGTCATAGCACCCACAACAGACTCTGGCAGCTTATTCCACTCATTTACCACTCTAAAAGTAAAGAACCCAGCTCTAACACCCCTGCTAACCACGCTCTTGCCCAGCTTCCATGGGTGTCCCTTAGTTCTCCCACCACCAGGCCTGATCTCAAAAATATCATCTGAATTAATCCTATAGAATCCTTTTAGCAATTTGAATGTCTCAATCATATCTCCCCTTTTCCGCCTATCAACTAGTTTCTGCAACCCACAAATCTTCAACCTGTTCTCATATGGTTCATTCCATAGACCTGCTATCATCTTAGTCACTCGCCTCTGGATCCTCTCAACCTCCTCCCAATCAAGAAGGAACCGAGGTGACCAAATCTGGGCACAGTAGTCGAGATGAGGTCTTATCAGGGCTCGGTACAGAGGTACAATAACTTGTTTTTCTCTGCTCGTCAAGGTATTTTTCAACAACCAAGTGAGTTGATGAGCTGATTTAGCTACTTTCGCAATGTGCCCCCTAAACTTCATCTCCCTATCCACCAACACTCCCAAGTCCCTGGCCTCATCAATCTCTTGGAGTACAGTTCCACCAATGTGGTATACTGCTGCTAATCTTTTCACTCCGAAATGCATAACCTTACATTTTGTCACATTAAATTGACATCCATTCTCCTTAGTCCAGAACTCTGATCTATCTAAGTCATCTTGCAAGACTTTGACATCTTCTGCATTCACTATCACCCTACCCAACTTTGCATCATCAGCGAACAAATGAACTGTCCCACTTAGACCCTTCCCTATATCGTTAATGAACAGATTAAACAGCAGTGGTCCAAGAACAGAACCCTGTGACACACCACTAGTCACAGGCTGTTTTTTGGACTCTACTCCTGAATAAACTACTCTTTGATATCTCTCCATCAACCACCTAGCTATCCATCTCACCAACCCTATATCCATTCCCATATGTTGTAGTTTACGGATTAGAATTCCATGTGGTATCCTGTCAAACGCCTTTGCCAGGTCCAGCAGTATCACTGTAAACCCATTTCCCTTATCCAGTTCAGCCGTCACCTTGTTATAAAACTTGAGCAAGTTACTGAGGCATGATCTACCCTTCACAAAGCCATGCTGTCCTCTGTACAGTATCTCATTTTCATCAATCCATTCCTGTATTTTTCCCTTGACTACTTTCTCCAAGACCTTGACAACGACTCCTGATATGCTGATCGGTCGGTAATTTGCAACCATAGTCTTGGATCCTACTTTATGCAGTGAAACTATTTTCCCCTCTTTCCACGCCTTCGGGACTAAGCCAGACCTGAGACTCAGATTAAACAACATAGTCAAGGGCACTGATAATGCATTAGCCGCTTCATGCAAGACCCGTGCCGGTATACCATCCAATCCCACAGATGTATTCACATTAAGGTTCTGTAATAGACTATTCACCTCCACTTCATTCATCACAATTCCCATATAAACTAATGGTTCCTTCATTTTTTCAACGTCACCACCTGGATGATATACTTTTGCAAAGTGCGCGCTCAGTAACTCCACTATATCGACTGGTTCAGTGAACTCTTTACCATCGTCATTCCTTAAAATCATTTTGCCATGTACAGTTTTTTCTTGCTTGCAGCATATTGAAAGAACTGTTTGGGATTCTCTTTTGCTTGCATAGCTAGTTTCCTTTCATAATCGGCTTTTGCTGTTTTTACCACACTCGTTACCCTTCTGGCCTGTACTTTATACCGTTCGTGTGCCTGCAGGTCACCCCTTTCTTTAAATTCCCTCCATAGTTGTTTCTTTTTTTGCAGCTCAAGCTTAATGGTGTTATTCATCCATTTAACCCCTCCTTGTTTCACTATTCGGACCTTAGGTATACAATCAGCCATAACCTCCTGTAAATGCTCTTTGATCACTTCCCATGCTCTATCGACATCCAGCCCTTGCAGTTGTACATGCCATGGCACTGATCCAAGCAATCTCCTAAGCTTGTCATACTTGCCAGCACGGTAATTCCACATATACCCTGTCTTAATCACAAATTTCACACCTTTAGCCACCTCCCAGGTCAAGACCTTATGATCACTCTCACCAATAGGTGGCAACATGGTCATATTCATTAGTCAAATTCTCAGATACTATTACCAGGTCAAGCACTCTCACACCCCTAGTATTTTCAATTACATGCTGTTTCAGATAGTTATCCCTTAATAATTGAATAAAATCCATTTCCTTCCTCACATGTGTCCTCTCCTCCTTCCAATCAATGTTACCATAGTTGAAATCCCCCATAATAATTACCCTCCTTCCACTCATTTCATCAATTTGTTTATGCATACCATCTCCACCATCTATTCCATCACCTGGTCTATAGCAGCACCCAACTGTATATTTTATTCTGCCAGTGTCAATCTCACACCAAATAGCCTCAAATGAGCTCCTTTCACTATCCTGCAATACTTCAATTCTCCTTGGCTGCAGTTCATCAGCTATCATCAATAACACCCCTCCCCCAATTTTATTCTCTCTGTCCCTCCTAAACATACTATAACCTACACATTCTATCCCACTAACTATATCATCTTCCATCAGCCATGTTTCACTAATGCCAATAACCTGTGGCCAGGAAGAGCCAATCAAGGCCAAAAATTCTTCCTTCTTGTTCCTAATACTCCTGGCATTAGTATACATGAATTGCAGTGTTCCCTTTGTCCCACCCCTATCTTGATGCGTTATTCTAAATATCCCATTCCCATTTTTTGTCCTTATTGCTGGCTCAGGTACATTATATACATTTTTACACTCAACTGTCTCACTGATGTCTGGATATCCACTTTCCCCCCTCCTTGGTAGTTCTAGTTTCCCTGGTTCTGCACATCCATTTTCACTTCATTCAGCAACACTTTTTCCAGTCTCCGCACACCAAGTCCATTCAAATGCAGGCCATCCATCTTGTATAAGTCCTTTCGCCCATCAAACTCATTCCACACGTCCACAAATTCCACACCACACCGTCCGCATAACCTGCGCATAATGTCATTTGCGATTATGGCCCTCCTTCTAAACTCCCCTCTGTCATACCGCGGTAACAGACTCATCATTCTAACTCTGTCACTCTTTTCTTTCGCTACCTTTAACGATACTTTCAAGTCCTCTCTCATAAAAAATTTATCACCTTTCAATTCATTCGTACCAGCCACAATTGTTATTTCTTTCACCCTCTGTTTTTGCACTCTAATGCTCTCACTTACATCCTTAAATTTTGCACCCGGTAAGTACGATTTAGTTACACTCCCATCTATTACTCCTCTTAATAACGAGTCACCATACAACACTCTCTCCTTCATTTCGGAAACTCGCCCACACTGTTTATTTACGTTAGCCGGCAAAAATATTAAAAACTAATCACTTTTTTTTGGGGGGGGGTCTACAAAATTAGTGTTTTGTGATGGGCTTAGAAATGTGTTCATGTTCATAATTGGCATCTTCCTTCTTGCAAAAATAACTAGTTGGAGTAATCCCCAACCCCACCATTTCACACTTGAAATGGCAAAAATTTCTTTTAATTTTGTTTGAACATTTTATAGTAGTATTATACAACATAATAAGGAAACTGATGAAATAAGCTGTTAATGATTAGTATGATTTTCTCAATGTGCAATAATTCTCGGGTAGAAATCAGGTTTACATCTTGGCAAAACTTGTACACTTTTTATGGAACTATTGAATCTGTCAATTTTTGCAGCCCACAGATTCAATAGCAATCTTTCAATTGATTTTTCATCAACAGATTGTTCTTCAAAAACCATGTGTCTCCACCATGTCCTATTCTGCACCTCTGTACTGCATTCCTCGTATGAGAAATAGGTCCATTCTTATATTTTTCATCCACTCCAGTCTTTGTCTTCCTCTCCTTCTCTTTCCCTCAACTGTTCCTCCAAGAAATGTCCTTTATATAGTTTATATAGGCATTTATGTCTAAGAATATGTCCAAATTAGCTGACTTTTCTCTTTTTAATTTTTTATCAGGCTTCTGTTGCCCACCATCTCTAGTACCTCTTTGTTTGTCTTTTTGTATTTCCACAATATCCTCATAATTCTTTGCAGCATCCACATTTCAAAATCATTATGTGACAGTAAAAGCGGAGCCCAACCAGGTGTATATTCCAGTGATTTCTGGAATGATTTCCAGACAGGTTTACAGACAAGAATATGTGTGAGTCACACACACACACACACACACACTTCTCCCAAGAGTTTTGCCTATTATAAGCTTCCATAAATGAATAGTTAAACAAGACTTTGTTATTGTGAATTTATTATTTTATTAGATATAAATATAAGCACATTTATCATATAAACATATTACAAAAAGGAGTTCAGGTTATCTTTTATATATATTTCAAAACTTAAAATACTACATATGTTGATGCTGCTAGTCACAAGTATGTTATAAAATGCCACAATGAAGGCATTTATCCATTTAAAGTGCTTTGATAAGCTTAATAACAGCTCTTTATGGTATTAAATGTTATTATTATTATGTGACACCTCCAGGGAGTCCAAAGATTCATCGAGGGAGAGTGTTCCAACAGCATCGAACAATTAAATCCCTTTCCAAACTACAAACCGCACTCAAACTTGCTTAACTTTTTGTGTGAGCCATTAGTAGCAGAGACTACCAATCGACCAACGTTTGCTAAATGAAACAATAATTTATTGAATTGATTAAGCTGATTAAATGCATATTAATAAGCTGCATTTAATGTGCATATATTTTATTGGTCTATTTATTTCTGAGAACTTATCTCTCCCCACACTCTGCTCTCTGTACCTCACTTGCTATTGGCAGTGTTCCCTTAGTTGGAAAAGGGGGCACTGCCTGAATTTTAATGCAGTCTGTGATAAGAACCTTTTATAAGGGCTTTTCGTATGATGAGTTAGCCAGTCTTCTATACAGATGGGGCTGTTTTTCTAGAGAATCTTGCATTTTGCATCCTGTGATTCAGTTATAATCTTGTATTATACCCCTCCCCTTTTTCAAGTTTTCTTGTAAAGAACTTTCTTTGGTCTAGGCTTCTTTCTGTAATTAAGCTGTCTGCTGTTATCTTATTGAAAGTTTATTTTTCACTTGGTTAGAGTATAATAAATTTAGTTTAATCCTTTATCCAAGAGTGAGCAAACAAAGTTTGCGCCAGAAAGTATCTTCAGGACTGGGATAAGGTGGTACAACAACAGGGCACTCCTTGCAAAGGTGGAGCAAGCTACCAATACTCCTATCTCAGTATCTCCCATAATGCAAAACACGTCTCCTTGCAGATATGTATAATGTTATGCATTAAGGGAAGGGCCACAACCCAGACTAGATTCGACCTTTATTGATGTCTCTTCAGTGGGAGCCAGGCCCAAGCGGAGATACCAGGCAGAAGCATTAGCAGGTCATCTCTACCTATAGGAGTTGCCAAATGGTGTGCCACCCTTTTTTAATAAATTACTCTGGATTTAGAGAAAGATGCTGAAAGTTTATTTTTCACTTTGTTAGAGTATAATAAATTTAGTTTAATCCTTTATCCAAGTGTGAGCAAACAAGGTTTGTGCCTGAAAGTATCTTCAGGACTGGGGTAAGGTGGTACAACAACAGGGCACTCCTTGCAAAGGTGGAGCAAGCTACCAACACTCCTATCTCAGTATCTCCCATAATGCAAAACACATCTCCTTGCAGATATGTATAATGTTATGCATTAAGGGAAGGGCCCTGTAGGTAGAGATGACCTGCTAATGCTTTTGCGTGTGGTATCTCCACTTGGGCTTGGCTCCCACTGAAAAGACTTCAATAAAGGTCGAAACTAGTCTGGGTTGTGCCCTTCCCTTAATGCATAATATTAGACATATCCGCAAGGAGACGTGTTTTGCATTATGGGAGATACTGAGATAGGAGTGTTGGTAGCTTGCTCCCCCTTTGCAAGGAGTGCCCTGTTGTTGTACCACCTTACCCCAGTCCTGAAGATGCTTTCAGGCGCAAACTTTGTTTGCTCACACTTGGATAAAGGATTAAAGTAAATTTAGTATGCTGTTATCTTAGATTATGAGTTAAGTGGATAATGATACAAACAATATGACAACATTCATTTAAAAAAAAGTATCTTTCATTTTGAAAGCATAGCAGATGTAAGAAGTTAAATTATGTCCTATTTTATGTATGCATAAATTTACATGTTGTGCCATCAACGTGTAAATTTGTGTATACATAAAATAGGACATAATTTAACTTCTTTAACTGTAGACTAAAATACACAAACATTATTCAAGAAAAAATGAAAGAGTTTGAGAGCAGGAACCAACCTTGGAGATCAGGGTTAAGCCCTAAAGAAAACACTGATTGATGCAGCCAGAGAGGCATGTGGTGAGGTTATCTGCAAGGATAGAAAAATCAGAACTCCATGGTGGACACAGGAAGTTATCAAAAAGTTCCTGGCAAATAAGTCAGCTTGTGCTCTTAGAGAATACAAGACAAATGTAAGAACACTGTGTAAAACTAGCTAAACAAAAGTTATGGGAAGACTTCTGTAAGAACATAGAAAATAAATATCAGGAAGGTGGCAAGATATTCTGGAGGCTGTTGAAAAAGCTCAGAAATAGAGGAAAGATTGCTGTAAAAGAAATTAGATGATAAAGGTAACATGAAAACTGATGGACAAGTTTTCCTTGAAGTATGGAGTAATTACTTTGAAATATTGTTAAATGAAACAAGCAGTGATAACACTGTTAAAAAACACTCAACAGGAATGCAGTCAGGAATACATATCCATAATTGAAGTAGAAAAATCCATCAAAGGCCTGAAATATGGAAAGGCAGAAATAGATGATATTCAAACAGAAATGCTCAAGTATGGAGGTGTAAAAGTCTTACAGTGGCTGCACTGCATAATTCAGAATGCCAGGACAGTGGGACGAATTCCGGATGATTGGAGTAGAGCTCTCATATTACCCATATATAAAAAGGGAAATAAAACTGAATTTGAGAATTACAGAGGTATATCTCTACTGAGTGTTCCTGGTAAGATTTATGCCAGTCTACTTGAGAAACGGTTGAGAAGAATTGTGGAAGAAAAGCTTGGTGAAGAACAAGCTGGATTCAGGCCAAATAGAGGCTGTCAGGATCAGATTTTCACTTTACGACAAATAGTTGAGAAATCATGGGAATATAACAGAGATCTGTATTTAAGGTTTGTAGATCTGGAAAAGGCATATGACAAGGTTCCAAAAGAGAAGCTATTCAATATTCTACAGTTGTATGGTGTCAGTGGGACATTATATCAAGCAGTACTTGGTCTTTAAGTTGTAAGTCAGCAGTTAGAATTGAAGGAAGTACAGGAAGATGGTTTAATGTTAAATCTGGTGTGAGACAACGACGTACATTATCCCCCTCTGTTATTCATTATCTATATGGATCACATTATGAAGGAAAGTGGTATTAAACATGATATCAGAATTGGAGATGTTAATGTCAGCTCTTTGCTTTATGCAAACGATGTTATACTTCTAAATAAATCCGCTATAAGTTTGCAAGATTCCCTGACTAAATATAATAACTGTTGTAATAGATATGGTATGAAGGTCAGCATTAAAAAGACAAAGACAACGAAAATAGGTAGAATCGTTGAAAATGTCAACTGTGTTATGAACGGGGAACCTGTGGATCAAATAAAACATTTCAGCTGCTTGAGCACGATTTTTAGTGAAGATGGTAAATTAAATATGGAAATAGACAACAGAATCAACAAAGCTGGTGCAGTAGGAAGTCATCTGAATAAATTTATATGGAATAAGAGAAAAATTAGTGAAAAGACTAAATTAGCTGTATATAAGACAGTGTTCAAACCAATTTTAACTTATGGATCTGACAGGTTGGTCAGAAGTAAATCACTTGACCAATGACTAGAGACCGCAGATATGAGAGTCCTGAGAAAGGTTAGGGTTTTGAACAGATGGCATGGCAATATCATATTAAAAATGAGGATATTAGGAAAGAACTTGACATTGTCAGCATCTAAGAATGTGTTTAAAAGAGCTAATCTCAGGTGGTATGGTCACTTAAAAATAATAGGAGAGGAAAGATTTGGGAAAGCAGTGTTCTCTGCTAGGTTGGCATGAAAAAAAGACCTAGAGGAAGACCAGATATAGGTTGATTGATATTGTAAAAAGTGCCTTAGAAGATGGAAATATAAGATCCGATAATGTTGGTGTCTTGATATGTAACAGACTGCTTTGGAGGAAAATTGTAGATAGGAAGTTAGTAATAATGTAAATTTTTAATGTAATACTATTATATCTTCTACTCTGGCCTTGAGAGTACATGGCAGGAATTTGATGATGATAAATTTGCATAATAGAAAATGTATTGGGATATTAATAATATCAGTAATTTACAATGTATTTTTAAAAATTAGTAGTAATATAAAAGTTTTATCTGTATTATTGTAAAGCAACTCTGGTTCACCTCCTCCCATTCATAATGAAAGTTCATCATGTACCCTGTTTGTGGCCTATGCAAATCAAAATGATATTCATCTTAGTATCGTGCAATAGGGGGGTCAATTTTGACAGTTGCTGTCTATAATGCCATTTCATTTTATACAAGGAATGCATTCTTCAAGATGTCACATAATTCAAGCTTCATTTTCTCTTTGAAGTAAATGTAGTTGGTATAATGCGTTTTTGGAGTGTATAAATTTACCACTTTCATAGCGTATTTTTGCTTTTAAACATAATTTCATTTCATGTATCTTCATTTTTTTTTATTATATTATAATTATGGATGCATCGAATATTCGATCTTGCTTTGGTATTCAGCTATTTTCGCATGTTTTTCAGATATTTGGCTTCAGCCAGAAAAATTTATGTGCATCATAACAGATACAAAGAATCAGGAAAAGCCTTCCCTTATCTTGTGCCATTTCATGCAAAGTCTTGCTGCATTTGCTATACGCACTTTCTTTGGTGTGATCCCATTTCTGTCGGATCTTTCTTGAGCTGAGACTCAATTATACAACATGTCTGAGGCCTAACCAGGCAGAACATTTCTTTAGCATATGTGCTCATATCCCATCTCTCCTTATTGCTATATTCTTGTTTGGGTTATGCAACAGCTCTAGAACCTCCTTCTTGTGTAACTATCGCTTCATCCAACATATTGGTAACAATGTGCACTATGTTGCTTACACCGGGTTGATAGATATTAGTGGCGTGAGTGAGCACGCGTTATTTCAACAATTGTATCTGATTCTGACACAAGGGCACTGCATTCAAGTTATTCTTCCACAATCATTCATTTATTTGCAGCATACGAGGTGTGATAATTTAATTCCTGGAATGCACCTGTAAAAACAACCTTCTTCAGAACTATACGTTAGTGGCTACTGTTGTCTTCGAAGTAAAGTCTTCTTGTGCATATATACACTGGTTTAGACGTGTTCCCATTTTTGGAAACAGGCCTGGAACTCTTTTTCCAGAATACCCTTGAGTTCTTTTATGACATTATGCTGGATGTCAGAAAATCTTTGTCCTTTTAGTGTAGTCTTTAATTTTGGAAACAGCCAGAAATGACAGGGAGCTAAGTCGAGTGAATAAGCAGGATGACCTAATTCGGTAATCAATTTTTTGGCCACAAACTCTCACAATGAGTGCACTAAGCTTGGCACATTGTTGTGATAGATGATCTTGTCAGGCCACAATTCAGGTCTTTTTCTCCAAACAGAATCTCGTAATCTTTTCAGCACCTCTAAATAGCATTGTTGGTTGACCGTTTGTCCCTGTTCAGTTAATTCATAGTGGACTATCCCTGTGTGGTCAGAGAAACACATCAGCATGGTCGTGAACTGTGAAGTGACGTGTGCTTTTTTCGGATGTGGTGAACTCGGGGGTTTTCCATTGCACGCTCTGGCATTTTGTTTCAGGATCTTACTGGAAGCACCAGGTTTCATTATCCTAATTACTCTCGGAAATGTGCTTATTTGCAGAAAGATCAGTCACGACTTGAACCTGCCACTGCTTCTGTTCATCCGTCAAGATCTGAGGCACAAACTTTGCAGAAATCTTTCTCATAAGCAGTTCTTCAGTTAAAATTACCCTGTCTCTCAATTCATTTGCAATTCATCAGCCATCAATCAAACACTTAATCTCCTGTCAGACCGTACCAAATCTCGCACTCTGTTCACATTTGCATCTGTTACTTTTGTTTTTGGCTGCCCGCTTCTGGGGTCGTCATTCACACCTTCTCGTCCCCCTTTGAATCTCTTATGCCACTCAAAGACACTTGACTTTTTCAGAGCTTCCACAGCCTATCCCATTTTCAACAGCTCCAACATTGCAGTAACAGTTTTGCCTATTTTCACACAAAATTTGATGTTGACATGCTGCTCCAAATTTCAATCACACATTTTTATGCCAAAGTTTATATGCAGATCTCTATTGTTTTTGCAGTAGCCAACTAGCAAATGGCTGTATCAGTTTGAGGTTTACGCCATTAGTTAAAAGATGTACAAACATGTCAACACTATGCAGCCATTCTGGGAATTAAATTGTCACACCTCGTAATGATAGTTTCTTTTCACATTCTGGCTTTGTGTTCTGTACAATACTCATACCTTTCTACCTATGTTTTATATATTTCATAATTCATCTCATCCATATTCTCATGATATTCCTTCCATATCATCTTATGGATATGTTATCTTTAAAAGTATCCATGGCATAACTATAAAATGACAAAATTACATAACCACATTAATAAACTTATGGAATGAAGTACAGATATTTTGTACTGAAAATAACAGTACATTATTAGTGTGTGGAAACAGTAAACAAATAAAAAAAGTAGGAATACAAGGTAAATAAAACAGTTGCTGTGTGCTAGAAATTAATATTAATTTCTTATTTAGTACCCGTTAGGGTAATAATTTGGCAATGCATTTCATCATCTTCAGCAACTGAACTGTGAGGTCTGTAGCAACACTCCAACTCCACCACATATTTCATTCTATTAGCCTTTATATCAGATTGCATCAAACTTTCTGCTGTATATGGAACATCATTATTGCTTTCATAAGTTTCTTTCTGAACTTGGATCATCTAATATCATGACTGGTACCCCCCCCCCCCCATTGCTTCTATCCTTCCTATAAATTCTATCCCTTTTGTACTTGATTTCAGTTACTACATCTGACTCTGAAAGCCAGGTTTCATAAATGCCAATGGCACAATGTATTTGCCAAGGGACAAAATCCCTTTGTTGATGTTCCTGGCATTTTTCTGTTGACATAAGTTCCCTTCTGGCTTTTTCTATACTTACATCAGCAGTATGCTTAGTGAGAATGTAAGTTGGATAATCTAAGTTATCCATCTTACAGTGAGAATGTAAGTTGGATAACTTATATTCTCACTGTTCCTCCCATGATGATCTAGTTTGTCTCTCTCTGCATTATGTCTCATCTCACTCAAACTGTGCTTTTTATACAAGTCTTTACCATCATACTCACTCCACACATTCAAAAATTCATACCCACTTCTACAACCTATACATTGAATAATTTGCTATCCTAGCTCTCCTTAATTATGTAACTATCATATCTCGATAATAGATCAACAGTTTTAATTTCTACTCTTCTTTCTTGCTTCTTCTAGCAATCCTGTTATCCTTAATTTTCACTCCTGGAAAACTTGAAGTAGTGACTCCATTGTCTAGTGCAAGTTTAATAATCAAATCACTGTACCACATTACTTTTGTTTCTTTATATTCTACTTGACTTACCTTCTTATTTTGTGCTTATATTATTTATTCTGTCTGGAATTATTAGATTGTCTGATATTTGACCTAGAAATTTCATATGGCAAATGATATTCATTTATATCATCATCATTATTGATATTGTAGTGCTTTAACTGAACTTGCATTGGTTCAGCAGTTCAAAGGCTCTCATTTCTGGCATCTATGTTAGGCTCTGCTCTTGTTGCTCTGTTGTTCTAATGGGTTTTGGTGCAACTGAAAGATTATGCATCTTACAGGAGCTTAAAATAATCCATCTTCATTCAATATAGCCTCAAACTCCCATTTTGAACCATCATGTAATGATAATTATAAAATAATCATCTGACAAACAGTAATGGAAATTATAGTTGTAAAAATGGTAGAATTACAAATTAGTTTGAATGAAACAGAAAAAGGGAAAATCACTAGGTGAAGATAAACTAAGCTATATAATTATATAATGGACTAAGACAAGAATAAGATTTAGAGAGAGACTTATTTTTGAATAAAGTTGAATCGACTGGAAACCCATCCAGAAAATTTAAAAAAGAAGTAAATCCTGTTATATATATTTAAAAAAAAAAAAAAAATCGAGTGACTAGAAACCGAGAAAAATGAAAACAAAGTTTATTAGCATGACTAGTTTCAGCTTGTATCAGCCTTCTTCAGGTGCACATTAAAAGAAATAACCAGTAAAACACAGAGAAAATAATTGTAAACATCACAGAAAGTTAGTGTATATATATTCAACGTTGAAGCATTGAAGTTTCTGCATTCAAAACTGTTCTCTCATTGGCTTTATTGTTGGGCATATGCATGCATATAGCATCTTGCGAATGCCAGTATTTGATCGTAGCACAATGACAGTCTGAAAGGTTGTAACTCAGGTTGTTGAGATGCAGGGTGGGTTGAGAATGATTTCTTTTGATTCTGTTAATTTTTTTAATTCATCATGGCAACAGAAAATGTTATTAGACTTTGACTAAGGTTTTCTTCATTAGAATCGGCTGAGAACATGACTAGACAAAGCACTGGCTCGCGTTCTCCTGTAACTCACGTCTCTTATGTTCTTTGATGTGTAATGTGTGTGTGTGTGTGTGTGTATATATCATATAAAGGCCATAAAGATGATAATATAAATTAGAATACACCCTCTGTCCAAAAAGTAACCGAACTTTTGATAGAAAATAAAACACAGGCCAATTATAATTATTTTATTTCAATTAATATACTCTCCCTCAGCTTCAATATAGCATTTGGCATGGTCAATTAATTCGTTAAATGAGTTTTTTATATCGGTTTTTGGGATATCGTTGCGGGTGGTGGTTACTGCCACTTGAACATTTTCAGTGGTGTTGTATCGCTTTCCTTTCATGGGCAAATGAAGTCGAGGGAAGAGAAAGAAGTCAAAGGGTGCTAAATCAGGTGAATACGGCGAGTGATCCAACACACAAACTTGTTTTTTGCTCAAAAACTGTCTCACAGTGTTTGAACGATGAGATAGTGCATTATCATGCAAAAGTGACCAGCTGCCTGCATCACAATATTCATGCCATATGCGACGAATTCTCACTATCAGTCGCTTCAAAACTTCAAGATTAAACTCACCATTGACCGTTTGGCCAGACGGAACGAATTCTTTGTGGATAATGCCCTTGGAATCATAGAAACAAATCAGCATCATCTTTACTTTTGACTTCTCCAAGCAGCACTCTGCTGCTTTGTTTCGTGCTCATACTCAAAACACTATGTTTCGGCACCAGTAACGGTCGTTTCAAGGAAGTTTGAGTCCTTGCAAGCGGTTTTAATGAGGTCCTTGCAGTGTTCAATTCGATACATTTTTTGGTCGTCTGTCAACTTGTGGGGAACAAATTACGAAATCAATTTACGAAGGCCCAAACTCTAGGTCACAGTGTTGTGCATAGTTGATTTTGGAATCCCCAATTCATTTTCAATCAATCTCACGGACGATTTTGGGTTTTCTTTGATGAAATCACACACTTTTTGGACGGCCCGGCTTTTCGTTGTCCTCAAGCGTCTCACGACCACTTTGAAATCGCTTAAACCACTCGTAAACTTGAGTATGGGATAAGCATTCATCACCGTATGCTTTCTTGAAGCATTTAATGTGTTTTGGTAAAACCTTTACCAAGTTTAACACAAAAGTAAATTGCAGCTCTCTGTTTGAAACTCATTTTCTGACCGTTCGTCAAAACACACTGTCACTCTTGGCACTATAACTCAGCTTCTAATGAAACAAATGTCATAAACAGTTGACACAACACTAATGAAGGTTGCCGATTTCGACAACAAAAAGATATACAACAGGTTAGTTTCTTCTATTTTCGAAAAGTTTGGTTTCCTTTTTTGGACAGAGGGTGTAGTAGAATATCAAATAAGAAACTTAAAAATATTCAAATTTTATTCTAGAAATATAGAATGGTTTTAGAAAAGAACATTCATGTTTAAATATAGCTTTCTGTATAATATTAGTAATAATACTAAAAAAGAAAATGAGTACAATCTATAAATCCATTATAGATATTGGAGGGGAACAATATGGTATGCAGATATATTGAGGATAATTCATTACTGATATAAACAAATTCTGAGATTGAATATATTGGAAAAGATAGGAGAGAGGAAAATATTGGGGAGAAGTAAACAAGTCATTAGAGAGGAGTATGTCCTCTATCTGCAGTACTGTTTAATATATACATAAATAATACTCAAATGAAATTGAAAGTACATTCGAGAAATTGAGCCACTTCTATTGTGAATTTACTCTTTTTTGCAGATGGTGAAAAATACTGATTCTGAAGATGTACAGGGTGTTTGAAAATTGTCTTTACAATATTTATGCTGAGCGAAATATTTACTAACACACACAGAATTAACAATCAAGGAAATTTAGATACAGAAAACCTAAAAGGTTATATGTGTATATATATTAAAGTAACAAAGCCAGAACATTCAACATGAACACCATTAGTGATTTGCAAAACATCCAGGTGATAATCCAAATGCTGGCATGTGCGCTGCAACATATCCACATCAATGCTTTCAATAGTAGGTGTGATTCTTGCCTTCATATAATCAATGTCTGTCAACGAGTACTGTACACACAGCCTTTGATGACTCTCCAAAGAAAGAAATTGCAGGGTGTTATGTTGGGCAATCCAGGTGGCCAATCCATGTTTGGGAATGTCTTATTTACAGATTCATGGATGATCAATGCTCAATGTGCTGATGTACCATCTTGTTGAAAGATAATATGTAGTTGCAGTTTACCCAGTTGTGGATAGACAAAGCATTGTAGCATGTGTAAGTAGGTGTGTTGGAGGTTACTTGGTTCACTGGAAAAAAAAAAAAAAAAAAAAAGAGTCCTATCATGGTCATGTAACAGACTTTTAGACTGTCTCTAATGTCAAAGAGAGAGAGAAAACTTGTCAAAGCTTGGTATTCAGAAAAACTTATTGAGTTTCCCTGTAAAATGGGATAATCCCAGTTTTCTACACCTCCTGGTTGACTTTTTTATATTGGATAAAAGTTGTAAAGATAATTTTTGGACACTTTGTACCTCAGAAAGCTATTCTCAGCCTAAAGAGTTAAGAATAGCCAAAGACTTTCTAATGACAACACAGCATAAAATCAAAACTAGAAGCAGAATAGTAATAAATAATAAAATTTTGGAACAAGTTGATTCTTTTCCATACTAAGGATGCATGATTTCGTATGAAGATGAAAAAGGAAGGTAAATATGAAAATTACAAAATATTTAACAGATATAAATAAATTCTGTGCTTAAACCTAGACTAGTATTATGGCAGACTCGCCAACTATCTCAAACTAATTTATGGAAATGAAATCTGAAGAAAAAAAAAAAAAACAGCTCAAATGGAATTTATGAGAAATCAGCAAATTATACTTTATTCCTTCATGAAAAAATGAAAGAATTGATCAGGATGATGTGGCAACATTATTTCAGGCATCTGTTAAATAAAGATGAAAGCTATAGTGAAATAAATTGGGATGGATACAGTGATGATAGAGATAATAAGGAAATAAGTCTGGCAGAGATTGAAGAAGCATTAATGAAGATATAGAATAAAAAAAATCCCTTAGGATAGATGGTTTGCCTGTTGTGAACTGATCAGAGCTTCTAGTAGTACTGGATTATGGTTATGTGGGATCTTTAGACTGGTCTGAAGAAAGAAGATAATGCCTGGTGATTGGACAAAGTGGATTATTGCTCTAATATATAAAGGATGCTCAAGAAGGGAATGTAGTAAGTATAGAGAAATAAGATTATTTTGTCTCACTTATGAAAGAATACTTTCAATAAGAATAAGCGATAAAATAGATCTAAGAGAAGAGCAGTTTAGTTTTAGAAAATGCGATCAACTGTTGATTCGATTTTTGCTATACAAGAAATGAGAAAGATACTGGGAATTTGGAAAAAGTCTGTTTATGGCATTTCTTGATTTGGAAAAAAGCCTCTGATTGGGTTCAGTGGGAAAAATCTCAGAAAGTTTGGAAAAGATAGGCATAGAAAAAGAAGAAATAGTAATGATAAAGAATATGTACGTAAGTCTAAGAGCTGTGTGAAGACTAAATTTGGCAATTTGGAGCAGTTTACACTTAAAAATGGACTGTGACAAGGTGGTGTCTTATTTTCATTGCTGTTCATTGTGGTGATGAATAGAAAGGAGAAACAGCTGTGTTTGCAGATGTGATTTGGACACATTCAGAAGAAGAGCAACAAAAGAAACTGGACAAATGGAAGAGTGTGGCACAGAACTATGGATTGCAAATGAATAGCAGGAAGAGTAAGAGCATAGTTTTAAATCATAGTAGAAATGTAAATGTTAATGGGAATTTGATTAACATTTTGATACCATTTTGATTTATTGCAGCAGAAACATGGAGATTAATAAAAAGAGACATGAATAGAATACAAGCAGTGGAAATGAAAGTTTTAAGAACAATGTTGGCAAAAACAAAGAAAGATGGAATAAGAAATGTGGACATTAGGAATAGTTTAGGACTAAAAAATGTTCAGGAAATGCTTATTCTCTGTTTTAAGTGGTTTAGATATCTAATGAGAATAAATTTAGATTATCAACAAGAAGAAGAAGAATGCATGAAATGAAATTTGAGGGGAAGAGATGAAGAGGAAGACCACAGAAAATATGGGGAGGCCAGATAAGAGGAGATGTAGAACAAGAAACTTGAACTGATAGTGTTCATGAAGGAAGAATTTGAGGATAGTAAGATGGAAATATTTGATTTACCTAACCTGATAGTTTTTCCTTTTGGAACAATTTTTACTAAAGAAGGAAGAAATGAAAAAATTAAACCAAGAACCAGTAATAAAGAAAACAAACACTATAGATGGTGCATGCTAAAAGAATGTACATGGAAAAGGAAACCTGGTTCTTATAGAGATTTACCAATACCTTCTGAAGCCAGGTTATAATAGGCCAAAATTCTTGGTCTTCTTATAGTCTTAAAACAGATGATGACCAAGTTCATCATTCATATAAAAATTTAGAAAAATTTCACTACCAATAAGTTGAAGAATGATATGGAGAGTAGTCAAGTAGCTGACGATAGATTTTCTTATGCATTACTATTTCCAAAATAAGATATGTTGTTCAGTGGAAGTAAGTAATTGATGTTTTTCTAAAAAAATAAAATATATAGAGCAAACTTTGAGAGCTCACTTAATTTTAGTTGAGACCGAAACTGTCAATTAGTGGTGTCTTTAGTAAAAATGACTAAATGCTATTCCAATCATTTGTCATAGATATCAAAAATCGCTGCTACCAAATCCATCTTCAGTAAAACTTAGATTTAATATTTTTAACATTCTCATTTAGAATATGTTAATAGTATTAAAAAAAAAAGCATTACATTGTTGCATATCTTATTTTTGATGGGAAGTTAATGTTTTAATAATTATAGTTGTCATTTTCTGGCATATATTTTGCGAAGGGTGCAACAGATGTTGTGATAATCCGACAAAAAACTTAATGACTAGGTTCCAATCAAGTTTCTTTCAGAGTTATCTCTTCTTTGTCAGTAATCATATCTCTATAGAAATGTTTCTTCATACCAACAGGTATTTATCTGATGTAGAATGTAAAGCTTTTCTCTTGGCTTTATCACACACTCATTTTTTGCAATTTGATGTAAACTTATGTTTAGCTTGAAGGAACTGATTATATTAAATTTATTTTATATAGCAAATTGTACAGGATGTTGTATCAAGTATGGGAGAAATTGGGAGAAATGCTACAGTGATGTCTAGAACATCAGTAAGTGCTTTTTGCATAATAGCTTCTTGAATATGACATTTGAAGGACTGTACTAAATTCAGTTTACAATTTTAACACAAGCACGGAATCTATGCTTATGTTAAAATAACATTAGTTTATTAGAATTTTATCACATGCTTGAAAATGAGCATAAATGCAATGAATTAGTTTATGCTTATATTATTGCATCCTTTTTTTTTTTTTTATTAATTCACTACATATAGTTTTCCATGCTGTCAGAGATCCTGTAATTGCTTTTTGTTTTTTTAAAGAAAGGAAAAGAGAGAGAGAAGAACAACAACAACAAAAAAAAATACACGGTTGTGCACTTGATGCATTGGAATTATACAGGATTTCTACAGCATTTTTTGGAACATCCTTTTATATAAAAGTATTATTAATCATATTATTCTGGTTAGGTAACATACATTTAAAGATAATATTGGTGGATAGTGCACTAATTACAACACTAAGTACATGTTACATGATAATTTAATATCAAAGGAAATGCTACAGTGCAAATATTTTTATTAAATAATGTAAATAAACAGGGGAACCAAGTTTGAAGAGGGCTGAATCAAATGAAATGAACAAAATTAAAACTATGAATTGAAATGCATTCTGATTACTGATCATTGCACTAAATATGTCTCATACCATAATAAGTTGCTTTTTTATGGAGGAATTACTACTCATGATTTAAAAATATATATTTGGGCATTGTTAATTTGTGTAAATAAAATAAATAGATTCTAAACTACCTGCTGGAACTGCCTTGTCCTCCTCTTATCTTCCTCTGTTACTTATATATAAGAACAATATATTAAATTTGACAGGAGTGTTAAACTAACCAGTGTATGCATAATCCTAAAGAAGTGTGTCTTCTAGATAGAAAAGAACACATCATTACAATAATTATTAAAAAAACAACTGAATATGCATTTTGAACAGTTAAATGTGATAAGTGCAATTGGATGATATTATGAGCTCAGCCAGAGACCATAGGTTAGCAAGCAATTGCTCATTGTTCTTTCCCTTTCTCTTTCTAGGTTGTTACAAAAAAATTCTCTTAGATTTACAAAAGTTTAACTTACACCTTTAAGAGAAAAAACTGTTTCCAGTAAAGGTGAGAGTTAACTCCAATTTTAGCTCCACCACGTAAACATATTACTCTCATTTTCATTTGGTGCACATTATACTGATTGGAAAGTGCTTATGCAGCATGTGCATCTTGCTTTAAGTGTGCTTTCTCAGCAACCATAAAGTATATTGTCTTTGAATCTGGATACAACTAGATTCATTGTTGTTCACTGATGTTATAGTTTAACTTGGAACTACCTAGGAATTGGAAACATTTATTGGTTAAAATTTTTTTTCACAAAATAATTCAGAGCCTCAAATCATTTTTTATTAAAAAAATTAAAAACATAAATTAAAAAGTAAAATAAGTATTTTATAATTCAAAAGCCAGTGTATTTGAAATATACAAAGTAAAACTGTATAGTAAGAATATTAACTTGATGTTCGTTAGCATAATGAATTTATTATTTATTAAGCTTATTTATATAGCAAACTTACTATAGCAACTTCTGATAAGTCGCTACCAAAGGTCAACAGGTACAGTGCTGTTAGGAAGGAAATTCTGTGTAGTCAATTATCCAAGAAATTCATTGGGAGAGGGAATCGGTTTTATTCATTTTAGAAATTATGGACTTTACAACCGCAATATAAATAATTATTTTAATATCCCGACGTTCCAATCTTCATATTAAGATCATCACCTGGAGCATATACAAATATACAGGACAAGCTGAATTACACTACATACAGTAAGCTAGAGAAACAATGAATTGATCACAAGTTATTCTACTGGCATGACCCCATTAAAAAAAAAAAAAAAAAAAAAAAATTATTTATAAACTACATCAAGCTAAATTCTATTTATGATAACATGAATAAACATTCTTTCTTACAGATAGTTTTCTTTCAGTAACAATGATGTCCCATTTTTAACATTACAATTGTTATTTTTTGATTTAGGATTTTGCAGAAGGTTTAAAGGTGGCTTTGAAGTTTGTATTTTTGTAGTAAATACAACCTCAAAGCCACTTTTAAACCTCCTGCAAAATTAAAAAGCTTACTCAACTCATCCAAAGACCCACTCCCTCCGCTGGCCCACCCTGGAGTATACCGTATTTACTGTACCTATAACATACCATGTATAGGAGAAACGGGACACACAATTCCTATCATAAACGACACATTAAATATAATCATTATGGTGAAGCTGGCCTTTGTGATCATGCCCTTGAACACCTTACATAGAATTTACTGGAAAAGCTACATCACACCAAAACATGGTATGAACACAAATTTAAGGAAGCCTGTGAGATTATTACTCACCCCAATCTGAACAGTAATGATGGTCTAAAAATTCCAAACATGTGGAAGGCATATATTCCACCCACAGAACCTTCCTCTCTAAGAGCAACTATAAACAGGACTGTAGAAAATCCAGGATCCTAAATCAAAAATAACAATTGTAATGTTAAAAATGGGACATTATTGTTACTGAAAGAAAACTATCTGTAAGAAAGAATGTTTATTCATATTATCATAAATAGAATTTAGCTTGATGTAGTTTATAAATAATTTTTTTTTTTTTTTTTTCACTAGCGGTCATGCCAGTAAAATAACTTTTGATCAATTCATTGTTTCTCTACAAATACTGTATGTAATGTACTCAGCTTGTCCTGTATATTTGTATATGCATCAGATGATGATCTTACTATGAAGATTGAAACGTCGGGATATTAAAATAGTTATTTATAATACGGTTGTAAAGTCCATAATTTCTAAAATGAATGCTGATCACCATGTAACACTAAAAGAAAGAATCAGTTTTATCAGTGGGCCAAATGCTAGCTTTCTCATGTATTGATTTTTTAATTGCAAATAAATATGCACACAAATTTCACATATATCAGGTCAAACAGCAAGATTAAACAGTATTTATTCAGTGCATTTTAAAATTCTACAATTTAAAATTCATTGTAATTTCTGTCTATATAACTTTGCAATATTGGTCTTAACTGTTTTTAGTGACTTTTAGCTTACTTATTTGGCAAGCATTTTGAAATATATTTGTCGGTCAGTTCGTTGCTTATACATATTGGTTTGGTTAACTTGGTCTATACTTTCTATTTATTACCAGCATGAACAGTTATATAGAAAAGTTGCTTATTGTAAACTTAGTCCTTGATTTTCTTCAGTAACGAAATAGAGCTGAACAGAATTCATCAGGCATTCCATTAACATGAAATCTCAATAAGTTTTCCTCCAATTGAAGGTGAGTTTGCCAGCTTCATATGAAGGTTGCAGGGTTTTTCTTCTCAGGAACTTAGGTTTTTTTTAATCCTGACAAACTGACTTTGAGAACAGATTTTATACACTGTTCTCATAGTTCTTAGTAGCTTCAGCCATTTCAGCTATCTTAACTCAAAATGTCTGTATGAGTACAAAATATAAAGTTTAATCTGAACTTATTTATTCCAATTAAGTCCTCAGAAAAGTCTATGGACGTGTAAGAGAGAACACAATAGGTGAATGGAGAAAATATAATCAGGAACTATATGAACTATAGGTCGCCACTTCTAGCTGATGAAATTAGAGTTTGCACATTGTGAGATGTCTTGGGCATGTGGAAAGAATGGGTGGGGAGAGAATGGCTGTGCTGGGAGGATAATATCCAAAAATACTACTTAGCTGAGATGAGGATCCAGGACTAAAATGAAAGAGCTCAAGGTATCAAGGAATGGAAGAAGTTGGTACATGCAGCAAAGAACCTTAGAGGGTTCAGCAAGCTAAGGTTGCAGTAAAAAAATAAATAAATAAAAGATTAAAAAAATAATACTGGTTATGGAAAACATTTGGTTGTCGAAGTATGATTGTCTGGGCTATTTACAGAGGTGATACAGCACATTATTTTATATCATTTGTTCAGCAGTCAGTGTTATATTCATTGAAACAACTCAGATGGAAAACATAGTCACTGTACACTGACTTGCTCCTTTCTTTAAAATGTTTCATAACCTGAAGGGTTATACAGTATGCTACAATATTATGACATAATTCTGTGCATTATTGCTATTTTCTTCTCATCACCTTTCTTTTAATGTAATATTTTGATAGGTTTCCAGTATTCTCAGATCTTACATTCTAGACTTCTGAGGAACTGTTAACTATATATCATTTTACCACACTCTTCCTATTCTGTTTATGTTGATTCCACCTTAGGTTAGTTCTACTCACACATTCTTTAATGCTAACAGTGTCAGGTTCCTTTCTAATATATCAATTTTTAATTTGATTCTTCTGCTGATGTCATCTATTAATCACAAATTTTCCTTAAGATTCTCATATCTGAGGGCTCTAGTTTTCGATTCTACTGTTTCATTTCTAACTTGGCGTTCAGATTCATAAGATAAAATTAGTTGAAACATTTTCTATGCTAATAATAATAATATTAATATTATTATTATATATTAAATTTATTCACCTGTTAACCTATCATACTAGCTTTTATTCATTCTCTTATCTATTTTCCATATTTAATTTGCCATTTGCCTAAATAGCTGAAATATTTTGTGTTTTAGCTTAATATCTCATGTTTGGATATTGGATTTAATGCCGATTTCTTTCAAACTATTCTAGCTTCAGTCATTAATGTCATTGTCCTTTGGTTGGAAATATATAGGTTCAAATACATCTGCCACACAAAGAACCTTAATGCTTTTCAGCTGAAGATGAGTTAGCCTGTTGTTGAATATGGAGGTAGCAGGATTTCCAGGAAAATCTTTTCATCTCATTAAACAAGTAAATTGAACAAAACAACACCTTCAGTTGCAAGAAATTGAAAGAAATATTCAAAGAACAAATCCTTTTTGACCCTTAGATAATTATTATGGAGTGGAATGAAATATTTTTTTGTAAAAATTTCTTTCCTACTGAAAAAAATTTATGTTTAGGTTCTAGGATATCTATCTTTCAGGATTTAATCCAGAGGAGCAAAATTTTTTTTGCTACAGTAAATCATTTAGATTTGGAGCAAAAAATTTCACTCTCAAAAAATAATGTTCCATCTGAAAAAACATTTATTTATTAGAAAAAAATTCTTGACAAAACACACACTGCTTATACCTTCTTTATAAATAAATTTTTTCTTTCATTTAAATTTTGTATTTCAGTAAATTTAATTTATCACTATTCTTTTACCTTGTTAATAATAACAATACATAAATACTATTTCTGAATAATTTTTATATATATATTATTTATTTATTTTATTTTATTTTTTTCATACATTATTTTCTGGGAGTGAAATTTTTTGCTCTGACCTGGAAATATATCTTTCTTCAGAGGAACAAATAAATTGTTCCAATCAGGATAGATAAAAAAAAAAAAATTCTATCTGGGTTTATTAATTTGTTTGATTAGAGAGTTGGGGGAAAAGTTCCTTTTGAATTGTTTTCTAAGAGGAACATTTTATTAGTTCAAAACCATTTAAACTCATATTAATTGCTTTGGCTGTAATTAAATTAAGGGGATAAAAATCCCTTATTATTTTAAGCCAGTATGTGAAACTCTGAGATCGAAAACTACGATCTAAGAGTTTCGTGTCAAAGAATTATCGGCGAATCCAAGTGTAAGTGAACGCCTGGTAGTACAACAGCAAGGCAAACCTGCTTTGGCTGTAATTATAAAATTATCCAAATTGATTTTCCTTCATTGTGTCATCATTATAGAGAACACTATAATTATTATACATCCTTGCCATACAGCTGACTCTACATTACACAATCTTCTTTTACAACTTTATTTCTAACTGCTGTGATTTACGATTTGGAACTGTGGAACAAATCCTGAAACACATCCAAACTCGACATCATCAGAATTCAAGATCGGTACTATCAACATAAGACCTGAATGGCAAAGAAATGGAGCTGGCTGAGGAATTGGATAAGTACCAGATCGACATAATAGGGGTGACTGAAAGAAAAAAGACAAAAACTGGCGAGATTTTTCTGAGCAATAAATACAAAATGCTGTATTCAGTCAATGACAATCAGGGAAAAGAAGGTGTAGCTGTAGTATTGAACACAAAATATGAGGCTAATCTTCTTGAATGGCAAGTAATATCAAGTAGAGTGATGTGGGCAAATATTAGAATGTGGAACTGGACATGACAAGTATCTGTGCCTAAGGTCCCATAGAAGATTCTACCAAGGTAGAAGTGGAAGAATTTTTTTGAGGCTTTAGAGAAAGCAATTGACATAATGAAAAAGGAAAAGTTGGTCCTTGTTGGAAATCTAAATAGCAGAGTAGGAAATGAATTGTCAGACAAACAAAAAAATATTTTGGGAAAATTTGGAGAAAAGAGCAAAGCTAATAATAATCGTAAATACCTCTTGGATTCCTGCTCAGCATATGGACTGGTTATTACTAACACAATGCTCCAACATAAAAATGTGCACAAATTCACCTGAGAGAAGAGGCAAGGAATAAGAATAGTCTCATTGATTAGGTTATTGTTGATAGTGATATTTTCTCCATGGTGCAGGACACCAGAGTGAACAGAGAATTTGAAATTGGAAGTGATCATTATTTAGTCTTGAGCAGGATAAAATTGAATTTCATATTGAAAAGAAGAACATATAAGAAAGTTTTTAATTGAATAAAAGTTGAGCAGCTCTCAAATGTGAACTATAGACTGAAATGCACAAACATTATTGAAGAAAAGATGAAAGAGTTTGAGAACAGGAACCAAACCTTGGAGATTCATTGGCAAGCCTTCAAGAAAACATTGATTCTGCCCAAAGAGGTATGTGATGAGGTTGTCTCCAAGGACAGAAAATTCAGAAGTCATGGTGGACACAGGAAGTTAAAGAGTCAGTGAAGGAAAAGAAGAATGCATATCAAAAGTTCCTGGCAAATAAGTCAGCTTGTGTTCTTAAAGAATATAGAGACAAATGTAAGAAAGCTAAACACTGTGTAAAACTACCTAAACAAAAGTCATGGGAAGACTTTTGTAAAAACATAGAAAATAAATATCAGGAAGGTGGCAAGATATTCTGAAGGCTGTTAAAAAAAAAGCCCAGAAATGGAGGAAAGAATGCTCTAAAAGGAATTAGATGACATGAAAACTGATGGAAAAGATATCTTTCATGTGCGGAGTAATTACTTTGAAAAATTGCTAAATGAAAGAATCTGTGACAGCACAGCGCTAACACGTTCATTGCCAATCACGCGATATTGCGTGATGCAAGTTCTCACCAAACGGTCGATCACGCGTTATCGCATGGACATCGCTAACTAAATAAAAAAATAAAAAAAAAATTTGGCCACCACACGAAATTCCAATTTTCAGCTTGGCAATGAAAGTGTTAAAAGACACTCAATTCGCATGCAGTTTAGGAATACATATCTGTACAGTAAGTAAAAAGTTTGAAATGTGGAAAGGCATTTGGAGAAGATGATATCATCTACTCCAGCTAATCTGTGCTTAAGTATGGAGGTTTAAAATTCTTGCAGTGGCTGCACTGCATAGTTCAGAAAGTAGGACAGGGGGATGAATTCCAGATGATTGGAGTAGAGCTCTCATAGTACCCATATATAAAAAGGGAAATAAAACTGAATGTGAGAATTACAGAGGTATTTTCCTACTGAATGTTCCTAGTAAGATTTATGCAAATATACTTGAGAAATGGTTGAGAAGGATTGTGGAAGGGAAGCTTGGTGAAGAACAAGCTGTATTTAGCCCAAATAGAGGCTGTCAGGATCCGATTTTCACTTTACAACAAATAGTTGAGAAATCCTGTCAGTATAACAAAAATCTGTATTTATGTTTTGTAGATCTGGAAAAGGCATATGACAAGGTGCCAAGAGAAAGCTATTCAAGACACTCTTGACATAGTAATATGGTGTCAATAGGACATTATATCAAGCAAT
Organism: Typopeltis vanoorti; assembly: GCF_054136105.1. Classification (NCBI taxonomy): domain Eukaryota; kingdom Metazoa; phylum Arthropoda; class Arachnida; order Uropygi; family Thelyphonidae; genus Typopeltis; species Typopeltis vanoorti. The sequence continues at coordinate 25,915,043 of NC_143556.1, read as the reverse complement.
ACTTAGTCTTTATTTGAGTTGTAAATCAGCAGTTACAATTGAAGGAAGTGCAGGAAGATGGTTTGATGTTAACTCTGGTGTTATTCATTATTTATATGGATCACATTATGAAGGAAAGTGGTATTAAAGCTGATATCAAAATTGGAGATGCTAATTTCAACTCTGTACTTTATGCGGATGATGTTATACTTTTAAATAAATCCGGTACAAGTCTGCGAAATTCCCTGACTAAATTGAATAACTGTTGTAATTGATTTGATACGAAAGTCAACAATAACAATCAAAGCAATGAAAATAGGTAGAAGCATTGAAGATATCAACTGCATTGTGAATGGAGATTATGTAGCACAATAAAACATTTTAGCTACCTAGGCACAATTTATAGTGAAGATGATAAATTAAATATGGAAATAGGCAACAGAATCAACAAAACTGGTATGTTAGGAAGTCAACTGAATAAATTTATATGGAATAAGAGAGAAATTAGTCAAAACACTAAATTAGCTGTATAGATAGTGTTCTAACCAATTTTTACTTATTGATCTGAGAGCTGGTTTAGAAATAAAACACTGGACCAAAGACTAAAGACCACAGATTTGAGAGTCTTCAGAAAGATTAGGGGCATGAACATATGGCATCAGTGGCAATATCATATTAAAAATGTGGATGTTAGGAGAGAACTTGGCATTGTTAGCATCCAGGAAATAGCAGAGCTATTCCCAGGTCACTTAAACAGAATGAGAGAGGAAAGATTAGCAAAACAAATGTTCTCTGTCAGGTTAGCAGGAAAAAGACCAAGATGTACATGGCTTGATACAGTAAAAAGTACCTTAGAAGACAGAAAGAAATATAAGATCTGATAATGTTGGAGTGTTTACAGATTACAATTTTCCTCCAAATCGATATGTTGATAGGAAGTTAGTAATGATGTAAGTTTTTCATGTTGTACTATCATATCCTGTACACCCCATGTGGGTACATATTATGAATTTGATGATGATATGATTTACAATTTAAGTGATAGACTATATATTGTTCTGTATCATGTTAAATTTATGCTATAATTTACATGGCATTTCTCTTGACACTTTATTTTATGCCTTTCTCAGTATAAAATTTTATTACAGATTCTTGTGATATTTCATGATTTGTTGAATGCTTGTTTTAAAGTGGACACCTGATTTTGACCCCCTCCTCCCAAAATTTTATTCAATTTTTTTATTTTATTTTTTCTCCTCTTCTCAGGTATAATAATAATCTGTGGTCATGTGCTAAATCGGTGCTAAATATTTTTGTGTGTAAATTGCATGTGTTCTCCTGGCTTGCTTGCTTGCAGGATGTAAAACCCTGACACTTTTGTATGATAATTTCTAAACTGTCTTCATTTGAACAGCCTTAATAAAGATTCTTTGTATTTGAGATGAGATTTGAACCTTTGTCTTTTCAAGCAAAGAGGGCTTTAATCCAATCATCCAGAATTCAACTGTTTGAACATTTCTGTTTGAATATTATCTAATTGCTATTTCACTTTTTCTGCTTTTGATATTGAAATATACTTAGTCCTTTCTTTTAGAGTTACATGGTGATCAGCATTCATTTTAAAAATTTATGGAATTTACAACCGTGTTAAAAAAAACTTTTTTATTATCTCGATGTTTCGATTGTCACATCAAGATCATCACCTGGAGCATACATCAATATACAAGACAAGCTGAATTACATTATTAACTGTAAGCTAAAGAAACAATGATTTGATCACATGTTATTCTACTGGCATGACCTCTAGTGAAAAAATACAAAAAAACATCAAGCTAAATTCTATTTACGATGACAGGAATAAACATTCTTTCAGATGGTTTTCTTTCAGAAACAATAATGTCCTATTTTTAGTGTTACAATTCTTATTTTTGCTTTTAAGATACTGGATTTTCTACAGTCCTGTTTATAATTGTTCTTAGTGAGGACGTTCTGTAGGTCGAATATATGCCTTCCATATGTTTGGGATTTTTAGACCATCATTGTTCAGATTGGGGTGGTTGATAATAATCTCACAAGCTTCCTTGAATTTTCGTTCATACCATGTTTTAGTGCGATCTAGACAGCACTAGCTGTCTAGATCTTTTCTTACACATCTTTTCCAGTCAATTCTGTGTAAGGATTCAGGGCATGATCAGACAGACCAGCTTCACCATAATTATTATATTTAATGTGTCGTTTATGTTCTTTTTGTCTGATAGGAATTGTGCGTCCTGTTTCTCCTATATATAGTATGTTGCAAGTACAATAAATCCGGTATACTCCAAGGTGGGCTAGTGGAGGGAGTGGGTCTTTGGATGAGTTGAGTAAGCTTTTTAATTTTGCAGGAGGTTTAAAGGTGGCTTTGAGGTTGTATTTTTGTAGTACTCTGTTTATTTTGTATGTTCCTTTAATGTAGGGAATGGTTATAGTTTTGCTGTAGTCTGGTTTGTCTTTGTTTCTTATTGAGGTTTTGTAGAGAATTTTGTTAATAGTTTTTTGGCTGTATCCATTTTTTTGGAAAGTATTAAAGATAATTTTAAATTCGTCTTTTAGTGCCTGTTCGTTGGAACAGATAGTCTGTGCCCTGTTTTTTAGCCTGTTGATGACACCTATTTTTTGTGTTCCGGTAAACAGTGAAGGAAGATTGCCAGAGGAAAGGCGCACAATTCCTATCAGGCAAAAAGAACATAAATGACACATTAAATATAATAATTATGGTGAAGCTGGCCTTTCTGATCATGAATTCCTTACACAGAATTGACTGGAAAAGCACTAGCTGTCTAAATCGCACTAAGACATGGTATGAACGAAAATTCAAGGAAGCATGTGAGATTATTATCAATGTTATCATATAAATTAAAAATTAAAACAGAACGTGTAACATTACATGCATGGAGTGTGTTGTGTTAGTCACTGTTGTGAGAGCACGCTCTGTAGTTTTGAGCAAAACTGAAGAAGCCGAACAGCCTTGTTGCCATTAGATGTTTATAAACATGGTGAGATTATTATCAACCACCCCAATCTGAACAATAATGATGGTCTAAAAATCCCAAACATATGGAAGGTATATATTCGACCCACGGAACGTTCCTCACTAAGAACAACATAAACAGGACTGTAGAAAATTCAGTATCTTAAAAGCAAAAATAAGAATTGTAACACTAAAAATAGAACATTATTGTTTCTAAAAGAAAACCATCGGAAAGAATGTTTATTGCTGTCATCGTAAATAGAATTTAGCTTGATGTATTTTTTTTTTTTTTTCACTAGAGATCATGCCAGTAGAATAACACATGATCAAATCATTGTTTCTTTAGCTTACTGTTAATAGTGTAACTCAGCTTGTCTTGTATATTGATGTATGCTCCAGATGATGATCTTGATGTGAAGATTGAAACGTCGGGATAATAAAAAAGTTTTTTTAACATGATTGTAAATTCCATAAACTTTTAAAATGAAATATACTTAGGACTCTTGGACTAAATTATATTATTTTTTCATCCTTTATCCAAGCCTAAAGTTGCATGTGAATTATTTTCATGACTAAGCTACTTGTTCAGTTGCCTTAGTATCCAACATTGCAAAGCACACATCTTTTCAGGTATGTATGTTGTTATGCATTATGGGAAGGGCCACTACCCAGACTAGTTTAAACCTTTATTGAAGTCTCATCAGTGAGAGCCAGACCCAGAAGAGATACCGAGGTTGAAGTAATGCAGAAGTCATTTCTCATATCAGGTAGTAATGAGTATCACCTTATTAAAATATTCTGAATCATAGATAGTTCATCCTCTGTATGCAGTTACTTTAGTCCTGAAGATACCTCACATGTGACTTTGTTTCCTTATACTTGGAAGGTATAAGGTAGTAATGAGTATCATATCAGGTAGTAATGAGTATCACCTTATTAAAATATTCTGAATCATAGATAGTTCATCCTCTGTATGCAGTTACTTTAGTCCTGAAGATACCTCACATGTGACTTTGTTTCCTTATACTTGGAAGAAGAATTAAACAAGAATATAATTTTTTCATAAGTTTAAATTAATTTCTAACCAAGTGAAAAAAACTTTCTACAACTATCTCTGATCCAGAGTATTTAATAATAAGGTACACATTTTTACTACTATATATGAATTCTGCATTAATTCAACGTTGGTATCTCTTCTGGGTCTGGCTCACACTGATGAGTCCTGAATAAAGGTTGAAACTGGTCTAGGTAGTGGCATCTATATACATGTAGCCTAGTTGTGAAGGTGCTTCATGTGCAACTTTGTTTGCTTACACTTTTATAAAGGATTAAACAAGAATGGCAATAGCATTCGACACCATATATGAAGATAAACATCTTGAATGGAAGGTAGTTTCAAGTAAAGTTATGTGGGAAAACTTCATAATGGGAAAATGGTCAATGAAACTTACTTGTGCATATGGTCCCACAGAAGGTTCTCCTAAGCAAGAAGTGGAGAAATATTTTGAGTCATCAGAGCAGACAGCTGACGAAGAAAATGGAAAAAATAGTATTTTCTTGGAGATCTAAACAGCAGAGTACTAAATGAATGCCACCTGGCATATATTATTAGTATTTTATGGCATCTTCATGGAGTATGGAGACTCATCTTGGGAGACCCAAATTAACCATTATACACACAAATCCTATCATACCTCTCTGAATCCATTCACCATCAGGGAACTCTGCCAATTCGGGCAATCCATTCCTCACTCAGTCACTACTCTCCATGCAAAAAAAAAAAAGGTCCTCACATCCCTACTAACCACACTCTTACACAACTTCCACAGATGGCCCCTAGTTCTCTGTTCGTCATATATTGAAAAATTTCACTTGCATCAATTTTATAAAAACCCCTTTAATATCTTAAAAGTTTCTATCATGTCCTGCTCTTTTCCATCTATCAACTAAACTTTGTAACCCACAAACCTTCAACCTCTCCTTGTAGGGAGTATTCCAGAGATCTGTCACCGTCTTGATTACTCATCTCTGAATCTTTTTTGACCACCTCTGATCCTCAAGAAACCCAGATGACGAAATCTGTGCACAATAGTCAAGATGTGGCCGAATCATAGCCTCATAAAGAGGAATAATAACTTCCTTATCTTTACTTGTTAGCATGTTTTTCAACATCCAAGTAAGCCATTGAGCTATTTTACCAACTTTTGAAACATGCCCTCTGAACTCTTTGTCCACCATTATCTCCTAGTCCCTATCCTCATCAATTTACTGCAAACCAATACAATCAATATGTTATACCATATGCAACCTTTTCAACCCGAAGTGCATAACCTTACATTTTGCAACATTAAATTGACAATCATTATCCTTTGCCCATAATGCCAATTTATTTAAATCATCCTGCAGGTTATATACATCACCTCTATCAACTATTGCTCTCTCTAGTGGTTTTGCATCATCAGCAAACAACTGAATATTCCCTCTCAAATCTTTCCCTATGTCATTGATATACAAATTGAAGAGTAATAGTGGGTACCGAACCCTAAGATACTCGACTAGTCACCATCATTCTCCTAGACTCTACTCCACCATATACTACTCTCTGGTATCTCTCCTACTAGCCTCATGTCCATTCCCATCCTCTCCAGTTTTTGTAATAGCTTTCCATGTGGTATTCTGTCAAATACCTTGGCAAAGTCTAGCAGTATCATAGTGTAGCCATTCCCTTTATCCAGTTCTCCTGGATAAAGGTAATGGCTAATACTGTACATGAGCTGATATGCCATTCAGTCTCACTGCTGTGTTCACATTCATATTTTTTAATATGCTAAATACCTTATGTTCATCTATGTTAATTTTGATATGCATCTCTGTAATATCTTCCTCTTCTTCAACCTTTTGGTTCTGTCCACTGCTGGACGAAGGTCTCCCCCATGATTTTCCAGATCACTCAGTTTTCTGCCTCTCCCATCCATCTCGCTCCTGCAATTTGTTCCAGTTCATCCCTCCTCCTCCTTCTCGGTCTTCCTCTTTGTCTTGCTCCATCCATTGGTCTCCACTCTGTTGTTTTTCTAGTCCATCTCCCATCACTGCATCTGGCAATATGGCCAGCCCATCTCCACTTAGCCTGTTTAATGTATTTTACAATATTCATGACACCTGTTTGAGATCTTACCCAGGTATTTGTCTTCCTATCTCTTAATGTTATTTTTAGCATACTTCTTTCCATGCGATGTTGTGTTGTTCTCAGTTTTTTGTTTAGGGCTTCTGTTAAAGTCCATGTTTTTCCTCCATATGTTAGGACAGGAAATATGCACTGGTCGAAAGCTTTCCTTTTTAGACTCATAGGGATGCCACTTCTGAATATGTCTCTCATTTTCCCATAAGCCATTCATCCAAAGTGAATTCTTCATTCAATCTCTTTTCTTTGGCACTCCTCAAAGGATAACAATTGGCCCAAATATACATATGAATTAACTTGTTCTTTAACTTGTTCTATTTCATGGTTTTCAACTTTGACAGTTCTATGGTTAATATATTTATTCATCATTATTTTTGTTTTTTTTTCTATTTATTTTTAATCCAATTACTCTGGAGGCTTCATTTAGCTGATTTAACCTTTCTTCTAGATCTTCAAGATTATCTGCTATTAGGACAATATCATCTGCAAATATCAGGTGATGCAGCATTTCTCCATTTATGTTTATTCCTTTTTTTTCCCAGTCAAGACTTGTAAAGACTTCCTCTAGTGCAACTGTGAATAATTTGGGAGATATGGTGTCACCTTGTCAGATGCCTTTTTGTATTGGGAACTTTTCACTGTTTTTATATAATTTAATTACAGAAGTTGCATTATTGTAAATATGTTTTAGTGTTTCAATATATGGTTTCTCGGTTCCATGGGTTTCAAGTGCTTTTAGTGTTGCAGATGTTTTAACTGAATCAAATGCTTTTTCATAGTCTATATAGACCAAACATAAGAGGTTTATTGTATTCAATTGATTTTTCAATGAGCTGTCTTAATGTGTGAATATGGTCCAAAGTATTGTAATTCTTTCTAAATCCAGCTTGTTCACAGGATTGCATTCCCTCTAGTTTAGATTTTATTCTATTATTTATAATTTTTGTGAAAGCTTTATATATGGTGGGGGAGTAGGCTTATAGGTCTGTAGTTTTTAATTTCTTCCTTATTGCCCATTTTAAAAATTAATATTAGAAGTGAATTGTTCCAATTTTTTTGGAATTTTTCTCTGTTTTAGGCATTTATTAAAGAGTTTAGTCAGCTGCTTGATGACAGGGTTTACTCCTAGTTTTAAGAAGTCTACCATAAGTCTACCATAGCTCCTGAGAGATTTGTGTTTTTTGTTGATTTATTGGTGTTTTGGATTCAATTTAATGGACTTAAGTGTTTAATTTTGGTATATTATTAGAGCTTTATTAACGTGGTTAGTGTACTAAAGTGTTTTATAACATAATCTATGTCGGGAAGTCGCTGCTAGATGAATTCGTAATGAGTAGTGTTCGTGCAAGCTCCAGATAAGACAAGTATCATTTTCAGTTATCGATACAAATTACTTAATATTGTGTAGTTTTGTTTTGTTTGCCTTGCGTATTTTAGTGCGTCTATTTTTGGTGTGTTATAACGTTTAATTTGACAAAACACGTTACAGATAAATATGGCACCTGTGCGTAGGAAAATGGCGGCCAGTAATGAAGGTTCGCCATCGTTATCAAAGAACGGTAGCATAAAAGAAATGAGTCAGTGTATTAGCTGTGAAATGTACGCTTTGTGGAGTGCGGTCGGAGTGTGGTTAGATGATGATAAAGGATTGAATGTGTGTAGAAAGTGTAGGGAGAATGCGGAATTGAAGTGTATTTCGGATCGTGAGTGTGATATTTTTGTCAACTTTCAGAATGAAGGAAATAGGGATATGACAAGAAACGGCAAGGTTGTACATGAAAATTGTGAGAGTGTGAATGTAGAAAGTGTGAATGATAGTATAAATGGTTTCTCAGAGAACAAAAAAGATGAGATAGATGCATTGAGTGAGATCGCGTTGTTGAATAGTGCGATAGAAAGAGCAAAACAGCAGCTAGAGTGCATGAACAAAAGTAGACTGAATGAACCAACCAATAATAAAAGGTATGACAGGAAAAATAGACGTATGAATGTGAACATGAACAAAATGAAGGATAGAGTGCTGTATGGAGACTCGTTAGTACGAGGTGTGTTAGTAGAGGATTTGACAAAATCGTACCAACCTGGTGTGACCATAAAGGACATAACTGGGTCTATTAGAGAGCAAAAGGAAAAGGTGAAAGAAATGATTGTTGTGGCAGGTACGAATGATTTGAAAGGAGATAAAATGGAAATGATAGAAGACCTGAATGAATTGTTTGAGGTAGCAAAAGAAAAGAGTGAGAGAGTTAGAATGATTAGTCTTTTGCCACGGTATGACAGTGAAATGTTTAAAAGTAGGGCTATAATTGCAAATGACTTTATGCGTGGGTTATGTATGACGAGTGGTGTGGAATTTGTGGATGTGTGGAGTGAGTTTGATGGGCGAAAGAATCTATATAAGATGGATGGCTTGCATTTGAATGGTTACGGTGTAAGAAGACTTGAGAAAGTGTTGCTGAATGTAGTGGATGTGCAAATTCAGGGAAACTAGATTTGTTAGGGGGGGGGGTAGAGATACAGTCCTTATGGAAGCAGTTGAATGTAAGAATGAATATAATATGCCAGAGCAAATAAGGACAACAAATCAGAGTGGGATAGTTAATATAAGGCATCAAGGTAGGATTGGGGCTAATGGGGGTCTTAAATTCATGTATACTAATACTAGGAGTATTAGGAACAAGAAGGAAGAGTTTTTGGCCATGGTTGGCACTTCCAGACCACAGGTTATAGGTATTAGTGAAACATGGCTGACTGTAGATGATATAACTGGTGGGATTGAATGTGATGGGTATAGTGTGTTCAGGAATGACAGAGAGAATAAAATGGGGGGAGGAGTATTGTTGATGATAGCTGATGAGCTCCAGCCAAGGAGAATAGAAGTTGAATTGCAGGATAGAGAAAAGAGCACATTTGAGGCCATTTGGTGTGAGATTGTGGCTAGCAGAACTAAATATACAATTGGGTGCTGCTATAGACCAGGTGATGGAAAAGATGGTGGTGACAGTATGCACAAGCAAATAGAAGAAATGGGTGGAAGGAGGGTGATTATTATGGGAGATTTCAACTATGGTCGCATTGATTGGAGTGAGGAGAGGACACACGGGAGGAAGGAACTGGATTTTATGCGGTTATTAAGGGATAACTATCTGCGACAGCATGTAATGGAAAATACTAGGGGTCAGAGAGTGCTTGACCTAGTAATTACATCTGAGGATTTGGCTGTAACAAATATGACCACATTGCCACCAATCGGTGAGAGTGATCATAGGGTCTTAACTTGGGAGGTGGCTAAAGGTGTAGAATTTTCAATTAAGACAGGGTACATGTGGAATTATCAGGCGGGAAAGTATGACAAGCTTAGGAGTTTGATTGGCTCAGTGCCATGGCATGTACAACTGCAAGGACTAGAAGTTGATAGTGCATGAGAGGTAGTTAAGAAGTGCTTGCATGAAGCAATGGCTGACTGTATACCTAGAGTCCGAATAATAAATCAAGTAGGGGTTAAATGGATGAATAACACCATTAAGCTTGAGTTGCAAAAAAAGAAACAACTATGGAGGGAATTTAAGGAGAAGGGTGACCGGCAGGCACATGAACGGTATAAAGCGCAGGCCAGAAGGGTGACGAGTGTGGTAAGAAAAGCAAAAAAGGATTACGAAAGAACATTGGCCATGCAGGCTAAAGAGAATCCTAAACAGTTTTTTAGATATGTAGCAAGTAAAAGGAAAAATGTACATGGCAGATTGATTTTAAAGAATGTCGATGGTAGGGAGGTAACTGAATCAGTTGAGATAGTTGAGTTACTGAGTGAGCACTTTGCAAAAGTATATCATCCAGGTGGTGACATTGCAGAAACGAATAAACCAGTAGATTATACAGGAATTGTGGTTAATGAAGTGGAGGTGAGTAGTCTATTGCATAACCTCAATGTCAATACATCTGTGGGATTGGATGGTATACCAGCTCGTGTTGTACGAGAAGCAGCTAAAGAATTGTCAGTACCCTTGACCATTTTGTTTAATTTGAGTCTCGGGTCTGGGTTAGTCCCGAGCGGGTGGAAAGAGGGGAAAATAGTTCCACTGCATAAAGGTGGTTCCAAGACTGCTGTTGTAAATTACCGACCGATTAGCATATCAGGAATCATTGTCAAGGTCTTAGAGAAAATAGTCAAGAGGAAAATACAAGATTGGATAGAAGAAAATGGGATACTGTATCGGGGACAGCATGGTTTTGTGAAGGGTAGGTCATGCCTCAGTAACTTGCTCACGTATTATAACACAGTGACGGCTGAACTGGATAAGGGTAATGGGTTTACGGTGATTCTGCTGGACCTTGCCAAGGCCTTTGACAGGATTCCACATGGAATTCTAATCAGTAAATTGCAGCATGTGGGAATGGACATGGCGTTGGTGAGATGGATAGGAGGGTGGTTGACGGAGAGATATCAGAGAGTGGTTTACTCGGGAGTGGAGTCCACAAGACGGTCTGTGACTAGTGGTGTGCCACAAGGATCTGTTCTTGGACCACTGCTGTTTAATTTGTTCATAAATGATATAGGAAATGATCTGAGAGGAACAGTTCATTTGTTTGCGGATGATGCGAAGTTGGGTAGGGCAATAGCGAATGCAGATGACGTCAAAATTTTGCAGGATGATTTGGAGGTCTGGGCTAAGGAGAATGGATGTCAGTTTAATGTGGCAAAATGTAAGGTTATGCACTTTGGGGTGAAAAGATTGGCGGCAGTTTACTGCATTGGTGGAACCCTGCTCCAGGAAATTGATGAGGCACGAGATTTAGGAGTGTTGGTAGATAAGGAATTGAAATTTAGGGGACACATTGCAAAAGTGACCAAAACAGCTCATCAAATCACTTGGTTGCTGAGGAATACGTTGACAAGCAGGTTATTGTTCCTCTCTATCGAGCCTTGATAAGACCCCATCTAGACTACTGTGCTCAGATTTGGTCACCTAGGTTTCTTCTTGATGGGGAGGAGGTGGAGAGGATCCAGAGGCGAGTGACCAAGATGATAGCAGGTCTGTGGAATGAACCGTATGAGAACAGGTTGAGGATTTGTGGGTTGCAAAAATTGGTTGATAAGCGGAGGAGGGGAGATATGATTGAAACATTCAAATTACTGAAGGGTTTCTATAAAATTAATTCAGAAGATATTTTTGAGAACAGGGCTGGTTGTGGGAGGACTAGGGGACATCCATGGAAACTGGGCAAAAGTGTGGTTAGTAAAGGTGTTAGAGCTGGGTTCTTTACTTTTAGAGTAGTGAATGAGTGGAATGCGCTCCCTGAGTCTGTAGTGGATGCTGTGACAGTGAATGAGTTTAAGGCGAGGTATGATAGATACTGTATGAATGTCAAATAGTTGTGATGAATATGATTTGGGGCCTCCCTCGATGAGTCTAATGACTCCCTGGAGTTGCCCGTAATAATAGTAATAGTAATAATAATTCCATCTTCTCCTGGGGCCTTTCCATTCTTCATTTCCCGCAGTGCCATTTCCACTTCACCTTGTAAGATCTCAGGGGCATCATGTTCTTCCTCACTCGAGTTATCCATAGATGATTCTTGGATGTCCTGGTCTTTGTCTTCAGAGAGAGTTCAGTATAAAATTCCTGAATTCTTTTGATTATAAGTTCACCATTTTTTCCTCTTACAGCAGCTATTTCCTTTTTTCCAACTGATAATGTTCATCTTAGGACCTTCATATTACTATAATCTGTAATATCAGCAACTGTAAAATCTCCACCTGAATGATACACCTTTGCAAAATGATCACTCAGCAACTCAGCTATTTCTTTTTGGTCAGTTATTTCCTACCATGAGCATTGTTTAAAGCTATCCTAACATAGTCCATTTTTCTCTTACTTGCTACATAACGAAAAAATTCTTTTGGGTTTACTTTGGCCTGTTTAGCTAATTTTCTGTCTGGTTTGGCCTTTCTTACCATACTAGTCACTCTTCTTGCTTTCACTTTGTACTGCTCATGAGTGTGCTGATCACTTTTTTTTATATTCCCTTTACAATGTTTTCTTTTTGCAGCTCTTGCTTTATATCCCTACTCATCCACTTAATTCCAACCTAGTTTATCCTCCTGACCTTGGGTATGCAGTCCTCTCATGCAATCTCTGACCACTTGCCATGGACTACTGACATTCCTTGTAGCTTATCAAGCCATGGCACTCTTCCAAGCTGACTCCTGAGTCACTCATAATCACCAGTCTTATAGTAGAACATAAACCCTTTTTTTGACACAGAATTCCACATGTTTGGTAACTTCCCAAAAATAAGAACAAGCCTGCATAGTTGCTCTCTCCAATTGGAGACAGAATGTTTACCTTGGTTATGGATATATCTTCTGATGCTATTATCCTATCCAACACTCTGAAACCCTTTGTCCTGTCTGTAACATGTTGTTTCATGTAATTATCCCTTAGCAGCTGTATGAATCCCGCTTCCATTTTGCCATTCCTCTTTCCTCCCTCCATTTGACGTCCCCATAGTTAGTCTACCATAATAATTGGAAGAAAAAATTTGATATAGGAATGTTTTGGGAAAATTTGGAGAAAAGGAGAAGACTAATAATAGTGCCAAGTATCTGCTGGATTTCTCCTCAGGATACAGGGTAGTCATTACTAACAGCATGTTCCAACTTAAAGATATGCACAAGTTCATGTGGAGAGAAGACACAAGAAACTAGAAAAGCCTTGTTGACTAAGTCATTGTTCGTAGTAATATCTTCATGCTGGTTCAAGATATGAAGGTGTGTAGAGGATTTGAAATTGGAAGTGACCATCATTTAGTTTAAAGTAGGATAAAAATGGATATCACATTGATTTCTTGCGCATGCAAGAAAGTTTTCAAAAGAATTAAAGTTGAGCAGCTTTTATAGGTAAAGTAAACCCTGAAGATATGGTGAAGTTGTCTTCAAGGATAGAAAAATGAGAACACTGTTGTGGATACAAGCTGTAGGACAAAAAGAAAGTATACTGAAAGCTTCTAGCAAATAAGTCAGTAGATGACCTAAAAGAATGCAGGGAAAAATATATGGGGAAGCTTAGAAATGGAGGAAAGAATACTGTTAAATGAATTGAAGATGATAAAGGTGACATGAAAACTGAATATAAGGATATCCTAGATGTGTGGAGTAATTACTTTGAAAGACTGTTAAACAAAACAAGCAGTGACAGAGCAGTGGTAGAAATGTTGCAGTATAATGGAAACAGGGTTAACTACATACTCTGTGCACCTATAAGTTTTAGGACTTGATTTATTGTGTGTACAGTACTGGAGCTTTCTGTTGACAGATGCACTAAGTAATACCAGCTAATGTGTACATCCTGAGAGAATGAGGTTAGTTTACGTTCAGTGATGTTTGTGTGAGTTATGTATAGTGTAAAGTGCATTTTTTTTGTACTTCATGAATATGAAAAGTGAAAGAAAATTGTGGTTAAATTTTGTTTTAAAGCAGGTTTTTCTACAAGAGAAATAAATCCTAGAAATGGTACAAGAGGCATGTGGAAATGAAGCTCTGAACTAATCTAACATCTGCAATGGAAACTAGTCATCAGAAGATGACGAGAAGTGGCCATCCAATGTTGACTTGAACTCAGGAAAACATTGCTGCTGTTGCCAAGTTGGTGAAGAATGATTGTTGAATCACATCATGGATGATAGTTCAAACATCCATAAAAGTGTTATTCTTTACCTTCTGAGTGAAGATTTTGGGAAGAAGTTGGGTGTGTGCATTTTGTACCACATGCCTTTACAGTTGAGCAAAGAAAATATCAAGTCACGTCTTGTGACTTGAAAATTCCTTCGACAAAATCATTAGGAGATGATAGTGGTTGTTTTGCCTATAATCCAGAAAAAAGCAACCACGTTCTGAATGGATTGGTGAGACATCTCCCAGACTGTAGAAATTAAGATTCGAAAAGTCACTCATCAAAACGATGTTGATATATATATATATTGACTCTCAAGGCTTGGTGAACAAAGAATTAGCACAGGAGAGGGATAACAGTGAATGCACAATTATATAAAGACGTTATAGATTGTCTTCTGAAACACATGCAATGTGTTTGTCCCACTGCATTCTAGTTACGAGTTGTTTCCCCTGTTACATGATAATGCACCTGCTCACGAAGCTGTAAATTTTTGTCACTTTTTGATACACAAAAGTATTCCCAATCACTCCACTCCAGATTCATTCCCTCTGGACTATGTTTTGTTCTTAAAGTTGAAAATGAATCTGAAAGAACAAACAATTTGCAGATGTTCCAGCTATCCAAAAAAGCTGTAATCAATGCATTGAAGACAATTGAACAAGTGGAATTATCTGTCATTTTAGAAATTATGGACTTTACAACTGTGTTATACAGAATAACTCTTTTAATTTCCCAATGTTTCGATGCAAGCTAGAGAAACAATGATTTGATCACAGGTTATTCTACTGGCATGACCTCTAGTGAAAAAAATAAAAATAAAACAAATAAAAAAATATAATAATTCCAAATTAATTATTTAGAAACTACATCAAGCTAAATTCTATTTATGATAACATGAGCAAACATTCTTTCTTATAGATAGTTTTCTTTCAGTAACAATGATGTCCTATTTTTAGCATTACAATTGTTATTTTTGATTTAGGATCCTGGATTATCTACAGTCCTGTTTATAGTTCCTCTTAGAGAGGAAGGTTCCGTGGGTCGAACATGTGCCTTCCATATGTTTGGGATTTTTAGACCATCATTATTGTTCAGATTGGGGTGGTTGATAATAATCTCACAGGCTTCCTTAAATTTGCATTCATATCATGTTTAATGAAGCCTGCGAGATTATTATCAACCACTCCAATCTGAACAATAATGATGGTCTAAAAATCCCAAACATATGGAAGGCACATGTTCGACCCACGGAACCTTCCTCTCTAAGAGTAACTATAAACAGGACTGTAGACAATCTAGGATCCTAAATCAAAAATAACAATTGTAATGCTAAAAATAGGACATCATTGTTACTGAAAGAAAACTATAAGAAAGAATGTTTGCTCATGTTATCATAAATAGAATTTTGCTTGATGTAGTTTTTAAATAATTAATTTGTAATTATTTATTTTTATTTTTTTCACTAGAGGTCATGCCAGTAGAATAACCTGTGATCAAATCATTGTTTCTCTAGCTTACTGTATGTAATGTAATTCAGCTTGTCCTGTATATTTGTATACTCCAGATGATCTTAATATGAATATCGAAACGTCGGGAAGTTAAAAGTTATTTATAATGCGGTTGTATGGTCCATAATTTCTAAAACGAATGCTGATCACTGTGTAACACTAAAAGAAAGGAAATGGAATTATCTGCAGCTGTCCAAAAACTGTATGACAGTGCTGAAGTCTGTATAGATGAGAGTGGATCATATTTCAAATGACAAGAATGTTTTATCTTGCATGTGTTTTTGATTTTTTATAATTTTTGTACTAAAACTTATGGACTACACTGTCTATCAATACTTCAGGTAGAAAGAAACCATCAAAACTTGAAATGTGAAAATGCAGCTGGAGTAGATGATATTCAAACAGAAATGCTTAAATATTGAAATATAAAAGTTTTGCTGTGGCTACACTTCATAAGTCAGAGTGCCTGGTCATAAGGTCAAATTCTAGATGATTGGAGTAGATCTCTCATAGTCCCCATCTATGAATAATGCTGCAATTAGAAAGCAATTTTTCTCCTAAGTATTCCAGGTAAGCTTTATGCAAGTTTGCTTGAAAAGAGGTTGAGAAAATGTTGAAAGTTTTTTTTTTCCCACTTGATTAGACTACAAATTATATATTTAGTTTAATCCTTTATCCAAGTGTAAGCAAACGAAGTTTGCACCTGAAGTACCTTCAGGACTGGGGCAACTTGTAACAAAGGTGGACAAAGCTTCACATCACTTGCCTTAGTATCCCATAATACAAAGCACATCTCATTGCAGACATGTATATACTGCTATGCATTATGGGAAGGGTCACTACCCAGACCGGTTTCAGTGGGAGTAAGATCCAGAAGTGATACCAAGGTTGAAACAATGCAGAAGTCATGTTTACCTATATGAGTTGCTAAAAGTGTCACACTTGGATAAAGGATTAAACTAAATATATAATTTATAGTCTAACCAAGTGGGGGGAAAAAAAACTTCCAACATCTTTCTCTAATCCAGAGTAATTTAATAATAAGGTGTGACACCTTTTGGCAACTCGTATAGGTAAACATGACTTCTGCATTGCTTCAACCTTGGTATCACTTCTGGGTCTTGCTCCCACTGAAGAGACCTCAATAAAGGTCGAAACAGGTCAGGGTAGTGACACTTCCCATAATGCATAGCAGTATACATGTCTGCAAGGAGATGTGCTTTGCATTATGGGATACTAAGGCAAGTGATGTGAAGCCTTGTCCACCTTTGCTATGAGTTGCCCCAGTGCTGAAGATACTTCAGATGCAAACTTTGTTTGCTTACACTTGGATAAAGGATTAAACTAAATATATAATTTATAGGTTGAGAAAAATCGTTGAAGAGGAATTTTGAGAAAAACAAGCTGGGTTCAGGCTGATTTGAGATTATCAGGATTAGATTTCACATTACAGCAAATAGTTGAGAAATCATGGGTATAAGACAAGGATCTGTACTTAAGTTTTGTAGATCTGGAAAAGGCATACAACATGGTGCCTACAGAAAACTTTTCAGAACACTGCAGTTATTAGGGATAATGGACAATACAGAGCAATGCATATTATTCTGTATAATGTCTATATTTAAGTTGTAAGTCAGCATTTAGACTTGAAGGAAATATAAGATAGTTTGTAAAATCAGGGTAAGACAAAGATGCACATTATCTCCACTCTTATTCATCATTTATATGGATCGCATTAGGAAAGAAAGTGGCATTAAACCTGCTATTAGACTTGGAAATAGCAAACTGAGCATTCTGCTTTATGTAGATAATGTTGTACTCCTGAACATTTAGTGCAAGTCTGGTTTTTTTTTACTAAATTGCTTAAGAGCTGTAGCAAATTTCGCATGCAAATCGGCAATAAAAATACCAACTATGAAAATAAGCAGGAACATAGAAAACTTCAGGTGCATTCTCAATGGAGAACTTGCATAACACGTAAAATATTTCAGCTATTTAGGCACAGTTTTAGTGAAGATGCAGGTTAAATCTGAAAATAGACAACAGAATAATCAAAGCTGGTTTGGTGGGTAGTCATCTCAATAAATTTATATGGAATAAGAGCAAAATTAGCCCAAACCAAACTATCAGTATACAAGACAGTGTTCAAACCATTTCCAAGTTTTAAGATCTGAGAGTTGGGCTAGAAATAAAACAGTTGAACAAAGACTAGACACCACAGATATGAGGGTGAGGCTGAACAAATATCAATGGCAGAATCATATCAAAAATGAAAATATTAGAAAGGAACTTATCCCCAATCCTATCCAGTGTTGAATAGGATTGGGGATAAGCCGTAACCCTGTCTTACTCCTTTATTTATAGTTATAGGTTCTGATAATGTTCCATCTGCAAATTTGATGCAAATTTTTGTTTCTCTGTATAGACTTTTTATTGCTTTAATTAATTTAGGTGGTATTTTATCGTCTTGTAATATTTTCCAGAGTAGATTTCTGTTCAAATTATCATATACCTTTTCGTAGTCAATAAATAGAAGAAAAGAGGGCAGTTTAAATTCTTTTCTTTTTTCTATGATCTGTTGCATTGTGAAAGAAGCATCTGTGCATCCTCTTCTAAAACCACACTGTTCTTCTAAATAATTTTCTGTATGTTTAATAAGTCTGTTCTTTAAGATGTTTGCATATATAATAGTTTAGATCTTGTTATTAAGAGAGTAATGCCTCTGTAATTTCCATATTTGTCCTTCGGATCTTTTTTGTGAATATTTATTACTATTCCAGTTTCCTATTCTTTTGGGATCTTTTGATATTTCCAGATATTATTGAAGAATTTAAGTAGGGTTTTCTTTTAAGCTATTGGCTGCATATTTAAAAAGCTCAACACATATTCCATCCGGGTCTGGACTTTTTCTAATTCTTCCATTACTATTTCTTCTATACTTTCCTGTATATTGGTATCTTCAATTTTGTGAGGTTTTGTCATTGTTTTGTATTTCTTGTTTTTCATTCCACAATAGACATTGATTGGAGAAAATGGTATAAAGACAGCTGATGCAGAATGTGTGGTGGAGATACTTCATGAGCAGTTCATAAAGATCTTTCAATCTTGTGAATGTGACTTCATGGAGGGATTGAGAGCAACTGATAATGGGGAGGAGAGACTGACTGTAGATGAGAAAGAGGTGTATGGGGAGTTGAGTAAACTAGATGTTAATAAGGCTGTGAGACTTGATAATATATCACCACGTATTCTGAAAGAATGTGCCAGGGAGTTGACACCTGCCTTGATATATTTTTTTAATATGAGTCTTGCACTCGGTCAAGTTTCTAAGGAGTGGAAGGAGGACAAGATTGTGCCACTTCATAAAAGAGGTGATAGAACTCAAGCATCAAACTATAGGCCTATCTGTGTGTCATGTGTTGTGGTTAAGTTGTTGGAGAAGCTTGTGAGAGCTAGGATCCAGAGTTGGGTTGATAACAATGGTATTATCTTTGATGGACAGCATAGATTTGCTAAAGGGAGGTCATGTTTTAGTAATCTACTTATTTATTACAAATAAGTGACTGCTTCCTTGGACAGAGGAAAAGGATACACAGTAATATACTTGGATTTCGCAAAGGTTTTCGATAGAGTACCTCATGATAGGTTGACAGTCAAACTAGAGCAGATGAGTTTGAATATTAGATTGGTGCATTGGATTGGAGACTGGCTATCTGATAGGTATCAACAAGTTGCGTATGGGGGAACGATATGCAGAAAAAGGAAAGTCACTAGTGGAGTACCTCAGGGGGCTGTTTTAGGTCCATTGCTATTTAACTTGTATACTAATGATATAGGTGAAGATTTGGATGGATATTCAGTTATTTGCAGATGATGCAAAGTTGGTACGTACCATGAAGTGTAGTGAAGATGTTGTGGCCTTACAGGAAGACTTGAATAGATTGAATGATTGGGCATGGAAATGGGGATGTGAGTTCAATGTTGCAAAATGTAAGGTTTTAAAATTTTGAAAACAAAGATGGGATGCAGAATTTATGTTTGGTGAGAATATATTGTTGGAGGTAGAGGAAATAAGAGATCTGGGGGTGATAGTCGATAAGGATCTGAAATTTAGGAGAAACACATCGCCAAAATTGTGAAGACAACACAAAGGTTTCTGGGAATGATGCGGAGGACACTGACGTGTAGAAGTAAGGAGATTCTTCTTCAGTTGCATAAGGCTTTCATTAGGCCACGCATGGACTATTGTGCCCAGATTTGGTCACCGGGTTTCCAGAAGGATGAAGAGATGTTGGAAAGGGTCCAAAGGTGACTGACTAATGTAGTTTCTGACCTCTAGAATGTTGAATATGAGGAAAGATTGAGAAGATGCAAATTGCAGAGTCTGGTGGAGAGGAGGAAGAGGGGAGATATGATAGAGACCTACACGTTGGTAAGGGGGTTGTTATAGGATCAATGCTGGAGAAGTTTTACAGAGAATAGTGGGAGATCAGAGGAGAACCAGAGGTCATCCCTGGAAACTGTATAAAGAGGGTGTGAGTAGGGGAGTGAGAGGCAGGTTTTTTTCGTGCAGAGTTGTGAATGATTGGGATGCCTTGTCTGAGAATGTGGTATCTGCAAAGAGTTTGCATCTGTTTAAAACACGGTATGATGAGCTGTGTGTGTGTGTGTGTGTGACTCCATGAGGTCCTGGGGTGGTAATAATAATTCTGTAGTGTTCTATCCAATTCTCTTTGGAATTAGATTATTTCTTAATTGGTAATTTTTTGCTGTTTGTAGTTGCCTGAAAATTTTAAAACCTATTCTTTGTGGTCCAGTGATATCCTGTCCTAATGATTTAACATACTTTCTCTAATCTTCTCTGCATATAATTCTGGAAAGCTTTCTGATTTCAGAAAATATATAGTCAGCAGTGTTTTTATTTTGCAGATAGATTTTAAAAGCCTGTTTTTTTCCTTTCGATTAATTCCTTTAAGTCATCATTCCAAGTTCTGAGCCATTTTTTGTTTTTCCTTGATTTGTATTCTAAACTTTCTTCTGCTGCTTTTAGTAATGGTTTCCTTTATATTTTTCCAGTCAGTTTCAATATTGTTTGTGGTTGGTTTTATTTTATCTCTTATTCTGCTTTTATATAAGTTCTAACTCTCCTGTTCTGGGAGGTGAATTTTAAATTGTTTATTAGATGTTGGTTCGCTATCTTTTTTTCTCTTGAAGTATTTGGTTCTTTTTAGGAATTCAAATCTGCTTTTAACTAACATGTGATCACTATCAATTTCGCTCTCTCTAAAAACCCTCGTATCCATGATATTATTATTTAGTTTGTTGTTAATAATAATGTAATCTATTATTGATTTTTCTTCCTCTTGCTTCCTATCTGTACTTATGTATATTTTTATGCCTGAAGAAAGTATTGCTGATTTTTAGATTGTTAAATATGCAGAATCATTGTTTGTTGCTTCATTTTTATTTGTTTCATCAATACATTCCTGAAGTTTTCCATAAAATTCTTCTTTCTCTTCCTCTTTTCCATCTACTGGTGCATAAATTCCAGAAATATTGAATGTTTGGTTCATAATTTTCATTCTAACTTTGATTATTCTGTCTGATACCCAAGTATAATCTAAAATTTTGTTTTTCAATTTTTTATTAATTCAAATTGCAATCCCAGATGAAGCCCATTTGTCATCTGAAACTCCAGAGAAGATCATAACATAATCATCCAGAATTTGAGATCCCTTCGTTTTCTTTTTTGTCTCGGTTATTGCCGCTATATCATTTTCTATTTTTAGTTCTCTATTTAGCTCATCAATTTTGTGTGTGATTTTACTGATATTAAATCCAACCCTTAAGGGCTGCCATCTTAAGTCCTCTGAACCTGCCTTTTTCTTTCATTTATCAACTTTTTCACTAGCCTCTGCATTTGTGATATTATCTTCTTAATCAGGCTTCATGACTATTGTTTAACTACTTCTACACACAGCTTAGTTTTCATACGTTTTTTGTGTTCTTTCAAGGCATCTGCTGACAGATTGATTTACTATGCACTTTCAATATTTTTTCTTTTTTATGACTGCTTCTTTAACTTTTGGGAAGTTCTGTTTTTGCAGAAAACTTAACCATTTGCTTCTCTAGATCAGTGTTTCTCAAACTTCAGATATCCACTTATCCCTTCTTAAATTTTCATTGTTACCAAGTTCTCTATTTAGCTCATCAATTTTGTGTGTGATTCTACTGATATTCCAAGTAGCTATTTTTAATTTTTCAGCAGAAGTCCCTGTCCATTAGCTAGGTCAATTCTGATTAAATCCATCCTATTTTTCTTCATCAGAGCTTTGCAAGTAATTTGAAATTTCCCCTGGATAGACTACCAACCTTTCGTAGGGTGAGTTCGGTCAGGCTGCCACCTTAAGTCCTCTGAACCTGCCTTTTTTTTTTTTTCATTTCTCAACTTTTTCAATAGCCCCTTATCAAATAATAAATAAATAAATAAAGTATATTTCATTGTAAATGTCTGTTATTTGAATTTATATGTTCATGTAAACAAAAAATATGATTTATTTTTAATAGAACAGAATTTGGAATAGGTTCCTCTTCATTTCCCGTCCATGAAAATCCACATTTCAAGTACAGTAATTCATATCATACTTACGAAGATTTTTCATCTTCTTCCTAGTTGGTTCTCTAGAGATGTCAGACGACACACCCTTGTCAATTTCATTTGATCCAGATGCAATATCAACGTTTTCTTGTTGCTTACAGCTACTTGTATTTGCTATATTGCTCTCTTTTGTGGGTTTTTTTATAATTCAATGATCCATACTTAAGAATTTGAAAACTTAAAAAAAAATTACTGTATTTACTCAAATATAACTCGCACTTTTTTCCCCAAAATTAAAGCTAAAAAATTTTGGTGCAAAATATATCCATGGATTTCCGGAAACTAAAGTTTTCAGAAAAAAAAAACTGCAAATGGTGTGACTTATCAAGAAGCTCCTACTTGCTATCACTACTTTAGGCATTGAGAACAGTTTCCATGTGTGCATCATCAAAGTCATCTACTCAAATAGCTTCATCTTCTTTCCCATTATTTCATACAAGTAATTTACAAGACTCGATATATGTAGAGCAGCTATGAAGAAGTGCATATGATTGATGTCGTATTAACAAAAGATCACGCGAACTAAAGACAAATTAGCATTTCAGCAGTTGAGTTGAAATGCTAATTCTCTTCCACTGAATTCCATAATATCTGAACCCCATTTACTACTTTAGGCATCGAGAACAGTTTCCATGTGTGCATCATCAAAGTCATCTACCCAAATAGCTTCATCTTCTTTCTCATTATTTCAAACAAAAATTACAAGTAATTTACAAGACTTGATATATGTAGAGCAGCTATGAAAAAGTGCATATGATTGATGCGGTATTAACAAAAGATCACGCGAACTAAAGACAAATTAGCATTTCAGCAGTTGAGTTGAAATGCTAATTCTCTTCAACCGAATTCCATAATATTTGAAACCCATTCACTATATATTTCTTAATTTTGACACGTTCACGACAGGGTGGTGTCAAGCAAAACCATATGTTGCACCGGCAACATATGGTTTCGCTTGATTCTATACAACAGTTTCTATTGGAAGGGAGATGTGATTCATTAGTTAGTGCCGCTTTTATCCCAGTTGTCTCTAATTTCACTATTTGTTGAGAAATATAATGATTCCCTGCGTTAATGATGCATAGCCGAAAATTGCCACGTACCCCCTGAAGATCTTTCACATACCCCCAGGGGTAAGCATACCACACTTTGAGAAATACTGCTCTAGATGATTCATTCTTTTCTTTAGATTTTGCTATTTAATTCAATAAGGTTAGGTTTTTGTTTTCAAGCTCTCTCATTTGGGGTGTTTAAGGGTCAATCTGTATAACTGAGAGAAGACCACCACATAGCCTTTAAAGCAGTGTGGAGAACCAACAATATCCCATGCTCTCTTGGATTCAGCATCTGCTCTCTCAATATGGAGGCTTCATCTAGACGTGTATCTTTGTTAGATCCCAAACATGTCGGAATTAAGGGAAATGATGCTGCAGATACTGCCACTATGTCAACTATTATTAACACGTTTGCTGCAACGCTACTTCAGCATAGTCTGTTCCCGTATGCTGAGCAATTTCACTTCAAGGTCAGTACGGTAATCTCGTTGCCGGCGGTAAGCGTGATACAAGTATACTCGTAGTTGGCTTGTGCAGAGCATATACCATCTATGAGAATACACAATTTTGATGCTAACTCCACAAGCCAAGCATCTTCACTTCTTCAAGGTCAGTACAGTAATCTCATTGCAGGCAGTAAGCGTCATACAAGTATACTCGTAGCTGGCTTGTGTAGCAGGTTTACCAACTACGAGTATACTCATAGTTGGCAGCGAACATGTTAAGATAGACCTCCAGGGAGTCAGACTCATCGATGGAGGGCCACATACTATACACACACACACACCAGCTATTATACTTATTCTTGAATTCATTCATACTGCTTGCACTCACAACATCCGATGGCAATCCATTCCAATCACACACCACCCTCTGAGAGAAAAATCTAGCCCCCCCCCCCATTCTTGGCAGCCTTCATTCTCAGCTTCCAAGGATGCCCTCTCGTCCTTTCCGCACCCTCCATAAATTGGAAAATTCCATCAATTGAAATCCTGTATGACCCTTTCAGAAGTTTGTAAGTCTCAATCATATCACCCCTCTTTCTCCTGTTTGCTAGTGTCTGAAGTCTACAAATTCTCAATCTGTCTTCATACTCGGCATTCCACAATTCTGATATCATTTTTAGTACTCTCTCCAATATATCAGAATCGCAACAGAAACCAGGAAACCAGACGTGCACAATAGTCCAAGCGAGGACTTATCAAGGCCTTGTAAAGAGGCAAAATAACATCCTTATATTTACATGCGAACGTTCGTTTCAGCATTGCAATTATCTTTTGAGTTGTATTTGCAGTCTTTGCCACATGATTCCTGAACTTCAACTTCCTATCTATTAATACCCCAAGATCCCTAGCCTCATCAGTTTCTTCTAGCCTAATCCCACCAATATAATACGACATTAGATATCTAATCATGACGTAGTGAGTGATTTACATTTACTGATATTGAACTGACACCCATTTTCATATGCCCACATATCAGCAGCATTCATGATCCTACCTATCTTTGCATCATCAGCAAATAGCTGTATGTCGCTTGTCAAATTTTTCCCAATGTCTTTAACGTACAGATTGAATAACAGTGGACCAAGCACTGATCCTTGTGGTACACCACAAGTTACCGTAAATCTTGCAGACTCGCATTCCCCGTATACCACTTTTTGATATCTGTCAGTCAGCCATCCTCTTATCCATGCTAATATTCTATAACCCAAACCCATTTTCTCAAATTTATGCAGCAATCTGCCATGCTGTATTCTGTCAAAAGCCATAGCAAAATCCAAAAGTATCATGGTGTATCCATTCCCCTTGTCTAATTCAATGATAACATTGTTATAGAATGTGAGCAAGTTGGTAAAACATGACCTTTCCTTAGTAAACTCATGTTGTTCATTGCAAAGTAGAGATTATCTGTCAACCCATTTCTGAATGCGAGCCCTAACCAATTTTTCCAAAATCTTCACCACCACTCTTGAGATACTAATTGGTCGATAGTTGGATACATCGATCTTTGCACCACCCTTGTTCATTGGAATTACCATACATTCCTGTGGAATCTTCCCTGTTCTGAGACTCATATTAAATGGCCTCTATTGCCAAATTCTTATTCAATTTGTGCAACAGCTCTAATACCTCGTCCTCATACACCTGCGTTTCTTCATCTAGTGAAGAGGTAACAGTGAGCTCAATGTTGCATACACCAGGTTGATAGCTTTTAACAAAATGGGCACTCATTAACTGAACAACCTCTTCTGCATCTGTAACTCTCATGCCATGAGGATTGGCAAAAGTTATTCTTTCATATTCATTCTTTCTTTTACTTGCAGCATATCGATAGAATTCTTGTGAGTGGTCTTTAGCACACAGAGCCAGTTTCTTTTCATACTCAGACTTTGCTTTCTGTGCAACAGCTGTGACTATTCTAGCCTGCTGCTTATAACCTTCAATACCGGACGTCATCCTTATGCACACGGTATTCCTTCTACATCATCCTTTTGTTATGAATCTCTTGCTTAATAAAGTTACACATCCATTTGACTCCTACTCTGTTTATTCTTCAAAGTCTCGGAACATATTCTGATATCGCATCATTCAAGTGTTGTTTAAATGCTTCCCATGCACTCTCGATATTCTTTCCATCCAGCAACTGATCCCATTCTATTGAACTCAGTATACTCCTCAGTTGGTCATAATTTATAGTTCAGCATGTAACCTTTTCTGAAAGGAACATTTATAAACTTAGTCACTTCCCAAGTGAGTACCACATGATCACTGTCACCAACTGGAGGCATAATGGTTATGTCTTTAACTGCAATGCCCTCTGACACTATAATCAAATCTAACATTTGCCCTAGAGTTCATTCTGTCACATGCTGCTTGAGGAAGTTGTCCCACAACAGCTCAATAAATGCATTTTCATTCTTTTCATGAGATTCTACTGCTACCAATCAATATTTGGATAATTAAAGTCTCCTGTTATGATTATTCTTTTCGTGCTCATCTTTTCTATGTGATGCATTTCTTCAACTGATCTAGCAACTGATCCACCAAGTCTGTAATAACACTGCACTATGTAATTAGTCTTGTTAGATTCCACCTCACAACAGATGGCTTCAAACTCACTGCCACATGAAATATTGTTAGTAGTATTGCTACAATCATTGTCTCAACTCTAACTGGATTCAAGTCATTCGATATCATTAGCAGCACACTCCCTCCTCTCTGTCCTTCCTAAAAATACTGTACCCTTGACACTCGATACCAGTTAGTAAATCTGATTCTGATAGCCAGGTCTGACTAATACCTACAATCTGGGGCAGCAACATATTGGCTAAGACAACAAAATCTATCACTTTGTTTCTGATACTCCTAGCATTCGTGTACAGACATAATAATCTACCTGTTTGTTCTTTTGTATTGTCTTGTCTGCAGTCTGCCTGACACAGTTGGACAACTTGCAGATCTCTATTATTCTCTAATTCCTTACACATGTAGACATCTTTTCATGTATATGATGGGTCCGAACCGGACGAACACAAACCCCAAATTGTTCTTTCCTCATCAACATTTCCATGACAAAACCCATTCTCATCATTAACAGTTATGTAACATTTTTGCCCTTACACTCACGTTCACACTATTCCTCCCTTTATAATTTAGTTTCTTTGACTCTCTGTGTTAGGTCTCATACCAGTTATTAGTTTTTCTAGACTCCTGATACCAAATGCATTTAGGTGTAGGCCTCCCTCTTATACAAATCCAATCTTCCCTCAAACTCACTCTACACATCCAAAAACTCATATCCATTTCTTCTACATAGCCTATGCATTGAATCGTTTGCCATCATAGCTCTTCTTAATTCATTTTTATCATAACAAGGTAAAATACTAACAGTTTTCACTTTCTCACTCTTCACTCTTACCTCTTCCAACAACCCTTTTATGTCCTCTCTCATACTGAACTTATCGCCAGTTAAATCATTCGTACCTACTACAACTACAATTTCTTTTCTTTTCTGTTTTTGAATTGCTTCGTTTATATTCTTAATTTTCGCTCCACGAAAACTCGTTGTTGTAACTCACTTATCTATAGCATGTTTTATTTATAGAGTCACCATACCAAATAATTTCTTTCTTTTTACTAATAACACACTTACCTGATTTCTGTTATTTCCTAACTTACCTGTTTCCTTGCTTTGTTGTTTCTTATTTTCCTGTTTAATTTTCTATTTCTCCCTCTGTTTATTATTATTAGTATTATCTTGTCTGTCCCCTACACTGATTACAGGTAGATTAAAAGACTAAAACTATTATTAGTGGCAAACATTATGGAATGGAGACCAACAACAAACTCCACTGGATCAAGCCTGAAATTAAATTATGACCCTGTAGTCTATGCAGGAACTGCGAAGAGGAAGTTGTTCTTGCTTGGCTTCTCATAGGCAGCTATCTTACACACTCCTTTTTTATTGAAGGGTGATGAAATGCTTGTGTGTGAGTTCTGTGGTTTTGTTTTATCCATCATGCATAATCAGCTGCCCTCATTTCATTAATGAGTGCAGTCACTATTTTGATATTTTATAACCCGCTTGAGTCCTATATGCTTAGATTCTGATTCCTCCAGTGTTCATTTGTTTTTTTAAATTTTTTCAGAGTATTAGCATTGACAATTGTATATAAATTGTATCCAATGTAGACTGTTTTTGTTTAGATAGAAACATTCTAAAAGAATCTAGAAAACAATATACATGGACTATATTTATTATTAATTTTTAAGTAATGGTTTTCTTATACACAAGATGCTAATTTATTTTACCATTTATTAATTATTACCTTGCCATAAGATGCACTTGTTTTACTTAAGATGTTTTTCATTTATTTAAATATTTATTGCTTATTGCCTTGTAATAAGGCACACTTTCTGCTAGTTGTTTTCTTGTACATAAGTGTTATTTATATATTTATCTATTCATTATTTATTATCTTGTATACTACTGCCTTAACCTCTATAATGACTTAGTATATCGTTTGCTGCCCTTGCATCAGTAAACGTCAAACAAACTAAATCAAACTGAAGCTATTTATAGGTGAGCCGAGATCCCTTTTGCAAGAGGAAGGGCAAGACTATTTTAGTGTCATTGAAAGATTGTATGGCGAGATTGTATGTATAGGATGAATGGAGTACTATCAAACTGAGTGCACTTTCTGTCCTTGATGTTTCCACCTCTCTTTCATGCTGAGTTAGTGCCAATGTAGCATTTCATTAGCCCCATGACCTTCTGGGTATCATTCTTCTATAACACCTTCATTGATAATCTAGGCAAAGTATCTCCTTCCATGCACACACTCTTTTACCAACAGTTTCCCCATTGCATTTTTCCTCTAGTGTTTCATCATAAAGACATGAATAGAATCCTGAATAGATTGGATACCAAGTCTTTTGGAGCTGGTGGTATGCCCCCCAGTCATACTTGAAACTTGTGCACCATAATTATTGTCTTTACATTCATGTCATCTGCCCTTACAACATCAAACAACTTACATTCTACCCATCACCAAGAAAGGCAGTAAAAGCTAACAGTCAAGCTATCATTCTTCCTTCATACTTCTATACAAAATAATGGAGAAAGTCAACTTCACTCGCCAGTTAAAACGTTCACACAGGGAAGTGTTTCGCATGTTTATCGTAGCCGCTTCTGCGCCATGTAGGCACCCCTGAACTGACACAAAGTTTATACGGCATGCTACCTGTAACTCTTTTGGTAGGATTTTATTGCTGCTTGTTTGTGTGCCACTTCCACATCAGGATGTGGGCGGCCTCATTGACAGAAAGTTTATGCAGCATGTGAGTTGCAACGCTTCCAGTAGAATTTTATTCAAAGTTAGCATTTATGATTTGTCTTAACGATATAAAAAATTTCAAATGTAATCGAACAAACATTTATTTCATGCAATTGAAAATTTGGACAAATGGTAGGACAATTATTTTTAGTTAGATGCTGTGTTTGGCACTACAACAAACAGTTTGGCTTGAGTCTGTGCAACATAGTTTCTGTGCAGGGGACATTTCATTAGGTAGTTCTGTTTTTATTCCAGTTGTCTCTAATTGCACTCTTTGGTAACAGATATGTTACACAGACTGCATATGCCTCTGTACTGTTATTCAGCGAAACTACTTGTTTTTCTTGCATCTGCAGTATAGTGGCTGTTAGTGATTTTGCAAATAAATCCCTTTCCACCTAATTATCTTTAATTATTGGTTTTTAATATATTCTGAAAAGAAAATTCCTTTTCACCTATCCCCTTCTCCTCAGTGCTGGATTAGTTACAATTGAAGAAATTGTTACAAAAAGCAACAAGATTGATGGCATGTGGGAATGAATGCCAGTAATTTCGCTTGCTTTGCCAGATGGTTAGGTTCACAGTGAGCAAGCTACTCCTTCTCCAACATGGACATATTAATCCCCCGACTGGCCAGAACGTCTACAGACATCCAGCTAAATTTGGATACGATTCTGTAACACCTATTGAATAACATGAATAAGAAGTGCAATTTGGTCTCACTATTTATCCACCTCGGCCGGTAGGGGTGTTAATCATTGACCACCAGTATGGAAACCATAGGTGGTGATGTTGATGAGCAGATCCACTGTGGACACATGCTATGGAAAGCTTTAATGAAACCATGTGATCACTCTAGACATATCTAGGGCATTTCATTGAGTTTGGCACAAAGCCTCCATACTAGTTTCCTCTCCAGTCATTATATTACACTATACTATATGTGGTGGTGGTTTTTGGCTTCCTTTCTTCATTTTTTCTGCTGATTTGTAGTGGCCCAGGTTGTATATGTTTGTTCACACTCTTTCTCCCATTCATAACTGACTTTCTATAACTAGCCATAAATCCTATACATAGCTTTATTTATGACTATAGTCTCCATTCCTGTTTTTTCATTTGGCAAACCTTGCATTGCTCATATATCTGAAGCTATATGATCTTCTATGATCAGCACCTTAAATATACTGATCTCACCATATTTCACTGAGGTGAGGACAACCCTGACAACTTTAATGCAACCAAAATACAATTCTGTTCTTATTTCATGCAAGAAACGTATTACACTTTCCATCCTAGCCTTTGATAATACTCATAACTCCATATGAGATATCCCTTATCAGATTGACTGACACTTCTGTCAGAAGCATATCAAATCTATGACCTTCTCCACCTAAAAAAACAAAATAGGTGCAATTTTCTGTTTAAGACGTTACCTATTACACTGAAGATATCGCAACTCCTAACACTCTAAATCCCAAATCTGTCTCTCCTACCTTAGAATAGTGTTCTCACATATAGGCTGTGCATCAAAAATCTCTTTAAAAAAATTTTTTTTTACAGAAGAGTACAGTCAGGTTAATTGGTGATTTCTCCACCCCTTCATAGATGCACATGAATCTGCTGGTCAACATCAATTCACTATCCAGCTTCAAACACACTAAAAGAAACTTCTCATCATCCTAATGAAGGTTTATTTTCTTGATCCTGAGAATTAGTAATAATATTTTTGGTTTACAATCTGTAAATCAAAAATGTTATTACTAATTCTCATCATCCTCTTTCGTTCCATTGATTCCTGCACTTTTGATCAGTCTTCTCCATGTGGTTTTAGATTCCCTATCTGGATTAGAGCTAGTTGTTAAATGTTTTTTTTTTTCGTTTGGTTATAAATTAAAGATTCCAAGAAATTATATTCTTGTTTAATCCTTTATTCCAAGTGTAAGCAAACAAAGTTTGTGCATGAAGTATCTTAATGACTAGATTGTATATAACTTCATCAGGCTCTGTTTTTCCAATTCCACTGAAAACAAGCTGGAAGAGAATCTTAAGTAACTTCTGTTAGCAGTGATGTAAAGCAAACTTCATGTATTAAGTAGAATACCTGACAGTCCACTCTCTTCACCAAACACTCTTAGAGCTTCTTAACCACTTCTCCCATGTACACTTGAGGTGATGCTCCTCTTGATAATTCTGATCACAGTGCTATATGAGTTTCATCTCTAGTAGAACCCATGACCTAGTAGAACCCACACCCCAATCACACCCAGCCATTCATGACCTCATGCCCTTAGGCACTACTGCTTTGCCAAGAAGGAAGATTTTAGACTTTTATTCATCCTTTGTTTTTAATAAACTGCTGTTTCCAATCTCCAGATGCTTATGTTGCAGAAATTAGCCATAAGATCTTTCATTCCTCACTTTGTTCAACATTCAGTTTGATGGCAGCCCATGCATGACATTTATTTACATATGTTTTATAGCACTCTTATGTGCAGGAGTGGTATTTAAGAAATAAATAATTAGTTTGTGTTACACTGTGAACATTCTCTCTAGCATAGGATGAAAGAAATAGAATTTTTTTTCAATATCAAATCAGTCCATTGTATCATAGTGTAAACTTTGAGGGTATAGCAGCAAAGCAGTTGGATAGTACATGGGACTGAAACTAATGTTGATGCATATGGTGGAAGCTTCCTGATCAGCTGGCAAATAATCCTGCTGCTACTACTGCCAGGCATAACCTGACAGAGTAAGCAGCAGTGTGCAGGGAACATTGTCTAACTTATATATAGAAATATGACTTCTGCATTACTTCAACTTTGGTATCACTTCTGTGTCTGGCTCCCACTGATGAGACCTCAATAAAGGTCAAAACCGGTCTGGGTAGTGGCCCTTCCCATAATGCATAGCATTTTATATGTCTACAAGGGTATGCACATTGCATTATGAGATACTAAGGCAATTGATATGGAACCATTATCCTCTATATATGAGTTGCCTTGTCATGTACAAACTTTGCTTCCACTTGGATAAAGGATGAGACCAAGAATATCATTTCTAGGTATCTTTAATTTATAGTATAACCAAGTGAAAAAACCTTCAACATCTACAACCCACCTTAACTATTCCAACTACATCTTGAAATCTAAACAAGAATGATGGATTAATAATTCCAAGAATTTGGAAGACCAATCTTTAACCCATTTAGCATCCAGAACATTTCCAAACAGAAGAAAACTATAATATGAGAGGACTTTTAGAAATTGTTTAATGTAGTTCCCTTATAAACTTTTTATTTATCATCTGTATATTATTATACTACTATATATGAAAAGTTTTTTTTTATAAGTTTTATTTCTGGAAAATTTTCCA
This sequence comes from Typopeltis vanoorti, assembly GCF_054136105.1. Taxonomy (NCBI): domain Eukaryota; kingdom Metazoa; phylum Arthropoda; class Arachnida; order Uropygi; family Thelyphonidae; genus Typopeltis; species Typopeltis vanoorti. Next base: position 25,882,765 of record NC_143556.1, on the reverse strand, counting down.
TGTTACTCTAAATGAATATTCATTTTTATGGCTATTTAGCCTATTTTTCTTTAGGAGTACCCTTTTATGATGTCATTGGGTTTTTACTCAATTTTTAGGGCATTACTGATGTTTTAAAGATATTGATTTCATCTCATCTCATTTTCCTTATCCCCTGCAGTGTCGAGAGTTTATTAATCATCAGGCCTCAAATCATTCACAAGATAAGGTGGTCAGCCCTACACCCCGGTGTATCCTAAGTCTGTAGTGTTGAGTTTTCAAGGCCGATTTGCCTGTTTTTCAGGATGAAAAAACCCCCATGATAAACTGGGGTAAAAACCCTACTGTCCACACCCAGGCTAACTTGGCTATGGCTGAGGAAGATCCTTCAGCTCCTCACGTCACTGAGGAATCGAACCTAGGGCACTCCTTCCCCAGGCATAGGCTAACCGCATGGACAAAGATATTGATACATGAAGAATATAAGGAAGGAATTATTTTGGACATACCTGGTTGTCTTTTTGTTGAGTGGCATATGGCGATAAACATTTATATTATTATTGAATTATGACTGAAAAGAAGGTGGGGGGTTGGAAATGTGGAGATGGAGAGAGATGTGGGTAAGACAAAAGCATGTGAATTTAAAACCTAGGTTTTAAGGGTGGGCTTTGAGTTCTTTTGAAGAAGGTGAAAGATAGAATATGATATGATATTTAGAATATGATATTTTGTGAATTAATTTTGTATATATTTTATTTAGTAATATTTTTATTTTATTTTTTTCCACCAGAGGTCAGGCTAGGGTAAATGATTAACAAAGCATTTAGATTCATCTTTTGTGTAGTGTCATGTATCTTGTGTCCTATACATATGTATGTTTCCTGATGATGTCCGAACAATCCTGTCCAGTTTGGTGTCGCTTGTTGTGATTTGGTTTTCAGGTCCTCTTTTATTTTGTCTATCCATCTAATTCTGGGCTGTCCTTTGGATCTTTTATCTTCCATCGTTGTATTCAGGGCTTTAGATGGTAGTCTTTCTGTTCCCATTCTGGTCACATGGCCAAACCATCGCAGTCTTCTTTCTTGGATTTTGTCTATTATTGTTATTTCTTGTTTTAGTCGTTTCCTTATGTCTTCATTTCTTAGTCGATCCAGCAGAGATACTCCAAGTAATCTTCTTAGCTAACCCATTTCAGTAACTAATCATTTTTTCTCTTTAGCCTTTTTGAGATTCCAGCATTCACTTCCATAGAGGAGTATTGGGAGGATCATTGTTTCATAGATTCTTACTTTTGTTACTTGTTTGATGTCTCTTGGCTTCCATATTTTATTGTCGTCCAAAAGTTTGGGATGCTTGACTGTTTGTTTTTTTTTATAATTTCACCATTGTACTCAATAACTCCTCCAAGGTAGGTGAAAGTTTTCTACCTGCTCTAGATTCTTACTATCAATTTCAATTTTCAGATTGGTGCTTCTTTTTCCTATTTGTATAATTTTTGTTTTGTCTATGTTTAATTCAGATTTTATACACTCCTCCTTTATTTTATCAGAAATTCACTGTAGATTTTCTTCTGTGCTTGCAAGTAATGCAATGTCGCCTGCAAATGTTAAATTTGTCACATTTTTCCCATATATTTTGATTCTGGAGTCTTCATTGTTTAAGGCCTTATTGGTTGCTTCTTCCAGTGTAAGATTGAACAGGTCTGGTGACAGATTGCATCCCTGTCTTACTCCATTCTCTGTGTGGAACCAGTTGGTTAAGTTGTCCTCCATTCGTACTGCACTTTCAGATTTCTCATATAGATTCTTTACTATTCTTATGGTTTTGTTGGGAATTCCAAATTCTTCCATAGTTCTCTTCTAAGGATTTAATCAAATGCCTGACGAAAGTCTATGAAATTTATGTAGCAACTTTGGTTGAACTCTAGTGTCTTTTCTATTAGCTGTCTTAAGGTGAATAGTTGATCAATTGTGCTTCACCCTGGTCTGAAACCAGCTTGTTCTTCTCCTAGTGCCAGTTCTATATATGGCTTAATTTGTTTTTGGAGTACTTTCGTAAAAACCTTACTTGGAATACTGAGGAGGCTAATGCCTCTGTAATTATTGCTATCTCCTTTTTTGTATATAGGAGTTATGACTGATTTGGTCCAATCAGTAGGCACTGCTTCGTTTTTGTAGATCCTTTAATAATGTTTTTAATGGTTCCAAAAGTTGTTCCTTTCCTGCTTTTAAGAATTCTGCATGTATTTGATCAATGGCAGGTGCTTTCCTAGTTTCGAGTTTTTCTATGTTATGTGCTATTATTTCTTCAGTAAAGATATTTATTTCCTCTTCCATTTCAGTGACTGGAATCGTAATATCCTGGGAGCTGTTTTTATTATATAAATCTTTGAAGTATTCTTGCCATCTGGCCATTCTTTTTGTTTTACTTTCAATTAGTTGTCCCCCTTTGTTTTTGATCATCATAATTTTTGTTGTCCATGTCTTACTAATTTGGTCTTTTCGTTTATATAATCAATGAAGGTTATTTTCTTTTGATAGCTTTTCTGCCATTTTACGTTTATCTTCTAACCAGTTATTCTTGTCTCTTTTTACTAGTTTTCTAATTTCTCTGGTTAATCTATTATATTAATTTCTGTTATAATTCTGTTTTAGTTTCATGCTTTTCCTTTGATCGCTTAACCTTTTTACTTCATTCGAGATCCAATCCTTTTTACTTTCTCTTTCTGTGTAAGCTATTGTTTTTTCTGCCAAATTTAATATTATTTCCTTTAATTTGCCCCAATGTTCTTCGATGTTTATATTCTGTTTTGGTAGTTCCTTCAGGTTTTTATGTAGTTCTAGTTGATATTTTCTTAGAATATTGTTGTCTTGTAGTTTTTTTACATTCAGTCTTCGTTTGACTCTAAAAATGCTTCCAGATTTTAACTTTATTCTTAGGTTTGCTAATACTAGCTTATCGTCTGATCCACAATCTGCAGAAAAGGATCTGCAGTTTAGGATACTTGATTTTCATCTTTGGTTTACAATAATAGCCTATCGTATTCTTGGTAGCACTGGGGGGAGGGGTAAGAAGTAAGAGAGAGAGAGAGTAGAGGGAAAGAAGAGTAGAAGACCAGTCTCCAGATATGATATACCAAGTGTATATTGTATGGAGCAAGATCAGGTCTTGCTTGGGTATCTCAGGTTTGCCATGCCCATACTCACCAATGTGAGCCCCTGAGAATCTTAAGTACTGAACAGGGTTCAGTACTTAAGGTTTATAGATTAGAAAAAGGAATATGACAAGGTGTTGAGAGAAAAGATTTTCAAAATGCACAGTTATATGGGGTAAATGAAACATTATACATAGTCTATCTTTAAGTTGTGAATCAGCATTTAGAACTGAAGGAAATACAGGTAGCTGAATTGATGTAAAATCATGTGTAAAATAAGGGTGCACACTATCTCCATTCTTATTCATCATCTATATGGGTATTATTATTAAAGAAAGTGTTATTAAACATATTGCACTGAGATATATCAAATTATAATATCTGTAACGAATTTAGCATGAAAATCAGCAATAAAAAGCCAAACTATGAAAGTAGGCAGAACATAAAAAAAACTTCAGCTGCATTCTCAAGAGAACTTGTGGAAGAAGTAAAATATTCAGCTATTTAGTGAATCATCATCATGAACCATGGGCTCAGCTCCCATAAGTGTCTGATGCCATGTTGACTATATTGTCCCAGTGACGTCTGTTCATTGCAGCATTTATTTATTTTTATTTATATAATTATTTATATATATATATGTATTATATATATTATTCGTGATACCTCCAAGGAGTCCAAAGACTCATTGTGGGAGGACACCTACTGTACAACTCTCCATCTCCACCACTACACTGAACCTCTACTACCCCATCAGCGGCATCTACTGCCCACTACCACCACTTTTTTATAAGTAAATTGCGTGTGTTCTGAAGGGCCGATTTGTCTGTATGCGGGATGAAAAACCCGAGTTTCAGAGAGGAAAAACTCTGCTGCCTCCGTATAAGATTGGCTAACTCACCTTCAATTGAAAAAGTCCATATAAAGATTCCTCCCATCACAATGGGAATTGAACTTAGGCCTTTTCTAATCGAAGGGCGCAACGTACCATCGTTCTTCCAATTGCGCGATGGAGGTGCATATATATTTATTTAGTGAAGATAGAAAATTAAATTTGGATCTGAGAGTTGGATTAGAAATAAAGCACTAAATCAGAGATTAGAGATAACAGATATAAGTGCTTTAGGAAAAAATAGGGGTCTGAACAAATGACATCATTGGCAGAATCATATTAAAAATGAAGATATTAGGAAGGAAGTTGATATTGTTAGCATTCAAGAATATGTGAGCAGGGCCAATATAAAGTGATATAGTCACTTATATAGAATGAGATGAAAGATTAGCAAAACAGGTGTTTGTTGCTGAGATGGCAGGGACAAGATCCAGAGAACTAGGTGGATGGATTTTGTCAGAAGTGCCTTAGAGCAGCGCTTCCCAAACTGGGCCGCAGACCTCTTGGGGGCCATAAGTTTTGTTGTGGGGGGGCTGTGAAATAATGAATACAAATTTAAAATGTTTTAAGACTAAGTAGATTTTTTTTAATCTTAAAAGAAATGCATTTAATTTTTATTATTTATTATTTCTTTTTTTTATTTTTTATATTTTAATGGACATAGGTGTTGGTTCACAAATTTTGCTTCTTGTGTATTTTGGCAATTAATGAGTATTAATAAATATATGCTTATTCATATAATTTTTATTTCAAAGGTATTAATAAGAAACACAAACAAATTACAAACGCAAAATCTTGAATATAAATTGTATTGAATATAAATACATATAGTAATATAGACATATAATTTAATATGTCTATATTACTTTTTTTTTTTTTTTTTTTTTTTGATGGGGGCCATAAAATATTTAAATTTTTCCAAAGGGGACCGAGGCATTTATAAGTTTGGGAAGCACTGCCTTAGAGGACCAAATGTTGGATGCAACATAACTTATCTGGAAGAAAATTGATAGGAGATTCATAATAGTGGAAACTTAATCCTGTAGTACTGTCATAATAATCTGTACAATCCCTTGAAAATCATGAAATTGACTATAATGATGAGAATTCAGGTATATGCTTGAACATGATAAAGAAAAAACAAGAAAGTTAATTGAAATCTATTAATTTGCTGATATTTAAAGTTAATATATTTTTTTCACATGAAAATGAATTTTAGCTTCATGTTTTTTTATGATTATATATTTTAAATTTCTTGATAGATAATTAATACCATTTTAGTAGCATTTGAAAGGAATGCACTAAAATTTCTATTTTGATAAAAGAAAACGGAATAGTTTATTTTGCTGATTTATTATTTAATTATTATTATTATTATTTTGTTAATGTCACTTATCATAGAAATAAGTTTAATTTGTTTTTGCTTTATCATATAATTTGATAATTAATTTTTATAATTTGAATAAAACAAGTTTTTTTTTTTTTTTTTTTAAATTTAGGATGATGGATCTTCAGTAGATGTTCATATCAATTTAGGCCAAGTCCCATTTCAAAACGAAGTGCAAATGAGGCTAAACCAAATACAGAATATGATTTCTCAAGCTAATTTACTTCTTAATACAATAGAGGTGAATTTTTGTGATATTTTTTGCAAATTATGATGTTACATTTTTAAGAATATTATGTAAAATAATTGTTTATAAGAAACTCTCTTTAAAAACAAGGTTTTAGAAGTTATTTTAATTTGGTACTGACATTGTTGTTCAATTTTTCTCCTTTTTATATAAGTGGAGTAGGATGCTTGAAAATATTGATGGGTAAATCCACGTGATTATAGTCAACCTTTCATTTTTTATGAGCGTTTAAAAATGATAAATAGAACAGTGTGAGAATTATTGAAAAATTTATTGAAAAGCATTCTGGTTTAGATGGATTTTTACTGGACTTCAAATAATCAAAAATCCAGGAGAGTATAACAGGAATATTCTATTGATCTTGAAAAGACATGATTAAGTATTTGCACAAAAATTCATAATTGGAACTTTATTGAATAAGGAAAACAAATATAGGAAAACACTGTATAATGTTATTAAGAATAATATATAGCTTATTGAAGGATCTATAAGGTTGATATTAAATGAGGCATAATATAGGTATATTCCAGAGGCAAATAATTCCAGGTGTGCTTGGTGTATGGTGCACATCCACTCAATAGCAATATCACCGATATTATATTTTTGCATTTATTCCAGTAAAAGACTCCCCCAATTATTCCCTGGCTTTGCATGATTCCTAAAATTGAACACAGTACACTAATGCTTCATGAAGAGGACACTTTTCAACACTTAAACATTGAATCACATTCATGTTAATAGCCTGGATGTGTGGTCACAAATACATACGCCTTTTATCCCTTTGATCCAGATGATGCAGCAGATCAAATTCTTAACATGCCAGTGGTTTTGAACCATCCAGAAGGCGAGGCAGGGTGACCGCTGAGACAATATTGAAAGTTTATTTTTCACTTGGTTAGAGTATAATAAAATTAGTGTAATCTTTTTTCCAAGTGTGAGCAAACAAAGTTTGCACCTGAAAGTATCTTCAGGACTGGGGTAAGGTGGTACAACACCAGGGCAACTCGTTGCAAAGGTGGAGCAAGCTACCAACACTCCTATCTCAGTATCTCCTATAATGCAAAACACATCTCCTTGCGGATATGTCTAATGCTATGCATTAAGGGAAGGGCCACTACCCAGACTAGTTTCGACCTCCACCTTTGCAACGAGTTGCCTGGTGTTGTACCACCTTACCCCAGTTCTGAAGATACTTTCAGGTGCAAACTTTGTTTGCTCACACTTGGAAAAAGGATTAAACTAATTTTATTATACTCTAACCAAGTGAAAAATAAACTTTCAACATCTTTCTCAAAATCCAGAGTAATTTATTAAAAAAGGGTGGCACACCATTTGGCAACTCCTATAGGTAGAGATGACCTGCTAATGCTTCTGCCTGTTATCTCCACTTGGGCTTGGCTCCCACTGAAGAGACCTCAATAAAGGTCGACACTAGTCTGGGTAGTGGCCCTTCCCTTAATGCATAACATTAGACATATCTGCAAGGAGATGTGTTTTGCATTATAGGAGATACTGAGATAGGAGTGTTGGTAGCTTGCTCCACCTTTGCAATGAGTTGCCCTGGTGTTGTACCACCTTACCCTAGTCCTGAAGATACTTTCAGGCGCAAACTTTGTTTGCTCACACTTGGAAAAAGGATTAAACTAATTTTATTACACGCTGAGACAATAGTACCTAGTGACCGTGATTGGTTATTGTCTGATGCATGCATGCATGCAGATGTCTGAGGGAATGGAGTGCTTTCCATTAAGTGTGTAATTCAAATTGTCTCTAATTACATTATAATTGTTATTATTCTAGTGGAAACTTAATTCTGTAGTACTGTCATAATAATCTGTACAATCCCTTGAAAATCAGAAAATTGATAATGATGAGAATTCGGGTATATGCCTGAACATAATTGGATTTTTACTGAACTTCAAATAACCAAAAATCCATGAGAGTATAACAGGAATATTCTGTTGATTTTCATGACTCTGCATAAACCATGTCTAGGCTTTATAGGATTGCATGCTATTCACTCTGCCCAGCAACTTATAGGATACACAGATCACAAATGTTAATTATTAATAATTCGTTTGCCATTAATTGGATATTATCTCAGGTTTCCTGAAATTGTCTTAAATATAGCACACAGATGTTAAATGTCTGTTTACTGTATTTAGTGAGAAACAAAGCTACTTGTTTTTCTTGCTTTTGTAGTATAACATCTGTTGAGGTTGGAAAGTTTTTTAATGGTATAGGGACATTTTTATTCTAGTTTTCATAAACAACAGATGTGGTAAAAATTTATCTATTTCTGAATAAAAATAAATACTTCTGTGTATTATAAGAAGTTGTTGATTTACAAAAAATTCAAATTACTAGCATATGTGAGATATCTATTGTTGATAAGATAGAAGAGCCTCTGACATGCGTGTACGTTCACACACACACACAAAAACTAATGAATGTAGGTTTCCTGAAACTGGATAATTCTGATAATGATTGGTGTTGAAAGTTTATTTTTCACTTGGTTAGAGTATAATAAATTTAGTTTAATCCTTTATCCAAGTGTGAGCAAACAAAGTTTGCGCCTGAAAGTATCTTCAGGACTGGGGTAAGGTGGTACAACACCAGGGCAACTCGTTGCAAAGGTGGAGCAAGCTACCAACACTCCTATCTCAGTATCTCCTATAATGCAAAACACATCTCCTTGCAGATGTGTCTAATGTTATGCATTAAGGGAGGATTTGCAACGAGTTGTCCTGGTGTTGTACCACCTTACCTCAGTCCTGAAGATACTTTCAGGCACAAACTTTGTTTGCTCATACTTGGATAAAGGATTAAACTAAATTTATTATTATAATGATTGGATATTATTATGTATCCTATTATTGTGTAAAATGTATACTGATTATCAGTAAACAAAAGAAAATTTTTAGAAAATGAAGGAAAATATACATAAACCAGTGAAATACACATATCATACACAACAGATTTTACGATATGATTTGCTGCTCCGTCAAGCCACATGTATTCCTGCCACACTTAAATTAATCATTAACATTAATAGTTCATTGGATTAGACTCTCCCTATAGTTTTTAACTAAACTATAAAATATATAGTTCAGTTAAAAACTATATATATTATTAATATTATCAATTATACATATTTTAAATATATATAATGTATATAGCAGCTGTTTATTATTTGTTAGTTATTTATACTTTGCAAACAAATCTCTTTCCCTCTCCTTGTAAGTTTTTTTTTTTTTTTTAATTATTCATAAATTCACTGAATCATGTCTAGACTTTATAGGATCTCATGCTATTCACTCTGCCCAGCAACTTATAGGACACACATATTACGAATGTTAATTATTAATAATTTTTCCATTAATGAAAGTATTTCTTCTCACACTTATTCTTTCTTTTACATTTTCCATTCTCATATGACTTATTAGTGATGGTTCACATATTTACACCTTTGAATAATTCAAATATACCAACCAAATATAGCATTCACCTTCATTATTGTTTTCTAATATATCTTAAAATGAACATATCGTTCCCCCACTCTGAATACTTTATCAATTGTAACCAAATTTACAAAGTTATTCTACAATTAATTGCATTGGACCAATTAAGATGAGCACTGATGTGCTACGTACTCTTAAAACTTTCATATATCAATAAAAATGTAATCATATGGTCAAATTGACGTGAATTTTGCAGCAAGGTTGCATTAGCCACAAGACAGCACACCCAACCAAAATGGGCACGCGATGCCATTGGTATATTTGCTGTCACTTATACATTATAAGTAACATACAGAAGATAATGAGCTGAGTTCTAAACTCCTTTTAGTTATCTTCTTAAATAAATTTGTTACAAATCTTCAGGACTCCCCTAGTCAGATAATTTGTTTCAACTTTGATTGAATTGAATTAATTATATTCAATTCAGAATAAAACAGAAATTTATAGTGTGCAATGCATCATCATCACCATAACACTAATTATGGATATAGACCATATTGATCTGTTCCAGTCTCGTTATCCATCTAATATCCTCGTTTGAGGTCTACCTAGTCTTCTCTTTCCAGTTGGTTTATATTTTATTAATTGTTTAGGATATTGGGTGTTGACCATTTGGTTTACATGTTCTATCCAATTTGATTTGTAATTGTTTAGTTTTTTTCCTATTGATTTTATTTTTAGTTCTTTTAAAATGTCTTCGTTCCTTTTTTATTTTTGTCTAATAACATGTACTTTGCAGTTCTTTTCATGAATCTCATTTCACTTGTTTTCATTCTTTGTTTATCTTGTTTGTTTATTACCCAATTCGCTGCCAATATAGTGTAGGCACTGCTAAAGAAGTGTTTCTTTTTGTATAATATTTGGATTGATTGTTCGATTTATCAGGTCTATAATCTGTATATGTCTTTTTTTCCTTCATATGATATTTCACATCCAAGATAATTGAAAGTATTTATCTGTTCTATTATTTTATTATTAATTGTTTTTACTTCTAACACTGGAGTTTGTCTGCAAAATGCCGTAGTTTTATTTTTAGGTATTTTCATTCCAAACAGTTCTACTATAATGTTTAAATTATATATTGTTCTTTGAGAATTGTCTTCCTTATTCAATATTATTACCTGATCATCTGAAAATAATAGCATACTTATTTCGTTATGCCAGGCAATTTCCATACCTGGATTATTTAAAGCGTTCCAATATATTACTATTTCATTAATATAAATATAAAAGTGTTGGAGACAGAGGGCATCCCTATCTACTCTTTGGTTTGTAGATTTATTTCATTATCTTTGTATATATTCAATATTGCATATCGTAAAATATTAAGAATATTTATTCTTGGTAATATATCACGGTGTATATCTTTTTACTTTGTCAAATGCTTTTTCATAATCTATAAACAAAAGATGAGTTTCTAAATTAAATTCCCTTCTTTCCTGTAAACTTTACTATCTTTCTTGGCTGGTAGATTGATAAAGTTATACTGTTAAAATAAGAAAAATGTGAGATAAACTTGTTTAAAGCTGGTCTTTAAAAATACCATACAATTAAAGTTAAAATAACAGAAAATTTCAGACTTCAAAAAAATTTTAAAACTCTTTCTTAGTGAGTACTGCTATTTATTTATATAATTTCAAAATATAAGACCCCACATGGCTCTAACTCCTATACAAAGGAAATATGAAGTTGGATTTATGTTGAGTTGTAGCACATAAAGGAGCACAACTGTTCTGTTGCACAAGATTACTTGTAGAAAGTTTTACTGCTGAACTAAGAAGATGGTATGAGATTAAAGTATCCCAAGAAGCAAATATGCAAAATTCCTTTCTTTTGTGTGTGAGCATTATCTCAGGGGCTCACACTATGGGCATGGCAAACTTGAGATACCCAAGCTAGACCTGATCTTACTTCCTACAGTGTTCACTTGGTATAGTGTATCGTAGACTGGTCTTCTATGCTTCTTTCCTTTACTCTCTCTCACTTCTTACTCCCCCCCCCCCCAGGTGCTATTAGAGCAATTTGAGGGTGAGTGGAGTGCTCCTTCCTCTCAAACTGTAGTTTCCACTATCTACTAAAAAAGGCAGGCCTAATTGATTAAGGTGGCAGTTCCACCAATACCTATCGTCATGCTAGTAACTTGACATAGGGAAACACATATTACTTACAAGTTTCAAAAAAATTTATCTGAACACCAGATAGAAAACATGGGAAAAAGACTGCAAATTGGAAAAGGTTAACAAAAAGCCGTGCCCATGTCCATGGGAGCGCGCATAGTGCGGAAATAGATTTTTGACTGTATCTTTGGCCATGTGGTAATTGACTTAAATAGTTTCTATGTTTTGTTTTTTATTCTATTGGTTGGATTGTAGTTAACTAATTGGTATGTGTTATTGTCAGAGACAGCAGATTAATTTTTTCTACATTAGTGATACAGTTTAAAATAACGGTGGCATTTCCTTTATTGGCTCTGGTTATTACTAAGTTTGGATTTGTTTTAAGTGATTTTATCATTGTTAATTCGTGTTTAGTTATGTTGCTTGTTATTGTTTTGTTATGATTTAAAATGTTCGCAGTTTCTAAACGTATTTTCTCTGCTATGTTATTTGGGATGAATATTAGGCCTCTTTCAATATTACAAATAAATTCAAGTTTGTTTATCGATTTCGGTGCTATAGCAAAATTTAAACCTTTGTTAAGTATAGAGATTTCGTCTTTGTTTAGAGCATGGTTAAATAGGTTGACTATGTTATTGATACCTGTGGGCGATTGGTGGCTCTTGTTGTTTCTTGCTTCTGGTTGGTTGTTGTTGTTCATCGTGGAGAACTTTGAATATGGCAGTTGGTTTTGTCGTTCTTTTTAGTCTTTGGAATTTGAAAATTAAGTTTTCTTTCTTTGTTTGGAGGATGTGGTTTGCTGTGTTGTCCGTAATCTTTTCTAGGATCATCCAGATATCTTCATTTACATAGCTTGAAAGTTCCGTTTTTTCCTTTAGTAGCTGGTTTTGTGTAGCGGCTAGGTTCTTTCTGGTAGCATGGATCTGCTCTCTGAGTAGTGCTTTCTCCATGCAGGTATATTCATTGCACCTTTGTTGAGGTGAATTTTTTCTTTAGCCTGATGCAATTAGGAGTGATATTGCTGTCCCTACACTATTTTAAAAAAACTAGTTGATTGATCAAATTCGAAACTTGAATCTTCAGCTTACCGTATTGGTTGCATCTGGGTTGAATCTCTATGAGTTATTGTAATCCTTTCTTTTAGTGTTACATGGTGATCAGCATTCATTTAAAAATTTTATGGAATTTACAACCATGTTAAAAAAAAAACACAGTTGTAAACATGTTTTTTTCTTTTTTTTAAACACGGTTGTAAATTCCATAAAATTTTTAAATGAATGCTGTTCACCGTGTAACACTAAAAGAAAGGATGAAATACTAAAGCACATAAATGCAGATATAAATTGTGAAATAGATTTAAAAGAATTCTTGGACAGATAATACCAACATAAAAAAATTACATCAAAAACTTACAAAATGCTTGATTATAAAAGATATGACAAACAAACAAAAAAATTTTACACCAAAAACTTACAAAATGCTTTAAATGATATAATAGCAATGAAAGAATTAAAAAACAACCTAAGTAAAAAATTAATAAATAAATAAAAAATTATATATCGACAGGAGAAGATGGGATAAAGTCCAAACTATATAAATTTGCTGGAAAAAAAATTTCATCAGAGATTATTAAAATTTTTAAATAAAATATATACAAATACCAATAGAATGGAATACAAGTATAGTAATTGTTATGTGCCATCCAGTCATTTTCGACTCTTGGTGATCTTGTGCAAAATGGCTCTCCATCCCACTCGGCCTCTTGTCCTTTCTTTCAGAAATTGTCAGTTCAAGTTGGTAAGTTCTTTTATGTTATCCATCCAACTCTTTTGTGGTCTTTCTCTTCTCATTCTCCTAATCTTCCTCAACACACTGTCTTTTCCAATGATTCATTAGCTTGCATAATATGTCCAAAGTACATCAACTTCTGTTTAGTGATCATTGCCTCCAAGGAGCATTCTATCTGTATTCTGTCTCGAAACTTTATTGGCCATTCTAGCAGTCCATAGGATTCTTAATAGTCTCCTCCACTCCCATAATTCATATGAATCAATTTGTTTTGTCTTTCTTCTTAACAATCCAGCTTTCACATCCATACTTCACTACTGGAAATATCATTGCCTTGATAATTCTAACTTTCATGGCCTTGCTCATATCTCTATCTTTCATAATTTTTGTCAGGTTTATCAGGTTTATTTTTAAAGAAGGATAGTTGTGAGCCCCACAACTATCCTTCTTTTAATTTCATCTTTACATTTACCATAATTTCTAATTCCAGACTCCAGTAAATCATAATTTTCAACAATTTCTAAAAGTCATCACTTTTGTTTTGCTGATGTTTAAATTAAGCCCAGCTTTGTTACTTTCCCTCATGACCAATAGAATCAACCATTCCAGATCTTCCTTAGTTTCTGCTATGAGGGTTGTATTGTCTGCATATCTAAAATTATTTTTCTACCACCAATCTGAATTCCAGCTGGATCTTTGTCTAAGTTAGCCATTCCCATAATATGCTCGCTATAAATATTAAAAAGATAGAGCGACAGTATACAACCCTGCCATACTCCTTTTTCTTCTTGAACCCTTTGTTTCTCGAAAGACTCTTTTTACTGAAGCTTCATGGTTGTCATACAGCTCTCTTATCAAGAGAATTAGATGCTCCGATATTTCCATTGATCTCTTTACAATCCATAGTCTGTTGTGATCCATCCAATCAAAGACTTTCTTATAATCAATAAAACAGATGAATACTTCCTTCTGAAATTCTCTTGTGTTTTCCCAGAATCCATCTCATGTTTGCTATTTGGTCTCTAGCTCTTCTACCTCTCCTACAACCTGCCTGTTCTTGTGACATTTCTGTATTCATATATGACTCCGGCCTTTGTTTGATCACTTTCAGCATAACTTTACTTGCATGGGAAATTAAAGCAATGGTTCTATAATTCTCACAATCTCTGGAATTTTTTTGAAATTGGGATGAATACTGATGTTTTCCTATCTTTAAGTCAGTATATTTTCTTCCAAACCTGTTCACAAATTTCAGTCAAAATATTCACTACTTCATCCTCAGCTGTTCTCAATAATTTCACTGATGGCAGATGTTCCATTGCTGATATCACTTCACTTTTCATTATCATGGGTTCTTTAACAAATTCTCTCCTTTCAAATTCTCCTTCAGTATTATTATCTTACTTGTACAAAATTCTCTACATTCTCTATTTTTTATTTTTTATTTTCGCTGCTGCTGCTTCTATCAGACATTTTTCCCAAATTACTTTTTACAACTCCTAATCTAGGAATAAACTTCTGTGTAACATCATTTATTTTTCTAAACAAATCTCTGTTCTACCTGTAATATTGCTTTCTTAAAATTTCCTTTCACCTTTTGTTTAGGCATTTTTCCTTATCTTTCCTAGCCTGTCTCTGAAAATCTGCACTCAGTTGTCTAACCCTTCCTTTGTTTCTCTGAGGTTTCATTTTCTTCTTTCCCTCTGCTATTTGAATAGCTTTTGCTGACAACCATTTACAATCTTTCTTTCTTGTTGTTTTTTGACCTAGTCTTTTTTGCTGCTTCTATGACTGCACATTTTGTTTCTTCCTGCAGTTTTCTCCAAACTTTTTAATTTCTTCCCAACTTCTACTTTAAATGTTTCATTTATATGATTTAAATCAAATCTGATACTGTCCTTTTGTTTCTTCTTAGCCTTTAATTTCAGTTTAACTTCAGCTATCAATAATTCATGATTTGTCCCACAGCCTGCATCAGTATATTAATACCTATATTTAAAAAGTGGGATAAAACAAAACCTGCTAATTACAAAGATATTACTTTATTGAATACATGCTACAAAATATATAGCAGAATACTTAATGAAAAATTGAAAATATGCATGTCAAAATGGATTTAGAAAAGGATGCTCTACAATGTAGAGCATCCTTTTCTACAATGGATGCAGCTTTTTGTTTAAAACTATTTATAGAGAAAAGAAGAGAATTAATTTAGAAACTTTTGTGTTTATAGATTATGAAAAAGCATTTGACAGATTAAAAATGAAGAGTTTAATAGTGTCTAAACAGGATCACATGATTTCAGTGCATGCATGTGACCACAAACAAACAAATCATGATAATAAACTAACAGTCTTGCACCACGCATTGAAAGTCTGGCTGACATGTGTGCCAAAAGCTTATTAAAACACAGTGCATTATCATAGGAGCTAGATGATAACCCTTGACAATGTTTTCTGTGGACAAATTGTGAAAGGTTTAAATTTGATACCTGAAGGATAACATGACCCTTTGTTTCAGTATATACAGGGTGATTCTAAATTATTGTCAGGATTTTGATGGCCTATAATTTTCAAACTAGAAGCAACAAAATAAAGCTGTGTACAGAACATGAAAATGTAACTCAAAAAAAGTTTTATTTGGCAGTGCTGTACTTGCTGCATTGATATCTGGGAGATAATATGACATCGTACCTGAAAATGGCAACCGTTCAAGAGAAAGAATGTGGATCTTTTAATTTTTCGAAACAAAGTCCGTTATTACAACACAATGTCATTACAGAGCTCAGTATGGAAAACATCGACTTTCAGATAATGCTATCTGGCATTGGTTAAAGCAATTTCAAGAGACTAGTAGTGTTCAGTACCAAAAAGGAGTGGGAAGGCCGAGCACTTTGCAGGAAGATGTTGATCAAATCCAGGAAGCATTTTATCAAAGCCCACAAAAATCAACTAGACGGGCTTCTTTGCATTTAGGTATAACACAAATGACTGTTTGGAGGGTTGTTCATAACTGCCTGTTGTGGTGAATGTGACAATAAGGTTGGACCCTACTGATTTATAGTAATTTTCTTAAAAAAAATCCCAAGGCAATCTACTATAGCAGATGGAATTTCAGGTCTTGTGAATAATGTTAATTTTATTAATCCATTTACAGTTGTGTAAATATTTGGATTGGTAAACAACAAGATGCTTTGCAAAATCAAATTAACACACCTATGCCTTGATGTAATTAAAGTAATGGGAAAAGTACTTCTTACAGTAACAAACTCTTCCACACATAATGAAATATTATATTTAGTTAAAACTGTGCTGTTATCAGCTGTCCATTTAATATGTAGGTATGTTAAGCACACATACACACTGTTATGTTTATTGTTTGTGATGGTGTGTGTGTGTGTGTTCAGATTTGATTAGTATTTAAGGTATTTGAATTTTAAATTGATTCATTAATTTGGATATAATTTTATATTACAGAGAAATGGTAGTAATGAAAGCAGGAATGTTTCTAGTTCAACCATGCATACTGATGTTGAAGATAGTGAAAACACTCCACTAATAACAATTGAAGAGAGACAAGTGAGAAATATTTCCAGCAGTAGTAGTAGCAGCAGTAATAGCAGTGCTGTACCATCATCACAGAGCTCTCCTATTTTGCCATTTTCTCTTGGTGGCAGTAGTAGTTCTGCCGGAGTTACCGTAAATAATGTAGCTGACAGTCAGCAAGCTCAGGTATCATATTAGATTTTGTGTGGGAGAACGATATCCCCCCCTTTTCTTTTTGCATGAAAATATGCATATCAAAATGTTTGTATAATCATGTTCGGTCATTAAAAATATTGCAGACATAAGTGGTGACACTAGATAAGAATGTAATTAATCCATTGACTTGGTTTAATTAATTGATAAATTTAAGTGATAATTAAAAATATTGAATGTACTATTCTTCATGATCAAATTCCTGCCATGTACCCTCAAGGGGTGTACAGGCTATGATAGTACTACATGAAAAATTTACATCATTACTAACTTCCTATCTACAATTTTCCTCCAAATCAGTCTGTTACTTGTCAAGACTCCAACATTATCATATCTTATATTTCTATCATGTAAGACACTCTTTACCGTATCGATCCACCTATATCTTGGTCTTCCTCTTGGTCATTTTCCTGCCAACCTGGCAGAGAACACCATGCCACCTAAGATTAGCTCTGCTAATGCATTCCTGGATACTGACAATGTCAAGTTCTTTCCTAATATCCTCGTTTTTAATATGATATTGCCATTGATACCATCTGTTCACGCCTCTAATCTTTCTCAGGACTCTCATATATGCAGTCTCTAGTCTTTGATAAAGTGTTTTACTTCTGACCCAGCTCTCAGATCCATAAGTTAAATCTGGTTTGAACACTGTCTTGTGTACAGCTAATTTAGTGTTTTGACTAATTTCTCTCTTATTCCATATGAATTTATTCAATTGACTTCCTGCCATACCAGCTTTGTTGATTCTGTTGTCTATTTCCATATTTAACTTACCACCTTCACTAAAAATCGTGTCTAAATAGTTGAAATGTTTTTCTTGTTCCATAGGTTCTCCATTCACAACACAGTTGACATTTTGAATGATTCTGCCTATTTTCATTGTCTTTGTCTTGTTATTGCTGACCTTCATACCATATCTATTACAACAGTTATTCAATTTAGTCAGGGAATCTTGCAGAACTGTAGCAGATTCATTTAGAAGTATAACATCATCTGCATAAAGCAAAGAGCTGACATTAACATCTCCAATTTTGATATCAGGTTTAATACCACTTTCCTTTATAATGTGATCCATATAGATAAGGAATAACAGATGGGATAATGTACATCCTTGTCTGACACTGGACAGCTGGCATGAAATTCTGTCATGTTGTACCATCATTTATGTTTTGGTTTAAGCCAATAAGAATACAATTTGGTTGGCTAAATCCCAAATTGCCAGCCCATCCTCATTTGTTCATTATCCAGGTACTAACCTATAGATACTTAACAGTGTGCACCATGAATAGGTGAGGATTGGACATTAGGTCAGAAGCCCTGGTTGGTTTTCTGCATTCCTTTAAAGGCTATGTGAAAGTCTCCTCTTAGTTATACAGCCTTAAGCACCCCTATTATTTGTGCTATTTTTCTCCAACTGCATTTAAAACAATCTCATGGGTCTTTGAAAGCAAACTGTCTTTAAAGATAATATTAGAATTAAGAAATGTATAATAGAAATGAGAGGAAGGGAGAATTATCATTAGAAACCCAGATGGATGTGTGTGCATCATAATTTAACTGTCTTTTACCAGTAGGTGTTGTTGGGAACATAAAAAAAACAATAACAATCCAGTATTCCTTAGTGGACAGTTTGTATTCAGTCATCACAGAAATGACAGCTGAAATTTCTTGTAGTTTGATCAGTGAATTGAAAAATTGTCTCCAAGAGGAAGACAGTCTCAATGCTTAAGCATTCAGATTATATAAAATCGAGTCCTGGAGATAAATGTTCAGAGAGGATTGTTAGAATTTGGTAAGTATTAAAAAAAGAATGGAGTGAGGAATTTTTTAACCAGGGTCGGATTCCAGTTTGTTATTATTCTGGTATGTGATGGAAGGAATCATGTTCTGTATGGTTCAGATAGGTGAGGTGGAGTTGTTGTGACCTCCATTTGAAGTTGGCAGAAATAGCAAATTGGACTTAGATATGCATAAGGTGGTGTTCATTGTGTAAATATGGAAGGTTTTGTTTGTTTGTATTTTTACTGATTTTTTATTTTAATTTCTTTTTTGCTGTGATAATATTTATTGAGAATGTCACAACTACTGATATCATTAAAGCTCTGACTTATGTAATATTTATCCAGTTTCCCAACTAGTCCACTGTGACATTTTTAAGTCTTCCACTAACAGAATAAAATTGGTCATCAATGGGATCAGCAACTTCTCAAATAATGCTGTTTCTAATCACATCCTAATATGCTGTGAATGTACTCATTATCTGGTGTGAAACATTGCATATTGGAGACCCAAAGCAGCTTATTCCTTCTCCATAATAGAATCCTGAATTATTTAACTTTTAGCCACAGTGCCAATGTACTGCAGGCATTCAGCCAAAAGTGCATTATATATATAAACTTATATCATTACAAGCTTTGCAATCGCTGATCTGTCATTCTCATCTAGTGATTTCTTGATCGATTTCTTTAACATATCACCATAGAAGGTACCATATAGATGTTTGCCTTTCTTTGATTCTCAACCGAGCATAAGTTGTTGAGTTATTACTGCACATTGTCTAGTTCTGCTTAATTGCTGCCTTTCCGTTTCCTATGCAGACCATTAACAGTGTATGAGAAGAATTTATTCCATTTAGCACCCTGGCAAATAAACTACATAGTGAAATTGTGGCAGTCTGATGTCTATAGAGATTGAAGAGAGGAATTTGTTCTACATTAGTTTTATCGAGGGCTGTTACCTTCCTGTGTGCTAGTACTGTGATATTGTTTTAATTGCTCACTACATTTCAGTGAATTATATGCCCTTAAGCTGATTATACTCAGCTTTACTTTTTAGTTTTTACTTATCTATGATGATTCAACATATGCTTGTGGTTTTAGGATTTTTGGCCTTTTAAGACCATTTTTCCTTTATTTATCTTTCTTCCTTTATTTATGTACCGTTTACTTCTTTTCAATTTATATATTGCATAACAAGTAATTAGTTATTACTCTTATTAATGATTAGGTATTTACTTGTTCTGGCTTCACTGGCTTCCCATGTTTTCTCTATTATTATACATCATAAATAAATTGTGCACTTATTCTGTTTTTCATTTAATATGATCTTTTCCCTTAATTAAATGTCATGATATTTGTTTTCTGTTGTGACATCTTTAGTATGTATTGATGAATAATTCAAGCTGATTTTTGAAGATCATCTTTATATCTTCTAATCTATCTGCATATACCATTGTAGTAAGAGCAGTTCTTGTTAACAGTATACTTTGTTATTTTCCATATTTTTATAATTTGATCAGTTTATATTGAAGAGAGGTGACATCTGTCTTATATCTTGCCTAATAATCTGTTCTGTTAATTTATTAATTGATTATAACTAGATTTTTGTATTCTTACATAAACTATGTATAGCTTGTACTTAATGTATTGGATATGCTTGTTTATTCATTATACTCCATAATTTTTTATATATATTATATCAAAAGCTGTCTTATCTCTAAAGGCTAAATGTTTCCATTGGACTTAGTCAACAGAGGCATAATCATCATTCTTCTGTTCATTGGTAGAAGCTATTTAAAAACAAAAATAAATAAAAAAATAAATAAATTTTGCACATCATGATTAAAGGGCAGGTGGACCTATAGTAGTGTGGTGGAGATTAAGATTAAATTATTACTATTCTTGATACTTTATGTCCATATTGATCTTCAAGAGCATATCCCAGTTCTTGCTGTGCACATTGAAATTAACAGAAACTATGAATAAGCTATTCCAAAGTATTATGTATATGTGTTTGATGATGCCAGGCTTTATCCAGAGCTGCCCTTAGTATGTTTTAAATTGCAACTTCACACATGTAAGAGAAAACTAAATAGAATTTATTACTAATATATATATTGTGCTCAATATGTCATAAGCTTCATTCAGGAAGAAGGCAGAATTATTATTATTTGAAACCTCCAAGGACTCATTCTGGGAGGGTGCTCTAATCTGCTCTGCTACACACAACAACACTACAACATCAATGCCATCTGCCATCCATCACCACCAACATTATTTTTTATATAATAAAAATTTGAGAAAAATCTCAGTCTCGGGTATCTCTTGCTATTTGCCAGGTGGGAATTGACAGAAAAGTATACTGCACCAAGCAGTCTTTAAACATGTGGTTTTGGTTTGTTTATTTATTTATTTCACATCAGTAGGAAAATCTTTCTGAAATAATTCTAATATATCTATGAGAAGAATATTAGTTAATCTTTTACATATTGTACTTCTGAAGCATTTTTATAACTATTTATAAACTATTTATTTATTATATTTATAACTTAACAGGAACTATTACATATTAAATCTGCTTCCCTCTTTAATAGTTTTAACTTGGATTTCATTAATATAAACAACTTATATGCTGTAAACCTGCAAATCTCCTTCAACCCGTTTGCAAGTTTCATTTTTGTACTCTGGCCAATCTTTTTCATCCAGTGTGTTGGGTTTCTTTATCTTGCTTTTCATATTTGGCAGATGTGATCCATGATGATACACATAAGAAGAGCACCAAAATTACATTAGGTTCCAAGAATGGAGCCTATTGGAAAAAGACTACAGTTCAGCATAAGGCCATATTTATTAGAAAGATTATATAAAGATTTGTGAAGCTCAGATTCATCAGCCTAATTTAAGTAAGAATGACTTCAAACTTTCCACTTTAGGGAAATAACTCTATGCAAGCATCGAGTGCTTTGCTTGTAACATACGTAATATTTGTAATGAGATGCTATGTACCTTCTAGTTTTTTGTTCTGCTCTTTTTTTTTTTTTTAATGTATATTTGCATTACAATTGCATGAGAAACTTGACCAAAATTTCTTCTTGTAATAAAATTTATGGAAGTTTTCTATTTATTTTTATGTGCATCCCACCATGAAATGTTGTAAACCTACTCTATAGTATAATATTGTAATTTACATTTCAGACTATGTAAAAATACTATTTACATAGTCTGAAAGCTATCATCACAGGAGAGTTGAAAAGATAACTTGAGGATTCTTTTGATTTTTATTTGCTTATTTTCATTTCATTCATTTTTATTGAAGATAAGTTGGGAAGTTTGCAACTACCGACTCTAAACATTTCCAAGAAGATATAATTTACACTAATAATTAAGAACCCCCTTCAACAGACTTTCAACTTAAATCATAAACATAATTAATTTAAACATAATTGAAACATAATAAGCCGAAAGGCTTTATATAATTTTATAATTGAAACATGTTCTGTCAGGACTCTAGTATTACTAGATTTTATATTTTTGTCTTCTAAGGCACTTGTATCTGCATCAATCCAATTACCATCTTCTAACATGAAGTGCAAAAATTCACAAAGAGAAGACAACACAAGAAATAAGAAAAACATCACTGACAATGTTTTTGATAGCAATATCTTCATGTTGGTTCAGGACATGAGTATATAATAAATTTAAAACAGGAAGTGAGCAGGAAAAAAACTGAATATCGTATTGAAAAGGAAAATGTCTACCGCAAAATTTTTAAAAGAAATGAAAGTCGAGCAGTTTTTAGAGTTGAACTATACACTCAAATATACAAACATTATAAATGTTATTATGATTGATTCAAGAAAAAATTGGAAGAGAGAAAACAAAAATCAAACTTTCAGTGGAAGACTTAAAACATTGATCTGTGAATGTTTTTTTTTTTTTTAATTTTTTTTTATGAGATTTGATATCAGTTTTGTTAGTTTCAGATTTTCCCTTTAAGGCAAATAGCCAGAAAATCATGGGAATATAAGAAGGATCTGTATTTAAGTTTTGTAGATCTGGAAAAGGCATATAAATTGCCAAGATAAACCTGTTTAAAACATTACTGTTTACATGGTAAGTAAGAAGTTAGAATTGTAGGAGGTACAAAAAGATGGTTTGATTAAATCAGGTGTGAGACGAGGGTGCTCACTATTTCCACTGTTATTCATAATTTCAGTGAAAGTAGGGTCAACTATTAAGCATACAGATCTTCTGGATACAACCTAGCATTCTGAAGGATGTTTTGGGTATACTATCCCAGATATGAGAACAATATTCTAATGTTGGGTGGCCAAGGTATTTGTAAAGTGTTAAAAGTTGAGCAGAAGAAAAGCAATGTTTAGAAATAAAAAAAAAAAAAAAGAATGCCAAAGTTTTTGGAGGATGTAGAGGCCATGGCCATGATGTGCTTATGCCAGAATGGGTGAGATGCGAAGATCAGCCCAAGAAGATTCATCACCTGGTGTGAGACTATCTTTCAGCTTATTGGACACCTGAAGTGCTTTGAAAAAGTTCCATGTTTGGTCTCAAGAACAGGGTTTTTGGACTTTATAAAAATACAAAAAAAAAAAAAAAAGGATAAAAAAATAGGGAAAAAAATCCTTAGGCCACACATGGTACTAATGTACTATTGGTTTACGTTTTTGTGGTTGGGAGTTACGCAAGACACACACACATATATACATACATGTGGGTCGCATTATGAAGGAAAGTGGAATTAAACTGAATATCAAAAGAGTACATGTTACTCTCAGCTCTTTACATTATGCAGATAATGCTTATCCTTGAATAAATCTGGTACCATCTACAGGATTTGAGAGGGTTAGCAATACAGATGTTTGATGACAGGATGGCGAGGAAGACCAAGATCTAATTGGATTGATTCAGATATAAATGCCTTAGAAGACCAAAATATAAAATCTGATAATACTAGTCCTGACAGATATCACTACTTTTTAGGAAAATTGTTGATAGGAAGTTGGTAATAATGTAAGCTTTTTCACGTAGGTAGTATCTATCATAGTATCTTGTACATCCTTCAGTAGTACATATCAGGAGCTTCATCATGTTGCACTCAGGTGCAATTTTTTTGTATTGTTTTTTTAAAGAGCACAAAGTATGTTAAAATGTATCTTGTCTATGTGTGTGTGTTGGGGGGGGGGTTATAATACTGCTGCATTCTTGAATTTTTGAATAATTGTTTAGTGGATAATGTTGATGATTATCAAAAACTTGTCTATGGTTGCATTGTACTATAATAATAAAATCTCAAAAAAATACATATGTTAAACATGAGATGTTTATTTCCATGTTAAATGGGGAATACCATTTTTTTTTCACATCTTTTGTCTTTTTATTTTCTTATGTTAATACAGTGTACAAAACATCTTGCAAATCATTTTTGTTCAAAATCAATGAAATAATTGTATTTTGAACAATACTTGGGATACTCTGGCATTGATGAAAGTTTCCTACACTTTCTCCTATACATCAGTGATCTTCTAACATCAATCCTTTTCATAACTGCTGATGTACACACTATTCCTGTGCATTAAATTTTGAATCAAATTCTGCATCAAAAATCATTACAAAACTTTGTAATATTTAGATGATTCAAGAGAGGTGAAAATAATTTAGTAAATTTTAATGTTACCAAAATAAAATCTTGCCTTATTTCCTAGAAGAAAGACCATGTCCTGCTCTCCCTCATTTTTGATACTGCTCCTCTGCTCATCCACCAATATTAGTTTTATCTTCTTGGGCTGATCTTCATATCTCACCCATTCTGGTAAGCACATAAGCACATCATGGCCATGGCCTCTTCATCCTCCAAAAATTTTGGCATTCTTTTTTAGTTCTAAACATTGCTTTTCTTCTGCTCAACTTTTAACACTTTACAAATACCTTGGCCACCCAACATTAGAATATTGTTCTCATATCTGGAATAGTATACCCAAAACATCCTTCAGAATGCTAGGTTGTATCCAGAAGATCTGTTTGCTTAATAGTTGACCCTACTCTCACTGAATCCCTCCAATTACAGAACTACAGAAGCTTTATGCATAAAGTCATCATCCCTCATTCTGCATGGCTGCTGCTTTGCTGAACTGTCTGCCACTATTCCTCCACTTTCCTCGAATCATGTAGAAACACAGACAGTTGCTGGTTAACATCCATATACGATTCAGCTCCAAATTCACTGAACCAACTTCTCATCCTCTTATTTTATTCCATATACTTCTGTCCTTTGAAACAGTCCTCTCCATACCATTTTTCCAAATGATTATAACCTCCAACTCTTGTGTGTGTGGGGGGGGAGGGATGATATTAAAAAAATTAGACTGAAATTTTCAGGGACCTTAATCAAACATAAGAAAGTTATTCCAAATTTCATTGAGAAAAGTGAGAATTTTTATTGAGTCCCAAATATGAATGGTTCATATTTGGGACTCAATAAAAGTGACTGACTGGTAATCAGCTTGTAACCAGAGTTACAGAAAGTCAAAATTTGTCCTTGGTTTTAGTTAATGCTCTGACTCTTTATCAGAGCAATGCATAAAAGCAGTTATCATGAGAATGAATGGTTAAAAGTATACAAGGAATAGCTTGGAAAACCTAATGCTTGACAGACTGCACAGTGTTTTCAGAGTAAATATACAGTATGTGGATTTGATAAGTTACAAACCAGCTATAGTTTAACATTGGATAAGACTCTTTGATGTTGCAAAGCTTTTATTAATAGATCAGGCATATGTTGTGCATTTTTTTTAGAACTCTGTGGATCTACTGCTAATTAATGCATAACTTGATAAAACTTCTATTTGGATAAGAACAAATTCTGTTATGTTTGTTGCTGTTTTTTTTTTTTTTTTGAAAATAATATAAAAAATAGTTGAAATACTTATATTTTATTAGAAAATTCTAGATGAAAGCCAGTTTGAGAGCCAGCAAAGACTCCTGCATCACTTTGCTTCTGAAAAGAAATCATTCAAAGAACCCAACGTTTGAAAGTATCGAGGCTGCAGAGATGAGGCATGAGTGGTTGGTGGAAGGAAGAATTCCTTATTTTTATTTCTGACATCTTTCTTTGCTGCCATCACTAGCAAAGAAGTTGTAAAATTACTTAATGGGCCATGTAATAAGAAGCTAATACAAAATATTTCTTCTGATAGCAAGTACTAATTCCTATTTTTATTATGCAGTATTTAGTGTGTAGAATTGCTTTTACAGTATTTAACATGACATTTTTAATTGTTGACCTCTAATATATATCAAAGCATCATATAATTAAATATATTGAAATTCTCTCTGCAGTTTCCTGAAATGCCAACTTCTACCACTACAACAACAACAGCTGGATCAACTGGTTCAACAAACACAAGATTTGGAGAAGGACTGGCTCGTGCAGCTCGTGCTGCTGTAGCAGCTGCTGCAAGTGCAGCAGCAGCTGCAGCTTGGGCAGCTGCAGGTGGGTCTGCTGTTTTTCCTTCAGTTACGATGACAGCACGAAATATTTCATCTGACAGTAAGTACTCATTTTGTATTTTTATTATATAGTATTTAGTATATAGAAATGGTTCTGAATGATGTCAGCTAGTTTCAAAGGTAGATAGGTATAAAAGTGTGCAAAAAACACAGCAGTGTCAAGAGCAGCAGCCATTAGAGTAACTATAAATGCTGGCTTGGATTAGGAGCTTTCATAGTCAAATTGATATGTTATGTTCAAGATTTGTATGCATTCCAAAGTGTTTCTTTGGACCTTTTTGAAATTGCGAGGTCACAAAAAAGGACACAAAAAAACGAGACCAACCCTATAACTTGGGAATGGAGAGTGGGAGGTGAAGAGACAGAGATTGTTATAGAGCATGTTCTAACCTGTCACCATGAGACAAGGCTCAACTCCATCGCTTTACTCAGTACAAGTGGATGCATGGTCAAATATAGAAGTTTTCTTACCCTTTGTCGGAAAAGGTTGGAATGCATGAGTGAACAGCGAGTTAACATCAAGTTTCTTGTGAAACTGAAGAAATCCATGACGGAAACTTTTCAGTTATTGACTGAGACTTATGGTGAAAAGTGAATATCTTGTGAATGCATTTTTGAATGGCACAAACTATTTTTGAAGGCAGAGAAAGCTTGAAAAATGATAATTGCTCTGGCCACCTGCTCACAACAGTTACCAATGGCAACATTAAAAAAAGTGCAAGATGTGATTCAAAAAGACAGAAAGCTGGGTGTTCGAGCCGCAGCTGAGAAAGTTCATTTGGACAAGGAAAGTGTTCAATGCATTTTAACAGAAGAATTGAACATGAAAAAGCTTTATGTAAAAATGTTGTCAGATGAACAAAAAGAACATCGCAAGAAACTGTGTTTGGACCTTTCGCAATGCATTAAGGATGAACCAGATTTTTCACTTGTGATGAAACTGGAAACCAAGCGACAATCAATGCAGTGGAAGTCAGCAACATCTCCAAGACCAAAAAAAAAAAAAAAAACATACACGAGTCATTTGAAGTTCAAGGCCATGTTGATTGTTTTCTTTGATATCCAGGGTATTGTAATGGCAGAATGGTAAATCAGCAGTATTACCTTGAAGTCTTGACAAAATTGTGCAAACACGCGAGAAAAAAATGACCAGAATTGTGGAGAAATGGTTGGATTTTGCAACGTGCCAGCCCACAACGCTTTGTCTGTGAAGCAGTTTTTAGCTAATCACAACATCACTGTGCTTGAGTACCCACCCTATTTGTCAGACCTGGCTTCCTGCAACTTCTACCTCTTCCCAAAGATCAAGTCAGTGCTCAAAAAAAAACCCCATTTTTTGGTGATTGATGTGAAAGCAAAAATGATGGAGATCCTCAACAGCCTTTCAGAAAATGATCTACAGAATTGCTTTGAACATATTCAGCATCATATGCAGCTGTACGAGGGTGTTCTCAGTCTTTGAAATTTATAATTTCAAAGTTATTTTTATTTTTCAATATTTCCCTTAAGACTAATACATTTATTCCAGCGATGCTCCAGCGCCATTATCCAATCCCTGTAGTGGTTCTCGGTAAGATCTGCAATCACCTCTTGATTTGAAGAAATACGCTAACCAGCAAGGAAGAGTTTTAGTTTTGGGAAGAGATAGAAGTCAGAGAGAGCCAAATCTGGGAAATAGGGTGGATGTTCCAACAATTCATAGTGCAGATCCCTTAATTTTCCAATTGTCAAAACACCTTTGTGGGCAGGTGCATTGTCCTGATGAAAGATGATTTTTTCTTCTGCAAACTGGATCTTTTTTCACTTGCAATTGAATTTTTTTGTGTAGTCTGGTTAAAAGATTGGAATAATATTCTTCAGTTATTATTTTACCCTTTTCAAGATAATAATAAACAAAATGCCTTTAGCAGTAGATTGATCAGTAATCTGAGGTATGCTGATGATACAGTACTCCCTTGTAATGACATGGAAGAACTAGGACTAATTCTTGACAAAATTAACAAGATCAGTAATAACAGAGGACGTCAACTCAATTCTAACAAGACAAAGATCATGGTTCTCAAAGGAAAAACAAACCGAGAAGCTCTTGAGAAACAAATATCTTAATGGAGAAAGAATTGAGGAAGTCAGCAAGTTTGAGTTACCTGGGATTCATTATTAATGTGAAGAATTGCTGTTCAGAAGATGTCAGAAAAAGATTAGGAATGGCTAAAACAACAGTCAGAGACCTGTCTAAAATCTGGAAGGATGGATCTATCTCCATGGGAACAAAGTTGAGGATTTTGGATGCAGTTGTTTTTCCAACAGAGACTTATGGATGCAAGATTTGGAACCTAAAGAAGTCAGATAAGAAATGGATATCTGCTTTTGAGATGTGGTGTTACAGAAGGCTGTTGAGGATATCATACACTGAAAGGCGTACAAATGAATGTGTGTTAGAAAAGATTAGTAGAACTTTAAGGGTCCTTAAGGATATTGACAGAAGAAAGTTAAAATATTTTGGACACATAGAAAGGATGGAAGGAGGACTTCTCAAAACAGTAATAGAAGGTAAAGTTCCTGGAACAAGAGGCAGGGGTAGACCATCAATGAGATGGATGGATGGCGTGTGTGGAGTGACTGATCTTCAGAGAGTTGAGGCTGCCAGAAAGGCAAAACAACAGGACTACATGGCGAGGCCTAGTGTGGAACATCATCGAGCATCGGAGTGACCATACGGCATCTGTAGATGCCCAGTGAACACAGAGAGAGAAACTTACAATTCAAATAAAGACTAAGTATTGCTTTACGTTGTTGTGACGTTCTATTTTCATGTTGTGTTCTAATCCGCCATCTTGTTACTAGTCACTTTCATATAATAAAACACAACTAATTGTAAATTGATCACTAATCCAAGGGTAGTGAAATTTCTATTATATTGCGCCACTCTATCCTTAGATAAGTCTATATGAAACAGCACGATCAATTCAAAGTTAGTTAGCAGTCCTTTCATACAATCAGGCTGAAGTATTTATTTTCCTTCTGCGATTCCCGCTAGATTCGAATTTTTGTGAACGGTGCAGTAAAAAGAGATTCAGGCTGAGACATCACCAGAAAAGAAGTCAAACTAACAGGATAACTAGGGAAGTACCAGGTTGACCTAATTGGTGTTGCTGAAACAAAGAAGGCAAAAGAAAAAAAAGTGAGATGGTATATTCACACAATAATAATCAGGAGTAAAGGAAGGAATGGATGTAGTATTGAACACTTATCATGAGGATCTTGAATTGCAGGCAGTATCAAGCAGTGATTGGGACAAACAAAATGGAAAATTAGATATTGATACTTATTTATACCATGTTCCCACAGAAAGTGCTTCTAAGGAAGAAATTGAGGAATATTTTAAGTCATTAGAGCAGGGATCGGCAACACGGAGCTCGCAGGCACTCAAGTGCCCACGAAGTATTTTTAAAGTGCCTGCCACTGTCCCAGATATTGAAGCATCAAACAACCTTAAAATTTTTTAGTGTGCATGCGAACCTCACATCACTAGTAATGGGTTACACGCTAGTCTAATAGCCTGAATTCTTTTCTAGGGGCGACAAAGTGACAATCAGTTGTTTATTTAATATGTTTCTAATAATTTTATCTATTTATATTATATTTTTTACAACCCATGATGGATAATATAAAGAAAAAGATTTATAACTTTAACACCGAGTGGCAAGAACAATTTGGTTTTATTTATTTTAAGTGAAAATGTGTATGCTTGTTATGCAAGAGTTGACTGCAATGACAACCAATGGGGCTCCGGAATGAAAGGAAAAAAACATGAATTTATTGCGTTATATAAACATGACCATTCATTCCCAAAATTTACATCATATCATTGCATCATCCACGAGGAAACATTATGTGTAAAAGTAATACCTTTTCAACATGTAATACAAGCAGTGATGAAAATTATAAATTTAATAAGAGCTGCATCAATGCAAAACCAATTATTTAAATTACTTTTACAAGAAGAGGATATGAAATATGACTATCTTCTTACTTATACAGAAGCGTGATGGCTTAGTAGAAGAAAAATACCCAAGAGGTTTTTAAATTTAGTACCTCAAGTGAAGGAGTTTCTAATGTCGAGGAATGAATCTTGCTTACAGTTAGAAGATAAAACATGGTTACTTGTCCTTGGATTTCTTATTAATTTAATAGGAAAATTTAATGAATTAAATTTGAGATTGCAAGGAATTTTGTATTAATAAATTCATTTAAAATAAATATGTACTTTATATAAATATGTATTGAATGTACTTTATGCTTGCAACTTCCCCTCCAGCAAAATTAAGGTAAAGTGCCCTTTGTCATAAGCCAGCCATTTGGGGTGCCCTTTTTAGTGAAATGGTTGCCAATCACTACATTAGAGTCTGCAGCTGACATAATGAAAAAAGCAAAGTTGATTTTTATTACAGATCTTAACAGTAGAGTGAGAAATGAATACCAGACATACAGAAATGTTTTGGGAAAATTTGGAGAAAAGAGCTAATAAAAATATTAAGCACTTGTTGGATTTCTCTTCAGGATTGGCCTAGTCCTTACTAATCCCATTTTCCAACATAAAGATGTACACAATTTCACATAGAAGATGCGAAAAATAAGAAAAGGCTCATTGATTATGTTACTGTTGATAGTGATATCTTCACAGTGGTTCAGGAAAGGATTATACAGGGGATTTGAAATAGGAAGTGATTCTATTTATTTAGTTTTGAGCAGGATAAAATCAAATATCATAATGCAAATGTAAGAAAGTTTAAAGAGAATCAAAGTTGCTGCTTTCAGAGAACTGTAGACTCAGATATACAAAAATTAATTAAAAAAAAGTTTGAAAATAATCAAACCTTAGAGGCTCATTGGTAAAACATTATTCCACCAGGGGAGTATGTGGTAAAGTTGTGTTGTAAGGATAGAAAAATCAGAACTCCCTCGTGGACTCTAAAAAGTTAGGCAGTCTCAGAAAAGAAGAAAGCAAATCAGAACATTTTCTGAGAGAATACGGAGAAGGATGTAAAAAGCAAAGCAATGTGTAAAAACAGCTAAGCAGAAGCTATGGTAAGACATTTATAAGAATGTAAAAGAGAAGTATTAAGTGGCAAAATGATTTGTACTACAGCATTCTGAGATGATAAAAGTAACAATAGAACTGAAGATAAAGATATCCTATGTTTGGAGTAATTATTTTGAAAGACTGTTACATGAAACAAGAAGTGACAGAACAGTGGTAGAAAATATTTAAGAGGAATGCAATCAGGAGTACATATCAATACTTGAGGAAGAAAGCTATCAGAAATCTGAAATGGTGGGAAAAACAGCTGGAGTAGGCTATATAAGGTGTGTCATCCAGGTGGCGATTTTACAGTTGCTGATGTTACAAATGTTACAGAGATGCAAACAAAACAGTTGAGGTACAGGAACAGGTGGTGTTCAGCATATTAAAAGATATGAATGTGAACACAGCAGTGTGGACTGGATGGCATATCAGCCCATGTACTACGTGAATGTACAACAAAATTGGCATTGCCTCTGATAGTGTGTTCAATCTAATTCTCATCTCTGGCAAGTTTCTAAGGGAATAGAAAGAAGGTAAGATGGTACCATTGCATAAAGATAGCTTCAAGAAAGAGGTAGAAAATTACAGACCAATTAATATATTGGGAGTGGTTGTTAAAGTATTGGAAAAGTTGGTTAAAAGTAAAATACAGCAGTGAATGGATACGGATGCAATACTCTATAGTGGGCAGCATGGCTTTGTATAAGGTAGTTCTTAGTAATTTATTCACATTTATGATAAAGTGACAGTAGAATTGGATAAAAGTAATGGCTATACCATGATTTGCCTTAGCTACTTAAGTCATTTGTGACTTAAATAGCTAAGGTGACTTTTTAAGGTGGTTAAATAGCTACTTAAGTCACTACATGACCTAAATAGCTAAGGCAACTTGGGGATGCTGAGAACTATCCTTGTAAGCTCTCAGGTCAACTTACAAAACTTTCATAGTTTCTAGAAACATTCAGCTTTGAAATAATGTTGGATCTAATATCCATTTTGCTGATGTAATTATAAATTATTTATTTCTGGAATTTTTCATTTTATATTTTTGGGCAAGGGTTGACCTTGGATAACTGAAACCACGGATAAGGAGGGAAAAAAGAAAAAGACTATGGTATTCCTAAGCAAAAGTCTTGCATTGTTAAAAAAAATTTTGTTAAATTTTATTTTCTGGAGTAAATTAAGTTTATGAATCTAATCTTTAGAGGTACCTGTGGCATAATTAAACTTAATAACTTAACATGTATAAAACCAAGAGTAATAACTTTAATGAATTAAAGGTACAAATATTTCTTACTGAAAGTAACAGTACATCATCAGTGTGGAACAAACAGTTAAAGGAATGGAATACAAAGTACAGAATAGTCGGTGGATTACCAATTAAATTGTTGCTGCGTGCCAGAAGATTAATTAATAAAATATTATTAAATAATTCTTTAAAAATAATTATTTCACTGATGGTTGCATAAGATAAGAATCTCCCAAACTTTTGGGAGAGAGACGGTCATTTTGATTTAAATTTGGCCGATGTAAAAAGGCTTCGCAACTTTCTTTAAAAAGGCGTTCATATTTAAACCTGCATCTGTGGAGAAGACAAGCTTTATCCCATTGGATATTATTTAGTGTCAATGCTATGTTGTGCTAGACCAGACTTATGAGGTTTCATGTATTCAATATAATACTGATGTTCCTTCATTCTTTTTTCCACAGAACAACCTGTTTGTCCAAAGTATGATAAATTAAATTCACATGGTATCTGGTAAACTCTGGTACTTTGTCAACAAGTGTCTATCAAAAACCTACCTTTACTGGCAGATACATTCATCAAAAGTCTGCTCATCACTCCTCTCAAAAAATCAGCAGTATCAAATCTTTAATTAATAGCGCACATAAAGTGTGCTCCTCTCCATTAAGCTTACAACAAGAACTTTTCACTATATAAAAAAAAGTTAATAGAATCTAATGGTTACAACCCTAATCAAATCCAACAGACTGCAGAGTTCGAATCCCTTATATTTCAGGCATCTCAGAACCTATTGGCTGAATTTTGAAGAAGTATCTTATTCTCACATATTTTCCTATCAACAAAATTTCTAATTTGTTGCCTCTACAAAAGACAAACTGGTACCTCTATCATTGGCTGGTGTTTACTACCAGATACCATGTGAATGTGATTTATCATACTTTGGACAAACTGGCCGTTCTGTGGAAAAAAGAATGAAGGAACATCAGTATTATATCGAATACATGAAACCTCATAAGTCTTGTCTAGCACAACATAGCATTGACACTAAACATAATATCCAATGGGATAAAGCTTGTCTTCTCCACATGTGCAGGTTTAAATATGAAAGCCTTTTTAAAGAAAGTTGTGAAGCCCTTTTACATCGGCCAAATTTGATATCGAAATGACTGTCTCTCTCTCTCCCAACAGTTTGGGAGATTCTTATCTTATGCAACCATCAGTGAAATAATTATTTTTAAAGAATTATTTAATAATATTTTATTAATCTTCTGGCACGTGGCAACAATTTAATTGGTAATCCACCGACTATTCTGTACTTTGTATTCCATTCCTTTAACTGTTTGTTATACACTGATGATGTAATGTTACTTTCAGTACGAAATATTTGTACCTTTAATTCGTTAAAGTTATTACTCTTGGTTTTATACGTGTTAGGTTATTAAGTTTATGAATATTATATAACTCGTTTAGAAATGTTTCTGTTGTAATGAACGTCAATTTTTTAAATATTTAATTTTTTATGTGAATCCTAACAATGAAAGGTTGTACACCTATTACACATTTAGTACTGTTCCCAGTAAACTATGCTCTAGAAACTAACCAGAGAAATTTTAAAGCCACTTCAGTCTTCTAATAAGTAGTCTGTGGATTTCACAATGAAAATTCAGCTACCATCTAAAGAGTTGAAAGCTTTAGTGAGAGTATTCAGTGTTTTTTCCATAAATGATTTATCTTTTAAAAGGTAGATTCCATTCCTTATTTTTCATACTTTTATCTCCCAAAAATTCTTCCTCTTTGAAAATAGAATACTATCCCAGATTTAGTGGTTCTGTAACACTAAATAACAAAGTGCTTTTAAGCTTTGTTTTTGTTTTTCACTTCAGTTTCCTCTTATTATCTCTAGTTTATTATAATGTATTTTTAGTTTTTCCTGGGAATGGATTAGTAAGAAAGTTACTATTACATTAATGGTGATTTGTCCATTTGCCAGAAGAGTTTGTACTAAAAAAAAAATTTTTGAAATTTGTTTCAACATTGTGACAATTATATTGATATAGGAGATTGTTTTAATTGCATTTGTAATTTTACAGATATTCCTTCCAGTGAACAGCAACACGAACAGCGTCAAGATGAAAGTACAAGTACCCAAACAAGCACTGCTACCACTACCACAACCACGACCACCACTGCTAGCACCAATGAAAATCAGGGTCAAAATGGAAGAACGAGATCTGAACCAAAGTATATCTACCAACAATAAATAGATTTTTAATATTAATAGAGATTTAAACATGTTTTTATTTAATGGCATTTCCTTTTGAAATTTTTTAAGACTATTAAAGTTGTCTTAAAAAAATGTTTAGATAGATGTGTGTGTATGCACGCTTACACTGATGGATGTGACATAAGAGCTGTTTACTAGATGTTTGTTAATTTAGTTTATTAGATGTCTGGGAAATTTTTATGGTTAGCCCACATGAAATTTGTTCAACTCACAACACATTAATACTGTGGGTATACAGAAAGTTGAGAAGAAAGATTAGAAAAAAATCTAATGATAAACTTCTTATCATTAGATTTTGCAGACCTATAGATTGTGATCTACAGAAAATATGGAAAAAAGGCTGTTCAAAAAGGTTAATACCAATATTGGATGAAAAGAAAGAAAAATTGGTTTTGTGGATTTGAAGGGTTGTGTTGATGCATACATCTTAATAGATTTAGAGAAGATTACTGATTACTAATAAACAGTGAAATACTAGGAAGTCTATAAAATTCACATAGCCAGAAACTAAATATCTGATGAAAGGAAGTGGAGTAAACTGTAAGAGTTGGCCGTTAATCAACCTAATCATTCTCTTCCGTACTGAGTTAAAAGTTTTTGTTGAGCTCTTAGGAGCACCACCCCAAATGTTAGCATATATTCAACAGTAGGAGGATGGATTTGTGATTTATATATAGTTAATAGGCTTTCATATGTAAAGATTCTAATGAACAGTAAACCTTGAGTGAAAGTAAACTTTTTTTTTTTTGTTGTTGTTTTTGCAGAGGAAGTGAAATGTTTATATGTTTATGCCAAGCAAGATGGTGATTAAAGTTATTCCAAGAAGTGAATTTGCACCTTGTCTAGAGAGTTGTATGACATCAAAAGTAAAAGTGAAAAGGTCCTTTTTATAAGAAATAAGACAGGACTAAGTTTTGTCAATTTTGAAAATCAAATTTGAATTTTACTGAATAATGGAGTCAGAATTTAGGTTTGTAGAAGTAGATACTCTAAAGTTTACTTGATTTGTGTGGTGTACTGCTTGTCAAATGAGAAAGAGGATCAGATTGTGCTGTTATGAGCAAAAGTGTGAATTGAATTTGTAGTTACTGCAGGTCATTAATATAAAGAAGGAAAGATAGTTGCTGAAGATCCAGAGCCTTGAAATATCCCAGTATTAATGGTAGTTTGAGGATAAAAATCTGTCCACTAATACACAATGTATGATTCACGAACATTCATGCCCACAGCAAGATTTGAACCTGCAGCCTTTTGGCTGGAGAGTGGATACGCTAACCATTCAGCCAACTAGACTAGCTTTCTACTAAATTTTCTGGCATTTTTCCAACAGCAAGTGATATAAGCAAGAAAGTCTGCTGTTAATTGACAGTGGTGTGTAATCCATTGTGGTAGTCATTTATTAGTGGAGAGGCCTCCACATAGTATTAAAGTTTACTGTTGATAGCATGAGAGCAATGTATTAGTTGGGTTCATGGTAAAGATGTGTCACATTCTTAGGAATAGACTGGATGTAGGTGAATTCCACGTTACAGGATAAATATCATTGAATAGGAAAGTATAAAAAGTTTACACAAGACTGGAGTTAACTTTGAACAGACCTTCAGAGAAATGTCATGATTAAAAATGAGGTAAGTCTCTTGCATTTTGTCCTTTCAAAATTAGTTTCTGTGTGCCTGATAATTTGTGCACCTCTTTCTAATTTAAGTAACAACAGAAAAGGAAGATGGAGATTTCATTGAACATCAGTTTAAGATGCTTGATTCTTCTCTTGAAAAGAGAAACACTTGCCTTTGAATTGTCATCTGAATTGCTTTTAGAAATATTCATATACTTAAAACTATTGATGAGTATGATTGTTGAAGCAATGAATATAGATGGAGTGGCCTGTATGTCAGTAATCTCATGTTATGCATATTAACTTGATGACATTGATTGATTAATCAGTGCATGATTTCTTCACCACTCTGGCATGGAGTCCATTCTTTGGGAATATGATTTTGATGTTTGTTTTCCTCTCATAAAGATGAAACTGACTGGATGCATTTGTAGTCAGAAAACAAGGATTTGGCTAATTTTTAGGAATCCTGACATTGCTGTCATAGGTAGACTTCAGTTTCCTTTTCTAACTATATTGGTATCTCCTATTTTAATTTCAAGTTTAATATAATTTACTTTAACATAGGCATTATAAATTAAAGTGATGTGTATACAATCTTGCTTTATGCTCAATTGAATATCAAGCAATCTCTATGCATCCTTCATTTCAGGCTGCTGGCTTTGCAACTTGAATATGTACTATATGAAGCTCTGCATATACATTTTTTTAAAATTTTTATTTTTTTATATGATTCCTGTTCATGAAAAATTATAAAACTATGATATATTAGTATTCTGAGTGGGCTAATTGATAAAATTGATAAATTATTTGTGTTACAAGGTAAGCTGTGAGCAAGGGTATCCTTTCTTAAAAAATGCTGCAATCTTGAGATTTCCTTGCTCGCAGCTTGCCTTGCAACACAGATAAGTTAGTGATTCTACTGGTCTTCTTAGTTACTTCTTTCCTGTGAAGGTTTAATCATTTTAGTAATACTTCCACAATCTCAAGATTATTCCTAACTTGACAGAGTTGAAGGAAACAATCAAATCTCCTGGTGCATATAATATCCAAGTATATCAGTTGTCTGTAATCACCTTTGAGCTGCAAAGTGTGATCTCACTATTAATATCTGTTGCATCACTTTATCTCCAGTTTAATGTTATCTCAAGTATGGATCCTCGACTATCCCATGTAGTTTTAAATGTTGCAAAGTGTTCTCTTTGCTGATCATTTAACAAACCAAAGTGATGGTTTAAATTGCAAATTCAATACTCTTGTTGCTAAACAAAGTCCACATCTTACTGCTCCAGATAATTGGGTAGTAAAACATCTCAGGATGTCCTTTAACTGAAAGCAATAAGAATTTTCTCACTAAGGAAACTATAACAAATTCATATCCTTTGGATATGAATTTGTTTAGTTCCTAAGAGGATACCTTACTTAGATTGCCTCTTTAATATTGAATGAAATTTATCCACTCTCTCCAGTGAGGATGCCAATAAACTTCATCTGGAAGTTTCATTTGTGCTACTGTAAGCAAAGCTTCCTCCTCTAAACAAACATTTCCTTAGCAGAAATTAAAGATTTACCATTTTTAAGATGCAATAGTCATCTCATTATTACAAAAGCAGACAAAGGAAAAAACCGTGATAGTTAAGGACTGCAAATTACGAACAGAGAACATCTCTTTTACTCTGTTACAGATCAGCTTACCATGAACTAGATCAAAATCCCAATAATGATAACTCAAAAATTAAACTTGCTATTTGGAATTTAATTTTTTGTTTATTTCATGCTAATTATCATTATTTATGTTAATCACATAAATAACGTACATCCATGAATTAATTTCACTGTAGAAATAGAAAACGACAAAACAGAAACAAATTATACTACTCTACTGCTGGTCAGGTGAGCTAATTACTTCCATGTATCGAAAACCTACTTTCACAGGATGCTATATTCAACAGCAACCTGCTCACCATCCTTCTCAGAAGATTGACATTATTAAAACTTTGTTGTGCTCATATTATTTGCTTAACACCATAGCAACTATAGCAAGAACGTTTAAACATCAAATAATATATGAATCTCTGTGGCTTTTCAGAGCAGACTACACAGCATATGTTTGATTCCTATAATCCCTGCTCAAATCACAAGGAAACAGTACACAGAGTCCCTATCCCATACATTTCTGACATCTCCAAACCAGTCTCTAGAATTCTTAATAATAAGTATAATCTGTTGGCTATGTGTATTCCATTGAACAAACTGTCATTATGATTCCCATCTTCTAATCACTCCCCTCTCACTCTTCCTGGCATCTAACAAGTTCCATGTGATGACTGTCATCTTTCTTACTTTTTCTTGACATTCAGTAGAGAAAAGAATGCAAGAACACACCAGTATTGCATCATCAGTAGGAAATGTGAGCAGTCTGGCTCAAACATAGGATATCAACCACAATATGTTATGGTCTGAAATGCTCTTTCTTCATCATCTGAACTTGAATCGGAATTGACAGGCAGTCACTTCGATAGTGACTGCCTGTCACTACACTATCGAAGATATGGTAGAGTCATAATCATGCATTTTTAAGTTTTTAACTAATAAATAATACAATTAATTCATAAAAAATATAATGCCATGTTTCCTCAGTTATTCCTTTGCATTGTCTTATAACATCACATGGCTCTCACTGTTTTAAATCCATTTTAATCCATTGTCTAAGTTCTTCTTTGTATTCAGCTGCCTATTGCTACTGATGATGACCTTGTTTCAGATGACAATATATGGTCTTTGAATGAATATTACTCACTCCTTGTGTTATTGTGTTAATTTTATGAAACTTTACCAAAAAATTATCTCTAAAACAAGGAAAGATGGCAGGGACATTCTGATAAAACTGAACATGTGCATGAAAAATACCGTCAGAACTTAATATTACTAAAACAAGAAACTAGTGGAATCAAAACACAACTAAGAGAATTGGCCATTAACATTATAGGTGTATGTGACATTTGATGGGAAGGAAATAGAGATTTTTAGGATGATGACTTTTGTGTTATATATTCTAGATAGAAAATGGAACAGCTATAATACTTAATAAAACATGGGACCATGGAATAATGAATACTACTTACCTGAGAGAATAAACATGTTTTAAATAGCCAACAGTTGTCTATATGATGTCTGTTTGCCAACATCAGATGCAAAAGAGGAGTAGGGAGATGGGTAGACAGAACATAGGAGATAGAAGTTCTTATAGACTAGATGAAAAACAATGAAAACTGGATATTAATGAAAGATTTTAATGAGATGGTTGGAAAAGGAAGTGAAGAATAATTTTGAATTTTGGAATTGTTACTAGAAAGGTCAAAGGTGGAGAGGAAATCTTTACATAGCATGTATGGGATATGAAGAACTATCCAGGACACTTGATCACTGTTCATTCCTCACCTTATCTTGATGTACTTCATTATTAGTTATCTATATACCTAGATTCTGAATGAATGAGAATAAACTAAGAATATGAGATTTAGCCAACCGGTTTGTATTTTGTATGGGATTAAATCACAGACAGAGTTTAATCATGCATAGAGATTAAACTAGATCTTACTATTTTCATTGGAACTAGAGTAAACGGTGGAGTCAGCTACTGAAACAACAACAAAAATTCAACAGAAGTGACGATAGGCACCATCAACACAATAAGCATCGTTGGAATAGACGGGGAGGATCTAACAGTGATTACAGAACAATCCTGTCAACATAGCGGGCATTAATGAGATAAAGAAGACAAAAATAGGTGAGATATTCCTAAATAATAACTAAAAGTCTACATTGAGGCAATAGTAATCAGGAGAAAGGAATGAATAGCTATAGTATTCAACACTAAATAGAAAGATTAACTTCTTGAATTACTAGCAATTTCAACAAAGTGATGTGGGAAAACTTCAACATAGGAAATTCAACAATGAGATTCATATCTGTGGTTCAGAAGAAAATTCTATTAAGGAAGAAATTTCTATTAAAGAAGAAATTTGAGTGTCATTAGATTAGAGTTGACAAAGGAAAAAAATCTGAATCCAAACATCAGATTAGGAAATATCAAGACAGAAATATTTTGGGAAAATTTAGGGTAAAAGGTTAAGGCTAATAATAATGGTAAGAACTTACTGAATTCTGTTCAAAATGTAGATTAGTCATTACTAACTCCATGGTTCAACATAAAAATTAGTATAAATTCACCTATAGAGAAGGAGAATAAGTATGGAACTGCTGAATTTCTGTTCAAGATGCTGTCTGGTCATTACTAACTCCATGATTCAACATGAAGATGAGCTTAAATTCACCTAGAGAGAAGATAAAAAAAAAAAAAGACATTATGAGGAAATATCCTCATAATGTCTTTGTTTTTTAATATCTTTTAAAAAACATAGCATAATATCTTTTAAGTCACCACTTGGTGTTGCACTACCAAGTGGTCACTTACTCTTGGATTCGCTGATAGTTCTTCGGCATGAAACTCGTAGATCGTAGTTTTCGATCTTAGAGTTTCGCATACTGGCTGTAAAATAATAAGGGATTTTTTATCCCCTTAATTTAACTAACTTCGCCAGAAAATATAGCCGTTTGGCTTTTCATCTTAATTAAAGAATAGTCTTATTGAATATGTTATTATTGAGAGTGATATACAGGGTGTTTCAAAAAGAATGTCCTGATTTGAAAATTGTATATCTCTACAACCACGAACCACAAATGAATGCGACTTGTACCATGTGAACAGCCTTGGCCCAGAGTTTGATATGACGCTAGATACCACTACTAGCGCCTAAATAGCCACTATGCTTAGTTTATGAGAAGATGCATCTAGTCAACATAAGGCGTTTTGTGTTCTCGGGTCATTCTTTTTGAAACACAATGTATTTAGACAAGAGTATGCAAAATTTTCAGTGGAAGTAATAATTTAATTTTGAGCAAGATAAAAATGGGATTAGAATTGAAAATTTTAAAATAACCAGAGTTAACCATTTGACCGTTAGGTTCCAGTTTCAGGTATTCTACCCCAAGGTGTTTTTTATTTATTTTTTTATTATTTTATTTGAAGACTATGTGATTAACTAGATATGAAAAAGTATTTATTTACAATTTTTATGCAAACACTTTCAATGATCTACTAAAAAAGAATATTTAGCTAATAAATGATTTTTATACATGCAACAGTAACTAATAATCTGCATACAGTGACATTTCTTCAGAAGTTTTGAATAGTATGGTAGATTTTGAAGCATGGTGAAGCACAAAGCCCTACCTGGCAATCGGGGCACCACATACGAGTTTCTTTGTGAACCTTCTTTCCTAAAACTGATCTTATGCAACAAACAGCACATTTTCTTCTTGGCTCTGCTTGCTTTGTCGTAGGGGGTATATATTCTGGAAAGTGCCTTCTTGTCAGTCTGATTGGGTTCTGCTTTTCTTGTTAGCCCTCAGGATGTGGTATTTCAATGATCTTGTTTATGAGATCTAGTCTAAAAAGCTATGTGATCAAGCTTACCAACTTTGTGTGTAGTACAAAAGCATTGTATACAGAGATATGTAAAAGGCGTGAATATTTTTACATAGTATCTCTGTTTGTTCCAGAGAAGGAAAAAAACAATAAGAATAGTTTTTTGACTCTTCCTTTCCCTATCTCTACGTTCTCCATTTCATTCCCATGGATGGTGCTCATCATAAAAACAATTCTTCATCTGATTCACTATCAGAATCTGTTGCAAATAAGGCAGCAGACGTCTTGTGCTTCTGCAAACCTGAAGTCAGAGCCATTTTTTTACACATGTCGTTCAACATGCTTTCATTTCTAGCAAAGTAAACAAATTTCTTTTCTCACAGGGAACAATTGCCCTCTATATGTAAGTAAGAAAACTAAATCATAAATGCATTTAGCATGATTATAACAATTATAAAACAAAAATGTTTATTGAAACATGCTCATAGTGTTAGTAACGCTACCAACGCATTATGGAGACCTACTTGCAGTGTTTGTGATGGCAATAGGGTTAAGAAGCTTTCAGGGATGAATCCTAAACTTAAGTATACAAATATTATTGGGGAGTGGGGAGGAATTGAAATAGTTAAAAACAAAAACCAAATCCTTAGATACTTTGCATTTAAAGAATG
This sequence comes from Typopeltis vanoorti, assembly GCF_054136105.1. Classification (NCBI taxonomy): domain Eukaryota; kingdom Metazoa; phylum Arthropoda; class Arachnida; order Uropygi; family Thelyphonidae; genus Typopeltis; species Typopeltis vanoorti. Next base: position 25,840,224 of record NC_143556.1, on the reverse strand, counting down.
CAAATTGACTGGCTAGGGAAATATATGGCAAACTTTTGTATAATGATAGAAAATAAGAACTTCTTAATGGACTTAAGTTTAATATGTTTTGTATTTCTAAAAAAGGGTATATTAGAGGCATGAACAGATGGCATCAATGGCAGTATCATATTAGGATATTAGGAAAGAACTTGACATTGTCGGCATCCAGGAATGCGTTAGCAGAGCTAATCTCAGGTGGTATGGTCACTTAAACAGAATGGGTGAGGAAAGATTAACAAAACAAGTGTTCTTTGCCAGGTTGGCAGGAAAATGACCCAGAGGAAGACCAAGATATATGTGGATTGATATGGTACAATGTGCCTTAGATGATAGAAATATAAGATCTGATAATGATAATATTGGAGTCTTGACAAGTAACAGACTGATTTGGAGGAGGATATTAGGAAAGAACTTGACATTGTTGGCATCCAGGAATGCGTGAGCAGAGCAATCTCAGGTGGTATGGTCACTTAAACAGAATGGGTGAGGAAAGATTAACAAAACAAGTGTTTTCTGCCAGGTTGGCAGGAAAACGACCCAGAGGAAGACCAAGATATAGGTGGATTGATATGGTACAATGTACCTTATACGATAGAAATATAAGATCTGATAATGATAATATTGGAGTCTTGACAAGTAACAGACTGATTTGGAAAAATTGTAGATAGGAAGTTAGTAATGATGTAAATTTTTGATGTAGTACTATCATATCCTGTACACCCCTTGAGGGTACATGTCAGGAATTTGATGATGATGATGAAAAAGGGTATATGATAATGTATGTCAGCAATGTCTAACTTTGATTGCAGTTGACTAGTTGACTTTGTAAAGATTTTTAGTTGATCATCAATTATATATTCCTTTTGATTCTATATTGCAGACTCATTGCAGTGTTGAATAAGCAGTGCATATTTTGAGACTCCAGGAAGTTCAAAATGTTTTTTTTGTCTGTTTCTTTTTCTTATTTACTATACTTTCATAAAAGCATTGTTGTCACCTAGGTTATTAAAGAAGTTTGACCTGTTCTAGATGTCCGAATGCATGTGAAAAAAATGTTTATTCAAAATGTTATTCAGTCAATCGCAGATGAATATTTATTGAAGAAGTAGACATGTGAAAATTAGTGGATATGCTAATTTTTATCCTTCCCATCCCCTACATACATGTATATGATGGTGGGAAGGAGGTATATATTTTTATTTACTTCTTCAGGCTCCAAGTGGTTAAAACACTTAATTTCAAATCAAAAAAGAACACCTGTCCCACTCCACATCTAACTTACACACAGATTCATATCCCAGGATATCACATAAGATGTGTGTAAACTCAATCTCTTGTAAATTAACCCACTAACCATTTACCCATTAAGAAATTGAGTCTTCAAAATACCTTATAACCAAAATAAATATATACTTCACATCACAACTCCAAGTAACATAAAAGAAGTACTTTAACTGCACAGCTTCCCTTTTATAATTTTCATAAACTAACAGTTATTATCCTATGTGGACAATACTTCTGGAATTTCAGTTTCTTGCATCCTATAGAAAATGTTATCCCTTCTTAAATTCACACAAGAGAAAGACCAACATAAAAACTGCTCTCTGCATGACAGTGACATGAGTCAGTCAAATTTTTCTTGCATTTTAAAATCATAGAACATGGAATAAAACATACCTTGTCTTCAAACTACACAGCTTCCTTTCAGTCACATAAATCAATAGTTATTATACTATATGAGCAAAACTTTTGGAATTGCAGCTTTTTTTTGCTTCATACAGAAACTTATTCCTTCTTGAATTCACACAAGAGAAAGATTAATATAGAAACTGCTCTCTAGCAACATATGTTAATATCTTACATCTCAAATCATGAAACACTGAAGAAACATATATTTTCTTCATCCCAGACACTTCATTAACTTGAATCACTTTTTATATGAACATAACAGTAAACTCCATTGAATAAACTATTGAAAACCTTATCAGCAGTTTTATCACTTCAGAACAACAACTCTGCCTTCTGTATATATGAAAAATTCTGGAGAAATCACTAAAACATATCAACAGCATCAAGTTGAACTTTACTGGACCCATTTCTATATGACCTGGAGATCAATCAAGTTCCTTTTCTGAAATAAATCTATATGGATTAATAACTACAATAAACTTCACACTTATCTCCTTTTAAAAGACATCCTCTCCCTCGGTCTTCTATTTCTAGCTCATGACGTACAAAAATAAACAAACGTTTAACTAACAGCTTTACAATTTATTTATTATTTTTAACATGTTGGATATCTGAATTTTAATACATGATATCCAACATGCCAAGAGAAAATCTATTTAAAATACAAGTCTTATGGTTTGAGTGGGACGCTATACGAAGCAATATGTAGCCTATATTTAAGTTTTTTATTTAAGTAGCCTATATCTAATTCTTACTTTATGTTAAGAATTAGAATTGCAGAGGTTACAGGATAAGGATTAAACGAACTACAGGTCTCATTAAAATCAAGTGTACGATAAGGATGTACACTATTCAATATTTCTATTTATCATATTATGAAAGAAAAGTAAACTTGATATGAAAATCAGACAGTAAACTTAGCTCTTCACTTTATGTGGGTGATATTATACTCATAAATCAGTCCAGAACAAGTTTGGATTCCTTTCACTAAAATGAATAATAATGGTATAACAAATTTTGTATGATAATCTGCAATGAAGATGTAAAAAATATGAAAATAAGTAGGAACATGGCAAACATCAACTGTATTCAAGTAGAAAATCTGTAGAACAAATAAAACATCTCGGTTATTTTGGAACAACTTTTAGTAGTTCTTATATTAAACAGTTTTTAATGTGGAAATTGATAATAAAATAAGCAAAAGAGGTGGTACTTAAACCAATTTTAACTTGCATATCAAGTTGGATTAAAAATTAAACTGTTGATTGACTTAACCATGGATAGGAAATGGAGGGATGACTATAAGGCATCCCTTTAAATAAACAAAAACATGTAACCACAGTAAAGATATTTTACTGAGATTATACTGTTGAGTGACAGATTTGTAAATTCCAAACACTATCTTTAGTGTAGAAGAATAAACAGTAGAAAATTATGAATGTTTTTTTCGACCACTATATACTACATAAGGTGACATAAAAATGGGGTGCTTAAGGGTCAAAGCTGTATAACTGAGAGGAGACCCCCACATAGCCTTTAAAGGAATGCAGAGAACCGACCAGGGCTTCTGACCTAATGTCCAATCCTCACCATCTCTTGGTGCACCCTGTTGGGTATTTACTTGGATACTGAACGAACGAGGATGGGCTGGCAATTTGGGATTTAGCTGACCAAATTGTATTCTTATTGGTTAAACCAAAATAAAAAATGATGGTACGACATGACAAAATTTCATGCCGGCTGGGGCGTCACCCGGTTAAACAAGGCCCCCGTTGTTTTCACCAGGGCGAACAGCGAAAAGTCAGCTACTGGAACGAATCTGAAAACAAACCCCAACTCAACATCACCAGAGTTAAAGATCGGTACTATCAACATAAGAAGACACAATGGCAAAGAAATGGATCTAGCTGAGGAATTAGATAAGTACCAGATCGACATAATAGGAGTGACTGAAACAAAAAAGACAAAAACTGGTGAGATCTTTTTGAGCAATAAATACAAAATGTTATATTCAGGCAATGACAATCAAGGAAAAGAAGAAGTAGCCATAGTATTCAACACAAAATATGAGGCTAATCTTCTTGAATGGCAGTCAGTCTCAAGTAGAGTAATGTGGGCAAATATGAGAATGGAGAACTGGACAATGAGACTTATTTGTGCCTAGAGTCCCACAGAAGGTTCTACTAAAATAGAAGTTGAGGAATTTTTTGAGGCTTTAGAAAAAGCAACTGACACAATGAAAAAGGAAAAGTTGGTCCTTGTTGGGGATCTAAATAGCAGAGTAGGAAATGATTGCGAGACATACAAAAATATTTTGGGAAAATTTTTGAGAAAAGAGCAAAGCTAATAATAATGGCAAATATCTGTTGAATTTCTGCTCAGGACATGGACTGGTTATTACTAACACCATGTTCCAACATAAAAATGTGCACAAATTCACATGGAGAGAAGAGGCAAGGAATAAGAAAAGTCTCATTGACTATGTTATTGTTGATAGTGATGTTTTCTCCCTGAGGTAGGACACCAGAGTGTACAGAGAATTTGAAATTGGAAGTGATCACTGTTTAGTCTTGAGCAGGATAAAATTGAATTTCATATTGAAAAGAATAACATGTAAGAAAGTTTTAAAGCGAATTAAAGTTGAGCAGCTCTCAGATGTGAACTGTAGACTAAAATACACAAAGATTATTGAAGAAAAAAATGAAAGAGTTTGAGAACAGGAATCAAACCTTGGAGATTCATTGGCAAACTCTGAAGAAAACATTGATTCTGCCAGAGAGGCATGTGGTGAGGTTGTCTGCAAGGATAAAAAAAATCAGAACTCCCTGGTGGACACAGGAAGTTAAAGAGGCAGTGAAGGAAAAGAAGAAAGCATATCAAAAGTTCCTGGCAAATAAGTCAGCTTTTACTCTTACAGAATACAGAGACAAATGTAAGAAAGCGAAACACTGTATAAAACTAGCTAAACAAAAGTCATGGGTGGACTTTGGTAAGAATATAGAAAATCAATATCAAGAAGGTGGCAAAATATTCTGGAGGTTGTTGAAGAAGCTTAGGAATGGAGGAAAGAGTGCTGTTAAAGGAGTTAGAAATGATAAAGGTGACGTGAAAATGGGAGAAAAGGATATCCTTTAAGTATGGAGTAATTACTTTGAAAAACTGCTAAAGGAAACAAGCAGTGATGACAGCACAGTGGTAAAAAACACTGACCAGGCATGCATTCAGGAATACATATCAATACTTGAAGTAGAAAAAGCCATGAAAGGCTTGAAATGTGGAAAGGCAGCAGGAGTAGATGATATTCGACCAGAAATGCTGAAGTATGGTGGTATAAGAGTCTTACAGTGGCTGCACTGCATAGTTCAGAAAGCCTGGACAGAGGGACGAATTCCTGATGATTTAAGTAGAGCTCTCATAGTACCCATATATAAAAAGGGAAATAAAACTGAATGTGAGAATTACAGAGGTATTTATTTCCCTAGTGAGTGTTCCTGGCAAGATCTATGCAAGTATACTTGAGAAACAGTTGAGAAGAATTCTGGAAGAAAAGCTTGGTGAAGAACAAGCTCGATTCAGGCCAAATAGAGGCTGTCAGGATCAGATCTTCACTTTACGACAAATAGTCGAGAAAGCATGGGAATATATCAGAGATCTGTATTTAAGTTTTGTCGATTTGGAAAAGGCATATGACAAGGTGCCAAGAGAGAAGCTATTCAATACGCTACAGTTATATGGTGTCAATGGGACATTATATCAAGCAATACTTAGTCTTTATTTGAATTGTAAGTCAGCAGTTAGAATTGAAGGAAATACAGGAATATAGTTTAATGTTAAATCTGGTGTGAGACAGGGATGTATATTATCCCCTCTGTTATTCATTATCTATATGGATCACATGAAGGAAAGTGGTATTAAACATGATATTAAAATTGGATATGTTAATGTCAGCTCTTTGCTTTATGGATGATATTATACTTCTAAATAAATCCGCTACAAGTCTGCAAGATTCTCTGATTAAATTGAATAGCTGTTGTAATAGATATGGTATGAAGGTCAGCAATAAAAAGACAAAGACAATGAAAATAGGCAGAATCATTCAAAATGTCAACTGTGTTGTGAATGGAGAACCTGTGGAACAAGTAAAACATTTCAGCTACTTAGGCACAATTTTTACTGAAGATGGTAAATTAAATATGGAAATAGACAACAGAATCAGCAAAGCTGGTATGGCAGGAAGTCAATTGAATAAATTCATATGGTGAAGATTCATAGAGAGAAATTAGTCGGAACACTAAATTAGCTGTATACAAGACAGTGTTCAAACCAGTTTTAACTTATGGATCTGAGAGCTGGGTCAGAAGTAAAACACTTGACCAAAGACTAGAGACAGCAGATATGAGAGTCCTGAGAAAGATTAGAGGCATGAACAGATGGCATTAATGGCAATATCATATTAAAAACAAGGAAAGAACTTATTAGGAAAGAACTTGACATTGTCAGCATCCAGGAATGCGTTAGCAGAGCTAACCTCAAATGGTATGGTTACTTAAACAGAATGGGCGAGGAAATATTAGCCAAACAAGTGTTCTCTGCCAGGTTGGCAGGAAAACGGCCCAGAGGAAGACCAAGATATAGGTTGATTTGTCTTGACAAGTAACAGACTGATTTGGTGGAAAATTATAGATAGGAAGTTAGTAATGATGTAATTTTTTTCATGTAGTACTATCATATCCTGTACACCCCTTGAGGGTACATGGCAGGAATTTGATGATGACATAAAATTGGATTTAATAGGTTGGAGATTTTGATCAAACTATTAGCCTACTTCTAGTTTCGTCACGTTAATGGGTGGCTTCTGGATCAGATAAATCTACACATAACAGCTTAAAAACAAAAATGAGCTTAAGTTACGAATTAATACATAACTGAAAGATGAAAAAATATCAAATTCATAGGAACCATTACACAAACGTGGAGCATGGATGTTAGCACTTGGTCAGTCATTGATAAGCATGTGCATCCTATAATTGGCTGTGAAGTTGAACTTTGATGTGTTGAGCGATCTTATGAGTGATTTCCAGATATTACAAAGGATCATCCCTTGGTTTCTGTTCAGGGTGCCTTGTGAGCAGATAACTGCAGCTTCTTTTATGTTGCAGAGCTGTAGTCCTCTTCTATGTATGGCATAATGCTTTTATCCCATTCAGTGTTGTGGTTAGTGTTGGAAAAATGAAAAGCTAAACCAGAATTGCCCTCTCTGTTGTTGTTTACTTGCTGAGATATGCTCATTTTGTCTCAGTTCTAGACTTCTAGAAGTTTGTCCGATCTAATTCAGGCTGCAAGAACAAGGAATGTAAACTCCAGGGTTTATTGAAAGGATTCTTGTCTTTAGGTGAATGTAACATATTGCATACTGTCTTTATTGGTTTAAAGGCCTTCAAACCAATATATTAATTCATAACGTCAGCTCGTTTTTGTTTTTAAGCTGTTATGTGTAGGTTTATCTGACCCAGAAGAACCCACCAGTTAACATGGCAAAACTAGTAGGCTTAGTTTGTATCAAAACCTCCGACCTATTAAAACCAATTTTTATGTCATCTTAAACAGTGGAAAATTCAAATACAAATTAAAAAAACTGTGCTGTTGGCAGTGGTTATCATCTTATTCAGTCAATTGGACACTAGATTGTAAACTGTCTAGTTATTATTGTAATAGTAATAGTACAATGGTTACAATACAGCATCCTTGCGACTGCATATAAGAAGATAGCTGTGTTTATAACATGTTTTAATTTGTTGTGTTTGAATTTTCCATTATTTATTCTCCTTCACTGAAGATAGATGGTTTGAAACACACAAACTAAAATATTTGTAATTAATATTATAATCTTAATAAAATGGAAGATGGTTTGATGTAAAATCAGGTGTAAGACAAGGATGCACATTATCTCCACTCTCATTCATCATCTATATCAGTGTTTCTCAACCTTTCTAAGCCCATCATCATCATCAAATTCCTGCCATGTACCCTCAAGAGGTGTACAGGATATGACAGTACTATATGAAAAAATTACATCATTACTAACTTCCTATCTACAATTTTCCTCCAAATCAGTCTGTTACTTGTCAAGACTCCAACATTATCAGATCTTATATTTCTATCGTCTAAGGCACTTTGTACCGTATCAATCCACCTATATCTTGGGGTCATTTTCCTGCCAACCTGGCAGAGAACACTTGTTTTGCTAATCTTTCCTCTCCCATTCTATTTAAGTGACCATACCATCTGAGATTAGCTCTGCTAATGCATTCCTTTCTAAGCCCAAGGACCAGTAAAATGCCTAAAGCAATTCACAAAAGTTATGTAATTTTTTTTTAAATGTATGTGGGTATTACCAACATTTACATATACATTTACAACATGTACAACATTTTACATATATATAAACATTTGCAAATATATATGGAAACACAATTAAGTTGGAAGTAAACGATTAAAAGTGTATCATCACTGAACAAAATTTTAATTTTTATTAAACAAATAAAGGTATCAATTTCCGATTTGCTGTGGGCAAATGAATGGGTATATCAGCACCATCCTGTTGAAATCCCCATTCATCTGCCCACAGCAAATTTTATATTTTATATGTTGTCACTATTCATCTGCCCACACTCATTAAGCTCACCCCACAACATTTTTAGCGCCGTTGGTACCATGGGGAATGTCAGCGCCGTCCCGCTGAGACCTTTATTCATCTGCCCACAATGATGTTTATCTTTAATCCCCATTCATCTACCCACAACAACTTTTATATTTTTTGTTGTTCCCATTCCCACAACTTTTATCTTCACGCATGTTCTGATTCAACCTGCGACATGTAAACTATTCCATTCGCTAAGTACATTGTGAGACGAGGGAAAAATGTTCTTATCTTACTCCACTCATCATAATACTGAATACGAACTTGACATCCCTTGTCTTGTCTAAAGCATCCCCTGCATATACCCAAAATTTCACTCAGAAAATCCCAAAGCCATTAATCCCCCCCCCTCCACACACCCAGCCAATACGAATCGCCTTATTTCCCTGAGGAATGTTCCATGACCAGCAAAAAAAAAAATGAAGATATCCTGTTATGTGAGGTCATACCCGATATCTATAAACAGTGCAACCCATGGTGTCAGTCGTCAAGTGCCATCCACGTTGTCGGGCTCATTTTCCCACAAGCGACCATATGCCATATATACCGTACGCTTGTGATTTGTACTAATCATGTTATGATGGTGGTTTTAATTATATCCATCCTGTTTTATCCAGAGGCACAACAGTGGTCATCGTAAATCTGGCAGATTCATTAATCATGTGGTGGTTTTATTTATATCCGTCCTGTGCTGCTAATGTTCGTTATGTTGTGATGTGTGTTTCTGTACAATCCATGACCGTACAGATGTTGTTGTCTGCATGTGACGGATTTGGTATGCTCGACTGCATATTTCCGCAAGTGACCATATGAGATACAGAACTTCGCTAAACGGGATGCAAGTAGCTATCCTCATCACCAGCACAGCTGAGCCTCACTTTGATGTAACTTTGGTTTCATCCCTGATTTTGTCCGATTCTGGAAATGGATTAATTCCAAAACCAGTAACAAGAATAATCAGAAATTGTAGTCCAAATAAATAATATGATATAATTATGTTATTATAAGAGAGAACTTATAGCATTGGTACCCACAAAGGCTGAACTTGAAGGGGGATTGTGAAGTTGTTGCAACAGATTGATTTTCAGTCACCAGAACTAAATTGGAATTCTACAGTAAATCACTGTTCATTCTTACTCTTTAGAGAGTAGGTGATACAAGGGTGTAATCGAAGGTGATCAAATATTTGTTGCATAAAATGCAAGTTTTTTTTTTTTTTTTGCATTAGAGAAACCTATTGCTACTGAATCTTCTAAACTGCAAGTCTTTACCACTTTAAAAGTAGATATCTTGATTTTCTCTCTCTCTCTCTCATAAAAAAAAAAAAAAATGCAGGGACATTTAACCATGCAATTCCTCAACTGGCATAATTTGATTGCTGTATTATCATTGTTCATGTTTGATCACAGGGAACACAGAATATTTGGTTAGCTTAGTCATAAATTTTGACTTCATTCTGATTGCGTTTTCAGAATTCTAGTGGAAACTTACTAAAGTAATTCACTGTGAAAAGTTGGTATTGGGTGCTGCTCTAGTTAGTTCTGCATTCTTAATATATTAAAAAAAAAAACAAGTATAGTTCCCCTTGTTATTTAGCTTTAATCCATAAGTGATCTCATCAGACTTTTGTGTAATTTAAGTGGACTTATTTATTATCAAGATAGAATTTCACATCTGTTATTTAATTGTTGATTGTGATATATGTGAATATATTAAATGCAAATAAATAATTCTAGCCAACCCAGTCTTCAAGTACTGGCTGGAATTATGGAGGATCTTGCAAGGGTTAATTCTAGACTTCAGCCACTTTTGGAACGGCAAGCTGAATTATTACGGAACGATCCAGTTTTGAGTGTTGTGAGTATCTGAGTTAATTGTTGATATACTGATGGCACAATGAAATGAGATTATTAAATATAAATATCCATTTAATTAATGATATGCACTTTGATACACAGAATTCACAGCAGGTGTTAATAAAGCAGGGCTCTACAAAATATGCTTGCCCATTCACACATGATGAGAAAGTGAATAAAAAATACTGTTCTGTCTGGTCTGACCAGACAGAACAGTATTTTTTATTCACTAAAAAGAAACTTTCTAAACAAAATTTTTTTAACTTTAAGAAAACAGATGCTGTTCCACTAATCACTTTGGGCAACTTTCATTTGACTTATTGGTACATAAAAAAAAAAAGTATGTCTTCGGTGAGTACATTTTTTTATGTGGTGAGTAGGGTTTTACATAATTTGTTAAGCCTGTTAAACAATACAATTGTATTTAAAGGAAGTATAGCTGTATTGCATCCAGTGGAATACATAATTAGGTGGACTTTTAAAAGGCACAGGTTTGGTTATGTTAAAACTGTGTGTATTATTTAATGGCATTTGGTTTTAGGGTAGATTATTTAATAATAGTAATAATCTAACTTGAAACCAAATGCCATTAAATAACTAAATGCTTATTGCTCTTTACACATATTAGGTGCATGAGACCACTAAATAACGACATACTGTTTTATTATTATGTGACACCTTCAAGGACTCATCGTGGGAGGGCACACTACTCCACTACAACTCGCCATCTCTCCTACTCAATCTTCTATCCACATGACACCACCATCGACACACATTAGAATAAATTAGATCAGTTAATGGTTCTAACACAGTCTAAATTATGAAACACCCAAAACTATTTTATCAACATAACTGTTTGCTTAGAGTAGGTGACTTACCTTATTTAAAAAAGAAAAAAAAAGTATGGATTTAGGTATCTGCTTACCATTATGTCCAAAAAATGTCTTGGTAAGCTAATTTCACAACTGGAAATAATGGGGACCAATTTTTTTCGTACAAAAATTATCTAAATTGTTGCTTTATATCCCTATTATAATGATATGTAACTGGTTTATTAATAAAGAATGTGTACAAAAAATGTGTTAGTGACTTGTCCATTTTCAAGAAAATAGGTATGAAAAATTTAGCAAAATAATTAATACTCATAGTTAATTCTCCATTACATTTATTATTTTATATAGGCACTTACAGAGTCAAGGACTCATTGAGGGAGGGCCATGTAAAGTGTAATTCCATAGTACCTATCTCTCCTTAAAAATGTGTGGAAAGGCTTATGTATTTGTTGTACATGTTGACTAATTTTGACAGTAATATATCAGAACACACTTTCACTGGTGTTATAACCAGCATTTTCAGAGCACAAAACAGTTTGTCAGTATGAGAGACTACAACATGATGTAATAATGGGACTAGTTGAAAAATTGTAGCAACAACACAGACTACAGTCCTAATTAGGCATCCTCTATGTTAAAAAAAAAAAACAGAGAAAGGAGGTACTAGTTATGTCTTAAGATGACTGTTCTCCCGAATCTTAGGCAAATTTATACAGCCATGTTTGTTAAGATTCTTGGTTGATTGGAGATTGCTTAATTCAGTGTCATGGCATGTAAAACTGCAAGGGCTGGAAGTTGATAGTGCATGGGAAGTGGTAAAGGAGTGTTTGAAGGAGATAATGGCTGACTGTATACCTAGAGTCCAGATAGTAAATCGAGTAGGGGTTAAATGGATGAATAACAGCATTAAGCTTGAGCTGCAAAAAAAGAAAACAACTGTGGAGGGAATTTAAGGAGAAAAGTGACCTGCAAGCACACAAACAGTATAAAGCACAGGCCTGAAAGGTAACGAGTGTGGTAAAGAAAGCAAAAGCTGATTACGAAAGGAAATTAGCCACGCAAGCTGAAGAGAATCCCAAACAGTTTTTTCGATATGCTGCAAGTAAAAGAAAAAATGCATACGGCAGAATGATTTTAAGGAATGCCGATGGTATCCCTACCATTGGTAACTGAATTAGTTGATATAGTGGAATTACTGGGCGAGTACTTTGCAAGAGTATATCATTCAGGTGGTGATATTGCAGGAATGAAAGATTCAGCAGGTTATACGGGAATTGAGATGAATAGTATATTACAAAACCTTAATGTGAATACAGCTGTGGGTTTGGATGATATACCAGCTCTGGTCTTACATGAAGCGGCTAAAGCATTGTCAGTGCCCTTGTCCATTTTGTTTAAATTAAGTCTCAGGTGTCTGGGTTAGCCCCGAGGGAGTGGAAAGAGGGGAAAATAGTACCACTGCATAAGGGAGGTTCCAAGACTGCTGTTGAAAATTATCGACTGATCAGCATATCAGGAGGTTTTGGAAAAAGTAGTCAAAAGAAGAATACAGAAATGGATAGATGATAACGGAATACTGTATGGGGGACAGCATGGCTTTGTGAAGGGTAGATCATGCCTCACTAACTTGCTAACATTTTATAACACAGTGACGGCTGAGCTGGATGAGGGTAATGGGTTTACAGTGATACTGCTGGACCTTGCTAAGGCCTTTGACAGGATACCACATGGAATTCTAATCAGCAAACTGCAACATATGGGGATGGATATAGGGTTGGTGAGATGGATAGGAGGGTGGTTGACAGAGAGATATCAGAGAGTAGTTTATTCAGGAGTAGAGTCCAAAAGATGGCCTGCGACTAGTGGTGTGCCACAGGGTTCTTTCTTGGACCACTACTATTTAATTTGATCATTAATGATATCAGAAAGGACCTGTGAGGAACTATTCATTTATTTGCTGATGATGCAAAGTTAGGTAGAGCAATGAGGACTGCACATGATGTCAAAATTTTGCAAGATGATTTGGATAGATTGGGGGACTGAACTAAGGAGAATGGATGTCAATTTAATGTGGCAAAATGTAAAGTTATGCATTTTGGGGTGAAAAGATTAGTAGCAGTATACCATATTGGTGGAACTGTACTCCAGGAGATTACGAAGCCAGGGATTTGGTGGTGTTGGTGGATAGGGAGTTGAAGTTAAGGGAGCACATTGCAAAAGTGGCTAAATCAGCTCATCAAATCACTTGGTTACTGAAGAATGCAGAGACAAGCAAGTTATTGTTCCTCTGTATCGAGCCTTGATAAGACCCCATCTTGACTACTGTGCCCAGATCTGGGTACCAGGGTTTCTTCTTGATGGGGAGGAGGTAGAGAGGATCCAGAGGCGAGTGACCAAGATGATAGCAGGTCTATGGAATGAACCTTATGAGAACAGGTTGAAGATTTGTGGGTTGCAGACATTGGTTGATAGGCCGAAGAGGGGTGATATGATTGAGACATTCAAATTCTGAAGGGTAGCTATAAGATTAATTCAGAGGATGTTTTTCAGAACAGGTCTGGTGGTGGGAGGACTAGGGGCCATCATGGAAACTGGGCAAGAGTGTGGTTAGCAAATGTGTTAGAACTAGGTTTTTTGCACGGAGAGTGGTGAATGAGGGGAATAAGTTGCCAGAACCTGTTGTGGGAGCCATGACTGTGAGCGGGTTCAAGGCAAGGTATGATAAATACTGTGTGGAAACTGAATAGTTGTTGACATGATGTTTAGGGCCTCCCTCGATGAGTCTAAGGACTCCTTGGAGTTGCCCGTAATAATAATAATTCTTAGTATGTTTCAAGGCTTCTGTTGCTTCTAAGGACAATCTCTCTGACTTGCAAAAGCTTCTGTGCAGTACTTTTGTTTTTTTCTTCCAGTTGATCCTGTGTCAGGGGTATTCAAAGCATGGTATGTTAAGCTCAACTTGCCATAGTGATAGTGCAGAATGTATCGTTTATGTTCACTGATGTATACTACGGTCAAACAGGAAGAACCGTGAACATAAAAGACACATGAAAGATACTACACAGGATCAACTGGAAGAAAACACAAGTACTGCACAGAAGCTTTTACAGGTCAGAGAGATTGTTCTTAGAAGCAACAGAAGCCTTGAAATACTCCAAATCTTAACAAATATGGTTGTATAATTTCTCTAAGATTTGGGAGACAGTCATCATAAGACATAACTAGTACCTGCTTTCTCTCTGTTTTTTTTTTTTTTTAAACATAGAGAGCATCTAATTAGGACTTTAGTCTTTGTGTTGTTGTTCCTACAATTTTTCAAACTAGTCTCATTATTACACCATGCTGTAGTCTCGTGTATTGTGACAAACAATGCATACTGTGTTTTGTGTTCTGAAGATGCTTGTTATAACACCAGTGAAATATCAGCAATAAGTCAATAAATAATTATTCACTTATCTTTCTGTGTTCTGATATATTACCATCAAAATTAGTCAACATCTCCTTAAAAACCATCACCAAAGACACACTCACAGTATGTATCCACTGGCATCTTATTCCAATTCATTCACTGTGTGCCATGAAAGGAACCTGGATCTCACATTCTTCCTGACACCCTAATTCAGCTTCCTGGGATAACCTAGAATTCTCTCTCCCACCGGCCATGAGCTCTAAAATTTTTCCTGTGTTTTATATTGTAGAAACCTCTTATTAGCTTTCATGTTTCTATCATATCTCCCCTCCTCCTATTTCCCCAACTTTGAATGTCACACTTCTTTATAAGGTTTTTACAAGCTTGATATGATTTTGGTTATCAGTGCTGCATCTTTTCCGATGTTTTTTCATCTCCATGGGCTGTTGTATTTCAAGTGTGAACCACTTGCAGCAATAATATAATACACTGTCCATAATAGCTTCAACCTGAAATACATAACCTTGTATTTAGCAACTGGCAGTATTAACATTTGTCACTGAACTCAGTCTGTTGATGTCAGCTTTTAATGATTCTATATCCGAAATGTTCTGTATCACACAACCCAATTTAACATCATCTGCATATAATTAAATGTTTCCTTCCAGACCATTCCCACTGTCATTAACATGCAAATGAAAAGGATTGAACCAAGGTCAGAACCGCATGAGCACCCCTCATTCTCTTAGATTTAGGTCCTCGTAGATCACTTTTTGTTATCTCTCAGATAACCATACTCCATTGCCACAAGCCTACTTTGCATACCTATCCCTTTGAGTTTGTATAATAATTTCTATGAAATTCTGTCAGATGCCTTGGCAAAATCTAAAAGAATCATATATCCATGCCCCTTAGCCCACTGTCACTATTGCAAAATGTGAGTGCTATCTTTAACAAAACCATGCTGTTCTTTATAAAAGAGCAAAGTACTATGCTATCCACTCATCCTTGGATGCGATTTCTCACCAGGTTCTCTAATACTTTAACTACTCCACAAGACGGATTGGCCTATAATTGGCAGCATCACTTTAGCACCATTATAGTGCAATTTCCTATCCTCCTTCCACTTATTGGGATTTCTGTTCATGGGAGACTCAGATTGAACTATTAGGTTAGGTGATAACATTATCCAAACACACTGCTCTCTCAGGCTCAAGTTTTGCAACATTTTTAACATCTCTACCTCTTCCACCTCTATCTTTGCATCCAGATCTATCTCAGCTTCCAGAGAAATGATCAGTTTATCAGAAATGTATACCTTTCCAAAATGATTACTTAATAACTTGCTATTTCCAGTGCATTCAACACTTTTCTGTATTTATTATGGTTATCCTACCACAATCATTATTCCTTTTAAAATTCTCTCAGATTTCCTTTTTCCATCATTGGAATTCTTTCTCATTTCAGCTTCTTTTTGTTTCTCATCTGGCCTGTTCCTTGCACAGGTATGACTCTGTTTACACTGCTTCACTTTTGTGTCTCTCATAGATTGCAATTGGAGGGATTAACAACTTCTTGACACAGATGGTCCTTACATTAATAAATTTAGTTTAACCCTTGATCCAAGTGTGTGCAAACAAAGTTCGCACCTGAAGGTATCTTCAGGACTGGGGTAAAGTGGTACAACACCTGGAAACTCCTTGCAAAGGTGGAGCAAGCTACCAACACTCCTATCTCAGTATTTCTCATAATGCAAAACACATCTCCTTGCAGATATGCATAATGTTATGCATTAAGGGAAGGGCCACTACCCAGGCTAGTTTCGACCTTTATTGAGGTCTCTTCAGCGGGAGCCAGGCCCAGTGGTGGAAATACAAGGCAGAAGCAATGGCAGGTCATCTTTACCTATAGGAGTTGCCAAACGGTGTGCCACCTTTTTATTAAATTACTCTGGATTTAGAGAAAGATGTTGAAAGTTTATTTTTCACTTAGACTATAATAAATTTAGTTTAATCCTTTATCCAAGTGTGTGCAAACAAAGTTTGCGCCTGAAAGTATCTTCAGGACTGGGGTAAAGTGGTACAACACCAGGCAACTCCTTGCAAAGGTGAAGCAAGGA
Source organism: Typopeltis vanoorti (assembly GCF_054136105.1). NCBI lineage: Eukaryota > Metazoa > Arthropoda > Arachnida > Uropygi > Thelyphonidae > Typopeltis > Typopeltis vanoorti. Next base: position 25,823,597 of record NC_143556.1, on the reverse strand, counting down.
GTCCAGGATATGATAGTACTACATGAAAAATTTACATCATTACTAACTTCCTATCTACAATTTTCCTCCAAATCAGTCTATTACTTGTCAAGACTCCAATATTATCATTATCAGATCTTATATTTCTATCGTCTAAGGCACATTGTACCCTATCAATCCACCTATATCTTGGTCTTCCTCTGGGTCGTTTTCCTGCCAACCTGGCAGAGAACACTTGTTTCGCTAATCTTTCATCGTCCATTCTGTTTCAGTGACCATACCACCTGAGATTAGCTCTGCTAATGTATTCCTGGATGCTGACAATGTCAAGTTCTTTCCTAATATCCTCGTTTTTAATCTGATATTGCCATTGATGTCATCTGTTCATGCCTCTAATCTTTCTCAGGACTCTCATATCTGCAGTCTCTAGTCTTTGATAAAGTGTTTTACTTCTGACCCAGCTCTCAGATCCATAAGTTAAAACTGGTTTGAACACTGTCTTGTATACAGCTAATTTAGTGTTGCAACTAATTTCTCTCTTATTCCATATGAATTTATTCAATTGACTTCCTATCATACCAGCTTTGTTGATTCTGTTGTCTATTTCCATATTTAATTTACCATCTTCACTACGCAGGCACTACAAAAAGCAAATGAGACTCATTTGTTTTTTGTAGTGCCTGCATGCACGTGCCATATTTGTATATTCCCATGAAGATGGCAATGTGACATTGCTGAAATATAGGAAGTATTTATTAAAGTTTATTTTAATTAATATTCCAGTATACGTTGTAAATTCCTTAAATAATTTAATAGTCATCCATCAGTTGTGGTGTAATTTTCTTTGCTCATTGTTTATGCGAGTTCTTTTGCTTTTTGACTCATCAAAGACCCATTAATCGAAGCATTCTTTTCATGAACATTACTAAATTAAATTTTTAATGCTGCTTCAACTTGGGTATCCTTACCACATCTGGCTCTTTTCCTATCCATGTTCTCATTAGTAAGAGCTGAAGTTTCAATGTTTGATCTGTTTTTTAAGATCTTACACAAGAGTGGTTGTGGAGTTTTTAAATGTACTGCTGCACTATGCCGACTCATTTTGAGCAACTTATCATAGCACTCCAAAATTCTTTGCTTTTCTTGAAAAGATAAATCTTTATTAATACATTAATTCGATATGTTAGTCAAGTAAATAATTGTTTAATATCCGACATATTTCACTGACTAATATCTGTCAGCATTTTCAGGGATACACTGGTAATGAATGGAAAATAACAAAAACTAGGAAACTAACCGACAATTCTAAAAATTATATAAAGTTATCACTGTACATGATACAGTACGCGTGTTGCAAGTACAAGTTTTATTTGTTGAGATATTTATTGTAATTTTCATGAAAGTTCATTTCTCTTTGGTTAAATGATCTAATTAGATAAATGGAAAACTTCTGCTGTCAGACAAGGATGCACAATATCCCCCTCTGTTATTCATTATCTATATGGATCGCATTATGAAAGAAAGTGGTATTAAACTTTACATCAAAATTAGAGATGTTAATCTCAGTTCTTTAACTTTATACAGACGATGTTATACTTTTAAATAAATTCCCTACAAGTCTGCAAGATTTCCTGACTAAATTGAATAACTGTTGTAATAGATTTGGTATGAAGGTCAGCAATAACAAGACAATAAAAATAAGCAGAAGCATTGAAAATATCAACTACATTGTGAATGGAGAACCTATAGAACAAATAAAACATTTCAGCTACTTAGGCACGATTTTTAGTGAAAATTGAATCTGAAATTGAATATGAAAATAGACAACAAAATCAATAAAGCTGGTATTGTAGGAAGTCAAATGAATAATTTTATATGGAATAAGAGAGAAATTAGTCAAAACACTAAATTAGCTGTATACTAGACAGTGTTCAAACCAATTTTAACTTATGAATCTGAGAGTTGGGGTTAGAAATAAAACACTTGACCAAAGTCTAGAGACCACAGATGTGATAGTCCTGAATAAGATTAGGGGTGTGAACAGATGGCATCAGTGGCAGTATCATATTAAAAAACAAGGATATTAGCAAATAACTTACGTTGTTAGTATCTAGGAATATGTTAGCAGAGCTAATCTCAGGTAGTATGGTCACTTAAACAGAATGAAAAAAGAAAGATTAGCAAAATAAGTGTTCCCTACCAGGTTGGCAGGCAGAAGACCAAGGTATTGGTGGATTGATACAGTAAAAAGTGCCTTAGAAGATAGAAATATGAGATCTGATAATGTTGGAGTCTTTACAGGTAACAGATTGATTTGGTAAAAATTGTAGATAGAAAGTTAGTAATGATGTAAATTTTTCATGTAGTACTATCATATCCTGTACACCCCTTGAAGGTACATATCAGGAATTTGATAATGAGAATGGTGTCTCTATTCACAAATGTAATTTCCACCAGATGCTGCAAAACTTTTCGAGACTTATCTAGAAAATTTATTGAATGACAATTTACCTTAAGGAAATTAATCGAAAGACAATTTGTTGAAACCAACAATTCATCAAAACTACAAACCATTGGTCTGTAGTTTTGATGAATAGTTCACTGAAAAATGAATCTAAGGCAAGCGTAGCGTATTTATCAAAAAGGACTGCAGTTTTTAATCAATGAACTTGTGATGTAGTGATAGTCTTTTCAATCAGTATATGTGTGTTTTGCCCAACCTGGAAAAGATTATGTAAAAAATTTTAATTATTATTGTAATTATTATTCCCCCTTAACTTCCTCTCTCTCCAACCAAATGGTTGGTGAAGTAGAATGCTATTTTACTAGGGAATAATTAGACAACGGGATGGTTTCCCATTGTCTTCTTATCCAGCAAATGTTTTATGTCTATAGATATATGTTCATGAGCTCCAGTTAGCAGGATGAAACACCTGAGTTTCCAGGAGTCGAAACTCTTCCATGTACTTGTGATAACTCACCTTTAGTTGAAGAGGACTGATAAAAATTCTTTGCATCATGCACAGTATTTGAATCTAGGTCTTTCTAACTAATGGGGTTCATTTATACCTACTGCGGTTCCGTTATTATTATTATTAGTAGTAGTAGTATTAGTATGTGATGTCTGTATGCCCACACACCAGTTATATGGGAAGAATTTTACTCTAAATTGGTATTTGAATCTTTTACAAAAATTTGTCGAACAACTGTTCCAGTTTTTGCTTCGACTATATTCTAGACTACAAAGGGACAGTGTGTCAAAATTATATATTGCAATAACTTTCTGACTTAGTGGAATATGTACAAATGTTGGAATTTGTAAAATACACAAGGAGTCTATGTGGTTCAATTTTAGTTTCAGCAGGATCACTGTATTAGAAATTTTGGTAAAGAAGTTTGGAAAGGATATTAATAATTCCACTTTAGCTGGATGAAATTTTATAGTTATGATTATATTAAAATTTGTCAGTTTTGATTTCAATCTGATCATTGTTGTGAAAAAATTAGGTAGACCATACTTTTTTTTTTGTCTAGAGATAAATCACTATCTACAAAATGAAGTAGCAGATACACTTACAGAATAATGTTGTAAATAACAACCACATAATTTTGACATCTCATTCAACACCTACGTGTGTTGTCTACATCTTGGGTGACATTAGCTATTCTTACCAAACACTTTAAAACAATAGTTTTCAAGAAAATTGATCTCTTGATGAATTGTGAATTTCTTGGCTTTAAGTATCATAAAAGGTAAGGCAACTAAAAAAAAAATCAAATTTAATCTTCTCTTTAAATATTTCCTTTGAACTGGTTACTTAAAAAATTTCTTATAATAAAAAATTCTGTTTCCTTAGAAACTGGTGCATGTGGTCACTGAAGTCAGATTGAAAGTCTGCATTTCCTTACCTTACATGAGAGGAGCTACCAGTTTACTTTGCAGATGTATAGCTCATATTTTTAAAAATATAAATATCAGAATCACTTGCACGTTAGCAGAGAACCATCAAAAGTTCTCAGTTCCCTTAAAATGAAATAAATTAAAAAAAAAAAAACGTAGTATGCACTGTTGGAAAGAAGTCAGTGGACACCATAGTGTGAGGAATGAACATCCATGGTGCCCACATTAATAAAATGGACCCTCTTTTGCTGTGATGACTGCAGCAATCTAACAGGGCATACTTTCCATAAGTGTATGATAGTGAACAATGGGAATTTTGAACCATTCTTACTTTTAGCATGTAAATGAGGTCCTGTACTGTTGTGGGGGCAGATGTCCCCTGACCTCACCTAACACTCCATTTCATTGTATAGATGTTCATTAGGATTGAGATCAGGGCTCTGTGGAGACCAGTCAAGTGTGGTTATGTTCATGTCCACAAACCATGCAGTTACAGCAGCATTATGACATGGTGCATTTTCTTGCTGAAAGAGACAATGGTCAGTTCCATAGAAATTCTACAAAGTAGGAAGCATTGCATTGTGCAGAATATTCAAGAAGGCACCACAAACAGAGGTGCAAGGTCAGGAATAACAGGACCATATCATCACACTGCCACCTCTGAAGTTCGTAGTTGGGGTTATTCACTCTGGTAAGAGACTTTCACTGGGCATCCACCACACCAACACCTGTCTGTCTACACAAAAACATTCAGAACCGAGGCTCACAACATGGGTTTCCATGGCAGAATCGAAATATGCAAGCCCACATTACCTGTACTAACATGCACGTCGGCTTCAGTGGTCCAAAGAATATGTATAGTGGCATGTGAAGGCTTGTAAAGCTGTGTTATGCAGCGATGAACCCTACCTCCTCTACCAAGGAAACCCATGTTGTGAGCCTCAGTTCTGAATGTTTTTGTGTAGATTTGTGTTCCAGTCGATACCCAGAACTTTGCATTCAATGTGTCAGACAACGACACACATTGAAACGCAAGGGGGGCATTGGCAGTTCTGCTAGTGCCCCCCCCCCCACCTGTCTAATGACTTTTAGGCTTATGGTCTAATACAGGGGTGGCCACAACGTTGCTCATGAGCCACATGTGGCTCATGTTCACGTCACACAACTCTTCATGCTCTACCAGGAAAAAATAAACAAAAGAGAAGAGGAGACAACAAAAAAGAGAGAAGAGGGAGATAAAAACAGGATTAAAAAAAATTACTGCAGTAAAAAAAAAAAGTTTAATTCGAAACACAATTTTAGTTACTTTTTTTACTACTGAAGGTTTTCCTTGTATTCATTTTCTTAGTAAGCTCCTTAAAAGTAGGTGTGTGATTAGTCAAAGCAGTTCTAAGAAGCTTGTTCAAATGTTCATCATTTAAAGCTGATCTATATTTAGATTTAATAAATTTAAGAGTCGAATATGGTGCTTCACAGGAGTATGTGGTCCAAAAATGGAGATCGGTTTTCTGGCACGTTGCTTAAGTGTTGGATACCGTTGGTCCTGAACTTGCTTCCAAAACTCATTTGTGGAACATTTAATTTGTTTCACTAGCTTAAGTTCTTTGTCCTCTTGAAGTTCCAAAAGCTCCATTTCTCCAGCTTTAACATCCATCACCATTGGTTTTGAAATAGGACAACTGCATTCAAGCACATTTGTGAGGAAAGGATTTTCCAAAAAGTGAATGTTGGCTTAAGTTCTCGAAGGTTGCAAAATCGTTTGTTGAGTTCTTGAGCCAGGTCATTTAATTTGCTAACATAAGATCCTGTTTCTAATTCTACTCCTGGCAAATTTGTCAGCATTTTCTTCAGACAAACAAAGTGATTGAAAGTTTTATTTTCCAAGTCTCTCTGGAAAATTTGCAGTTTGCTTTTTCTTTCCCTTCAAGTGACAGATGCTGGAAAACATCGGTGAAAAATGCCATGTCTAACAATCCAAGATGAAGGAAAAATTTCTCCGTCTAAGAAACTGCTTGATTGGGTCTAATGACAAAAAAAAAAAAGTTTAATACATTGCTATCTGAGAGCCACCTTACTAAGCAAAACCATGATACATCATTAGGAATCTCATCACAATTCAGCTCATCGAGAAAGCTTTTGAATTGTCTGTGTTTTTAGCACTTGAATGAATAAAATTGACAATTCTTAGAACTGCTTCCATTACGTGTTCAAATTTAAAACACTTGGTAACTAGATGTTCCCTGTGAATAATGCCATGTATAGGCAGGAAAGCAGGATATGATTCATCATTCTCAAGGAGCCCCATGAGCCCTTTAGTTTTACCCCTCATAGCTAGAGCACCATCGGTTGCAATGCTGATGATTTTTTCACACAATACTGAATCTAAGTGCAACATTGAGAGCTTCTTTGATGCCAGAGCTACATGATGTATCTTTCAAATCAAGTCCAATAGCTCTTCCTTGATGTCAAGGTTGTGAGATACGAAGTGGACAAATGTAGCTAGTTGTGGTTTGTCCTGAATATCTGTAGATTCATCCAAAGCCAGATAAATGCAGCACAGTTTTTCAAGTTATGGTGTAAGTTATTTACAATGACAGCACTGATAATGGAAATTCTCCATTCATATGTATACCTTGAGACTGGCATCTGTTCAATCAATTTGAGTAGTTTTTTATTATCTGGGTCTAAAACTGAAATTATTTGTGTAATATTCTTCTTGATGAATTCTTCTGTGTATAGGCGTTTTGCCTGTGCAATATTAAACATTAAAATAAAACCAGCCTCGATAGTAACATCAGCCCCTTCAGTAAACATGGACAACAATTTACCCTGATCATGGATTTGTTCTTTCAAAGTTGAAAGTTTAGTTCGATCAAAGCCAAGAGGAAATTCTTTACTAAAATTACTGTAATGCATGTCATAATGATGCTTGGGATTGCTGGCTTTAAATTGCATAAGTGTTATTTGGCATATGTTATATGGCACACATTGGTTTATTTTGTCATTTAACAAAAAAAAAACCTCCTCTTCTCACTCTGGCCTAAAACTTCCATGTGCCTCTTCATATTTATGTTTTTTATGCAACATTTCTAAGCGCTTCAAAAAGAGTTCAATGATAACAAGCACTGTCAATGGACTTGCGCAACAATATGTTGAACGATACGATGGATGAGTGCCAAAAGTGTAACTAGCATGTTGTGGTGGGTAGGCATAGCTTATGCATCCCCATACCATCGCATTGGTCAAAGGTTGTGACTCTTCTAAGTCTTACCTGAATTATTTTGGCTCCCCCAAAGGATACATAGTTGGCCACCCCTTGTCTAATCTCTTACACTTATTTTTTGTGTTCTTTTGTGAGTCATTACAATTATCATATTGTATCCCCAATGATCTCTCTCTCTCATCTTTCTGACAGAGATGAAATATTGCAATCATTAAACTCTATTGCATGCTGCCTTAAGTAATTATCTCTCAGCAGGTGTATGAATTCTATTTCCTTTTTGCCATGTGATCTTTCTTCTTTCCAGTCTATATCTCCATAGTTGAAGTTCCCCATAATAATCACTTGACCTGTACTCGTACTAATTTGGTGATGCATGTCTTCCAGATTATCTGTAGAACTCCCTGGCCTATAGCAACAACCAACTGTATATTTTGTCTTACTGGTCTTAGTCTCACACCAGATTGCTTCAAATGAACAGCCACACTCCCACCTGTCTCCTATTCTTGTTGGTTGCAATTCATCTGCTATCATCAACAGTACTCCTGTCCCCATCCTTCTGTCTTCCCTGAAAATGCTAAACCCTTCACATTCAATCCATAACTACATCATATGCTATTAGCCAAGTTTTACCAATGCCTATAACTTTTGGTGAGGTGGCACTAATCAATGCCAAAAACTCCTCCTGGTTCCTGATACTTCTGGCATTAGTATATAGAAATGGCAACATCCCTTTATTTCATCCCCCAACTTTACTTTCTGAATTGACTACCATATTCAATATTTTTTGCTTGAGAGACTAAACTCCTCACTTGGTCATTCTCACACTCACTTGCTTCATGGGTATGCCTTCACATTTGCTTCCACCCTAATTGCTTAAGCTTCCCTGAATTTACATGTCAGCATGCTCGGTGAACAAAACTCTCTCCAGACACCTAACACCAAAACCATTCAGATGTAGTCCATCCGCATTGTACAAATCCTTAAATCCATCAAACAGAGATCAGATAAGCAATAGTGGAAGTCATTGCCCAGGCAACGGGAGAAATAGAAGGAGAACAGGGTGTCGTAAAAGGGGAAAATGCCCGAGGGATAATGATAAGTCACAGCGCCAGTTGTGTCAAGAAGAGCCCACAGGTCAGGCTGACGGTGCCCCCTTCTCTAAGTTAGATGACAGACCTGAGTATAGTCCGACCCAGAAACACTGTATTTAAAAATTTTCATCCATATTCATAGTTTAAAAATTTTTCGTGAAGGGGTGGGCCTTTGTAAAAATTTGATATAGCTTCAAAATGACAAAGCATTTTACATCAATTTTTACAGAGGTCAAGTCCTATAAGATTGTTACAAAAATAACCTTGTATGTCTGTATATAGTTAAAGCTAAATGTTAACGTAAATAATCCTACGGGAATTGATTGTGCTTACTGCTCTAAGAAGGAAATTTCTAGATTGTCATGAACAAAGGCAATACCTTGCCACCAGAAACGTTGTATGATAGCTCCTTATAAGGACATATGAAAGTTGTTTGCGAACTCCACTTGTAAACACATTCAAGGTCAGTGGCAAACAGACCGACTACTTCAGATGACCTTCCGCTGCCCAACGAAATAGGATTAAAGGAGTGGAGTAGGGGAACAAAGAAACGGTCAGTGCTATTGAAAGATCAAGAGATCACACTGAAATGTTCTGGGTCCAATATCTTCATGCAGGGATCCGAAAGAGGATGAATAAAAGGCGTTGGCCACAAGAACAGATATCGGTTTTTCATCAGTTGTCTAGTGGAGGTCCATCAGATGTCAGCCATTGAGGACACAACTTTCTGGAGAAGTCTGAAGGGACAATGACAGGAGCCGATCTGCCAGGCAGAGATTAGGACTGATGACAATCTTCATCGGGAGCTATTTTCCAAAGAGAGGAATTTTCGAGCTGGAAGGAACTGCTCCGTTATGTTAACATCCACGCACTCCTCATGCCAAACCTTTTCGCCCGAAGCGCCAGAGAGACAGCTTAAGCGCCCAGAAGCCGGCAGTGTCAATAATCTAATGGTGGTGTACAAAGGGAGTCAAAACCTGACATGGAAGGAAAAGTCAAGACTCCAACTCAAAGCCAAGGAATAAGTATGCACAGTGGGTAGCAGCCCTAAAGTGAGTTTGATCTTTTATTCTGTTTTGTGAATTATAGGAGAACTTTAATAGTGGACTGTTAAGTTTAAGGTGCTGAATTTGGGCAGAGTTAATGAATGGAATTTAATGTTTGTAAGTGATTGAAGATCAGCATGTACTAGTTGAAGGTTAGCAGTTTGATAGCAGTACAATTGCCTAGGATAGTATCAGTTTGTTAATAGTACAATTGCCTAGGATAGTAATTTAATATTGGAAAGGAATGAATATTTATGTGTCATAATAATCTTGAATTGGAAGTGTATTTTAGCATGATAGTTTTTATTAAGAGTTAAACTGAGAATGTGTAAATTGTTTAGTTGTAAGTAAATGTGTTTTTCAATTGTCAATAGAGTGTCGTCTGAATTTTAATTGTATAATGCAGTGTTCCGAAAAAAAAATTAGAGTCTATTTGCAGGAGCCCAGGAGAAAGAGAGAATAATTAGTGGACCACTACTGTAAACTATAATTAATCTGAGGTAATTCATGTTTAAAGGGAAAACTACTGGACGTGCTTACCATTTCTTATTGCTAGGAAACGAACATCGGTGGTGCAGCTTATCAAATAAATTTTCCAGTGTTCGAGGAATAAGAAGGGAAGTGCAGAAGGCAGTTAGTAGAAAGGGAGTTTATGCATTAAGGGAAACCATATATAGGAAGAAACAGAATAATATTACAACGGTAAAGAAAGATAGCGGTATACAGGATAGAATACCGAGATTAAAGGGGATAAATTAATAGATAAAAAAAATACCATGTGAATGTGATGTTTCTTATTTTGGACAAACTGGCCATTCTGTGGAAAAAAGAATTAAAGAACATCATTAGTAAACAATAAATACCCCCACCCCCTTTACAACAGATTCACAAATTTTACATCATTCCTTTTGCACAATCTATGTATGGACTATAGACTTTTTGGCTATCAATGCCTTCCTCCTTAGTTCACCTCTGTTATAGCATGGTAGGAGACTTTCTCGTATATTTTACTTAATCCCGAAACCATGTTTTGGAACTCTTTCAATCACTTGAGTAAGTAGGGCATTGATCTTAGGCTGGGAAATGAAATTGCTTCTCCCACCTAAAGATATCCACAAGCATCTCCACTCAGGTTTAAGATTCAAACTTGCAGCATGTTGGTTGGAGTGTGCTAACAACTCAGTAAACAAGGCCAACAGCTTCATTTCTTATATTTGACTTGCATATGTCCCTGTCACAGATATCCAAATGCATTCAGGAATGTTGTTTTGAAAATAATGTGCACTCTGGTTGGAACTGACAGCTTTTGAATTGGCATTGTATGTTTTTTGGCTAACAGAGAAATTAGAGTTATCCCTAGAAACTGATTAAGGGCTAAGAAGGATGTAGGATTCAGCAGAAAGGAAAAGTTATATACAAACTTTGTTTCCCCCCCCCCCTTATCTGCGGGTTTGTTTTTTTCTGCAGTTTCAGTTACCCCAGTCCAAAAATATTAAATGGAAAATTCCCGAAATAAACAATTCATAAGTTTTAAATTGTGCACTGTCCTGCCCATTATCAGATAATAGCCGTCTCAGTTGTCAGATCGAATATCGCAATGCTTGTGTTCAAGTAACTCTTATTTTACTTAATAATGGCCCCAAATTGCAAGAGTTGTGATGCTGACAATTCAGATATGCCAAAGAGTAGCCGTAAATTGCTTTCTTTAAGTGAAAAAGTGAAAGTTCTCAACTTCATAAGGGAAAAAAAAAATAATCATATGCTTAGGTGGCCAAGATTCCATTCACATAACTTCATTACAGTATATTGTTTTATTTTATTATTAGTTGTTGTTATTAATCTCTTACTGTGCCTAATTTATAAATGAAGCTTTATCACATGTAGGTTATAGGAAAAAACATAGTGTATTATATATATATATATATATATATATATATATATATATATATAGGGTTCGGTACTATCTACAGTTTCGGGTATCTAGTGGGGTTCTTGTAATGCATTCTCCATAGATAAGGAAGGGGGGACTACTGTACTAACTACACAAACTATAGTGGGCATATTTCTGAAAAACAGCAGTTTTGAAATTTACATCTTATTCAGAATAGCATATTTTACTTAGTGTTATAATCAAAAATCTTTTTATTTTAAGAAATAATCATGTTATTAATATTTATAGACTGAAAGTCAAGAAGCACTACAACAGTTTGTCCGTTTATCAGAGTTGTTTCATTTTCTGAGTCATTCTTATCATGCCCTTAGCGATTTGGTTGTAAATTTTGCAGACAGTCCACCGCGTAGTCTGAGAGCTATGGTACTTCCATCTGTACCACCTACAGCAATTTTTCATGCTGGTGTTCCTGTACAGGTAAGGATATTTGTTTTTTACCTTTTTTCAAATCTAGATTCAACTTAAATATGTTTTGTGGGAGACACAAATTAAAAAGAAAATTATGATATTCATATTTTCATAAACCTGCAAAAAGTGGGAACAAAATTTCTTCAGAACAGTAATTATAATTAAAATCATGATTTTTCTGATTTGACTTCTGACCAAAACTAATAATTTTTCTTTAAAGATATTACTGTCACTGAATTTAATTTCCAGACCTAATGGCAAATTTCAGTTTGCAGAGTTGTATATTCTTGACCCTCGAACTATAAACTAAACTGCTTGGTATATATTGCATATAAAATTTTGATTTGTGACTTTTTTCCACGTTTTCTTTAACAAAACTTTAATAGATGATATTGTTACTAATATGAAATAAACATGATAAAATCATCTTATAAACCTAAATGTCAATACAGTAATCCCTTGATTAATGCTCCCCCCGATTAGTGCTTCGTTTTTTTCGATACCCAAATTCGATTAGTGCGCCTATATACGTCTTAAAAATAAATGTTATAGATTTTAAAAATTTTATGGCTAACTATTTTAAAAAAATCACTCACCAGAATGAAATAATTTAGTTACTGATTTAAAACATTTTACAGAGTTATTTTTAATGACATACTACACTACATCCATGTACGCTATGTATACTATGTTCCAAATTTTTACCGCCACAGTTTGTCGTCTGCTATAGTACGTCCACAGATTCGAGACTCTTCGACACTTCTGCGCATGTCACAAAAAGGAGAATCCATTCCGACAATAGGGTAATCAATCCGTCTTCTGAATTGTTTATGAATTGTTTATTATTACACATCGGAAAATTAACTTCTCTTTTATGATCATTGTAGTTTTTAAAATGGTAACTATTTTGCATGTCCAAGAGTTAATTAAATCTCATTCTGAAGAATTGAGTGATTCTGACCTGCTAAATTTAGATGCACAGCGGGAAGATCCTGAAGAATATGAAGAAAATTTAACCACCGATAGTCAGCCAAAAGAGATTTCACAGAAACAATTTGAAAATATTTTTTGTGCGATCGAAGTTTTTAAGCAGCAATGCTTAGAGGCTGACCCTGATGAAGAGAGAAGTAGTAAAATTTGCAGAAGAGTGGAAGAGGCGATAGGGTCATACCGTTGGTTGTATGAAAAAAAGAAACAAAATGCCCACCAAACTATGTTAGCTCAATTCTTTGTTAAGAAGTAGAATAATAAATTTATATTCTGAATATGTTTTATTGTCTTTCAGCTTCATGGTTTTCCCTTTAACTAGACCCTGAGACACCCTAATTCTTTTATAAAAAGAATTAAGGGTCAAAAAAGAAATCTGAGAAACGAATTATACATTTTCCCATAGGGTATTATATTCAATTAGTGCGTGTTTGATTAATGCGCCTGTTTTAAAGACACTAATTGAGGGATTGCTGTATTTAGACAAAGCTCATTACTTACAGAATGCGGTTATATCAATTGGAGGCTTTAGCTTGTATTTTAGAGTTGCATCATATGTGGGTGTAATATTATAATAATAATTCTTCCACATAGGATTTAAAACATGTTAAGCATTTAAGTAGTAATAATAAAAAAAATCAAGAAATAATAAAATCAAGTCCAGCATAAATTCCACATGGGGTCTGTTTGTTGACTCAATTATTCTGTTGAGTGTAGATCATGATGGCTAACTGTGATGAGAAGAGAGTCAGAGATCTCCATACATTGTTAATGTTTTTTCAAATATTCTGCATTACTGTTTTTGTTCATTTACTTATTGTGTAATCGGGTAATTGTCCTTTTTTTTTTATTTTATTTCACTCCTGATGATGTGTACCGTAGTGTTCACAAAGCTAGTAGAGGTTTGAAATCAGTAAAATAATAGGTCAGTAAACCATCAAGGGGGTTTTCTACCAGACTTCAATGTTTGACATCCACAGAAGTTGCAGAATCATTAAAACCATGTTATCTTATTGATTGACGATGATGAGTTCGCTCAGGATTTCAAAAACCTACAGAAAACCAGAATTGCCCTTCTCTCCATGGAGTGCAGTGTCTCAATTGTATGTTTAGAGAGCAAGCATGTTATTTTTATTAGAGCAATTATATGCTGTTTTATACTGACATGTCCTTACTATTTCTTATGGCTGAATTCTAGGAATTTGTCTTTCTGGCCTATATATACTCTTCCACATGTACACCAAATACTGTTATACAAGAATTCTAGTAATTTAAAGGCAAATATTTTTCATATGCATTGAAAATTTAGCTATGAATTTCAGCTTTGATGTTGGTTGAAACTTGTGATGACACTTCAGTGGAATGAAGGCAGTAAGCAGGAATAAATTAAACAATTAATTTGTTGAAACATTGAGTCTTCCACACAAAAAAATTCTTATAATAATAGACATATCAAACATAAGAACCTTTTGTAATTCCCAGTTCACAGATTTAATCTCTTCATGTTATCATCATTATTATTTTATTTTTTCAAAAAGACCTAACAAAGAAGTCATTAACATTGCCCACAACTTCATGATAGCACCTAGATTAGTGCTGACTTAAAACTTCATGTTTCTCATTTCATATAAAACATAAATGATCAGTCATAGACTGGTCTACTTTAAATTAAAATTCTATAACAAAACACAGAACTGGATTTTGACACTTTTTTTGTGGCCTGTAATCTGACAAGATTTGAATAAGGAAGAAGCGGAGAAATTTTTTTGAGTCATTAGAAAATGAAGTTCCAGCATGATGTTGTGCACAAATTCACATGAGGAGATGATGCAGTAAATAGAAAAGTCTTATTGATGGTGTTACTATTTATGACATTATCTTCATGCAGATTTGGGACACAGACCATACACTGGATTAGAAATAGTAAGTGATAAGCATTTATGTTTGAAATAGGATAAAATTGAATTTCATATCAGGAAACAAAAAAGTATATAAGAAGGTTTTAAACAAGAATCAGACTTGCAGAGGTAAACTGTACACTCAATGTACAAATATCCATTCCCATTTTCTCATTGTATGTTAGCCTCAATGCCCTTGACTGCATAACTAAGCTTTCTTTGAAACCTGATTAATGCTCACATTGGGGAGAAGGGGGTAATCTTATCTGGCATGTATAATGGATGTTACTCTCATGTGTTTCGGCCATTTGGCCTGTTTCATGAGATGAAAAAGGCCTAGTTTCCAGGAGAGAAAACCCTTGCCATCTCTGTATCAGGCTAACTCACCTTCAATTGAAATTGAATATGATTATAGCTGTTCATCATATCCTACACAGCAATCAATCTGATGTCTTTTGACAATGCCATCAACCAACAGGCATTGTCAAAAGCACCTGAAAAACTAAGGCTTTATCATCAAATTCCTAATACACCCCTTAAGGACAGTGTATCAAATATAATGAGTAATAAATTACTCATATATTAGCTCATGTCTTGGTTGCAGCCAAAGTATGTGATATTACTCTGTTAGAGTTCAAAGAAACAATTCAAAATTTTCCTTTGAACCCTAACAGAGTAATATTATATTCTTTGGCTGTGTCCAAGACGAGGTAATATATGCATGATTTATGACTCATTATTTTGATTCATCTTTTGAATGTAGTTAACAGTATCTTCCTGGCAATGTTCACATAATGTTGAATGAAATATAATGGAGTTTTTGAATAAATTCTATATAATTCTTATTACATGTGTAAACTGTGAAAGCTATTTTAATATGTCTAGTTGCCAAATTCCCTTAAAGTTATTATGAAAACACTTGTTTTGATCTTTCCTTTCTCATTATGTGCCATAATGGCCATACTGTGTGAAATTAGCTCTGCTTACATGATAACCATATTTTTAATATGATTCTACCATTGGTACCATCTCAGGACTTTCATATTTGCGGATCTTAAACCTCAAGTGTTTTATTTCTAATCCAGCTCTCAGATCTATAAGTTAAAATTGGTTTGAACACTATTTTTTATATGGCTAATTGTGTTTTGACTCATTTCTCTCATATCCCATATAAATATATTAATTTTCCCAGCAATACAGGGCTTTGCTTATTCTTTTGTCTATTTCCATATTTAATTTTCCATCTTCACTAACAATTGTGTCTAAATAACTAACATTTTACTTCTTTTATGTGTTTTTCAAGATGTGGATGTTTCTGCTATTCTTTTCCCCTTCATGTATGTGGCTACTGTGATATCACCACTCCATTCATTTGGAATTCAGCCTTCTGAACATGCATTATGAATTATGTAGTGCTGCCAGTATACAATTTTTATACTTCTATATTTTAGCTTTTCTGGTTGAATTTCATCTGCTTCAGCTGCCTTTCTATATTTCAGACTTTTGATGTCTTTTTGTATCTAAAGTATTGATATGTACTGCTGATTGCATTGCAGTTGAATATTTTGTGCCGCTGTTCAGTCACCACTTGTTTAATTTCATAATCTTTCAAACTATTTTTTTTTTTTTTAATTATTCCCAAACATGAAAGGCAGCAGGGCCTATACAAATAATGTTATTTGTGGGCAGGGTTCATGAGCAGAGTAATCTGTTGACATTCTTCTTAAAAAGTTGTTAGAAGTTGTAGTGTTGAGGCTTTTGGAAGCTGAGGCTATTCGACAGATCTTAGGTAAATGGAATGACTAGTAGGTTTGGCGAGTATGCATTTAGACTATAAAAGAATGCTGAGCAGCTGTTGTTCAAGTTCCTGTAGATCTGACAGAAATCGGAAGCATAATAGATGCTGGTTCTGTTGAAAATCAGCTGTGGAAATAGCTGTAGAAGAGATAATGTGGGAACAGATCTTCAGTAAGAAAGTGGCTGGAGAGAGTCTTTAGGAGATGAGCCATTAATCAACCAAACTGCCCTTTTCTGAAGAGCATTGAAAATTTTTGTGAATGTGCACCATCCCCAAACATGAGCAGTATGCCATGGTTGGCTGAATTTGGGGTTGGTTTATACAGAACAAGTTACTAATCAGAAGAGAAGTACTGTCTTGAGTGCAAAAAGATGCCGAGTTTTTTGGAATCTGTAGAATACTCCAGGAAAGGTTTGGAGTAAGAGTCATTATCTTTTATTTTCATGTGACCTTTGTCATTTCTGATTCCTTTTATATTACTACTCTTTCCTTCATTTCAAAGATATTTCAGTAGCCTTCAAAATATTTTGCCACTTTTTTGATGTTAACCTTTTTATATTTTTGCCAAAGTCATCACATGATTTTTGTCTAGCTACTTTTATGCATCCTTTCCTGTCTTATGTTTTTTTGTGTACTATCTCAGAGTACATTCTGACTTACTTGCTAGATGCTTCCAATATATTTTTGTTTTGTTTTCATTAACTAACCTGTTTTACTTCAAATCTAGCATGGAGTTCTGATTTTTTTCTGCTGTTACAGACAACTTCACCACATGAATGTTTACTCCAGAGTCCATCACAGTCTTCAAAGTTTAGTTCCTGTTTTAAACTAACTTTTTTTTTTCTGGAATAGTATCTCTATATATTCAATTCTCTCTCTCTCTCTCTCTCTCTCTATATATATATATATATATATATATATTGTTGAAATTAGGATTTACTCGGGATGTATACATTTATGAAAATAAATTTAACTGACTAGAACCCGAGAAAGTATAACAAAAACCTTTAATACATCACAACTAGTTTCATCGGTGCTCCGACTTCTTCAGGTGAGAAATAAAAACATAAGATATAAAATAACACAGTAAAAAATGAACTTTACAGCTTAATAAAAAGCAGAATAGTAACAGTCATATTTGAATAGGTGACCGCGTGCTACCGTTGGCATGAGTAGAATGTGTGTGACAGCTAATTTTTGAGCACCAGTACTGGATTACTGCGCTATGGGAATCAGGCAAATTGTAGCTAAGATTATTGTTTAAATGTGAAGGGTCCAGAACTATTTCTTTTGATTCGATAATTCTTCTTTCTAATTCATCCTTGCAAATATATAAATTAGTAGTGCGTTCCCAATCAACTTGATGTGGCTGTTCTTCAAGGTTAGAGTTTGCCGAGAAAAGGACATGATTGGAAAGGGCGCTCGTGCTCTACTGTAGGAGATGTCATGTCTATGTTCCTCAAGACGAAATGAAGCAGATTTGTCTGTCTGTCCAAAATAAGATCGATCACAGTTGCACAAAACTTTATAAACACCAGGAAAATGCAGATGGTTGTGTTTTGGTTGACTCAGAAAAGAACGAAGTTTTGGCAGTGTAGTATAGTTGGTCTTTATGTTGAATTTTTTCAGAATCTTAGCTAGTTTTGGGGTAAGAGTGCTGATAAAAGGTAACTGTATATGAGAGATAGGGTTGGAGTCATCTTCTTGTCGAGGATGTTGGCGTGGTCTCAAACGTTTAGTGATGTTACGAGACGAATATCCATTATTTAAGAATGTGTTTTTCAGGAAGTTAAGCTCTGTTTGAAGGTCTTCTTCTGTGGAAATGAGACATCTTGCTCGATGGGCGAGGGTGGAGATGATGCCCAGTTTCTGAGGTGGGAAGTGATGAGAAGAACCATGTAAATATCTATCAGTGTGGGTGGTTTTTCGAAAAATTGAAAATTTAAGACAGTCAGGAAATCTACTGATCTTTAGATCCAAGAAGGGGAGAACGCCGTTAATCTCTAGTTCAGATGTGAATTTAATGTTTTGATGTTGGTTATTTAAATGGTTTAGGAAGTTTTGCAGTTCCTCTAGACTATGTCCCCAAATAAGGAAGACATCATCAATGTAACGTAACCACAGTTTAGGTTTCAAAGTAGCTGAGGAAATAGCTTTCTCTTCAAAATCTTCTAGAAAAAAGTTAGCTAAGACTGGAGATAGAGGGCTGCCCATAGCTAAACCGCTAGTTTGTTTGTATATTTTCTCTTCGTAGCAGAAATAGCCGGAATTGATGCAGTGAGTTAGAAGAGCGAACACTTTTTTAGAAACCTTGTCCTTAAGAAGACTCAGAACTTCATCTGTAGGAACATTCGTAAACAGAGATACGATGTCAAAACTCACCATTCTGTCCGAGTCTAAAAGATTCAAATTTTTTATTTTTGAGATGAAATCTTCAGAGTTTTTGATGAAGGAAGAAGAATTGCCAACTAAATGTTTTAAAGAAGCTGCAAGATATTTAGACAGATTGTACGTAGGTGAGTCAATCCCTTCCACAATAGGTCTTAAAGATAAAGTCTTTAGTCTTTATAAAGTCTTGAGGAACATAGACGTGACATCTCCTACAGTAGAGCACGAGCGAGCGCCCTTTCCAGTCATGTCCTTTTCTCGGCAAACTCTAACCTTGAAGAACAGCCACATCAAGTTGATTGGGAACGCACTACTAATTTATATATTTGCAAGGATGAATTAGAAAGAAGAATTATCGAATCAAAAGAAATAGTTCTGGACCCTTCACATTTAAACAATAATCTTAGCTACAATTTGCCTGATTCCCATAGCGCAGTAATCCAGTACTGGCGCTCAAAAATTAGCTGTCGCACACATTCTACTCATGCCAACGGTAGCACGCGGTCACCTATTCAAATATGACTGTTACTATTCTGCTTTTTATTAAGCTGTAAAGTTCATTTTTTACCGTGTTATTTTATATCTTATGTTTTTATTTCTCACCTGAAGAAGTCGGAGCACTGATGAAACTAGTTGTGATGTATTAAAGGTTTTTGTTATACTTTCTCGGGTTCTAGTCAGTTAAATTTATTTTCATATATATATATATATATATATATATATATATATATATAGTTCTGTAGTTAAATCATTCTCTAAACTAAATGATGATCACTTTATTTTCAAATCCCCTTTATACTCTTGTATACTGAACCAGCATGAGAATATCATTATTAACAGTCAGTGAGACTATTCTTATTTATTTATCTTATCTTCATTGGAATTTGTGTACATCTTTGTTGGAACATCGAACAGGTATTTACCATTATTATTAGCTTTGCTCTTTTTCTCCAGATTTTCACAAAACATTTTTGCATGTCTGGTATTTATTTCCTGCTCTGCTGTTAGATCAACAACAAGGACTGTCTTTTTTCTTTAACAACTGGCTTCTCTAATGCCTCAAAAAACTTCTCCACTTCTTGCTTAATAGAACCTTCTGTTATGAACCATATGCACAAATAAGTCGCATTGATCAGTTCCTCATTTTGATTTTTGCCCAAATTATTATATTATACTTGATATTTCTTGCCATTCAACATTTTTTTCTTTAGTGTTGAATATTATAGCTACTTCTTTCTTTCCATGATCACTGTTGTCCGAGTATAATATCTTATAATGGTTATTTAGAAAAACATCATGTATTTTTGTCATAATTGTTTCAGTACTGCCAACTATGCCAACATGGTAATTCTCTAATTCCACTTCTTTCTGTTGATACCTTTTATGTTGTGATTGTGCTTATCTAAATGCTATTGATGTTAAGTTGGAGCTTGTTCCAGTAGCAGGCTTTTCACTGTTTGTCCTAGAAAATACTTCATTCAGACTTGGTGTCCAGTCTGTTGTCCACTTTGTCCATCTCTTGTCAGACATTCTCATCACATGTCCTGCCTGGTGTTATTTATTGCTTTTTATTACTGAATGCCCATTACCTTGGTTAGCTTCCTTTTTATTTGTTTTATCTGTGTTATTCCCAAAATGGCTCTTTCCATGTTTCATTACAATAAGTCATTGTTAGGAGTACATTCTGGTTATAGATCTTTCTTTTTAAGCAGTTTCATAAATTGCTTTTAAATCATCATCAATTTCTTAATATGTACCCTCAAATAGTGTTCAGACTACTATGATACCACTTCACAATTAAATTTAAGGTAGTTATTATTAATCTCCTATCAACAATTTTCAACCAAAGTCTATCACTTGACAGCACTCCAATATTGTTGTATCTAGCATTTCATGCTTCTAAGGCACTTGTGACTGAATCAATCTACCTAGACATTGGTCTTCCCCTGGGACTCTTTTATACCATCTTGGCATTAAACGCCTGCTTTGCTAATCTTTCCTCACTCAGTCTATTTAAGTGGCCATATCACTTTAGATTGGCTCTGCTCTAACAATGTCAAGTTCTTTTCTAATTTGTTATATTTAACATGATTCTGAAATTTGTTCCATCTGTTTGTTTGCTTCCCTAATTATTCCAAGAACTCTTATATCTGCAGTCTTTTAGTCTTTGATGAACAAGTGCTTCATTTCTAACTCAACTCTCTGGTCCATAACTTAATAGTTTGAACACTGCCTTTTATATTGCTAGTTTGGTATTAACGCTAATTTCTTTTCTTATTCCATTTAAATTATTCAGCTGGCTCACTACCATACTACCTTTACTTATTCTGTTGTCTATTTCCATATTTAATTTGCAATCTTCATTAAAAACTGTCAATATAGCTGAAATATTTAACTTCTGTAGATGCTGCAATGAATGTAGTTGAAGTTTTCTATGTTTCTGACTGTTTTTATTGCTGATTTTCATGCCAGTTTTACTTTACAGTAAAACTGGCATGAAACTTTACTTAACTCTAACTAAATTGTTATTCAATTTAGTTGGAGAATCCTATAGACTTGTATTGGATGTATTTAGGGATGCATCCATCATCTGCATAAAGAAAAGTGGCACTTCATCATAATGCGATCCGTATAGATGATGAATAAGAGTGAAGATAATGTGCATCCTTTTCTTACTCCTGATTTTACATCAGACCATTTTCCTGTATTTCCTTCAATTCTAACTGCTTCCAACTTAAATAGAGAATATGTATTGCTCTGTATAATGTTCCATTTCCCCAATATAAAGCTCTTATGTTTTGAAAACCTTTTCTCTGGGCACCTTGTCGTATGCCTTTTCTAGATCTACTAAGTTAAGTACAGATCCTTGTCATATTCCCATGATTTCTCAACTATTTCTCATAAAGTGAAAATCTGACCTCGACAACCTCTATTTGGGCTGAAACCAGCTTATGCTCTGAATTTCTCTTCCACAACTTGGAATGCTTAGTAGCGAAATTCCTCTGTATGTTGAAAGTTTTTTCATTTGGTTATGCTATAAATTAAAGATGCCAAGAAATTATATGCTTGGTTTCATCCTTTATTCATGTGTAAGCAAACAAAGTTTTCACGTTAAGTAACTTCACGACTGGGTTACTTGTATATAGTGGCAAATGAGTTCGCATCGGTTGCCTTAGTATCCCATAGTACAATGCATTTATTCTTACACATTTTTGAAAATTATGGAGACAACTACTGTGTTTGAGTAAAACTTTAGTTTAATATAAACTAAAATCCACATTCGACGTTTCGACCTTTATATCAAGGTCATCTTCTGGAGCATATGCACTATATACAGAAAACAAGCTGCACTACAATCTACATGGTTTGTTAAAGTAACTGACCAACCATTACAACAATTATTGGCCTGACCTCTGGTGAAAAAAAAAAAAAATTATATATATACATCAACGCTAGAGTCCTATCATTAATATTATCTATTGGTTGTAAAATTACATTGGGAGCAACAACAAATCTATATATATATTTTAACACCATAATTATACATGTATACATAATTATACATAATTACATTCCAACCCATTGGTATGGAATGGATTCCAATACTGGCTGAAGGTTGCTAGAGTCCTGACGTATGCTGGATACTAAGTATTAGGTAGGCTGAATGTGTGCCATCCAGATGTTCAGTAGGTGGTTTGATGGTGGCATTGAGGTTATAATGGTGTAAGATTCTGTTGATTTTTTTCTGATAACCCTTTAATGTATGGGATGGCTATGATTTTACTATAATCTAGATTCTTTTTTGTTGATGTTTTATTAAGTATTTTATTGATGATATTTTTTTTATAGCCATTATTTATGAATGTGTCACTGATGATTTTTAGTTCCTGTTTCAGAGCTTGCTGGTTAGAGCAAATTGTTATAGCTCTGTTTTTAAGGGTGTTAATGACTCTCTATTTTTATGATGGGTGGTGGTATGAATTAGCATGTATGTATTGGCCAGTGTGTGTCAGTTTGCAGTAGACTGTGAAGGATAGAGTACCTGAAGGAAGACGTGTGACCAGTGTATCTAGGAACGGGAACTAGTTCTGGTTTTCAATTTCTATGGTAAATTGTATATGTTCAGGTGGCAAAGGAATGTGTTTAGCATTTGTCACCCATGCGGCCAGATAACGAACACATCGTCAACATATCTAAGCCACACTGTAGGTTTTAGAATGGGGGAATCAAGAGCACTTTGTTCAAAAGTTTCCATGTAGAAGTTAGCAATTGTGGGGGGGGGGGGATAGTGGTGAGCCCATGGCTGTACCTTTTTTTTTGTAGGCAAAATTTATCTTGCCACACGAAGTAACCAGACCGTAGTACGTGGGCAAAGAGGGCCGTAATGTCGGGCAGAAATTTCTTCCGTAGTAGAAGGATCGTGTCATTGATTGGGACATTTGTGAAACGGGCAGAAATGTCGAAACTGACTAATAAGTCATCTTTGTCGAGTGTTATGTTTTTAATTTTGTTTATAAAGTGTTGTTGTGTTCTTTATGTAGGAGGGGGATGACCTACCGACTCCTTGAGTGGTGATGCTAATTTCTTGCATATTTAAGCATTTCTTGTTGATTATCGTCTATTCCACATTTCAAATTTTTAATGGCTTTTTTTCCCTCGAATACTGCTATGTACTCCTGTTTTCATTTCTCTTGAAAAGTTTCTGCTACTCTCCTGTCATTGCTTATTTCATTTAAGTCATTCAAAGTAATTTCTGGAATCTAGAATATATTTATCTTCACTTTTCATTTCCCCTTTATCTTCTTTAATTCATTTACCAGTATTCTTTTCTACATTTCTTAGCTTTATCAATAACTTGAAGAGCATTTTGCCACCTTGCTAATATTTTCTACATTCATACTGAAGTCTTCCCATGGCTTTTGTTTTACTATTTTTACAGATAACATAAGCTCTCTTGCATTTTTCTCTAGATTTTTAGGGCATCTGCTGACTTATTTGCTAGCAACTTTCAATATGCTTTCTTGTTGTCTAGGATTGCTTCTTTAACATCTTGTGTCCACCATGGCATTCTTGTTTTTCTGTCCTTGCAGACAACTTCCCCCATGTACTTCAATCAATGTTTTCCTTAAAGTTTCCACTGAGACTCCAGGTCTGGGTCTTGTTTTTGAACTGTTTCATTTTTTTTTTCTAGTAATGTCTTCAATAAAGTGCATAGTTGTCTATAGTTTACCTGTAAAATCTCCTCAAATGTATATATACTGTTTAAATATATTGCCTTTATATATACTTCTGTAATTGTTAAAAACTTTCCATCCTGTTGTTACTCTAGTTGAAATTTCATTATCAATTATGGCATGGTAATTTATATGTGTATAAATTCACTATTTCAATCTGTCTTTGATTTATTGCTATTTGTTTTTGTTCTGGAGTATTTTCACTATACATTATTGTTGATTTGCCCATATTTACTTGTAGGCCTATCTCCAAACTAACTTCATATAATTCATTAATTATGTGTTCTAATTCTTTTACCGATGTTGCTATTAGTATGATATCATCTGCAAATTGGAGATTACTTAAGTATTCTCCAATTTGCAGAGAATTCTCCATTAGTATTCAACCTTCTTCCAGTTCAGTTTCTCATAGCATATTCAAGGGTTGTAGCAAATCATTCTTGGGGAAATTGTCTCCCTGTCTGATTCCTCTTTTTATATCTTTTTCTCTTTTTTTTTTTTCCATTTTAATTTATTACTGCTGAACCTCTTTCTCATATATATATATATATATATATATATATATATATTGTCTTTTCCTATATGTTTTAAAGCTTCTAGCATTTTTATAGGTCTATTGAATTAAAAGGTTTCATTCATGATCTATGAAAGCCAGAGAAATTGGTATATTATATTTTATTTTTTTCCACTACTTTTAAGTCTTGTAAGTGATTTAAAGTTGAGAAAGATGCTTTGAAACTTGATTTTTTTTTTTTTTTTTTTTTTTTTTTGAAGAAATTTAATATATGTTTATTCTGCTATCTGTAATTTTTGTAAAAGACTGAGAGAATGGTTATAGATCTACAATTTCTTATGTGAGTTTTATCACTTTTTTTTTTTATATAGTAGGATGATTTTTCTAGTATTATAACTTTTATGGAGATATTAGAAAGAAACTTGACATTTTTTAGCACAGGAATGGTTGGGCAGAACGAATCTATGGTCACTTAAACAAAATTTAAACAGAATAAGATAGGAAAGATTAGTTAAGTAGGTGTTTTTGTTGTCAGGTGGCAGGAAGAGACTTGCATGAAAACCAATATATAGGTAGCTTGATGCAGTTAGAAGACCAAAATATGAGATCTAACAATATAGTCCTGACAGATAAGACTAATTGGAGAAAAACACTGCTGATAGAAAGTTAATAACTTAAACCCTACAAGTGTAGTGCTGTCATTGTGTTCTGCTATATCAAGGGGTGTTACATATCTGGAATTTGATTACAGAAAAAAAAAAAAAAATATATATATATATATATATATGTAGAAAGTTTTGTATCTTGGGTGTACTATACATTAAAGACACCAAAGGATATGTGCTTTGTATTATGAGATACTTAGGCAAGTGATCAGAGCTTATGCCACCTTTACCACTAGTTGCCTCAGACCTGAAAATACTTCTGGTGCAAACTTGGTTTGTTTGTTTGCTTGGGGAAAAAAGTATTAAAACCAAGTATATAAAATTTCTTGATATCTTTAATATATATATATGTATATTATCAGTAAAGTTTGATAAAGCAGCTCAATATATTGGTAAAAATGCATCTCTTTTGTAGTATTTTGCTGACTAGTCGAAAACATTTATGAACACTAAAATGAAATTTATTCTCTTATATTTCATACCAGTAAAAAAACTAATGGTAAAGGTGGCATAAGCTCTGATCACTTGCCTAAGTATCCTATAATACAAAGCACATATCCTTACGGACATGTATAATGCTATGTATTATGGGAAGGGTCAACTACCCAGACCCACAGGTGGTGATACCAAGGTAGAAGTAATGCAGAACTTATATTTACCTAGAAGTAATGCAGAACTTATATTTACCTATACGAGTTGCCACAGGGTGCTTTGACCATAACACGTTTGCTGCCACACTACTTCGGCATAGTCTTTTCCCATACGCTGAGCAATTTCACTTCTTCAAGGTCAGTACGGTAATCTTGTTGCCGGTGGTAAGCGTCACAAAAGTATACTCGTAGCTGGCTTGTGTAGCTCATATACGAACTACAAGTATACTCGTAGTTGGCAGCGAACGTGTTAAATAAAAATCTCGGGATGAGAGAAAGATGTAGAAAGTTTTTTACCTTGGGTGTACTATACGTTAGAGATACCAAAAAAATTTATATACTTGGTTTTAATCCTTTTTTCCTAAGTAAGCAAACAAGCAAACTTCAGGCGCAAACTTGGCTTGCTTACTTGGGAAAAAAGGTTTAAAACCAAGTATATAAAATTTCTTGGTGTCTTTAATGTATAGTACACCCAAGATACAAAACTTTCTACATATATATATATATATATATATTTTTTTTTTTTTTTTTTCTGTAATCAAATTCCAGATATGTAACACCCCTTGATATAGCAGAACACAATGACAGCACTACACTTGTAGGGTTTAAGTTATTAACTTTCTATCAGCAGTGTTTTTCTCCAATTAGTCTTATCTGTCAGGACTATATTGTTAGATCTCATATATTGGTTTTCATGCAAGTCTCTTCCTTCCACCTGACAACACACACAATATCTGGGAATTCCTGGATGTTTGTTAAAGCCATTATATGATATCTGCCTAGAATTAGCAGGTTTGATTAGGTCATTTTTAGTTATTTATTTTTCAGTTTGACATGTAAGAATTACACAGTTTTATTAAATTACATAGATACACATGGTCATATAGCTGCAGCTTTTACAAACATCCAGGATTTCCTAGATATTCATATCTGGGCAATGACTTTTACTGGCTTATCTGCATTCATTTCTCTCGGCTGACTAGTGTTTTGAGCCAACCTTATTGTGCTGCACTTTTCATGTCCATATTTTCTAATTAAAAGGAGGATGCTAACATTGTCATTAGTTGTGTTGCTCAGATAAGTCATTATTTTTTAGTAGATATTGTTAAATTTAATTAATGGTATTTTGCTGACTTTTGACTGTATTGTTTAGTCTCGACTATTATTATGCGATATTCTTTCCAGAATGTTCTACGTTGTGGCACTAATGCATACGAGAAAAATAGAGACCAAGACATCGATGTTAACTGATATCTGTGTGTAAGATTTAGTGGGATGTAGTGTGTGTTTAATGTATACATTGCTGAGAGTGAATGGTTTGTGACCTGAAGAAAAGAGCCAGAATGGAGAGAA
The DNA here is from genome assembly GCF_054136105.1 of Typopeltis vanoorti. Classification (NCBI taxonomy): domain Eukaryota; kingdom Metazoa; phylum Arthropoda; class Arachnida; order Uropygi; family Thelyphonidae; genus Typopeltis; species Typopeltis vanoorti. The sequence continues at coordinate 25,796,511 of NC_143556.1, read as the reverse complement.
TATTTCTTGGAAATGTTTCGTGAGTGTAAGAATTGTGAGTCGCATTGGGAGTGAAAGATTGATGTGACTGATATTATGGATATAAGGCAGGATTATGGAGAATGTAGCAGAAGCTGCAAATGATAGTGCACAAAATACAAATGAGAGTTTGAAGGAAGTGATTGGAAGTAATAATGTAGATGATGAGATGCCAGAGCAGAAAGAAATTATGTACTTACATGAACTCCTTCACATCACAAAACATGAGCTCGAGCAATTGGAGAAATGATTTGCATGTGGTACAGCAGGATGGATGGATGGATGCCAATTTGATGATAAGAGGTATACTTAATGAGAATGTGATGAAAGCATGTTTCCTAGGTGTGAAGATAAAGGAAGTTAGTGAAGCTGTAAATTTGCAGAAGAAAGAAACAAATGAGTTAATTTCAAATCATTTGGCAGGCACAAATTATTTTAGTGAATTTGATGGACGTCTTAAGGACCTGTATATGCCTGATGGACTGTTTTGGAATTAGGTACTTGGAGAAAATGCTGTTCAGTAAGATAAATGTGAAACTAGAGATTTGGGGGGTGGCAATCAAGCATTGTGTCCAGCCACCTCTGAGGCAAATGAATGTGAGTTTAGGAATGATTGTGAAGAGTTGAATGCAGTTTCCCATTTTTCAAATCTGAACAAGCAGGTAAGGACATTATATAAGGATAACTGTGGGCCCAAGAGGAAGTTGAAATGCATGTACACGAATGCCTGAAGTATCAGAAATAAAGGAGAGGAGTTTTTGGCATTGCTCAGCTCGACCAAGTTAAGGAAGATTGTAGATCTGATGGAAATGGTTCATATGAGACTGGTGTGATATAGATGTCAATAGGACAAAATATATTGTTGTTTGCTGCTATAGACTCGGGGGGGGGGGGGTTCAGAAGAAGATGTGGACGACATGCATAGCAAGATTAGCACAATGAGTGCAGGCCGAACGATTATCATGAGAGACTTCAACTATGGTGATATAGATTGGAAGGAAGAAAGAGCATGTGGCAAATGGAAATTGAATTTATACAATTACTAAGAGATAATTACCTGAAACAGCACATAATGGAAGGGACCAAGGATTTGGAGTATTGAATCTGGTAACAGCATCAGAAGATTTATCTATAAATACAGTGGCAATTCTACCTCTGATCAGAGAAAGTGACCATGCAGTCTTTTTTCTGGGAGATTGCTCAACATGTGAAAATTTCAGTCAAGAAAGGGTTTATGCGGAACTACAAAGCTGGTGATTATGATAAACTTAGGAGGCAACTTGGAGCAGTGCCATAGCATTAGAAACTACATGGAATTAATTCTATTAGTGCATGGGAAGTGGTCATGAATTTTGAGTGAGGCAGTATTAGAGTGCATATCTAGGATCAAGAGCATAAACCTAGTGGAGGTTAAGTTGATGACTAGCAATTTAAAACAGGAGCTGCAAAAAAATGAAAGCATTGCAGAAGGAATATAAACAACAAGGTGATCAGCATGCCCATGAGCTATATAAAGCAAAAGCAAGAAGGGTAACTAGTATGGTAAGGAAGGCTAAATCAGATTTGAGAGAAAATTAGCCAAGCAGACCAAAGTAAATCCAAAAGATTTTTTTGCTACGTAGCTAGTAAGAGAAAGAATGATTATAGAAAGATAACTTTACTCAGTGCTGATGTTAGGAAAGTTGCAGAAGAAATAGTTCAGTTACTAAGTAACTTATAAAAGGCATTTGAGAGAATTTTCATGGAAAACTATTACATAATTAGAGCAAATGGGAATGGATATGAAGCTGGTGGCATGGATAAGGGAGTGGCTGAGACATGAGGGTGGTGTGGTGGAGTGGAATCAAGGCGAATGAGGGTGACTGGTGGAGTGACCCAGCGTTCTTTGCAGGGGTATATCATCCAGGTGGTGACTTTGCAGTTACTAACAGAGGATGATGTAAGAATTGATGTAGATGAACTGGAAGAATTCAGTATATTGAAACATATCAGTGTGAATACAGCAGTGGGCCTGGACAGTATGTCAGCTTGTGTGCTACAAGAATATGTAAGTGAACTGGTAGTGCCTCTGATGAAGTTGTTTTATCTAAGTCTCAGCTTTGGCAAGTTTCCAAGGGAGAGGAAAGAGGGTAAGATAGTTCCATTACATAAAGGTGGATTGGCTCCAACACAGAAGTATCAAATTACAGACCAATTAGTATCTCTTTAGTGGTTGCTAAAGTATTGGAAAAATTGGTTAAAAGTAAAATTCAGGAATGGTTGAATGGGATACTCTATAAGAGGGCAGCATGTCTTTGTATAAGGTAGGTCCTGTCTCAGTAATTTATTCACATTGCATAAAGGTGACAACAGAATTGGATAAAGAAAATGGCTACACCATAATACTGCTTCACTTTGCAAAGCCATTTGAGAGAATACTGCATGGAAAACTATTACATAATTAGAGCAAATGGGAATGGATATGAGGCTGGTGGCATGGATAGGGGAGTGGCTGAGACATCAGCAGGTAGTGTATGGTGGAGTGGAATCAAGGTGAATGAGGGTGACTGGTGGAGTGACCTAGCGTCTGTACTAGGACCACTACTCTTTAATTTGTACATTAATGATATAGTGGAAGATGTGAAGGGGGGATGCAAAACTAGGGAGGGCAATAGTTGATAAAGGTGATGTAGATATCTTTCATGATGATTTCAATAAATTGGCAGTGTGGGCAAAGAAAAATAATTGTCATTTTAGTGTTTTAAAATGTAAGGTAATGCACTTTGGGATGAAAAGATTGCATGTTCCATATCATATTGATGGTACTAGTTTACAGGAAATTGATGAGGCTAGGGATCTGGAGGTAGTGGTGGATAGAGATTCGAAATTCAGAAGACATTGCAAAAGTTGGCAGAATTACCCAGAGGATTACTTGGATACTGAAGAACACATTGACAAGTAGAGATTGGGAAGTTATTATCCCTCTTTATAAGGCTATGATTTGGCCACATGTTGAATACTGTGCACAGATTTGGGTCATCTGCATTTCTTGGTGATTGGGAGGTGGTGGAGAGGATTTAGAGATGGGCGACCAAGCTGGTTACAAGTCTGTGGAATGTTCCCTCTGAAGATAGAATAAGGGTGTGTGGTTTGCAGAATTTAGCTGACAGGCGATATGATAGAAACTTATAAGTTACTAAAGGGATTCTATAAGATTGACACAAAATAAAATTTTCAATACATGGGGGTAGAGGGAAGACAAGGGGATAGACTTTGAAGTTGTCTAAGAGTGTGGTTAGTAAGGGTGTGTGGACTAGGTTCTTTACGTGGAGAGTGGTGAAAGAGTGGAATGGATTTCCAGAGGTAGTTGTAAGTAACCCAACAGTGAATAGGATTTAGGAGATGTATGATAGGCATTGTGTTAATGGATAGAGTGGGTTTCCCATAATGAGTCTTTTGACTCCGCAGAGTATCCATATAAATAATAATAATAAAAAGCAAATATCTTATAAGATCATAGTACAGCTAAAAATACCAAAATGAATAATCATAGTCAATGTGATACCTCATAAGCTTATTTGTATTCATTTATATATCAAACTGAGTACAAATACTCTTTTATATCAAGTGCCTTCTCCCTAATGCTTTATCAAAAATAATTAAGAGAAATGATTGTTTTATGAAATGGAGCAAAGTAAATATAAAAATGACTTATATTTTTAAGTTGTTTTGACTATATGTAACAATCAGATGATTAGAAAGAAAATTTGAAAATATTCTCTTTCTCACTTCAGGCACAAATTAATGTAAATACATCGCGTTCATCTCCTAGTGATCCTAATAGTGCCCCATCAACTGTTACAACTGCAACAAGCACTGTGCCACATCATGAACAGGTATATAATATTTTTTTCATTCTAAGCAGAAATCTTATAACACTTAAAGTAGTATTGACTCAAAATATTATATATAAAAATGCATATATCATATGATATATTTTTACACTATGAAACTGAATATTGAATTAAAGCAGCTGTTGCTGTTGATGATTTAAAACTGAAAACAGCCAAATTGCAATCATCCTGTTCTTTGCATGGCTACTACTCATATTTAAAATTGAATATCTACTCCTTTTCAGTGATCATTGATAGCTGTCTGTAACATCTCGTAGTTATTTAGAAGACCATTACCTGTTTTTGTCTTTGTTTTAATAACACCAATTATGTTGATGTAGTATTTATGTAATTCTTCTGTCAGTTCTTCAGCTTTTTTTTCCCATTGATACTTCTTACGTTGATGGTACTTATCTTTATCCCTGCTGATGTTCCGCTTGTATTTGTTCCACTAGTTGACTTTTAATTTTTTGCATTGGTTCCCTGAAGAACACAGCAACATTATTAATTATCTGATATGTACTCTCAAGGATTGTTCTGGCTACTAGGACAGTACTACATCATTAAGTTTACATTATTATTAATCTTCTGTCAATTTTCCTTCAAATTAGTCTATTACTTGTCAGCACTCCAACTGTCGTATTTAACATTTTGTGCTTCTAAGGCACTTTTGACTGAATCAATTCACCTAGACCTTGGTCTCTTTGTCTCTTTCCTGCCATCTTGGCATTACACACCTGTTTTGCTAACCTTTCCTTACTCATTCTATTTAAGTGACCATATACCACCTTAGATTAGCTCTGCTCACATGTTCTTGAATGCTAACAATGTTAAGTTCCTTTCTAATACCTTCATTTTTAATATGATACTGCCATTGATGCCATCTGTTCACTTCATTAATTTTCCTCATCAGCACTCGCATATCTGTAGTATCTGGTCTTTCTCTCTTATTCCATATAAATTTATTCAACTGCCTCCTCACCATACCGACTTTTCTTATTCTGTTGTCTATTTCCAAATTTAATTTGCCACCTTTGCTAAAAACTGTGCTTAAATAGTTGAACTATTTTCCTCTTGTGTAGGTTCTCCACTGAGAGTACAACTGGAGTTTTGTATTTTTCTGCTGATTTTCATGTGAAATTTGTTAAAACTATTATGCAATTAGTTAGAGAACCCTGGAGACTTGACTGGATGTGTTTAGGAGCACATCAGATTGAATTGAAAAAGTGAATTGCCTTTTTTTTTTTTTTTTATTTCTGATTTTCATGCCAAATTTATTACAACATTTATTCAATTTTCTCATTTTCTTCAGAAGTATAACATCAACTACATAAAAGTAAAGAGCTAAGATTAACATGGCTAGTTTTGATATCAGGTTTCATACCACTTTCCTGCACTTCCTTCAATTCTAACTGCTGATTTACAGCAGTTATAATTGAAGGAGCATATGTTTTGATTGATATGATGTCCTATTTACATCATAAAACTGTAGCATTTTGAAGAGCTTCCTTTTGGCACTTGTCATATGCTTTTTTCAGATCAGCAAAACTTGAATAGAAATTTTGTTATATTCCCAAGATTTCTCAACTATTTGTCTTAAAGTGAAAATCTGATCCTGACAAACTATTTGGCTTGAATCTAGCTTGTCTTCCACAATTGTTCTTAGCTGTTTTTCAAGTATATTTGCATAAATCTTACCAGGAACACTCAATAGGGAAATGGCTCTGTAATTCTCACAGTTTTATTCCCCTTTTTATAGATGGATACTATGAGAGCTCTGCTCCAATTATCCAGATTTTGACCCACCTAGATCTTGGTCTGACCAGGCCTTTTGTGTTATGCGATGCAGCCACTGTAAAACTTTTATACATCCATTTTTGAACATTTCTTGTTGAATTTCACCTCCTCCTGATCCTGATTTAAGAATGGACAATCTTTTATCCTAGTAGTATCAGAGGCCTTTTTTTTTTTTTTTTTTTTTTTTATAAGAAACTTAGCCTCTGGGTCTTGACAGAGAGCTAACATTCTTTGCACACATTTCATCATCTTTGGAAAAAGTGCAAAAAAAGTATTGAATATCATACACACTCTATCTATGGAATGGGGTGCTGATCAATGTTGCTGTTTCCACATTTACTGTGCACTTGTATGTTCACAGCTTGATTATGAAACCCAGGTTTACAGTTCTATAAGGGAGAGCATACTTTGGTGGTTGGGATTATCCAATTAGTTCTCAGTGGTTTTGCACATCACCCATTCAAAGTCTTTATATTGAATCAAATGACCCCCCCATTACTCAGACATAAACATCTACCTATTATGTCCCAAAATAAAAGTCCCTACATTGGCTAGCCTCTTTTCTCTATGTTGGGAGGTTCAATATCGCATACGTCAGACTGCCATTTATCCTTTTGGTATGCACATTAAAGAAGCTATGGAAGCTATTGGCATGAATATTGGCAACATTATATTCGGAATACCTGCACCAAACAAAACAGCTTTCCTGTATGGTAGGCTTGTACCCCATCCTACAATTTCTCAATTTGTCAACTACAAAAGTCTCTTAAATCCTCATATGTCTACTTTCAATTGCCCAATGCATACAGAGCAGCTCACTCTGATTTCTTGTCCATCTATGCTGATGGTTCAAGATCAGCGATCTCTGTTGGCTTTGCTGCTGTGTTTCCTAACGTTATTATCTCTAATCACATCTCACCCAATAGGCCTTGATTCTTATTTAAGTTAAGGCCTAATCTTACCAGATATATGGATAACTCTAATCAGATCATTTAACCAAAAAGAAATGAACTTTCATAAAAATTACAATAAATTTCTCAACAAATAAAATATTGTACTTGCGACATGCGTATTATATCATTGTATCATGCACAATGATAACTTTATATAATTTTTAGAATTGTCAGTTAGTTTCCTAGTTTTCGTTACTTTCTATTGCTTACCAGTGTATCCTCTGAAAATGCTGACAGATATTAGTCAGTGAAATGTCGGATATTAAACTATTATCTACTTGACTACCATACAGAATTAAGTCTTTAATTTATTAATACTAGTGGTCAAGAAAAAGGTCATAATAAAAAAAAAGAGAAAGTTGTTCTTGCTAGACTCCTAATAGGTCATTGTCATCTTACACGTTTTTATTTACTGAGGGCTGATGCCCCACCTGTGTGTGAGAAATGCAACACCTGTCTCACCATTAGTCATATTCTGGCACTTCACATGAGAGAGGAATGACATTTTTACATATCTGGCCAAGCCCTATACACTTAGGCAGATGTTATATGACTCAGATAAATTGCATGATATTTTTAAATTTTTACAAAGAATTAATTTATTCAAATACATTTGATTATAAATGTGTTTATATGTGTTTTTTATATATATGTGTTTATACTGCATTGTAAATACTAAACCTTGTACATACATTTTATTTATTCATTTATCTTATAACTATTTATTAATACCTTGTATAGAATATATTAATACCTTATGTAGATAATTATTGATGTATTTAATATGCAGATATGTCACACTTTGTACATGCATTTTATTTTATTCACTAATTTATCTCCCTGTATCAATTATTTATTTATTAATACTCTGTTTACTGCTATAACCTGTGTCCAGGCTCAGTATGACCTTTGTTGTCTTTGCACCATAAAAACCTAAATTAATCAATCAGCTGGCTTAGTGATTGACTAAGTGTTTTATAGAGCTGAAAGGAAACTTATCACCTAGTTGTGTGGGATCTGGTTGGAAGTAAAAAAGTGAAATCATGAAGCATCCAGGTGGTGAAAAGTCTTAAATCACAGGTCATTTCCTATCGGAATTGGTGAATTAGATTAGTTTTATTTAGTTAGCAATGTTTGTAATGCTTTTCAATTATTATGCATCTTGTAAATTTTTAAACTTGAAGTTAAACGTTGAGATGTTTGGAAGTTGATTCTTAAAGTCATTTATTAAATAGGCTTATTGTCACCTGAATCAAAGATGATAAAGTAGTTAATTTTGTAGCTGTACTTATTAACACTAGTTGATTATAATGAGTACATTTTTTTAATTTTATGTTTTACCTACCTCTTTTATAATGGCTCCTCCAGGGAACTTGCTTTCAAATTATAGGATGTCAGCAAACAGAATGAATGTTGGAATAATTTAATGATACTGACTTTACAGTAGCTGTATTGTGCATGATTAGGTTCAGTTTTCTGTTCATCTTAAACAACAAGGCAAAAACATCCATCTGTTCTTTCCCTTGAGCAATGTGTATGTAGGAGAGAAGTGATCTGAAGTAAAATATGATTTGGATTTGACTAAAGACGGTGAACACATGCCCTAAGATTAGTTGGTAGATTGATTGAGATATGTATATTTTAATTTTGTTCCATTACAAAGGGAACACTGATCTTTTTATTCATTTTTATTTGTACATTTGCCACATTCTTACTTGCATGTCGAGATTAATCCAACTAAGAATCACAACACATCACTAAATCATCAGTAGGATTCAGGAAATAGTGCTGGAAGTGGCGCTATTGGCTTCTCATTTTTAATTTATACAATGGATTCATTAGAGCAGATTTGTAGGGACTACAGCAATAGATTGTTATAGTAGTTTTGCCTTAGCAATTCCTTCTGAATAGGATTGCTATATTCATCTTTGGTCAGGTTATAGTAGGTGCATTTGTTATAATGGTGTTTGGCATTAAGTCAACTATAATTTTTTTTGTTGTTGTTAATTGCAGTTTAAATTGTTTTAAAGTTACCAAAAAAAAAAAAAGGTTTGAAAAACTACTATAGATTATTTTGCTTGTACTGTTTACATTAGTAATATATTGACTTCTTAATTTACATTTCAGCCTGTATCCAGCACAGTGCACCTTCCAACTTCTACTACTACTACTACAGCCACTTCGTCATCAATTCCAACTAGTGGAATAAGCACATCATTTCCTAGTGCATCATCAGTATTTGGTGGGCAGAACCCAGTAGTGTTCATGGAAGTCGGTCCAAGCACCATCACTATTGATAGCATCTCTGCAGCTGTTGTAAATGGTATGTCAGATGTTCATGAAGCTTCAGGCTCAGCAACATCTACTACTGCTACTACAACTACTACAAGTTGTAAGATATGATTTTTTAAAGTTATTTTTAAATAATGTCAAGTATAAAGTAATTTAACTCTTCATAATACTTGATGAATTCTCTCTCTCATGTTCTTACACACTTTCAAGAATTACAATTCTTTCCCTCATATATAAATACACACATTTATATCTAACAGAGTAAGCTATATTCTTGGCCTTTCTAACTTCTCATTAGAATTCAAATCTTAAACCATTTTCTCTCTCTCACACATAAACACATAAACCTGCAGGCAATATGTTGCTTTGCTTCTCTTGGATAATGCCCCTGGACATCCTCAAAACCTTGCTGAAGTAAGAACACCATTTAATGTCAAAGAGTTGTTTACATGTCCCCAAACATAACATCGCTTTTGCAACTGGTGGATCAGGGGATTATATCACTTTTCAAAGCCTATTACCTTCGTATAACATTTATGGAAATGGTAAGAGTCTTGGACACTGCAGGAAAAACTATTAAAGACTATTGGCAGTCATTCGATATTTTGAAGGGCATTAAAAACATCAAGGCAGCTTGGAATGAGGTGTCAGCAAAGTGTTTAAAAGGAGCATGGCAAAAACTTCTAGTATTTATGCACGGCTTTGAGGAATTAGAGCAAGAAGAGAATGTTATTGAAGACATTACCAAGCTTGCGTGAGAGGTGGGATTGGACGATGACTCTAAGACTTCTGCCACATCTACAGCTGAAGATGTGGCAGAAGTCTTAGAGAGCCATGATAAGCCACTTTCCAATGAAGACTTATAAGAATTAGCTGAAAAATTAAGTTAACATCCAAAGGAGTAGAAAGAAAATGAAGACAGACCTCTGAGAGAGATATAAAAATGGCCGATTTACAGCATATCTTTGCAAGCATAGAGACATTGACTAATGAACTTTGTGAAATGGACCACAATTGGGAACGGAGTTCGAACGTAAAAAGGAGTGTAATCGCATCTATTCGATCTTACACTGAACTCCTTAAAGAAAAATAAAGGAAAATCTAGGCAATTTACACTGGATACTTTTTTCAAAAAAAATGCAGGTGATCCGAAACCAGGAACTTCAACATAGAAATATGTAACATCTTTTCGAAGTTTCATATTTTTCGTATATAATTTTTTGTTTTTGTTATTAATAATTTTATTTTAACAAATATATATATATATATATATATGTATATATGTATGTATGTATTATCAAAGGTTTAAATATAATAATGTTCCACATACTTCATATGCATATTTTTTGACTGTGCGGAACATAACTTTGTACCTCCCATTAAAATTGTGTTCGTTTTACGCCGATTCGGTTTACACCCTTTTTTTCAGGAACAGTAGTGAGGCGTAAATGGAGGACTGCCTGTAAAAACAAAAGTTTTCATTACTAACTTTATATCAATAATTTTCCTCCAAATCAGTTTTATCTTTCAGGACTCAACATTGTCAGATATTTTGATCTTTTAAGGCACTTCTAACTGCATCTGTCCACCTAGATCAGGGTCTTCCTCTCTGTCTCGGTCTTTTCACTCCAATATAGCATCAAATATGTTTTTCCAACCTTTCCTTTTTCATTCCATTTAAGAGAACATATACCACCTTAGATTAGCTCTGCTCACAATGTCAAGTTCCTTCCTAATATCCTCATTTTTAATATGATACTGCGAATGATGCCGTTCTTTTTTTTTTCAGAATTCTCAGATCTGCATTCTCCAGCCTGCATCTCTAGTCTTATTTCTTATCCAGCTCTCAGATCTATGATGAACATTTATTAAGGCTTAGGTGCTAGTTTAAGCCATTAAGTTTAATGGAATGAAACAAACACAGCTTTAATAGTTCCAGTATTTTATCTCTTTCACAGATACATCTGAGCTACAATTTAAAACTTGTAATAACACAAATACAAACTCAATGAGTAGATGCTGTTAGGCTAGAAACCTATCCAAAGTTCTAAGAGAGGATACCTTATATGGTTGTTAGTAGCTAACCTTGTTTGTTGGATTGAGAGGTCTAAAATTAATTTGTTTTTCAGATCTTCATTTGAAAGCAGTGTAGATATTATCTCTTTAATGAATGTTTGGGTACCACATATATCATCATCAAATTGCTGATATGTTCACTGAAGGGGTGTACAGGATATGCTAGTATTACATGAGAAACTTACAACTTTACCAACTTCCTATCTACAATTTTCCTCCAAATCAATCTGTTACCTGAAAGAAGACAACATTATCAGATCTTATATTTCTGTCTTCTAAGGCACTTTTTACTGTATCAATTCACCTATATCTTAGTCTTCCTCTGGGTCTTTCTCCTGCCAACCAGGCAGAGAACACTTCTTTCGCTAATATTTCCTCTCCCATTGTGTATAAGTGACCATACTATCTGATATTATCTCTATCATTCCTGAATGCATACAATGGCAAATACTTTCTTAATATCCCTGCTTTTAATATGAAATTGTCATTGATGTCATCTGTTCACACAACTAATCTTTCAAGGACTCTCATATCTGCAGTCTCTAGTCTTCGGTCAAGTGTTTTACTTCTAACCCAGCTCTCAGATCCATAAGTTAAAATTAGTTTGAACACTGTATTGTATATAGCTAATTTAATGTTTTGACTAATTTCTCTCTTATTCCACATAAATTTATTCAGTTGACTTCCTACCATACCAGCTTTGTTGATTCTGTTGTCTATTTCCATATTTAATTTACCATCTTCACTAAAAATTGTGCCTAAGTAGCTGAAATATTTCACTTGTTCTATAGGTTCTCCATTCACATTGCAGTTGATATTTTCAATGCTTTTGCCTATTTTCATTGTCTTTGTCTTGTTATTGCTGATTTTCATACTAAATTTATTACAAATTTATTAGAAAGTCAACTGAATAAATTTATAATGAAAAAGACAGAAATTAGTCAAAACACTAAATTAGCTGTTTACAAGACAGTGCTCAAGCCAATTTTAACTTATGGATCTGAGAGCTGGGTTAGAAATAAAAGACTAGAGACTGCAGATATGAGAGTCTTCAGAAGGATTAGGGGTGTGAACAGATGGTGTCAGTGGAAAAATCATATTAAAATTGAGGATATTAGAAAAGATCTTGACATCGTTAGCATCCAGGAATGTGTTAGCAGAGCTAATCTTAGGGTGGTATGATCACTTAAACAGAATGGGGAAGGAAAGATTAACGAAACAAGTGTTCTCTGCCAGGTAGGCAGGAAAAAGACCCATGGGAAGACCAAGATATAGGTGGATTGGTATAGTAAAAAGTGGTTTAGAAGACAGAAATATAAGATCTGCTAATGTTGGAATCTTGAAAGGTAACAGATTGATTTGGAGGAAAATGTAGATAGGAAGTTAGTGGTGATCTAAGCTTTTCATGTAGTACTATCATATCCTGTACACCCCTTGAGGGTACATGTCAGGAATTTGATGAAGACTCAATTTAGTCAGAGAATCTTGCAGACTTGTTATACTTCTACATAAATGTGGTACATCATCCACATGAAGTAAAGACTGAGTTTAATATCTCCAATTTTGATATCAGGTTTAATACCACATTTCCTTCATAATATGATTCACATAGATAATGAATAACAGAGAGGTAATGTCAATTATATCTGTGACTTACAACTCAAATAAAGACTAAGTATTGCTTGATATAATGTCCCATTCACACCATAAAACTGGAGTGTTCTGAATAGCTTTTCTCTTGACACCTTGTCACATGCCTTTTTCAGATCTACAAAACTTTATTATATTCTTTAGATCTTTTTTAGATCTTTGTTATATTCCCATAATTTCTCATCTGTTTGTTATAAAGTGAAAATCTGATCCTGACAGCCTCTATTTGGCCTGAATCCAGCTTGTTTTTCACCAGGCTTTCCTTCCACAATTCTTATCAACTATTTCTCAAGTACACTTGCATAAATCCTACCAGGAACACTCAGTAGGGAAATACCTCTGTAATTCTCACGTTCAGTTTTATTTCCCTTTTTATATATGGGTAGTATGAGAGCTCAGTAAGATCTAAAAAAGATCTAAAGAAACTGTGGAATGTGTTAAGAACAATGGTAGTCCCAGAGCATTTCATTGTCCTTCTGAAGAATCTTTATTATGAACAAGAAGCTACTGTCTGAACAGATCTTGGAGAAATTGAGTATTTCACAATATGTAAAGGGGTGTGACGAGGATGTATTTTATCTCCGTACCTGTTTAACTTGTACAGTGAATACATTTTAAGAATGGCAGGGCTGGAGAGTCTTCAGTTGGAATTAAAATAGGTGGAAAAAATATTAATAATTTGAGGTATGCAGATGATACCACCTTGCTAGCAGAATGCAAAGTTTTGGAGGAACTTATTATGAAAGTTAAAGAAAAAAGTGCTAAATATGGTCTTAAACAACCTCAAAAAGACAAAAATTATGGCAACATGTGAACTTAATGATTTTGAAGTAGATGGGGAGAAAATGGAAGCAGTTAACAATTTTATGCTCCTAGGATCCCGAATTGATAAAGATGGTTATTGTACTGAAGAAGTTAGAAGAAGATTATTACTCGGAAGGAAAACAATGACAAATTTTAGCAAGATCTTTAAGATATTAGCCTCACAACAAAAATCAGAATTGTGAAAGCAATGGTATTCCCTGTGGTACTGTATGGATGTGAAAGTTGGACCCTGAGAAAGAGTGAAAGAAGGAAGATAGATGCATTTGAATTTTGGGTTTGGAGACGCTTACTAAGAATACAATGGACTGCAAAGCAAACTAATAAATTAGTGACAGACAGAATAAAGCCAGATTGTTCCCTCCAAGCTATGATCATCAAGCAAAAATTGTCATACTTCGGACATATTATGCGAGCAAATGACAGTCTGGAGAAGATGATGATACAAGAATTAGATGGTGGATGGAGTTAAAGAAGCAACTGGAGTGCACTTGAAGGGTCTGAAAGACGTGATCAGGGACAGATCGGAATGGAGAGTATATGTTCGTGGAGTCACCAGAAGTCGAAAACTACTCGATGGAACATAGCACGCGCGCGCACACACACACACGCACTATGAGAGCTCTATGCCAATCATCTGGAATTTGTCCCTCTGTCCAGGCATTCTGAACTATGAAGTGCAGCCTCTGTAAGACTTATACCTCCGTACTTGAGTGTTTCTTGTCAAATATCATCTACTCCAGCTGCCTTTCCACATTTCAGACTTTTCATGGCTTTTTCTACTTCAAGTATGGATATGTATTCCTGACTGCATGCCCGTTGAGTGTTTTCTACCACTGTGCTGTCACTGTTTCTTTCATTTTGCAATATTTCAAAGTAATTACTCCATTCATCAAGGATATCTTTTTCTTCAGTTTTCATTTCACCTTTATCATCTCATTCCTTTTAAAGCACTCTTTTCTCCATTTATGAGCCTTTTCAACTGATTCCAGAATATCTTGCCATCTTCCGATATTTATTTTCTTTGTTCTTACCGAGGTCTTCCCACAACTTTTGTTTAGCTAGTTTTACACAGTGGTTAGTTTTCTTACATTTGTCTCTGTATTCTCTAAGAGCACAAGCTGACATATTTGCGAGGAACTTTTGATATGCTTTCTTCTTTTCCTTCACTGCCTGTTTAACTTCCTGTGTCTATTATGCAGTTCTGATTTTTCTATACTTGCAGGCAACCTCACCACGTGTGTATGTCTCTCTGGCTAAATCTCCAAGGTTTGGTTTCTTTTCTCAAACTCTCATTTTTTATGGAATAATGTTTGTGTATTTTAGTCTACAGTTTACATCTGAGAGCTGCTCAACTTTTATTTACTTTAAAATGTTCTTCTTTTCAATATGAAATTCAATTTTATCCTGCTCAACACTAAATGGTGATCACTTCCAATTTCAAATCCTCTGTACATTCTGGTGTCCTCCACCAGGGAGAAAACATCACTATCAACAATAACATAGTCAGTGAGACTTTTCTTATTCCTTGCCTCTTCTCTCCATGTGAATTTGTGCACATTTTTATGTTGGAACATGGTGTTAGTAATAACCAGTCCATGTCCTTTCTGAAATTCACCATGTATTTTCCATTATTATTAGCTTTGCTCTTTCTTCAAATTTTCCCAAAATATTTTTGTATGTTTGACAATCATTTCCCACTCTGCTATTTAGATCCCCAACATGGACTGACTTTTCGTTTTTCATTGTGTTCAGTTGCTTTCTCTAAAGCCTCAAAAAATTCCACCACTGATCTACCTTAGTAGAACCTTCTATAATCGTCAATAATTCTCATTATCCAGTTCCTCATTCTGATATTTGCCCATCACTCTACTTGATATTGTGTGCCATTCAAGATTAGCCTCATATTTAATGTTGAATACTATGGTTACTCCTTTTCCCTGATTGTTATTGTCTGTACATAAAATTTTGTATTTATTGCTCAGAAAGTTCTCACCAGTTTTTATTTTTTTTGTTTCAGTCATCCCTATTATGTCGATCTGGTACTTATCCAAATTCCCCAGCTAACTCTATTTCTTTGCCATTCAGGCTTCTTATGTTGATAGGACTGATCTTGAACTCTGGTGATGTTGAGTTGTATGTGTTTCAAGATTTGTACCAGTAACTAACTTTTTGCTGTTCGTACTGTTTCCCTAGCGAAAAGAACAGGGACGTTGTTTAACTATGTGACACCGCAGCCTGCACGAAATTATGTTCTACCATCATTTTAAATTGTGGTTTAAGCCATTAAGAATACAATTTGGTCGGCTAAATCCCAAATTGCCAGCCCATCCTCATTCGTTCAGTGTCCAGGTAGATACCTAACAGTGTGCACCATGAGAAGGTTAGGATTTCACATTAGGTCAGAAGTTCTCCACATTCTTTTAAATGCTATGTGGCGGTCTCTTCTCAGTTATACAGCTTTGAACTTTAAGCACTCCATATATAGGGATTAATATTAGGATTGGTGTAATCTGTATGCCTATAGGGGTTAAGGAACCTGGTTGGAGTTGTTAACAAGAATTTTTTAATGCTGCCATATTGTTAGGAGGTGGGGGGGGGAGTTTGTGTATATACTTAATTTGTAGGTAGGTTTTCTGTGAGAAAGAAAGAGCACCATTGAGAAGATGTGTGATTAGAGTGTCTAGAAAAGAAGACCTATTTTCTTTTTTTTTTTTTTATCTTGAACCAGATTCTCAGGTAATGGCAGTTGAGATAGAGGGAAAGCATCTAATGTGTCTGAGCCCTGTTGCCAAATGGAGAATACTCTACCAATGCCAATGTAGCCGGGTAGAAGGTTTGAGAATGGCAATATCAACAGCATGTTTTTTTATGTTCCTTGTAGAAATTGGCTAGAGGAGAAGAGAAGGGAGAGTCCGTGGTTGTACTGTCTTTTTTCGTTCAAAAACCTACTCCATTAGGTATAATGGGATGAATACAATACAGAGAAATCATTAAACTGGTTTAATTATCACATTATTTCTTCTCTCACGGAAAACATCTGGAATAAACACACAACCTGTTTTTACTTATTTCTCTCTGCTGTATTCATTCCATTTAACCTGATTATGAGCATAAACCAGCAGCTAAGCCTTGGCACTTATCTCCTTTATCTTTTTTATATATGTGTGTATATATGATATATATATATATATATATATATATATATATATATATATATATATATATATATACCCTTATAAATGTGAAATCAATGGAAAAATTGAAGAGATCAGTGATGTCAGAGTTGAAAAACACTTTGAGTAAAGTAAAAGTGTCAGAAAGGGAGATATTGATGTATAAAGAGGTGATATCAAAACTAACCACAATATTAGTTATTTTAAAACTAAACTTTGGATTAAAAATCTTAAGTAGATGGAATTTTTTTTATATATGATGAAGTACAGGCAGTAAGTAGGTGTTAATGATTTAGCTAATTGTTTAGCTAGTTTAAAGGAGGGAGTGGATAAAATCTGTTGGAAAGGGTTATTGGGTTTATGAATATTAGGTAAACCATATATCAGGTTGGGAATGAGGGGGGGGGGGGGGGGACTACAAGGACTAATTTGGAGGACAAGATGTGAATTTTTAAGAAGTGTATGTGATTTTTTTTTTCTTTTTACTTTGAATTAGTGGGATCATGATATCAGAGGTTTGTAGCGGTGGTGTGATCTCTGACCAACATATTCGTTTTTTGATTGTATTCACTAGTGTTGCAGACCACAGAAGCACTACCCTTAATTGGCTCTATTAATTATTAGATTTTTGCATAGCATAGAGTTAACTGTTGGAGAAATTTCTTTCAAACAGTGAAGCTAGTATAAGCAGGCTTTGCTACCTAAAAGAAGGGTTCTTAGCAACATTTGGAGGCAGGCAGGCTGCAGATGCTATGTTCTCTGTGCAGCATGAATGAGATCTAATATAGGAATTTGATGAGGTGTTATTGAATTGTTGTGACTGAGGATAAGGACACTAATGGCTACTTTGTCATGCCTTTTTGATGAAATGTTGAATATAACTTTGAAGAGGCAAGTCACAGAACTAACTCTTTTCTGAATATGAGCAGGCATTCTGAGGGAGATACTGTTCTTTTCTAAATTATTTAATTTGTAGTGATATTTTTAGCATGGATTTACTAAAGATAGATTATATTTGAATAATTTGTTCATATTTTCTACTAACTTTATGGCTGAGTTGGATAAAGGGAATAGTTACATTGTGATACTGTTGGACTTTGCTAAGGAATTTAACAGGACACCACAAGTGTGTTGTATAAATTGGAGGATATATGGATAAAAACTATTGATGAAGTGGGGGCTGACTAACAGGTACAGTTCATTACTCCTATAATGCAGTATATGTGTTCCTAAAAAGCACTTTAAGGATTTTTGTACAATTAAAATAAGTGCTTATAGGAAAAATAGGGTTGTGTGCAGAACATTCAAAACATGTACAGTCTCCTAAGTAATATACTGAAAAAACAATATTATATCAAGCCTAATT
Source organism: Typopeltis vanoorti (assembly GCF_054136105.1). Taxonomy (NCBI): domain Eukaryota; kingdom Metazoa; phylum Arthropoda; class Arachnida; order Uropygi; family Thelyphonidae; genus Typopeltis; species Typopeltis vanoorti. The sequence continues at coordinate 25,778,489 of NC_143556.1, read as the reverse complement.
AAAATTTCATCATAGTTTTAAACATCTTAAATTCCTAATAAATAAATAAATCACTAAAAAGAGGCTTGGGAGATTTTTCTAGGTATTTATATATAGCCAGTCTATTCTCTTTAATTGGGAGAAAGCTTGCTCCCTGTCACTTTGTTTGGTCTTCATTCTACACACATAAGTCTTTCCACTTCTGTTTCTTTAGGCCTTGTTCTCATTGACTTTACAGCACTCTTAATTATTCCTGTTAAACAAGTTTCTTTTATTTTCGCAGCATTGCCTCTGACGATGTGCAATGTGGATTCCTTTAGTCCTGTTGCTCTCGCAATATCACATTCTCTTGTTTCTTTCAAAACATTTTGTTTCAAGTTTCTTCCTCACTAATTAAAGCTTTTCTTTTTCATTCACTACTTGGATGTTCTGAAAAGTTCTGATAATCACCATGAAGAAAATGAGGTAGAACCATGTTCTAAGTGTTTATCAGAACTCCCCCCCCCTCTTATTAATATCAATATATCAATGCTTATTGATGTTTGATGCAGTATTAAATATTTTTATCAAGAAAAGTACATAAGTTTGGAAGAACAGCATGATACACATAGGCAAAAGAGTGTGTGTGTGTGTGTGTGTGTATTTCTCTCTAGGTTACTTCTGTTTGTTCAGCTGGGTGGCTTTTTTACATTCATCTGGTGTTACTCGTACATCATTTTTCATAAGGTGAAAAAAATTTTTCACCTTATGAAAAATCATGTATGAGCTAACAATGGTTCACAGTGTGGTGATTTTATTCCCCTATTTATCTGTCATATATGGACATATTCAAACATTTCAAATGTACATAACATCGGGACTATTAGAAAGTGGTGTCCACCAGATTTAAGTTGACCAGTACCATATCCCAGCGATCAGCCCTTGAAGTGCTGTCGTTCAGTCTATACATTAATGATATCAGGAAGGACCTGACATGAAATTTTCAGTTGTTTACTGATGATGCAGACAGAGCAGTCAAAGGTTTTACTGATATGCAGCACTTATGGAATGATTTGAATATCCTGTAACTGTGGTCAGATGATGATTGCTGTCAAGTCCATGTTTGTTAGCATAAAGTAATATTATGAGATTTCCAATGGCAGAAATCTGATATTGGTGGGATTATGTGAAGAAATGATGAGACTAGGGATCTTGGCATTATGGTAGATAGAAAGTTCAAAAGCACATAGCCAGAATTGCAAATACAACTCACAGGATAACTGCAATGTGAAATGAACATCGAAGAGTATGAATAAGGGAGGCATTTTTCCTCTTTACATGACCATGATATGACCTCATCTGGACTACTGTGCACGGATGTGGTCACTTGAATTCTGAGGGGATATAGAAGCTGTAGGGAGAGAGAGAGAGAGTGCCAAGAAGAGTTACAAAGATGATATTAGGATTATGAGGATGAATTTGAAAATATGTGGAGACTGTTAAACAAGAGAAAAGAGGGAGTGATATGATAGAAGTCTATAAAGATTCTGAAAGAATGTTATGGTATATGAGTTGATGGAATTTTCCATTATATGGAAGGTGGGAGAGGACAAATGGCATCCATGGAAGATGAATATCTGTGTGGTGAAGAAAGGGATAAGAGCCAGATTTTTCTTACAGAGCCATCAGTGAATGGAACAGTTTGTCTGAAGTGGTAAGTGCATAGAGGTAGCATTTGAGCTCTATGTTGCATATTCCAAGTTGATGGCTTTTAATGTGAAATAATAACTGTCCACATTCAGGACAGTTATTCTTCTTCTTTGGTGCTTCAATCCAAAGATTGGTAGTTATAGCAGCACATCACGACATCCTGTTCTGCGATCTCCTCTTTATCTCCTCATAACTCCTAGCACCAGTTACTATCATTATATTATTTATATATGAAATTCTTGGTCGGCCTCGTGACCTCTTTCCTTCTACAGTTTCCCCCTCCATTATTTCTCTGATCAGTCCCCTATGCTCAAATGGTGTCCAATTAGACTTTTTCTTCTCTTATTGATGTGTTTCATTAATGACCTCTTTTCATGAACTATATTTAGAACTTCTCCATTACTTTTCCTTTCTGTCCAACTAATTTTCATCATTTTTCTCCAGCACCAAAGTTCAAATGCCTCCAACTTTTTGATGTCTTGTTTTGTTAGAGTCCAGGTCTCACAACTATATAATGCAATGCACCATATGTATGTTTTCACTAGCCTTTTTTTTTTTGAGCTGGATGCTAAGTCCTTTACTGGTAAAAATGTTTCTTCTGTTGTAGAATGCTTTTTTGGCTAGGATTATTTGTGCATTAATATCTGATTAGTTTCTTCCATCTTCTGTGATAAGACTGCCAAGATATTTAAAAAAGGATACCTGTTCTATTAGGTTATTATTTATTTCCATGTTTATTTTCATTTGATTTGCTTTACTTGTAATTAATAATTTTGTTTTCTTATAATTAATTTTTAGGCTGTATTTTGTGAAAATTTCTTCCATCTTTGTCAGGGTGGCTTTCAGTTCGTTTTCATTATCAGCTATAACTGCTATATCATCTGCGAACCATAGCCAGTTAATATCATTTCCATTTATCTTAATTCCTGTTTCTATTAGTTCTTTCAGTTATTTATTGCATCTTCAATGTAAAGATTAAACAGTATGGGTGAAAGAGAGCACCCCTGTCTTACACCTCTACGTATTCTTGCTATTGCAGCTTTCGTTTTATTGCTGCCTGTTCCTATTAGGCTTCTTGATGCTTGTAAAGATTAAATATGATCCTTCTATCCCTCCAATTTACCTTTATTGTTTTTAGGAGGTGAAACATTTGGTCCCAGTCAATACTGCCGAAGGCATTCTCCAAGTCAAGAAAGACTATCAGAGTATTTTGATTCTTCTCAAATTTTCTTTCAATAAATGTTCTTAGAGCTAGGATTGCTTCTCTTGTTCCCAGCTGTTTCCAGAATCCAAACTGGTCATTGCCAACATATTTGGACTGTTATTATTTCACATTAATTATTTCCTTTACTTGTAACTTAGCAATACAATTCTTTTGGGTGTTTTAGCTTGTAGAGCTGGTTTCTTTTCATACTCACTTAACTTCTGTACAAGAGTGGTAATCTTTCTGGCTTGTACCTTATAATTTTCATAAGTGACATCTTTGCACATACAGTATCTTCCATATCACCTTTCTCTTAAAAATCTCTTGCTTGATAAGATTGCACATTCATTTCATTTCTGTTTATTCTTTAAACTCTGGGGATACTTTTTTCACATTTTGCAAATGCATCAATATTGCATTTTTTTTTTTTTTTTTTTTTTTTTAAATACTTCCCATGCACTGCTGATATCCTTATCTAGCAACTAATACCATGCTATGGAACTTAGTATTCTTCTCGGTAGGTCATAATTTCCTTCTTTATAATTAATTCAGTATGTAACCTTTTCCAAATGGAATATCTATGCACTTAGTGAAACTGAACTCCTCCTATCACCTCCCAATGCTATAATGAAGTCTATTAATATGCTTTCGACATTGAGTTTCTTTAGTCATATGCTGCTTAAGAAAATTGTCTCAGAACAGCTCAATAAATTTGGCTTCTTTCTTCTTATGAAATTTCACTGATACCAATCAATATTCATATAATTAAAGTTACCCATGGTGATTATTTGTTTAATACCCATTAGATTTATTTGGTGATATATTTCATCTCTCTAGCTGATCCAGTCTGTAGCAACATTCCATGTGTTGATCTTGTTAGACTCCACCTCCCACTGTATAGCTTTAAACTCACTGCTACGTGGATAACTGTTACAAATATTGCTGTTAGAGCTTTCTACCTTAATTGGATTGAAATCATCCAATAGCATTAGCATCACACTCCATCTTCTTCTATCTTTACTAAAAATATGGTTATTCTTGAGACCTTAATGCAACTGTATCCAGGTCTTGCTATTGCCAGTAATCTCAGGCTACAGCAAGTCATTAAGACAAAAACTTACTCCATTTCTTCCTGATACTCCTGGCATTAGTGTACAGACATAAGTTACCTCCATGCTTTATTTGTATACACCTCTCTGTAGTCTGTATGACTCAGTTGGACAACTTTCAGATTCCTATTTGTATCTAATGCTTCATTTAAATAGACATCCTTGCATATAATTTATTAAGTCCAAACTGGATGAGTACATAATCATCTTTTCATCATATTACATCCATTATTAAGCATATTCATATCATTAATATAATTGCGTAATTTAGTTGCTGCTATGCATAGATTCTCACCATTTCTCCCATCATTATGTAGTTTCCCAGACACTGTATTAGGACATATAACCAATAAATAATTTCTCCAGATTCCTGATATCCAGTACATTCAAGTGCATCCCATTCCTCTTGCATAAATCCATTCTTCCTTCAAACTCACTCCACACATCCAAAATCTCTCAATCATTTGCTATCATAACCATTCTTCTTCTTAATTCAGTGCTGTATAACTTGGTAATATACTAATGATTTTCACTTTTACATCTTCCAATAATCCTTTCATATCTTTTCTCATACTGTATTTTCTCACCACTCAATCATTTGTCCTTTACTGAAATACCATCTCTTTTACATTTTGCTTCTCAATTACATTAGTTAAATTTTTGATTTTTGCACCTGGAAAACCCTTAAGTAGTATCATGGTCATCAATCTCGGTTTTATAATTGGATCTCCATACCATATATCTTTCTTTTTTATAATCAGTTTTACCTACCTGGTTATCATTATGTAGTATCTTACCTGATTCAGTGCTTTTTTTTTTTTTTTTCCTGCTTACCTTTCATGTCCTTCCATGCCTCTCTGAATGCTTTCAACTTTTCTAAAGTTAATTTATTCTTGATAACCTCATTAGTTTCCAATTGATGTGATTCTTCTCATTGGTACAAGCCTCCTTGTTCACAATTTCTCTTGGTTACTGCGGTATCATTTTTGTGAAGTTTTAGCACTGTTTTACAGTACTTCTTTAATATTACAGTAATCCAACAAAATATCAGGAAATACACCAAATACTAATAAAAATGTATGAAAATCAGCAATGATACACCATAAAAACTAATTATTCTGTATAAAACAAATAAAAATTACCAATTTAACAGGAGCATTAAATAAACTGACTTTTCACTATATAGCCTTGAACTAGACTCAAATTATTTCAATTTTGTATGGCAGTATGTTAAACCACTATGAGATATATTTGCTCTTATATTTTATGCAACTTTTTTTTTTTTTTTTATAAAACATTGCTTGGAGAATGTGTATTCAAATTATCAATCCAAACTGGCAACTAATTTTATATACTGGTGCTGAATATTGCTGATTTTACATAAGGGATAGTTTTCATTCTTATTTACCTCCATTCATTCATCAAAAATAAATCATACATTATACAGAAAACCATATTTCTTTGTTCCTTTCATAAAATAATCATATTTTTTTTAACATCGTTTATGGATGAAAATTCACAGTCCTCGAATGTAAAATTTCTCATATTTCAGTTTCAGATAAAAGTCTCTGGCTATATCACTAAGTTTAAACATGCAGATTTTGCATTAAGTTCAATATTTCTCTCTCTCTCTCACACACACACACAACTGCAAGTGATTATCAAACACAAGATATGCCCTGCTAATCTTTTAGGATTAGTCAACCTTTTCTTGTGCTTTTGACTTGGGCTTCTGCTGTTTGATTTTACATTCATGATTATAGAGAATGATTTGTCGTAGAATATTCAGTTGTTTGCTACTGATGCAAAACTTGAAAGGTCAGCTGAATGATTTACTCACTGTCCTCTCCAGTTTGTATTATGGATTGATTTAAACAGACTGGCAGTGCAGGCAAAGGGTAATTGAAAATGAAAAACACCAAGCTGTGTTACATTGACTAGGGATAAGGAAGTTATCTCTTTATAAGGCTTTGATACATTTGATACAACCACATTTAGATGACACAGATTTGGTTGCTTGAGTTTCTTGGAAATGTTGACGTACCAGAGAGGAGCCAAAAGTGAGACTAGAATGTTGACTTGTCTATGGAGTGCCCCTGTCAGAATAGATATAAGCTTTGTTATAGAGTTTGGCTGATAGGCAGAAAAAAAATATTAAGTTACTAAAAATTTTTTTTGTGTGAATGCAGAAGAAATTTTCAATTGCATGACAGAAAATATGTGGCAGAGAACAAGAGAATCTTGGAAGTTATGCAAGAGTTGGGTTAGCAAAGGCCCATGGACAATTTTTTGCGATCAAAAGAAAAATTTGTAATTGTAGAAGATTTATTTTTGTAGCTATATATGATAGCTTAGTAATTATTTGCAAACACTGTATTAAATTGAAATTATAGATCAATTTTGTGTAATTTTTCAGCAAGCACCAGTAATGGCCAGTCATTATCAGGTGTTGAATCACAGTCAGAGCCACAGCATGATACCAGTACAACACCACTTTCTGGATTTTCGATACCACCACCTCATTCAGGTACTGGACCTATACCATTACGTAACTTTGGTCCTGTACCATTAACACTACCAAGTGTAGGAAATATGCATTGTTTTGATCCTTGCCTACCATGCAATTCACGCTGGAGTGTAGATCCCAATACAAGAAGAAGATTGAGAAGAACTAGGACTGCTGGTACACGGGTAGGTATAATTTATTCCCCTTTATTATTAGTTATGTATGCCTTACTGTTAATCAGTAATGTGTAAGGTTTTATTGCTTGGTCAACTTAAAAAAAATGTACTCTTGCTTTGGTCCTTATGCTCAGGCATATGCAAAGAAAAACCTTTCATTTGAATTTATATCTTTGAATATGATTTTTGCTCTTGGCGAGTTACTTCAAGGTGAGTAACTTCCAACTTTAAATTAACTTGATTAACATCAAGCATTTATTTTTAAACTAGTGATGATCCCAGTAATAGCTGAAAAATATCTGTTTCAGCTGTTTTAAATACAACATAATATTAGATAATTTGCTCCTTAGTAAGCATGCTTCCTATAATTGTATATTTTAGCGCAACTTTTAGCACACTCAGCAATTAGATTTGATTTACAAACTTGTTTTTGAATGAAACATATTTGAACGGTAATGATTGATTAATAGTAATTTATTATTTTGAGTATTTATTATACTTGTAAGATAAACTAGAAATTGTTTAAATAGGAACATAAATGATATTACTAAAATTGAAAAATCGACATTTTTTTTTTTTAAAGTCTTTTGCCATTGGTGTAGAATTTTTCAACATTTGTAAAGACCATTATTAGTGTTTGCATTCAGAAAAGCAAAAGCTGTAATAGATGGAACAAGTATGATATTGGGAAGTGCAGAATGATTTCAATTACCATTTAACTCTTATGGGATGTTTAAAACATTTGTTAAAATTAGTATATTAATAAAAAATAATAAACATATTAGCAGTGGTGTACATTGTTTGCTACTATTTAAGAAAAATGAAGCCATTGTTTCTGTTCATATTTAGTTTATGCAAAAGTGCTTCACAGCTTTTAATGTCTGTCTATTCAAAAATTGTATTTGTAGTTAATTTTAGTTGTCCTTCAATGGACCATGTAATTTGCAGAAATAGCTGCCTTGATATTGTCATTGATGCCATGTGTTCACACACCTAATCTTTCTCAGGACTCTCATATCTGTGGTCTCTAGTCTTTGGTGTGAACACTGTCGTATATACAGCTAATTTAGTGTTTTGACTAATGTCTCTCTTATTCCATATAAATTTATTCATTTGACTTCCTACCATAAATTTATATGAAATAAGAATTTATATATAATACATGCACGCACGTGCACACACACATATGCAAATATCTAAAAATATAATAAACAAAATAGAAAAACATTCTTAATCCACCCACATATCAGTACTAATGTACTATAAGTTTACATGAACTTCATGGATGGAAATAACATTAAAAAAACAAAGAATCCATATATGGAAATAGTGGTTAGAGAAGTACTTACCTATACATATCTCCATGTTTATAAAGAAAATTCCATGCATCCCAAAACAAAGTCAAGGATTTCATTTTTTTTTATGAGAAAAAAAACAACATAAATTATGTTTTCTTAGTGAGAAAGTTATTACATTCTTTAGGTCTTATTAATTGGCTCCAAACTAATACCATATGTTTACCAAAAATTAGCATTTGAATTCTGTTTCAAGTATATATGATTTTCATTGATCCATCATCATCAAATTCCTGACATGTACCCTCAAAGGGTGTACAGGATATGATAGTACTACATGAAAAATATACATCATTACTAATTTCCTATCTACAATTTTCCTCCAGATCAGTCTGTTACTGGTCAAGACTCCAACATTATCAGATCTTATGTTTCTATCATCTAAGGCGCTTCGTACCGTATAAATCCACCTATATCTTGGTCTTCCTCTGGGTCGTTTTCCTGCCAACCTGGCAGAGAACACTTGTTTTGCTAATCATTCCTCGCCTATTCTGTTTAAGTGACCATACCACCTGAGATTAACTCTGCTAATGCATTCCTGGATGCTGACAATGTCAAGTTCTTTCCTAATATCATCGTTTTTAATATGATATTGCCATTGATGATATCTGTTCATGCCTCTAATCTTTCTCAGGACTCTCATATCTGCCTTCTGCAGTCTTTGGTCTAGTGTTTTACTTCTGACCCAGCTCTCAGAGCCATAAGCTAAAACTGGTTTGAACACTGTCTTGTATACAGCTAATTTAGTGTTCTGACTAATTTTTCTCTTATTCCATATGAATTTATTCAATTGACTTCCTACCATACCGGCTTTGTTGATTCTGTTGTCTATTTCCATATTTAATTTACCATCTTCACTAAAAATCGTGCCTAAATAGCTGAAATGTTTTACTTGTTCCACAGGTTCTCCATTCACAACACAGTTGACATTTTCAATGATTCTACCTATTTTCATTGTCTTTGTCTTTTTATTGCTGACCTTCATACCATATCTATTACAACAGTTATTCAATTCAGTCAGGGATTCTTGCAAACTTGTAGCGGATTTATTTAGGAGTATAACATAATCTGCATAAAGAAAAGAGCTGACATTAACATCTCCAATTCTGATATCATGCTTAATACAACTTTCCTTCATAATGTGATCCGTATAGATAATGAATAACAGAGGAGATAATGTACATCCTCATCTCACACCAGATTTAACATTAAACCATCTTTCTGTGCTTCCTTCAATTCTAACTGCTGACATTTCAACTCAAAGACTAAGTATTGCTTGATATAATGCCACATTGACACCATATGACTGTAGCGTATTGAATAGATTCTATCTTGGCACCTTGTCATGTGCCTTTTCCAGATCGACAAAACTTAAATAGAGATCTTTGTTATATTCCCATGCTTTCTCAACTATTTGTAGTAAAGTGAAGATCTGATCCTGACAGCCTCTATTTGGCCTGATTCCAGCTTGTTCTTCACCAAGCTTTTCTTCCACAATTCCTCTCAACCGTTTCTGAAGTATACTGGCATAAATCTTGCCAGGAACACTCAGTACGGAAATACCTCTGTAATTCTCACATTGAGTTTTATTTCACTTTTTATATATGGGTACTATTAGAGCTCTACTCCAATCATCGGGAATTCGTCCCTCTGCCCACGCCTTCTGAACTATGCAGTCCAGCGACTGTATGACTTTTACCACCATACTTCAGCATTTCTGGTTGAATATCATCTACTCCTGCTGCCCTTCCACATTTCAAGCCTTTGATGGCCTTTTCTACTTCAAGTATGGATATGTATTCCTGACTGTATGCCTGGGCAGCGTTTTTTGCCACTGTGCTATCACTGCTTGTTTCATTTAGCAATTTTTCGAAGTAATTACTCCATTCTTCAAGGATATCCTTTTCTCCTGTTTTCATGTCACCTTTATCATCTCTAACTCCTTTTACAGTACTCTTTCCTCCATTCCTAAGCTTCTTCAACAACCTCCAGAATATTTTGCCACCTTCTTGATATTTATTTTCTATGTTCTTGCCAAAGTCTTCCCATAACTTGTTTAGCTAGTTTTACACAGTGTTTCGCTTTCTTAAGAGCACAAGCTGACTTATTTGCCAAGAACTTTTGATATGCTTTCTTCTTTTCCTTCACTGCCTCTTTAACTTCCTGTGTCCCCCATGGAGTTCTGATTTTTCTATCTTTGCAGACTACCTGACCACATGCCTCTCTGGCTGAATCAATCAGGGTTTTCTTCAAGGCTTGCCACTGAATCTCTAAGGTTTGGTTCCTGTTCTCAAACTCTTTCATTTTTTCTTCAATAATCTTTGTGTATTTTAATCTACAGATCACATCTGAGAGCTGCTCAACTTTTATTCGCTTTAAAACTTTCTTACATGTTATTCTTTTCAATATGAAATTCAATTTTATTCTGCTCAAGACTAAATAGTGATCACTTTCAATTTCAAATCTTCTGTACACTCTGGTGTCCTGCACTAGGGAGAAAACATCACTATCAACAATAACATAGTCAATGAGGCTTTTTTATTCCTTGCTTCTTCTCTCCATGTGAATTTGTGCACATTTTTATGTTGGGACATGGTGTTAGTAATAACCAGTCCATGTCCTGAGCAGAAATCCAACAGGTATTTGCTATTATTATTAGCTTTGCTCTTTTCTCCAAATTTTCCCAAAATATTTTTGTATGTCTGACAATCATTTTCTACTCTGCTATTTAGATCCCCAACAAGGACCAACTTTTCCTTTTTAATTGTGAAAGTTGCTTTTTCTAAAGCATCAAAAAATTCCTCCACTTCTACCTTAGTAGAACCTTCTGCGGGACCATAAGCACAAATAAGTCTCATTGTCCAATTCCCCATTCTGATATTAGCCCGCATCACTCTACTTGAGAACTGCCTGCCATTGAAGAAGAGCTTCGTATTTTGTGTTGAATACTATGGCTACTTCTTCTTTTCCTTGATTGTCATTGCCTTATCTAATTCCTCAGCTAGCTCCATTTCTTTGCCATTCAGGCTTCTTATGTTGATAGTACCGATCTTTAACTCTGGTGATGTTGAGTTGGGGTGTGCTTTCAGATTTGTTTCTGTAGCTGACTTTTCGTCATTCACCCTGGTTCCCTGGCGAAAACAACGGGGGCCTTGTTTAACCGGGCGATGGCCCAGCCAGCATGAAATTTTGTCATGTTGTTCCATCATTTTGTATATTGGTTTAACCAATAAGAATACAATTTGGTCGGCTAAATCCCAAATTTCCAGCCCATCCTTGTTTGTTCAGTATCCAGGTAGATACCCAACAGGGTGCACCACAAGAAGGTTTTGGACATTAGGTCAGTAGCCCTTCTCCGCATTCCTTTAAAGGCTATGTGGATGTCCCCTCTCAGTTATACAGCTTTGACCCTTAAGCGCTCCTTGATCCATAATTTATCATTTCAATTTCTCTATTTCAAGTAAGCAACTTCATTGGTGAATAGTATACTTGTATAAAACAAGATTTGCCAACACTCAACAAAAATCCACTCATCTAATGCAGCATTCCTCTTCAAGATGTAATTATTTCAAATAGTACAGATGTAAGCTCATTACTTAGAGCCCTCTGGTCATTTTAGGAACTCCAAACGTTCAAAAATGTACTTGTTTGAGGACTGTTGAAGAATGTTATTTTGTAGTTGATGATTTTCACATCCATATTTCTGCAGACATTGTACATCAATGAAAGCTTCTCACTTAAGAACAAGCTGGTCAGAAAATATCAAGGAAAAATTTTTTCAGAATAACTGTGGTATTGTAAACTTCAAATTGATTGAAACTAAATGTTAACAGTTTTGCATTCGAAATTATACCATTTGAAACTACATGTTAGGCACATGGCCAAGTTGCTTAGCCTCTTCGAAACCTGATTAATGCTTTGATAGGGCAGTTAATTTTACCTGCATAATGTATTATGACTGTCGATTGTGTGTATATTAAAAATTAAGTATTTCAAAATAAACTGTGAAAAGTATGCAAAACTATAATCCATAAGTAGGTATGAGGTGAAGTCATAAATTTATGACTACCTAATTGGCTGCCTGAATCAAATAGTAGATATTTGATCCATGACAGCCAATTATTATTATTCCTGATACCTTCAAGGAGTCTGAAGACTCATCGCGGGAGGACACCTACAACTGTCTCAACCACTACACTGAACCTCTACTACGAATCATCTCCATCAATGCCATCTACCGCCCACCTCCACCACAATTAGGTAGCTGAAATACTGTTAACAAGCAAATAATTGATGTAATATTGAACTAGAACTGAAAGTGATGTAAATAAACTGCAATGACAACAGAGCAAAATACATATGGGCCAAAGCTTCACTTACACTTCATACATTTTATTATTATTTTATCAAGTTTTATTTTTTAATTCTGGCTTTTTGATATTTAATGTTGAATTTATTTTTACAATTAAATGTGCTAACATTCACCAAATAATGGTCATTCATCTGAAATTCCGATGAATGACCTTTATTTGGAAGTATCAGATTATTCCAATAATAATAAAACATTACTATGTTTTATAATAATAAACATTAATTAATAATCTTTCCTTTCTTATAGAATATTTCTCAGCAAACTGCAGCAGCAGGAGGTCGACAAGATGATACCTTACACCAGATGATCAGTGGCATTATGATGACATTATTAAACCAGCCACATCTTCATATGCAAGGTAATTGACACTTAATGATTAAAAAAAAATTATAATCATTAGTATCAATCAAATAAAAAAAAAAAAAAGAAGAAGAAGAGGCAAATGAATGTATTTAGTATCTAGGATCATTTTTATGATAATTTTAATCAGGACTCCAGAAATCCGTTCACCACAGGCAAGTTAATGGTGAGAAGTGGCAAGTGAATTTTCAGCTTGGTTTTAAATGCATTCATTTTTTTTTTTTTTTTTCCATATAATTTACACTTACAAAAAAAGAAAAAATCAATATTAATCTCATTCACTGTCAAGTTATCTGACCACATGTGGCTGCTAACAAATTGATAAAAGAGGTTTTATTTCCAGAGAGTTGGGTATAAAACTTCCGACCTGAAATCCTTATTTTAAACACTACAGCATTCTCTTTTAAAGAATCACTTTAACTATTGCGATTTTAGTTGCAGTTTCTCTAAAAGTCATAAGTAACATAAACCAGTCGTCTTTGCTTTCTTTCCTTCTTTTATTTCCTTTAAGGTTCAGAACTTATTTTCCTTTATATGTTTTTGTAGTAATTAAAAACTCAACCTGCCATGTTATCTGTCGTCATTGTTGTAACACAACAATTGATAACTTTGAAATCTTTTTCTTTCTATATGAAAGACTTCTTGAATATCCGCTTTCAAGTTCCAAAAATCCCTTCATTTCTCTCAGAACAATATTATAGTGTTCTTTTCATTCCATGCATGCTTCACTATGCATCACACTTCAAGTATTTGTTTGTTGTGATGTGTGAAAAACGAGCCACATTACGTTTTTTTTTTTTTTTTTATGTGGTTCCCATCCACGAGAGATTATTAGTAAACCTAAAGTAGATTTGTACTGTGGGTATGCTAAGGAACTCCCCCCCCATTTTAAACCATTATATACATATATATATAAAATAGTTATTTGTAATTAAATAAATAATTAAATATATATGTATATATATTTTAAAAAATTTTAAATATATATATATATATATTTTTTTTTTTTTTTCATAATTTTTTAATTTATTTTTACATAGTCTAGAAACCCTGGTCTGGAGTTTAGACATGGAACTTTTTCAAGCCGCTTCAGACCTCCAATAAGCAGGGCGGTGGTCCTGCACCAGGTGATGAAATTCATCTCCCATCTGAAGATATTCAAAAATATCCATGCCCATGGCAGGATTCAAACCTGCAACCTGTTGGTTGGAAAGCTGGTATGCTAACCACTCGGCCAACCTGCCCAGCACCAACACTAGTATTTTTTGTCTGTAAATTATGTGTGTTCTCACAGCCGATCTCTCATTGCTTGAAGTGTAAGAGATATTTCATATCATGAATACATTTAAATTATCATTTCCAGTAAATACATTTTTAATCAAATCAAGGCATTCATTTAATTCAATATTAACCTTTATATGTATTTATAGTATGCACGACATATGTAATAGACCTTCTATTCTTTAAAAAAATTATATTCACTTTTCTTACAATTTAATTTCATTAACAAAATAAACCAGTAATTATAAATGCAAAAATTAATTCAGAGTTGTGATACTTGTATACATCTCTTTCTTCCAACACATTTACCCCTTAAGTAGGTGTGGATTGTAATATAGTATTGTCGTAAGCTTATTTTCACTGCTCACAACATGAATTAACTTAGTGTAATTAAATGCTTAAAAATTTTACATAACACAGATTTTTTTTTTAATACTGTTGTTTAAAAAATACAATTATCTTACAAAGACCGGATCATGTGACTGTGTGCATTGTGAAAAGTAAGTCTGGCTTGAGTGCTACCTACTTTCTTTTATCATGAATTTTATTATTTGTCTTTCCTATTAAATTATTGTTTATCGATAATTTATATAAATTCACCCTTCATATTATGAACAAAAAAAAATTAACTGAGTCATAATGGCTCAGTTAATTTTTTTTTTTTATCAATATAAATTTATATACAAAACAATCAATATACATTATGTTAATATATATTGATTGCTTTGTTTTGTCAGCATATTTAATTTTTATTTTTTATTTTTTAACAACCTATAAAAATATTTATATATAGAAGAGACTAATACCTTGAGCAAGTAAAATTTTTTCATGGATACTAGATTTAGCTTGGATTTCTGGAGCTCTGATTATAAGTGCAATTATATGTTTATGTACAGAAGCTTACAGTGCATTGTAATAAGAGGTGATTCATTGCTCTTTAAAAACAGTCTTGTCTATTGGAGACTTTAAAAAGTGGCATATTTTGTTTCTGAAACACAGTTTGTGTATTATATAATCCTTAGCCTGACTTATATTCATAGGTTTCAACCTTTACTGGAGCGCAACTGAAAAAATATTTAAGATTAATCACAACAGAAGCTGTTTTTCAGCATTAAAAACAACTGGTGTTGATGAAGGCATTGAAACTGTCTATAACTCCAACCTAATCCAGTAATTTTAAAGAAGTCGGTTTGTTTTGTTGTCCTCAGTACCATATCATTAATAAGTCAACTCGCTATAGCAAACCCATAGGGTGTACAGAAATAGTTGACTATAATGAATTTCCTTCAGAATGGAATTTTTTTTTTTTTTCTGTGGACTTTAGTCAGAACTTTTTTGGCAGTTTGTAACCATCATCATGTGTATCAAGGATTTAAGCCTAGCATGGCCTGTTCTGGCCTTATCGTTGAATCATTTAAGAAGACATCCTGGTTTTCTTTATCCTAATGGCTTGTACTTTAAGGCTTGTTTTGGTAATCTTTCTGTTTTCATTCTTTGAACATGTTCCATCCATTTATGTTTATATTTTTTAATTTTTTCTATTACTGGTTCTTGATTTAATTCTTTCATAATTTCTTCATTTCTTTTGTGATCAAATAGGGTATACTTTGCAGTTTTTCTCATAAACTTCATTTCTGCTGTTGTTAATCTTTGTTTGTCTTTTTGTTTTATTGTCCAGATTTCGCTTCCATTCATTAAGACTGGTAGGGCTAATGTATTGTATACTTTTAGTCTGGTTTGTTTTTTAACTAGGTTTGATTTAAATATAGAGTTAATTACACCTGTTATTTTTAAATATTTTGCAATTTTTACGTTTATATCTTTTTCATTTTTATATGCGATCATATATCCTAGGTAGTTAAATGAATTCACCTGTTCTAAGATCTTGTTATCTATTACTATTTTAGTTCTTGGTGGAACTTGTCCTTTAAAGGCCATGGTTTTGGATTTTTCTGTTGATATTATCATACCATAATCTTTGGATATCTCATTTAGATCTAAAATAGCTTTCTGTAAGTTATCTTCAGAATTTGTAATTATTATTTGATCGTCGGCAAAGAGGAGAGTGTTTAAGTTTACTGTACGAGAAAGTTTAATTCCTTGATGTAAATTTTTATTCCATGTTGTTATTATTTCATTTAAGTAGATATTAAAAAGAGTTGCTGAGAGGGGACATCCCCGTCATACCTCTTGTTTATTTCTCTCGTATATGATAGCTTGTGATTTAATCTTATTTGTATTTGATTATTTTCATATATGCTTGTGATAGCTTTTAGGATATTATTTGGTATTTGTCTTTCTTTTAATATGTTAAATATTAAAAGAAAGTTTCTTTTAATATTTAACATATTAAAAGAAAGTAATATGTTTCTTTTAACTTTGTCAAATGCTTTTTCAAAGTCAATAAATGTAATATGTGTTTCTGAATAGTATTCTCTTCTTTTCTCTATTATTAATTTTAGGCAAAAGGCCGGGTCTATACATGATCGGCCTTTTCTAAATCCATTCTGTACTTCTACAATAAAGTTTTCGGAATATTTCATTAGTTTGCTATTTAAGATTCTGCTATATATTTTGTAACAGGAATTTAGTATACTGATACCTCTATAGTTTTTAGGGTCATCTCTATTACCTTTTATAAAGATAGGAATCACAATTGCTTTTTTCCATTCTATTGGGAGGATATCAGTTCAGTAAATTTTATTTAAAAATAATAAGAGTCTTTCTTTGAATCTTGTTCCTGCATATTTATATAGTTCTGAACCTAGCTTATCTTCTCCAGGTGATTTTCTGTTTCTTGTTTCTTTCAGGCTGATTTCTAATTCTTTAGTTATTTCCTTTTCATTTTCGTTAATTGTTTGCCAGTTGTCTTTTTTAAAATATTTGTCTGTGTAGTAATTTAGAAATTCTTCTAATTTCA
The DNA here is from genome assembly GCF_054136105.1 of Typopeltis vanoorti. NCBI lineage: Eukaryota > Metazoa > Arthropoda > Arachnida > Uropygi > Thelyphonidae > Typopeltis > Typopeltis vanoorti. The sequence continues at coordinate 25,761,538 of NC_143556.1, read as the reverse complement.
ACTTAGTGTTTAATTTAATGTTTTCTTTGGTATCTGCATTTAAGTGTTTCAAAATCTTATATACATTGGGTCTTACTTTATATAAATCATGTTCTAAATTAGAAACAAATTTGTTCCATGATTCTCTATGGCTTTTTCTGACTTCTCTTTTAACTATGGCTCTTATTCTTTTATATTCTATTTCATCTTCTAATCTTTTACTGCTTAACCATTTGTAATAGGCTTCCTTTTTCTTTTTGATTATTTCTTTGATTGTATCATCACAGATCTTCAGTTTTTTCCTTTTATTGAATTTTTTGGTCTTTCCTAAGCTTTCATTTGCTGCTGCATTTAGTATCGTTTTTATATTAAGCCATTCTATTTCTTCATTTTGTTTTATTTTATCTAGATATTGGTTAATTCTTTGTTCATATAATTGTACATTTGTATCATTCAATAGTCTAGGTTTATAAACAAATGTTTCAATTTTTCTTTTTGTTCTTGTTACTTGTAGCCATTTAGGTGGTAATCTTAATTATATTTTAACAAGGAAGTGGTCACTGCTTATTTCATATCCTTTGTGAACTCTAGTGAAAATTCTGTAGATCTAGTGAAAATTCACTAGACTAACATCTAGTGAAAATTTTGATATCTTTTCATTTAATATGAAGTAATCTAATATTGATTTCCATCTTCTTGCTGCCCAAGTATATTTATGTATAACTTTATGTTTATAGAAGGAATTCATTATTTTTAGGTTATTATAAACTACAAAGTTCATCAATTTTTTACCATTCCTGTTTAGAGTATGTTTTCTATGTATGTATTCCTATATTATTATTAATTTTCGTGTTTCCAATTCTTGCATTTAAGTCTCCTGCTGAAATTACGTAATCATTTTTATTTATTTTATTATATATGTTTTGTAGCTGATTATAAAAATCATTATTATTCTGTTCTCTTCCTTCTTCTGGGGCATATAAACCAATTATTGTTAAATAGCCACTATCTGTGTTTATTCTAGCTTCTGTTATTCTTTCATTCCATAATTTATAATGTTTTAACTGTTATGAAAGGGAGTTATGAATCCAAATCATGACTCCTGCTTGTGCTCTTTGGTCTCTGTTGACTCCACTGTATATCACATAAAAATGTTCGGTTCTCATAGTTCCTTTCAATTTCTTTTTTGTTTCAGTGATCTGCTATTTGAAAATTCTTTCATTTAATAATTGGTCTAATTCTATTTCTTTATATGCTATTCCTCTTACATTCCAGTTTGCTATGTGTATTATATTTTGTCGTTTCCATTTTTGTTTTACCTTTTCCATTCCAGGGTCGTTTCCCATAGATTCAATCCGATTATCTTTTTCTGTCAGCTTACAAGATTATGTTCTCCATGTCAGGGGACAAGCCTGATGATGGAATAGTTCAGTGGTAGGGCTGCTACCTTAAGACTTCTGAACTAGCCTTCTTCCGAATTTAAACCCATAGGAGGAATAGGGTATATTGAAGGGGAAAGAGTAGATTATAGAAGAATTATAGTAAGGTTTATAGAGAGGGCATAGTTGTAAGGCCAGAAATGAAAAGTCCCCACTCTCGAGTACTGTAATAGCATAAGGGTCATAAAATAAGAAGAGTTGGCTGATAAGGCCTTATAGGAAAGATTAAAGTAAGTGGATCTTCCTCAAAGTAGAAGAAGACGACGATAGATCCAGCTAGGGGTCCATGGGAGTGCCACTTCCCTTTCAATCAAGATGATTGCCCCTTATAGCCCTGTTGGTCCACGAGTCTTTATTCAGTATATTCGGACCACCCCACCATATATACAGGCACTCACACATGGTGGGCACTCCCCTATCAGCCACTCAGGGGACGCATTCTCTAGGGGTTACACTGTCCCCCCAAGAGGCAGTTTTGTAATGTTGCTTGTTTAAGTGAAGAGTTGACTATTGGTTTGTAAAAAAAAAAAAAAAAAAAAAGATCATTTTCATTTTGTTGTTAGACCATGTACAAGCTATTCTAGCCCTCTGGCTGGATGGATTACATTGAAATTTAGTATATGGAATTCTTACAAAAATTTGTCAGATCATTTACTTTTATTGGCCCAGTTTCATGGACTAAAATAGTTCAAAATTATATATAGTAATAATGATCTATAAAATATTCATAATTTTTTATATTTTTATCATTTTTTTTTTCCAATTATACAACTATACCTGACCTGGTTCCTTGGAACATTAATAGTGTTATTTCCTGCTCATTCAATTGTGACTGAGACGTGTGAAGTATGACACATGCTGTTTAATTCATTAATTTTAATGTTTTGAATGTCGTAACCAATTCTTTTGCTCTCCCTGAATGATGCTATGTCACGGTGAGTGAAATATATAGGAATTGGAATTAAATTCTGATTTCCTTTACAAATGCTAAACTGGTTTTTAAAATATATCATATCTACCATACATTTCTATAAAACATGTAGTAAATTATATACAGTAATTATTTGGCCGAATGGAATAAATAAGATATGATATTTAGTATATGCACTAGACTGTGTTCTTCTGGTTTGATTTGATTTTAGTTTCAGTTGGATCATTTCTGTTGTCAGAACGATTTACTGTGATAATTCCATACTGGGCAGAAGGAATTTAATGCAATTTGATATCATGAATCTCTTAAAATTTGCTGCTGTTTCAAGACCTTTTGTGGTGACCACATTGAGCAACACAAAATCATATCTAAGCCAAAAACTATCAACATTTTGCAAGCGTCCATTAACGTTGCATAGCCATTGTATTTTTACCATGTGCTACTAGTTAATAGCGTTCTTGAAGATCATATGTTTTGCATACTGCAGCAAACAAAATCATGCATTTTGAAATCAGCCCATTGTTTCATTCATCAGTGCCATGATGTACAATACAACAAAAGCTTTGAAATCCAGATAATTAAACAAACACTCATAAATGCAGAAAGAATGATCTAAATATTGCTAAATATTTTCAAAAAGAACTTATTTTCAGCTCCAATAATCACCACCTTCCACCCTCTAGCAAAAACCAAAGTCAAGCTACTTTCGGTGTTGAAATACCATGATATACAAATAGACTTAAATATACAGATGTTATTCCACAAAAAATGGTAGCTTTGACATCACAGGAGCAGATGTTTCAGGAACTTCTAGTTTAGTTCATATAAACAGAGTGACAAAAAAAAAAAAAAACTTTTAGATTAAATTATGTGTAAGCTTTTGAACAAACTCGTTGGTTCTGTCATATTCTATGGCATAAAGCATGTCATATCCCAACCATGCAGTTGTCAGGTTTTTGATAAACACAGATCAAACTTGTGTGATTAAACCTTGGATTTTGTTATACTGGGGTGAGGGGGAGTGAGAGTATTTCTGAGACTTCTTTACATTTTCTTCTAGAACAGTTAATTCTATGTACAGGTAACCCTTGTATAACACGGATGTTAGGTTCCACAAAAATGCCGCGTTATATAAATCACATTATGCGAGACTCAGATCACATAGAAAAAGTAGTTTTTTTTTTTTTTTTAAGATTATATAAACAATGACATCCAACAAACATATATGATCATCATCAAGTTCCTGCCCTATACACTCAAGGGGTGTACAGGATATGATAGTACCACATGAAAAAAAATTTAAATCATTACTAACTTCCTATCTACAATTTTCCTCCAAATCAATCTGTTACTTGTCAAGACTCCAACATTATCAGATCTATTATAATTACGGCAATTTTGCCTGCTTCAGTTTAGGAGTGCCCCCTGTTTAATGTCATTGGCTATTTACTCACGGATTCTTAGGGCATTGTAGATGTAAATTTACCAAAAAGTATGTAGCATAAGGAAGAGAAATTTACACATACCTTTTTCTGGGTGTTGCGGCTTTTCTTCTTTCTGCGATGTCCAAAAACCACTGAGTGTGGAGAGGGGGGGTAAGCAATCTGGGAGAATTAAATTAGAAAAACCCGGGTTTTTTCCCAGTAATATATATATAAACATATATATTATATTACTATATTATATAGGGTGGGGGAAAAGGTGAAAGGGTATTTTTTATATAGGGAGGGGGGAAGGGGAAAAAAAGGGGGGGGTTGATGGGGTGCGGTCCGTTTCGACTATTCTTGGTCGTCATCTGAACACGTTGGTTATCGCCTATTGGTCGGGGTTGTGACCTCAATTTTATGTTGTGAAGCTTCCAAACCTTGGAGATTATGAAGGGCCTGTGTACGTTGATACAGTTCGCGTCACATTTTATGGCTATTGTTTCCGATATTCTTAGCATTGTTTCATTGTCTTGTCTGTCTACTATGATGGCCTTCTCGATCTGCGAGGTATGTTTTTGTTCAAGGGCGTGAACAGCTATTTCCGTTTTTCCTGTGCTTTGTATTCGATTTTTCTTTTTGATGTTACGTTTTTTAGTGTTTAAATGTTCTGGAATAGGGATGTTACAATCACGAAAGTGTTCTTGTAGTCTTGCCCATAAAGACCTGATGGTGGAACCTGTGTAGGTGATATCACAGTCTTTTTGGCAGAGAAATTTATAGACTACATTGTGATGTTCAAATATTTCTTTCTGTGTGTGAGGTTTGGTGGATTTTAGGAGATTTGCCAGTTTTTGGTTTGTGGAGAATACCAATTTGTAGTCAGTATGTTTGAAGATGTATTTATAAGCTTTGTGTGTGTTTTGGGTGTATGGTAGTTTGATAATTTTTTGTGTTGGGAAGTTCGTTTTGGTACTTGGGTTGTTTTGGCGGTTTTCTGCCATCTTGTTTGCGTAGTTAATCAGTTGTGTAGGATAGTTGCGATTTATGAAGATCTGTGTTAGTTTTTTTATTTCTGCGTTTAGATTATTCTGATTGGTTGAAAATTTGTAAGCATTTATGAATTGTGATAAGATGACAGATTTTTTAACAGAATATGGATGGTATGAGTGAAAATGGAGGTAGTTTCCTATATGCGAGGGTTTGTGGTATACTTTCGTGGCTATTTTGTTGTGCGTTCTGGTTAAAGTCAAGTTTAAGAAATTGATGGATTTGTTCTGTTCGGTTTCTGTGGTGAATTTTAGTCTGTTGCTGTAACCGTTTAGGGATGTTTTTTAGGTGGTGATGTGTGTGGGATTACCAATGCACAGAATATCATCCACGTATCTGCCATAAAAGGTGATGCCGGGGGGGGGAGTAGGAGTGATTCTATATGTGCTAGGAATAATTCCGCTAGTTGTCCACTGATGTTTTGGCCCATGGGGAGTCCGAAGATTTGAACGTACATGTTGTTGTTGAACTTGAAGAAGTTTGCTGAGATTATTAGTTTTATTAAGTTAATAATGTCAATGGGCGTTAGTTTAGTACGAGAGTGTAGGGTGTGGTCTTCTGTGAGTAGTGTGTGTACGATGTCTAAAGTTCTGGGGACATCCACTTTAGTGTATAAAGAGGCCGCATTCAATGAAGTGAGGATGTCTTCTTGGGATAGGGTTAGGTTTTTTATTTTTTTGAAAAGTTCGTCCGTGTTTTTTATCATTAAGTTAGACATAATTAATGGTTTGAGAAGTTTCGCTACGAATTTTGATAAAGGGGCTGTGGTGGTATTTTTGTAGGAGACTATTGGTCTCATCAGGTACCCATCTTTGTGGGTTTTTATTTGTCCGAACATACATGGGGTGCGGGGGGGTTGTGTTTTTCAGTGTGGTTTTGTTTATTTTATTTTCATTTTTTAGGATGTGTAGGGTACTGTTGATTTGTTTTACGAGGTTGGGGGGGGGGGGTCAATTTGTATTTTTCAGTAGGTGTGTTGGTCGGTTAAGATGGCTGTTATTTTGTTGTGGTAATCGGTTTGGTTTGTGATGACTACGGTGTCCCCTTTGTCAGCTTTATTGATAATAATGTTTGAGTTCCTCTTTAGGGATAAAAGGGCATTTTGTAAGTTGGGGTTGATGTTTGGTTTAATTATTATTTTACTGTTTATGATGTTAATTTTGTAGAATATTGTTTCTTTGTTAAGGTCATATTCTAATTTCGCTTGCATTTCGGTAATGATGTCTCTGTTTTGTATGTATTTAGGGGATACATCAAAGTTTAATCCTTTGCTCAGGATGGTGATTTCGTCGGGCGTGAGGTTGTGGTGTGATAGATTGATGATGGAATTGTTTTTTTGTTGGTTCTAAGGTGGAAATATCTGAAGGGTTGGAAGCAATGCGATTGTTGTATTGGGTATTTGTTACTGCGTACCATTTCTTTGCATGTTGATCTTCTAATAATAGCGTGTAGTCGTTGATGTGAGATTGGGTATTATCCCAAAAGACTGCTCATTTGTGTGTGGTTAGTAGCTTTTTCAATCTGTTTTTTGTTTTGTGAATGTATGAATATGCTTGTTGTTTCTTTTTAAATCTGTTGTTTATGGCTTGTTTTATGAGGGCACGGGATGCTTGGTAGCAAATTTTTTATTTCCGTGAATCGTGCTGTTGCCGCATACAGTCGCGAATTTTGGTGTGATGTTGTGCTTGAGGCATTTTTTGAGGAAAGTTATGTGTATTTTTTGAGCGGTGTATGTTAGGATGGTTTTTTGGTATGCACTCATTGAATATGTGACATGCGACCATAATATGCTTGTGTTGGTATGTGCGTTAGGTGAAAACTATTTTTAAGGGTGTTTTGTGATCGAGGGGGGGGGGGGGGGAGGAGGTTATGAGTAGAGAGCCAATGATAGGGATTGTATGATTATAAGACTCAAGTAAATTATGTATATTATTTCTGGGAAAACTCCCATGTTACTCCTCTTAATAAACTATTATAATTACGGCTATTTTTCCTGCTTCAGTTTAGGAGTGCCCCCTGTTTAAATTCATTGGCTATTTACTCACGGATTTTTAGGGCATTGTAGATGTAAATTTACCAAAAAGTATACGTAGCATAAGGAAGAGAAATTTACACATACCTTTTCCTGGATTGTTGCGGCTTTTCTTCTTTTTGCGATGTCCAAAAATTACTGAGTGTGTGGAGGGAATTTGGGAGAATTAAATTAGAAAAACCCGGTTTTTTTTCCAGTAATATATATATAAACATATATATTATATTACTATATTGTATAGGGTGGGGGAAAAGGTGAAAGGGTTGATTTTTTATATAGGGAGGGGGAAGGGGAAAAAGGGGGTTGACAGGGTGCGGTCCGTTTAGACTATTCTTGGTCGTCATCTGAACACATTGGGAAAGTGGATGCTATGTCAGGTCGGGTAGGTGCTTCTGTTTTTGGATTGTTTGTGTTATCACATATTGGTCGGGGTTGTGACCTCAATTTTATGTTGTGAAGCTCCCAAACCTCGGAGATTATGTAGGGCCTGTGTTCACGCCCTTGAACAAAAATATACCCCGCAGATCGACAAGTCCATCATAGTAGACAGACAAGACAATGAAACAATGCTAAGAATATCAGAAACAATAGCCATAAAATGTGACGCGAACTCTATCAACGTACACAGACCCTACATAATCTCCGAGGTTTGGAAGCTTCACAACATAAAATTGAGGTCACAACCCCGACCAATAGGCGATAACACAAACACTTCAAAAACAGAAGCACCTACCCGACCTGACATAGCATCCACTTTCCCAATGTGTTCAGATGACGACCAAGAATAGTCGAAACGGACCGCACCCCATCAACCCCCTTTTTCCCCTTCCCCCTCCCTATATAAAAAATCAACCCTTTCACCTTTTCCCCCACCCTATATAATATAGTAATATAATATATATGTTTATATATATATTACTGGAAAAAAACCTGGGTTTTTCTAATTTAATTCTCCCAAATTGCCTACCTCCACACACTCAGTAGTTTTTGGACATCGCAAAAAGAAGAAAAGCCTACAATGCCCTAAGAATCCATGAGTAAATAGCCAATAACATTTAAACAGGGGGCACTGCTAAACTGAAGCAGGCAAAATAGCCGTAATTATAATAGTTTATTAAGAGGAGTAACATGGGAGTTTTCCCAGAAATAATATACATAATTATCAGATCTTATATTTCTATCGTCTAAGGCACTTTGTACCGTATCAATCCACCTATATCTTGGTCTTCCTCTGGGTCGTTTTCCTGCCAACCTGACAGTGAACACTTGTTTTGCTAATCTTTCCTCGCCCATTCTGTTTAAGTGACCATACCACCTGAGATTAGCTCTGCTAACACATTCCTGGATGCTGAGAATGTCGAGTTCTTTCCTAATATCCTCGTTTTTAATATGATATTGCCATTGATGCATCTGTTCACGCCTCTAATCTTTCTCAGAACTCTCATATCTGCGGTCTCTAGTCATTGGTCAAGTGATTTACTTCTGAGCAACCTGTCAGATCCATAAGTTAAAACTGGTTTGAACACTGTCTTGTATACAGCTAATTTAGTCTTCCGACTAATTTCTCTCTTATTCCATATGAATTTATTCAATTGACGTCCCACCATATCAGCTGTGCTGATTCTGTTATCTATTTCTATATTTAATTTACCATCTTCACTAAAAATCGTGCCTAAATAGCTGAAATGTTTTACATGTTCCACAGGTTCTCCATTCACAACACAGTTGACATTTTCAATGATTCTACCTATTTTCATTGTATTTGTCTTTTTATTGCTGACCTTCATACCATATCTATTACAACAGCTATTCAGTTTAGTCAGGGAATCTTGCAGACTTGTTGCAGATTTATTTAGAAGTATAACATCATCTGCATAAAGCGAAGAGCTGATATTAACATCTCCAATTTTGATATCATGTTTAATACCACTTTCCTTCATAATGTGATCCATATAGACAATGAATAACAGAGGGGATAACGTACATCCTTGTCTCACACCAGATTTAGCATTAAACCATCTTCCTGTACTTCCTTCAATTCTAACTGCTGACTTACAACTCAAATAAAGACTAAGTGTTGCTTGATATAATGCGCATTAACACCATATAACTGTAACGTATTGAATAGCTTCTCTCTTGTCATATGCCTTTTCCAAATCAACAAAACTTAAATACAGATCTTTGTTATATTCCCATGCTTTCTCAACTATTTGTCGTATAGTGAAGATCTGATCCTGACAGCCTCTATTTGGCCTGAATCCAGGTTGCTCTTCACCCAGCTTTTCTTCCACAATTCTTCTCAACCGTTTCTCAAGTATACTTGCATAGATCTTGCCAGGAACATTCAGTAGGGAAATAAATACCTCTGTAATTCTCACATTCAGTTTTATTTCCCTTTTTATATATGGGTACTATGAGAGCTCGACTCCAATCATCTGGAATTCGTCCCTCTGTCTATTGTTCTAAACTATGTAGTGCAGCCACTGTAAGACTCTTACACCACCATACTTCAGCATTTCTGGTCGAATATCATCTACTCCTGCTGCCTTTCCACATTTCAAGCCTTAGATGGCTTTTTCTACTTCAAGTATGGATATGTATTCCTTACTGCATGCCTGGTCAGTGTTTTTTACCACTGTGCTGTCATCACTGCTTGTTTCATTTAGCAGTTTTTCAAAGTAATTACTCCATACTTCAAGAATATCTTTTTCTCCCGTTTTCTTGTCACCTTTATCATCTCAACTCCTTTTACAGCACTCTTTCATCCATTCCTAAGCTGCTTCAACAACCTTCAGAATATTTTGCCACCTTCTTGATATTTATTTTCTATATTCTTGCCAAAGTCCTCCCATGACTTTGGTTTAGCTAGTTTTACACTGTGTTTAGCATTTTTGCATTTGTCTCTGTATTCTCTAAGAGCACAAGCTGACTTATTTGAAAGGAACTTTTGATATGCTTTCTTCTTTTCTCTCACTGCCTCTTTTAACTTCCTGTGTCCACCAGGGAGTTCTAATTTTTCTATCCTTGCAGACAACTTTACCACATGCCTCTCTAGCTGAATCAATCAGGGCTTTTTTCAAGGCTTCCCACTGAATCTCCAAGGTTTGATTCCTGTTCTCAAACTCTTTCATTTTTTCTTCAATAATCTTTGTATATTTTAGTCTCAGTTCACATCTGAGAGCTGCTCAACTTTTATTCGCTTTAAAACTTTCTTACATGTTATTTTTTTCAATATGAAATTCAATTTTATCCTGCTCAAGACTAAATAATGATCACTTCCAATTTCAAATTCTCTGTTCACTCTGGTGTCCTGCACCATGGAGAAAACCTCACTATCAACAATAACATAGTCAATGAGACTTTTCATATTCCTTGCCTCTTCTCTCCATGTGAATTTGTGCACATTTTTATGTTGGAACATGGTGTTAGTAATAACCAGTCCATGTCCTGAGCAGAAATCCAACAGATATTTGCCATTATTATTAGCTTTGCTCTTTTCTTCAAATTTTTCCAAAATATTTTTGTGTCTCACAATCATTTCCTACTCTGCTATTTAGATCCCCAACAAGGACCAACTTTTCCTTCTTCATTGTGTCAGTTGCTTTTTCTAAAGCCTCAAAAAAATTCCTCCACTTCTACCTTAGTAGAACCTTCTGTGGGACCATAGGCACAAATAGGTCTCATTGTCTAGTTGCCCATTCTCATATTTGCCCATATTACTCTACTTGAGACTGCCTGCCATTCAAGAAGGTCAGCCTTGTATTTTGTGTTAAATACTATGGCTACTCCTTCTTTTTCTTTATTGTCATTGCCTGAATATAACATTTTGTATTTATTGCTCAGAAAGATTTCACCAGTTTTTATCTTTTTTTGTTTCAGTCACCCCTATTATGTCGATCTGGTACTTATCTAATTCCTCAGCTAGCTCCATTTCTTTGCCATTCGGCTTCTTGTGTTGATAGTACCGATTGTTAACTCTGGTGATGTTGAGTTGGGGTTTGTTTTCAGATTTGTTCCAGTAGCTGACTTTTCGCTATTCGCCCTGGTTCCCTGGCAAAAACAACGGGGGGGGGCTTGTTTAACCGGGCGATGCCCCAGCCGTCATGAAATTTTGTCATGTTGTACCATCATTTTTTATTTCGGTTTAACCAATGAGAATACAATTTGGTCGGCTAAATCCCAAATAGCCAGCCCATCCTCGTTCATTCAGTATCTAGGTAGATACCCAACAGGATGCGCCACGAGAAAGTGAGGATTGGACATTAGGTCAGAAGCCCTGTTCGGTTCTCCGCATTCCTTTAAAGGCTATGTGGAGGTCTCCTCTCAGTTATATAGCTTTGACTCTTAAGTAACCCCAACAAAAATATATTTTAATTTAATTCATTTAAGTTAAGAAAACATATAAACTATGAAACAAATACATAGTATAAAATTATAAAAAATTATAAATTGTATGTAAACTTCATTGCATATAATACATAAATGTTTCAGGCAAAATAAAATAAAGTGCATATTTTAATCGTCATCACTGTCTTCAAAAATAATATTTCGTAGATGTTCTTTATTTACAAGTGGCCGGATGTCTTCATCACTTAAAATCTCTTGGACATCATTAGTTTAATTCTCATTGCATACTTTGGCTGGTTTAGTTATGAAGAAGTCAGTAATAAGACCTTGCTTACTACTATGCTGCAATTTTTTATTAAGTTCATAATACGGAGCTAAACAAATATCCAATTGTTTCGTGAATTTTCCAGAACGCTCCATTGAGAGATCATTATCCATAAAATAACTTTCTTGCCAAGTCCAATTCCTTCTGCTAATTTCTTTAAACTGAATTCTTTAATGGGTTCATCACAATCAGAATCTTCTGCAGAACGTTTCCCGCCATTTGGTTTGACATCATCTATTAATTGTACCAGTTCCTCTTCGTTTAAATCTGTTTCCCCATCAATTAATTCACTATTGAAGAGATTGGAGCATTTATGAAGAAGTTCTTGAAGGTTGAGTCTCATGTGCTAATCGAAACCGAATGTATCTTCAGTCTTGTTGATTTGTTACCTTTGCAGTTTACAGTGAGTGGGTTTATTCCTATTAACAAACGCGTATATCGCAAAAGTGCTCTAAGTGGCCATTATTATAAAAATAATTTTTTTTACATAAAAAAAACATTACATATTGTATGTAACTCACCAAGAAATAAAGTGCCCATCTTGAGATTAACACACTTAAGATTTTTAGTGCGCTTTCCTCGCAGAAAATGAAGACAATTTTCAATAAACACTTTATATGGTAAACAATTGACGTACATGCGTGCTAAAAGGTATTTCCCCTCATATAAATTTGCTACTTATAACTAAGTAGCCCAGTATGCAATGTTTTACAACTTGTGTGCAGGGGATATATAAAAGAGGGGAATTCTTTCATTTAATGTAGTAAGCTCAACATGTGCATGTTGGGCTTACCACATTAAATTTAATCCCAATATTATATTATTGTTATTATTGCAATTACACCTTCAAGGACTCATCACAGGAGTACACTCCATTAATTCTCCACCTACGCATGACACCATTGCGCGGTACGGGCAGGCGCAAATTTAACGAAGATAAAACTTGATTTTTAAGTCGCTCGTTGAAAAATATATGAAAATATAAAGGGTTACTGCAGTTTGTAGACCATCTTATATCGAAACCTCGTTGTATAAGTACTGAGTTATACGAGGATTACCTGTGTGTGTGTGTGTATATATATACGATTTCAAACTGTTTTGTATACTGTGCACAGGCAAGCTCTTGTAAACAAGAGCTTGCTTGTGCATCGTATTTAGTTATATTGATCTGCTGCAGAGTGGTAATCATCTGATTGGCAAGAGATGTTTTTCAGTATAATCAAATCTCTCTTGGGGGGGGGGGGGGGTGGGGGGGGGGGGGGGTGGGGGGGGGGGGGGGTGGGGGGGGGGGGGGGTGGGGGGGGGGGGGGGTGGGGGGGGGGGGGGGTGGGGGGGGGGGGGGGTGGGGGGGGGGGGGGGTGGGGGGGGGGGGGGGTGGGGGGGGGGGGGGGTGGGGGGGGGGGGGGGTGGGGGGGGGGGGGGGTGGGGGGGGGGGGGGGTGGGGGGGGGGGGGGGTGGGGGGGGGGGGGGGTGGGGGGGGGGGGGGGTGGGGGGGGGGGGGGGTGGGGGGGGGGGGGGGTGGGGGGGGGGGGGGGTGGGGGGGGGGGGGGGTGGGGGGGGGGGGGGGTGGGGGGGGGGGGGGGTGGGGGGGGGGGGGGGTGGGGGGGGGGGGGGGTGGGGGGGGGGGGGGGTGGGGGGGGGGGGGGGTGGGGGGGGGGGGGGGTGGGGGGGGGGGGGGGTGGGGGGGGGGGGGGGTGGGGGGGGGGGGGGGTGGGGGGGGGGGGGGGTGGGGCACTGAAGGAAAAGAAGTTAAAGAGGCACTGAAGGAAAAGAAGAAAGTATATCATAAGTTCCTGATGAACACTGTGTAAAACTAGCTAAACAAAAGTCATGGGAAGACTGGTAAGAACATAGAAAATAAATATCAGGAAGTTGGCAAGATATTCTGGAGGTTGTTGAAAAAGCTCAAAAATGGAGGAAAGAGTGCAGGAAAGGAATTAGAATGATATAGGTAACATGTAAACTGGAGAAAAAGTTATCCTTGATGTATGGGGTATTTTGAAAAACTGTTAAATGAAACAATCAGTGATAGCATATTGGTTAACATTCAACAGGCATGCAATTAGGAATACATATTCATAGTTGAAGTAGAAAAAGTCATCAGAAGCCTGAAATGTGGAGAGGCAGCTAGAGTTGATGACATTCGACCAGAAATGTTCAAATATGGAGATATAAAAAGTCTTACAGTTGCTGCACTGCATAGTTCAGAAAGCCTTGACAGAGGGACGAAATGCAGATGATTGGAGTAGAGCTATCATAGTACCCATATATATATATATATAATATATATATATATATAAAGGGAAATAAAAGTGAATGTGAGAATTACAGAGGTATTTCCCTACTGTGTGTTTATTGTTAGATTTATGCAAGTATACTTGAGAAATGGTAGAGAAGGATTGTGGAAAAGAAGCTTGGTGAAGAACAAGCTAGATTCAGGCTACATAGAGGCTATCTTCTCTTCCATCTAAGTTTGGGGGAGTCTTCTCTTGAGCAGGATCTTCCAGTCTTCTCTATTCCTTGCTGTTCGAAAACAGTTAATAAAAAACATGAGATGTTTTTTATTAATTTCAGCTAGGTAATTCTTGGTCTTCCGGGTCTTATTTTTTCAGTTGGTAAAGTATTGATTAGGACGTTAGGAAGTCTGTCTGTGTCCAAACCATCTCAGTTGTTGTTTTCTAATTGTTTCTATTATTGTCTTTTTATAAAATAGTTCTTGTCTGATTGTGATGTTTGTTTTCTTTTCTATCCAACTTGTTCTATTTATTTTTCTTAAGCATTTCATTTCAATTTCATAGAGACTATCAGGATCATATTTTCACTTTATTAGAAATAGTTGAGAAATCATGGGAATATAACAAAGATCTGTATGCATGTTTTGTAGATGTGGAGAAGGCATATGACAAGGTGCCAAGAGAAAAGCTATTCAGAATACTACAGTTGTATGGTGTCTTTGGAGCATTATATTAATCAGTAGTTAGTCGTTTAGGTGTAAGTCAGCAATTAGAATTGAAGGAAGTAGAGGAAGATGGTTTAATGTTAAATCTTGTGTCAGACAATGATGTATATTATCCAGTTACTCAATTGAGTCAGGGAATCTTGCAGATATATTTAGAGGTATAACATCATCCACATAAAGTAAAGAGCTGATATTAACATCTCCAATTTTGATATCCGGTTTAATGCCACTTTCCTTCATAATGTGATCTATATAGATAACATTATGAAGGAAAGTGGCATTAAACCGGATATCAAAATTGGAGATGTTAATATCAGCTCTTTACTTTATGTGGATGATGTTATACCTCTAAATATATCTGCAAGATTCCCTGACTCAATTGAGTAACTGCTGTAATAGATATAATATGAAGGTCAGCAATAACAAGAGATTGAAAATAGGCAAGAGCACTGAAAATATCAACTGCATTGTGAATGGAGAACCTATAAAACAAGTAAAACATTTCAGTTACTTAGGCACGATTTTTAGTGAAGATGGTAAATTAAATATGAAAATCGACAACGGAATCAAAAAGCTGGTATTGTAGGAAGTCAATTGAATAAATTTATATGGAATAAGAGAGAAATTAGTCAAAACACTAAACTAGTTGTATACAATACAGTATTCAAAAAACTCACTGTATTAACTTATGGAGAGCTGGGTTGCAAATAAAGCACTTAACTAAAGACTAGAGACCACAGATATGAGAGGCCTGAGAAAGATTAGGGGCATGAACAGATGGCATCAGTGGCAATATCATATTAAAAATGAGGATATTAGGATCATACCTCTTCGTATTAGCAGAGCTAATCTCAGGAGGTATGATCACTTAAACAGAATGGGAGAGGAAAGATTAGCAAAACAAGTGTTCTCTGCCAGGTTGGCAGGAAAAAGACCCAGAGGAAAACCAAAGTAAAGGTGTATTGATACAGTAAAAAGTGCCTTAGAATCCAGAAATATAAGATCTGATAATGTTGGAGTCTTGGGGATTGATTTGAACTAGAGTCCAAATTGATCCTCCTTGATATGGAGGATCAATTTGGAGTTCAAACCAGTTTTAACTTATGGATCTAAGAGCTGGGTCAGAAGTAAAACACTTGACCAAAGACTAGAGACCGCAGATATGAGAGTCCTGAGAAAGATTATAGGCGTGACCAGATGGCATCAATGGCAATATCATATTAAAAAGAAGATATTAGGAAAGAACTTGACAGTCAGCATCCAGGAATGCATTAGCAGAGCTAATCTTAGGTGGTATGGTCACTTAAACAGAATGGGGGAGGAAAGATTAGCAAAACAAGTGTTCTTTGCCAGGTTGGCCGGAAAACGACCCAGAGGAAGACCAAGATATAGGTGGATTGATACGGTACAAAGTGCCTTAGATGATAGAAATATAAGATCTGATAATGTTTGAGTCTTCACAGGTAACAGACTGATTTGGAGGAAAATTGTAGATGAAAGTTAGTAATGATGTAAATTTTTCATGTAGTGCTATCATATCCTGTACACCCCTTGAGGGTATATATCAGGACTTTGATGATGATGATATGGAGGGTTGATATCTTCCAAATTAATCTTAACGGATTGATTTGGAGGAAGTTACTAATGATGTAAGTCTTTCATATAGTAGTATCATATCTTGTATGCCCCTTGAGGATACATGCTAGAAATTTGATGATGGTGATGTTTAATCCTTTATATAAGTGTAAGCAAACAAAGTTTGCACATGAAGTATCTTCACGACTGGGCTACTTGTATACAGAGGCTAATGAACTTCACATGAACTGACTTGACTTCATGTGCAAACTTTGTTTGCATACACTTGAATAAAGGATTAAACCAAGAATATAATTTCTTGGCATCTTTAATTTATGAAAAAACTTTCAACGTATATGTGATCCAGAGCAATTTAATAAAAAAGTTATACACTTTTTTACTACTTATATATGGAAAATGACTTTTGCATTACTTTAACCTTGGTTATCTCTTCTAGTTCTGGCTCCCACTGATGAGACCTCAGTAAAGGTTGAAACCGGTCTGGACAGTGCCCCCTTTAAATAATGTTTAGCATAATACATGTTTGAAAGCAGGTGTGCTTTGCATTGTGGGATACTAAAACAATTGACGTGAAGTCATTAACTTCAATATACAAATAGGCCGTTTGTGAAGATAATTCACATGCAAACTTTGTTTGCTTATGCTATGATTAATCTAAGAATATAATTTCTTGGCATCTTTAATTCATATTATAACTGCATGTTCACTTTTACCAACTGGAGGAAGATTTGACACTTAGTTTACAATAACATCCTCTCATGAGATAATTGCGTCCATGACTTTTGATTGTAATGAATCCTCTGTGTTACGTTCTGCCTAAGATAGTTGTTCCTTTAAAACTCAAAAAATTCATTCCCTTTGGTTCCATATGCTGTCTCTTCACACCTGTCTATATTACCACAATTGAAATTATGCATAATGATTCCCCTTTTTTTTATTAGCTTGAGCAATTTGCCTATACATTTCCTTCTTATGGCTCTCCACATTACCAGATCTATTGCAACACCCATCTAAACATTTCATCCTCTCCATATCCACTTCTCATCATACTGCTTAAAACTACTATTATCTTCACCTTAGATGGGCACATCTTTTCTGCTGTCATCAGCAACACTCCTTCTTTTCTGCCTTGTCTGTCTTCACGAAAAAACTACATATCACTCCATCTCTATTCCTGTCAGAATGTCATCCTCATTTTGGACAAATGAACTCTGTCAATGCTACATTTTCATCCCCCTTACTTTGAGTACTTCTGGAATTCATAAGCATACACAAACTAGCTCATTTCTTGTTCTGTACCACGACCCACTGATCCTACATCTGGGATAAGATTCCTTTCTATCATCACTGATATTAAACATCCCAGACCTAAATGTAACCTGCACATTCACTCCTGAAACCATCATCTACATTTCTCACACGTTGTCTCCTTGTACATCCTGAATCCCCCCCACCACCACCATTTTTGCCCAGAATTGTTCATACATGGAGGAGGGATTCAACTTTTACAATGACTGCACAACATAATTAAGTAAACATAATCAGAAGGAAAGTCCTGGATGATTAGTGTAAGCTCTCGTAGTAGCAACCATCTGTAAAAAGGGAAATAAGAATGTGAGAATTACAGAATTTCTTTACTGAGTGCTCATGAGAAAATTTAAGGAAGCATACTTGAGGAGAGGCTACGAAAAATTGTGAAAAAGAAACTTAGACAAGAACAAGCTGATGATTTTATAGAGTCTTATGTCAACAGAATCATTAATAACTATGGTTTCCTGTCATCTGCCTCCCTAGAGGTAGGCTATCATGTCACTATTCCTTATGACAAGGAGTTGCTGAAGAAATAGCCCAACTACTCTGATCTGTTGACCTACAGGTGTCCTTTCACCCTATTAACAAGACTTCTGCTTTTTTTAGGTGCAAAAAATACACATTCCTTGTCATGTGGACTATCATATTTTTGGCAAACTGATAGATCAGCAGCTATAATTGACAAACATCTTGATTACATTAAATTCGATGAGCATAAACAGTCAGGACTTGCAGAACAGTCTCCAAGGAGTTGCTGAAGAAATAGTCCAACCACTCTGATCTGTTGACCTACAGGTGTCCTTTCAGCCTATTAACAAGACTTTTGCTTTTTTTTAGGGGCAAAAAATTCACATTCCTTGTCAGTGTGGATTATCATATTTTTGGCAAACTGATAGATCAGCAGCTATAATTGATGAACGTCGTGATTACATTAAATTCGATGAGCATGACCAGTCAGGACTTGCAGAAGAGTCTCCATCAAATCCTTCTTTCAAAGATTAATTTCCTTTCAAAAGTAATTATCTTTTGTCAGATAGACACAATCAGTGTAACAGCATGGTGAAGTTCCAGTCCAGTTTAGGAACAAGGTCATGAACAAGGTTTGATGAAATTTCAAAGTGCATTCCATGTTCAGTTGGTTCCAGAAAAATGTGTCTTTAGTGAGTGCAGCTGTTTCCTAGCTTTTCTAGCATATGGATGCTAGAAAAAAAAAATCAGAAAACTGGAAATTATATTATGTTCCCTAAACCCATTTTGGTATTCAGAAAATTGATGCCCACTTGATAGAGCGCTAAGGGGCGCAGAGTGAAAGTTTGTTGATAAATTTGCTCCTGTCTTATACTTATATGTAAGTAATTGTATTGATATAATCACCTTACAAATGTGCTCTAACGAATTGTCTCAGTAATATGAAAAAGTAGAATGTATTAATTATCGAAATTGATTTAGTGGTTCCTGTAAACTATTTCTTCAAAAAATTCAAGCCACGTGTTGAGTCAATCGCCATTCTCACCTTGACGTTACCTATTAATTCTTCTTCAAGGTCAACAGTCGAGATATGTCCAATGCTAATTGTAAAAGCTGTAAAGGTAAGATAGATGAAAATGAAGCATTTCAATGTTCTTTGGAATGTTGCGAATATTATCATCCCATATGTATAGGAATAGACAAATCTAAATTTCGTAAAATGTTAAGGACGAGAAATTAAAATGGAAATGTGAAATTTGTATTAATAGTTCTCTTAAAAATGACCTTAATACTCAAACTAAACTAAATAGAAGCATTGACGGTTTGGATTTAACAGGCAGTAATCTAAGATGTCGGAGAAGCTGATGTTAGGGTTTTCCTAAGAAAATTCAGGGAACAGGTTTTGGAAGACCTTAATGCCATCAAAGTAGAAATTAAAGATAACTACGCGATAAGAAAAGAAATGGAAACTCTATTTAAAGCAGAATTAAATGATCTGAAGGCATCATTGGAATATAGCTTTGCATGCATTCAAGATCTTAAGAACAAAGCCGAATGCAATGAAAAGCTAATTAATGACCTCTGCACTAAAAACACTGAACTAACAAATGAAAATAAAATACTAAAAGCCCAAATGAATGATCTGAAATGGGAAGTTAATGAAATTCAACAGTGCTCCAGGATGAACAGTATCAAAGTAAATGGTCTACCAGAAGCTCAGAATGAAAATTTGCATACTACTGAAAGACTGGTAAATCTACTTGGAGTAAAAAAAAAGAAGGCATCATACGCATCCACAAAATACCCATTAACAGAAAAACCAACATCAAGCCAGTTATTATTCAGTTAGAAAGCAAAAGATTACTAAAAATAAATGGATGATGGAGGCATGAAAACTCAAGATTACAGCTCAACAAATTGATGAACAGTTAAAACCCGTTTCCGTCTACATAAATGAAAGCAAGTGGTGCAGTTAAATATGTATGGGTAAGAGATGGCAAACTATTCATGAGAAAGAATGACAACACTAAAGTGATATGGATGAAAACACCGGACGATCTCAACGAACTCAAACAAAGAAGGCAGTAAATCTAAATGTTACCTATGAATAATTGGAGCAATATAAACCTAATGGATTTAGGATTTAACATGAATAATTTAGATTCTTATACATATGTAAACTGTAAAAATATATATAATTTAACTTCTGTTAAGAAATTTTTGATACTGTAAATTCATCCAAGAATTTCAATATATATCATGTTAATATTAGATCTATAAGGTCAAATTTTGATAATTTAATGTTACTTTTTACAGAGATCCAATCTTATATAGATGTACTAGTCTTAAGTGAAATATGGATCAAACAGCTTGAAGTTGATCATTATTCTCTTGCAGATTACGATATGTATTATGATTGTCGCGATTATAATCGTTCAGGTGGATTAATTCTATATGCCAAAAAAAATATTTATAAATTTCACAGACTGGAATTAAAATTGCAAAGTGCTGAAACTGTAATGATTTACGATACAGCAATGAATATACAGTCATACCCCACTTACACGAATCCGGAGTTATGTGGTTTCTTATATGTACATATTGCCATCCCGCTTCACGCCTCACCACTAGTCGTATCTTTCAGGCTCCAGCCGCATTCTCCAGTGTCGCACATGCTGTGAACAAGCACTGACGTGTTTCGCGCGGTCTTCATTCATACAAGATTTTTATAGTCTACAAACCTTGCGATTGTTTTATGTTATGTTCTTGATAAAAAATTTTATCACATAAAAAATAATAATGTCATCCAAAAGAAGCAAGTCCGATTCTTCTACAGCTAGCAAGAAAAGAAAAACATTGACGTTGGAAATAAAACTTAACATTATTAAGGATTTTGAAGGTGGAATGAAAATTTGTGAGCTAGCAAAGAAGTTCGATCTACAGGAATCCACAGTAAGAACAATCATAAAAGAAAAATTTACAGATTTTGGAGGACATAGATTCTAACGAGGAACAAATTGTAGCCACAAGGCAAGGAATAAAAAAATAATTAGCTTGCTATGAAGAAATTTTGCGTGACAAGAAAAAGTCATTATGCCGTCAGACGAATCTATTAGATTTTATGAAACCATCGACATCGAAATAACTTTCTTTTTTTTTTTTATGTACGAAAAGTATGATTATAATTATATTTCTTACAAAATATAGGTGTTTTTGTAAACCTTTGGTCCCAATTATGTGTTTGTATATATAAATTACATGCAAAATTATACCCCGAGTTACGCGAATTCGACTTGCGCACTTTTTGTTGGTCCCACCTACCGTTTAACTTCGGGGTTTTACTGTACTTATAATTGCTGTATACCGTGCATGCGATGGCCCAGTAGATATCTTTCTAACAGAGCTAAATAATGTCTTAAAAACCTTAAAATATGACAATATCATACTAGTGGATATAAATTTGGACCTTCATAAGAGTAATAGTAAAACTGAAGAATATAAAAATATATTATCTACTCATTGGTTTTTTGCTGGACAGAGGGACGAATTCCCGATGATTGGAGTAGAGCTCTCATAGTACCCATATATAAAAAGGGAAATAAAACTGAATGTGAGAATTACAGAGGTATTTCCCTACTGAGTGTTCCTGGCAAGATCTATGCAAGTATACTTGAGAAACGGTTGAGAAGAATTGTGGAAGAAAAGCTTGGTGAAGAACAAGCTGGATTCAGGCCAAATAGAGGCTGTCAGGATCAGATCTTCACTTTACGACAAATAGTCGAGAAAGCATGGGAATATAACAAAGATCTGTATTTAAGTTTTGTCGATTTGGAAAATCGACAAAAAGGTGCCAAGAGAGATGCTATTCAATACGCTGCAGTTATATGGTGTCAATGGGGCATTATATCAAGCAATACTTAGTCTTTATTTGAGTTGTGAGTCAGCAGTTAGAATTGAAGGAAGTACAGGAAGATGGTTTAATGTTAAATCTGGTGTGAGACAAGGATGTACATTATCCCCTCTGTTATTCATTATCCATATGGATCACATTATGAAGGAATGTGGTATTAAACCTGATATCAAAATTGGAGATGTTAATGTCAGCTCTTTGCTTTATGCGGATGATGTTATACTTCTAAATAAATCCGCTACAAGTCTGCAAGATTCTCTGACTAAATTGAATAGCTGTTGTAATAGATATGGTATGAAGGTCAGCAATAAAAAGACAAAGACAATGAAAATAGGCAGAATCATTGAAAATGTCAACTGTGTTGTGAATGGAGAACCTGTGGAACAAGTAAAACATTTCAGCTACTTAGGCACAATTTTTACTGAAGATGGTAAACTAAATATAGAAATAGACAACAGAATCAGCAAAGCTGGTATCGTGGGAAGTCAATTGAATAAATTCATATGGAATAAGAAAGAAATTAGTCGGAACACTAAATTAGCTGTATACAAGACTGTGTTCAAACCAATTTTAACTTATGGATCTGAGAGCTGGGTCAGAAGTAAAACACTTGACCAAAGACTAGAGACCGCAGATATGAGAGTCCTGAGAAAGATTAGAGGCGTGAACAGATGGCATCAATGGCAATATCATATTAAAAATGAGGATATTAGGAAAGAACTTGACATTGTCAGCATCCAGGAATGCGTTAGCAGAGCTAATCTCAGATGGTATGGTCACTTAAATAGAATGGGAGAGGAAAGATTAGCAAAACAAGTGTTCTCTGCCAGGTTTGCAGGAAAACGACCCAGAGGAAGACCAAGATATAGGTGGATTGATACGGTACAAAGTGCTTTAGACGATAGAAATATAAGATCTGATAATGTTGGAGTCTTGACAAGTAACAGACTGATTTGGAGGAAAATTGTAGATAGGAAGTTAGTAATGATGTAATTTTTTCATGTATTACTGTCATATCCTGTACACCCCTTGAGGGTACATGGCAGGAATTTGATGATGATGATGATGGTTTTTTGCTTACATCGATGGCAATACGAGAGAAGTGTACAACTCGACTAGTTGCACTGATCACATATTCATAAGAAACAGAATGGCCTATGAGGTATCCACTGCAATCTACATTAGTAATATAACAAATCACCATTCGATACTTTTGAAACTATCTATACCTGATAGTGTTAACATGTGGTAACACAAAATAGAAAACGCAAGAATTTCCAGAGGGCAATGACATCACTGATATACTTAACAAAATGAACAACCACTTTACCAACTATGGTAGTTGCATTTTCGACCCTGCAGAAAGGGCAAAGTATGTCGGTCACCTTCCGTGGATTAAGAATTCTATGTATCTACATGCAGTAAACAAAGATGAAGTGAAGAGTGTAGTAATCGGATTAAAAATATGGAAAAAAGTGGGATGTGACAACATAAATGTTAAAAAGTTAAACATTATCGTTATGCATAAATTACAATTCTTTACAAATATCATTAATAAATCCTTTGAACATGGTAAATTTATAGAACACCTAAAGACTGCTTCAGTTGTACCGTTATTTAAAGGAGGAAATAGAAATGAAATCAAAAATTACAGATCAATATCTATACTATCCACAATCTCAAAAGTTATTGAAAATTCTGATAAAAAAAAACGCTTAAATAGCTATTTAAATGCAATATCCTCTTACGCTACTAATCAGTATGGGTTCAGATCCGGAAGCAATACCGAAAAAGTGCTACTCGAGTTTCATAAAAAGGTTTATAGTGGAATAAATGAAGGAATGCACATGGCAGCTGTTTTTTCTTCTACCTTGATATATCTAAAGCGCTTGACTGTGTTCATCATGATCTATTGCTATTAAAAATGTCCAAATACGGCATAGGGGAATTACTAATGACTGGTTCAGATCCTATCTGAATAATAGAAAACAATATACCAGCTATGATATGTTTAAAAGCATAATAAAATATGGAGTCCCACAAGGGTCGGTACTAGGACCCATCCTATTCATAACATATGTTAATGATCTATGTAAATACAAACTTTTTGGCAAAATGGTATCCTTTGCTGACGATACTTCTTTAGTATACACTGAAACAACCCTTGAAAATCTAAAAAAATGTATTAATAGCAATATGTTAAAACTAAATATATGGTTTAGCAACAATGGATTTAACATTAACACCGACAAAACGAGATATATGTACTTTACATTAACAGACAAATTAGATCACAGTATAACTATAAAATGGCATGAAAGGAAATGTAGTGATACTCTAAATTGTAAATGTAGCTTAATCAAAAAAACAAAAACCGTCAAGTATTTGTGCCTCCATATCGATAGCAATTTGAAGTGGAACTCTCACACCACTTACTTAACAAATAAGTTAAATAAGTTTAGGTTCATAATTAACAGAGTATGTTATGTTAAAAAATTTGTAAATGCAGCATTCTTAAGATGTTTATACTATTCTTGGGTAAATTCTTCTCTGCAATATAGCATTATCTGTTGGGGAGGAGACTATTATAACAATCTGCTTCCATTAATAAGAATACAAAACAGAATAATTAGAGCCATAACTACTACCAACTTTGCACATTCAATCAATGATCTGTATATCATTCATAATATTCTACCATTTCAGAAACTATATCTCTATGGTTGTCTGTTATATATAAAAAGAAACACTGAAAGTTTCTTGGTATATAAGGTAGACTGTGGATTGCACTGCGGTCGAAACACGCTGGAAGTACCTAAGGCTAACAAAGAAATTTTTCATAAATCTTTCGAGTACGTTGTGACGAGCAGCTATAATAAACTTCCGAATGAAATTAAATCTATAACCTCAGAATATGTATTCAGAAAAAGATTGAGAAACTACCTTATGAGATTAAAGAATGTTGACAATTATTTTAAACGTATAGTATAAGAGATCATTATAACTCATATATCATAACCAATTAAGGTATTGATTTACAAATTGGTTCATTCAATTAGGAATTAAAGTATCAACATGTACATTATTATAACTGGTAAGGGAGCCCTTTTAGATGTGGTCCCCGGACTCTCAGTGTCTGTTTTAAGCTAATTACTTTTCTAGTAACCAGTATGGCTACGGCCCTTGGTTACGCATATTTGCATTAACTAACTTACGTTACTCTAAACCAATTACTTATCATAACTTTGAAACCATTCGAAATATATTATATTCTACTTGCATATATGAGAAAACTTTTTATTAACCATAATAAAATAATAGCCATAATAAGTGTTAGTACCAACAGAATATGATAGTAATACTTGAATTTTATTTTGTAACATTGTACTGTGCATTGAATTGTATTGTGAAATATTGTCATAATTATACAAGTTGAATAGTATAATATGTATAATTTGTATACGTGATGTGAATAATAAACATTAAACAAACAAACACTTCCTTTGCAGAAGAGCTCTTCCATTATTTAAGAATGGACGTCTAAACTGGACATTGAGAGTTTTTCACCTACAAGGACTGCTTAATATCATAAAAGGATCAAACCGCTTTGGTTGATCTCACCTATAAACGGTTATTCACCATCACTATATTAGCACCATGGAAAGCCTGAAATGGCTTCAAAAAAAAGGGAGGGGGCTAATTTTCAAACCATTTCAGACTTTTTCTTGTTCAAAATTCCAAAAATGTCTGGATTATCTTTATCTTATAATCATTACAGCAAAGGGAGTTATTTTATATTGAAACATAATATTGCACTTGTATTACATTTATGCACTTCTCTTTTGGATGCAAAAAAGAACACTTTTGGTATATTCTGCATCTAAAACTGCAGTATATACATTGCTTTATATATATGTGAAAAAATAACTATCGCTTATTAATTTTTAAGGTTCGCGTAATGTTACAACTGCTCCTTCTACAGCTCTGCCTAGTTTCACAGTATTTTCCACACGAAATCAAGAAGGATCGAATGATTCTCAGCCTACACGTAGTGGAGATAGCAATTCTTTAGCACAGTTGATAGATCAAGTTACTCGTGATGCCACTACCAGGGTAAGAGCTTGAGATTTTATTCACCGTGGTTCTGTAACAGGAAAGCGTATATAACATCTAGTTATTAGAGAATACGTCAGATATTCTCTAATAACTATTTTCTGCTATCATATTTTACATAAAAACAAACAGCTGATGAATTCATTAATTATTAATATAAGTAAATATGTTATTTGTTTTTCTTATAAAACTAAACACACCACTAATTTGCACAGTATACTACACTTAAATACACCACGATTGAAGGATAAAAAGCTGGTCTCACATGGAGGTGGCAGGATTTCTATCCTTCAAAGCAGAAAAACCAGCCAGAAGAACATGCAATTAACAGACACGTAGCGTTGGTTGCTTCAGCCGTGAATCTAAGATAACTGCATAATCAGAACTACTTCCATTATTTCAGGAAATCAGGAATAATGTGAAAAATAAATGACTAAAACTGCAAACATCAGTAACAAAAAGAAGTAGGCATCATAATTAGAAAACAGAGAAGGGATGCAGCTTTCAGGGGAACCATAAAAGTATTAAGGTAAATATAGTTAACCATGACTAAATGAGGGAACTCCATCTAATGAATAAATATAGATACTTCATTTAAGTCATAAGGATCATGGAAATATTGTGAAGAGAAACTTGGATAAGAACAAGCTAAGTTTAGGCCAAATAGAGGTTGTCAAGATCAGATTTTAACTTTAAGACAAATAGGTGAGAAATTGAGTAAATATGACAAGGATCTGTACTTCTTAAGTTGTACAGAAAGGTGATTAATACTGTATTTTTGGTGTTTAACAAATGTTCACTGGGAAGAAGTCTATAATTTTCATAAGAGTGGGCAGTTCTGGGTGCATAGAGAATGTGTGTATTTTGCAAACTAATAATTACACTGATTAATATTGTAGAGATTTTAAAGTGCTTTCAGAGCATTTTACAAATCTGAAATCACACCCCAACTCAATATCACCAGAGTTAGAGAACGGTACTATCAACATAAGAAGCCTGAATGGCAAAGAAATGGAGCTTGCTGAGGAATTAGATAAGTACCAGATTGACATAACAGGGGTAACTGAAACAAAAGAGACAAAAACTGGTGATATCTTTCTGAGCAATAAATACAAAATGTTATATTCAGGCAATGACAATCAAGGAAAAGGAGTAGCCATAGTATTCAACACTAAATACGAGGTTAATCTTCTTGAATGGCAGGCAGTCTCAAGTAGAGTGATATGGGAAACTGGACAATGAGACTTATTTGTGCCTACTGTCCCACAGAAGGCTCTACTAAGGTAGAAGTGGAGGAATTTTTTCAGGCTTTAGAGAAAGCATCTGACAATGAAAAAGGAAAAGTTGGTCATTGTTGGGTATCTAAATAGCAGAGTAGGAAATGATTGTCAGACATACAAAAATATTTTGGGAAAATTTGAAGAAAAGAGCAAAGTTAATAATAATGGCAAATACCTTTTGAATTTCTTTTCAGGACATGGACTGGTTATTAATAACACCATGTTCCAACATAAAAATGTGCACAAATTCACATGGAGAGAAGAGGCAAGGAATAATAAAAGTCTCATTGACTATGTTATTGTTGATAGTGATGTTTTCTCCTTGGTGCAGGACACCACAGTGTACAGACGATTTGAAATTGGAAGTAATCACTATTTAATCTTGAAGAGGATAAAATTGAATTTCATATTGAAAAGAATAACATGTAAGAAAGTTTTAAAGTGAATAAAAGTTGAGCAGCTCTGAGATATGAACTGTAGACTAAAATAAACAACGATTATTGAAGAAAAAAAAAAGGGTTTGAGAACAGGAACCAAACCATGGAGATTTAGTGGCAAACCTTGAAGAAAACTCTGATTCAGCCAGAAAGGCATGTTGTGAGGTTGTCTGCAAGGATAGAAAAATCAGAACTCCATGGTGGACACAGGAAGTTGAAGGAAAAAAAGAAAGCATATCAAAAGTTCCTGGCAAATAAATCAGCTTGTGCTCTTAGAGAATACAGAGACAAATGTAAGAAAGCTAAACACTGTGTAAAACTAGCTAAACAAAAGTCATGGGAGGACATTGGTAAGAACCAGAAAATAAATATCAAGAAGGTGGTAAGATATTCTGGAGGGTGGTGAAGAAGCTTAGAAATGGAAGATAGATTGCTGTAAAAGGAGTTAGAGATGATAAAGTTGACATGAAAACAGGAGAAAAAGATATCCTTGAAGTATGGAGTAATTACTTCGAAAAATTGCTAAATGAAACAAGCAGTGATGACAGCACAGTGGTAAAAAACACTCAACAGTCAGGAATACATATCCATACTTGAAGTAGAAAAAAAAGGCTTGAAATGTGGAAAGGCAGCAGGAGTAGATATATTCGACCAGAGATGCTGGTGGTATAAAAGTCTTACAGTGGCTGCACTGCATAGTTAAGAAAACCTAGACAGAGGGATGAATTTCCTATGAGAGCTCTACTCATCGTACCCATATATAAAAAGGGAAATAAAACTGAATGTGAGAATTACAGAGGTATATCCCTGCTGAGTGTTGCTGGTAAGATATATGCAAGTATACTTGAGAAACGGTTGAGAAGTGTTTTGGAAAAAAAGCTTGGTGAAGAACAAGCTGGATTCAGGCCAAATAGAGGCTGTCAAGATCAGATCTTCACTTTCCGACATATAGTTGAGAAAGCATGGGAATATAACAAAGATCTGTATTTAAGTTTTGTCGATGTGGAAAAGGCATATGACAAGGTGCCAAGAGAAAGCTATTCAATACGCTACAGTCATATGGTGTCAATGTGGCATTATATCAAGCAATACTTAGTCTTTATTTGAGTTGAAATGTCAGCAGTTAGAATTGAAGGAAGTACAGGAAGATGGTTTAATGTTAAATCTGCTGTGAGACAAGGATGTACATTATCCCCTCTGTTATTCATTATCTATATGGATCACATTATGAAAGAAAGTGGTATTAGACCTGATATCAGAATTGGAGATGTTATAGTTCTAAATAAATCTGCTACAAAGTTGCAATATTCCCTGACTAAATTGAATAACTGTTGTAATAGATATGGTATGAAGGTCGGCAATAAAAAGACAAAGACAATTAAAATAGGTAGAATCATTGAAAATGTCAACTGTGTTGCGAATGGAGAACCTATGGAACAAGTACAACATTTCAGCTACTTAGGCATGATTTTTAGTGAAGATGGTAAATTAAATATAGAAATAGACAACAGAATCAACAACGCTGGTATGGTAGGAAGTCAATTGAATAAATTCATATGGAAGAAGAGAGAAATTAGTCAGAACAAAAAATTAGCTGTATACGAGACAGTGTTCAAACCAGTTTTAACTTATGGATCTGACAGGTTGGTCAGAAGTAAATCACTTGACCAAGGACTAGAGACTGCAGATATGAGATTCCTGAGAAAGATTAGAGGCATGAAGAGATGGCATCAATGGCAATATCATATTAAAAACGAGGATATTAGGAAAGAACTTGACATTGTCAGCATCCAGTAATGCATTAGCAGAGCTAATCTCACTATGGTCACTTAAACAGAATGGGCGAAGAAAGATTAACAAAGAAAGTGTTCTCTGCCAGGTTGGCAGGAAAACGACCAAGAGGAAGGCCAAGATATATAGGTGGATTGATACGTTACAAAGTGCCTTATACGATAGAAATATAAGATCTGATAATATTGGAGTCTTGACAAATTCATTCCTCTGTCCAAGCTTTCTGAACTATGAAGTCCAGCCACTGTAAGACTTTTACCATACTTCAGCATTTCTGGTCGAATATCATCTACTCCTGCTACCCTTTCACATTTCAAGCCTTTGATGGCCTTTTCTACTTCAAGTATGGATAAGTATTCCTGACTGCACGCCTGTTGAGTATTTTTTGCCACTGTACTATCGCTGCTTGTTTCATTTAGCAATTTTTCGAAGTAATTACTCCATACTTCAAGGATATCTTTTTCTTCTGTTTTCGTGTTGCCTTTATCATCTCTAACTCTTTCCTCCATTCCTAAGCTGCTTCAACAACCTTCAGAATATTTTGCCACCTTCTTGATATTTATTTTCTATATTCCTGCCAAAGTTCTCCCATGACTTTTGTTTAGCTAGTTTTACACAGTGTTTAGCATTCTTGCATTTGTCTCTGTATTCTCTAAGAGCACAAGCTGACTTATTTGCCAGGAACTTTTGATATGCTTTCTTACCCAAAATGAAGTTTTATTCCTCTTTATTGCACACAGGTAGACAGAAGTTCACAAGAAGCCTGATTTCAACATTCTTTATAAAACTTTAGAATATCTGAAAGTTGGTGTCTCTACTCATGTATGTTTTTCTCCATCTCACATGCACATTCACCTGTCAGAACTCTCACATACTAAAATCAAGTGTTTTGTCTCTTTCTGCTTGAAGAAATTCTTACATGTACAATATATCATTTGGCCATTAACATTTATTGTATTTACTCAAATATAATTTACACTTTTTCCTCCGAAATTAAAGTTAAAAAATTGTGGTGCAAGATATATATATGCAGGGATTTTTGGAAACTAAAGTTTTTCAGGAAAAAAATTAAATTGATGTTTATAATTAAATCTTCAGTATTCATTATAATTTATAATTGCTCACATTATTTATAAAATGAATGCATTTAAATGTTAATTATCACTATTATTTACATGATCAGCTGCTTAAAAGAAAAAAATGCTGTAAGAAAAATTGGGCTGAAACTGTTTTTTTTTTTTTTTTTCCAATTCTAACCAAATGTTATCCATCATGAGATGGTTATACAAGTCACTATACTTTATGGTTCAAATACTCTGCTTATTCAGCAGTTTTCTATGAGTATGAATATCCAGAATCCCAAAAGGTGATTATTATTATATTACTAAAGCCAGGTTAGATCCAGAAATACCAACCGATTACTTTCCAGTTGCTCTGACTATCTGTTTGTACAATATATTGGGGGAAGAAAAAAAAATTGTTAATGCTCATCTTTTTGGATTTCTGGACAGCAGTAATTTTTTTTGTCCCCCAAGACCTCCCTGCTTTTTAAAACATCCTTCTACACAAGATCATTTAATCTCACAGGAGGTATCCCTTAAGGGTTTTTAAACTAGTGTACTTTTCCATTTTCTTTACCATTGAAAATGCATATGCAATATAGCTTGGAGCTTTGACACATTGAAAGCCCTATACAATTTCGGTTTCAGAGGCTACTTCCTTCTCTTTCTTCAAGGATTAGACATTTGCCTGTTCCATCTTCACTGGTCTTTCCATCTTGAAACTGGTCTTCATCTCTCTCTCTCTCTCTCTCTCTTTCTTTTCCCTTTCGGTCTGTATTTATGCACTTGTTTTGTTACCTGGTATCTCCATCATCATCAAATTCCTGCCATGTACCCTCAGGATATGATAGTACTACATGAAAAAATTACATCATTACTAACTTCCTATCTACAATTTTCCTCCAAGTCAGTCTGTTAGTTGTCAAGACTCCAACATTATCAGATCTTATATTTCTATCGTCTAAGGCACTTTGTACCATATCAATCCACCTATATCTTGGTCTTCCTTTGGGGCGTTTTCCTGCCAACCTGGCAGAGAACACTTGTTTGGCTAATATTTCCTCGCCCATTCTGTTTAAGTGACCATACCACTTGAGGTTAGCTCTGCTAACGCATTCCTGGATGCTGACAATGTCAAGTTCTTTCCTAATATCCTCGTTTTTAATATGATATTGCCATTGATGCCATCTGTTCACACCTATAATCTTTCTCAGGATTCATATCTGGTCTCTAGTCTTTGTTCAAGTGTTTTACTTCTGACCCAGCTCTCAGATCCATAAGTTAAAACTGGTTTGAACACTGTCTTGTATACAGCTAATTTAGTGTTCTGACTAATTTCTCTCTTATTCCATATGAATTTATTCAATTGACTTCCCACCATACCAGATTTCCTGATTCTGTCATCTATTTCTATATTGAATTTACCATCTTCACTAAAAATTGTGCCTAAGTAGCTGAAATGTTTTACTTGTTCCACAGGTTCTCCATTCACAACACAGTTGACATTTTCAATGATTCTGCCTATTTTCATTGTCTTTGTCTTTTGAATGCTAACCTTCATCCCATATCTATTACAACAGTTATTCAATTTTGTGATCTTGCAGACTTGTAGTGGATTTATTTAGAAGTATAACATCATCTGCATAAAGCAAAGAGCTGATATTAACATCTCCAATTTTGATATCATGTTTAATACCACTTTCCTTCATAATGTGATCCATATAGATAATGAATAACAGAAGGTATAATGTACATCCTTGTCTCACACCAGATTTAACATTTTATTTTGCTGACTTACAACTCAAATAAAGACTAAGTATTGCTTGATATAATGCCCCATTGACACCATATAACTGTAGCGTATTGAATAGCTTCTCTCTTGGCACCTTGTCATATGCCCTTTCCAAATCGACAAAACTTAAATACAGATCTTTGTTATATTCCCATGCTTTCTCGACTATTTGTCGTAAAGTGAAGATCTGATCCTGACAGCCTCTATTTGGCCTGAATCCAGCTTGTTCTTCACCAAGCTTTTCTTCCACAATTCTTCTCAACTATTTCTCAGGTATACTTGCATAGATCTTGCCAGGAACACTCAGTAGGGAAATACCTTTGTAATTCTCACATTGTTTTATTTCCCTTTTTATATATGGGTACTATGAGAGCTCTACTCCAATCATTGGGAATTCGTCCCTCTGTCCGGGCTTTCTGAACTATGCAGTGCAGCCACTGTAACACTCTTATACTACCATACTTAAGCATTTCTTGTCGAATATCATCTACTCTTGCTGCCTTTCCACATTTCAAGCCTTTGACGGCTTTTTCTACTTCAAGTATGGATATGTATTCCTGACTGCATGCCTGGTCAGTGTTTTTTACCACTGTGCTGTCATCACTGCTTGTTTCATTTAGCAGTTTTTCAAAGTAATTACTTCATACTTCAAGGATATCTTTTTTTCCCGTTTTCATGTCACCTTTATCATCTCTAACTCCTTTTACAGCACTCTCTCCTCCATTTCTAAGCTTCTTCAACAACCTCCAGAATATCTTACTACCTTCTTGATATTTATTTTCTATGTTCCTGCCAAAGTCCTCCCATGACGTTTGTTTAGCTAGTTTTACACAGTGTTTTGCTTTCTTACATTTGTCTCTGTATTCTCTAAGAGCACAAGCTGACTTATTTGCGAACAACTTTTGATATGCTTTCTTCATTTCCTTCACTGCCCCTTTGCTCTTTCCATTTCTCTCTATATTTCTTGATCTTTTCATTTAAGTTGCAAACATCTTGCTCTTTTCTAATGTCTTTATTTTTTATATGGTCTAGTTTCGTGCATCTTTTAATTTTCTTATTTTACCTGTATTTTACTTTGATCTTTCTTTTAACAGACTATATTTTTAAACCATACTCAGTATGGTTTAGAAATCAAGACTCAGTTTATAAAATTTAAGTTTTGACTTTCTCATCTTGTTTTTTTATTTAGTGTCCTTTTAATTGTTCTATAGATTTTCTGGAATTTATTTTTTCATCTATATCTTTTTCTTT
Source organism: Typopeltis vanoorti (assembly GCF_054136105.1). Classification (NCBI taxonomy): domain Eukaryota; kingdom Metazoa; phylum Arthropoda; class Arachnida; order Uropygi; family Thelyphonidae; genus Typopeltis; species Typopeltis vanoorti. Next base: position 25,728,042 of record NC_143556.1, on the reverse strand, counting down.
TAAATAATTATGCGACCTAAATTATTAAACTGTCTCCTGTGCTATTTAAATATCATGCTTTTTTGTTTTCTTTTGGGAATCGTAATTTGTATTGTTGGCTTATTTTATTTAGTTCATAAACTGATTTTTTGAAGCAAGGTATCTTCGTTTTTTTTTTATATTCTGATCATTAGCATACGGCATTGTGTTGATAACAGTTCTTCTAGTTAACTAGATATCTGGTTTCCTTGTTGTTTTTCATAGTTTTATAATTTGATCATTGTATATGTTGAGAATTGGAGAGAAACTACATGCATGTCTTACACCTTGATTAATTCCAATCTCTTCTGTTAATTTATTACCTAATTGTAACATGATTGTTGTGTCTTCATATAAACTTTGTATGGTTTGTAGTAAATATAATGGATATATCTCTGTCTATTAAAAATTTGATATCTGAACAAATATTCCAGGTCAATTGGGATGGGCATTCTCGATCCTTTCTCCAAGATTAAGGGTATTATCACACAAAGTGCTATGGTGTGGCATTCTATTTACTGTCAAAGTTAAGAGTTTCTGCCAACTTTAATGCTGTCTATGTGGATTCTTTTATCATTGTTGCAATAGTTGTGTCAAAGACTGTTGCAGCAAGCCATTAACCTGCCCTGATCCAAAATTAAGATCAGGGCAAGCAATAATCCCAGTTGCAACAGAAGAAATGTTCTTGGGACTCATATTTGACAAACAACCGACATTTCTTCTTATAAATCAGTTGCAAGATAAATGCTGAATAAAGATGAACATACTTTGCACCCTATCTTCCACCTCTTGAGGTAGATGTCCATTTCTCTACTTATATTGAACACTTCAAATCAAGACTCAGTTATGGGTTTCAAGTTCTACTTTTTTTCATAGACTGTACATTTCGGTGGTTGGATCCAGTTCCATCATCAGGTTGTCAGAGCTGCAGTTGGAGCATTTTGAACATAACCTATTCCTAGACCATGAAATGCTCGGATTTTGTGCCTGTCAAAGCAAATAAACCATCTCTCTCACTTCAGTGTTGTTCTGTTATATGTAACCAAATCCCTTCCAACACATTTCACATGGCCAATTAGTTTTTGTCTATGATGGGAAACTTTCTACAATACCTGTCACTGTCATGCATCCCTTTGATTTGTAAATAAAGAATTACTGCAAGTTCTGGATTAGGGGAGATGATATTACATCACTGTTACTAAATACTACCACTGTGGCACAGCTGCATCCCATCATGTATCTTCTCTTCATGCTGATTAAACATTTTACCCCTCTCTCTGCTAGCACTTCCTCTAAACAGCAGAATACTCTAATTTTGTGCTTGTCTATACATATAGTTCAAAATCAGTCTTTGGGATCTGCATCTGTCTCCCCTGAAATTAACCTTTGGCAGTCCAGTCTGCACAGGATTCATTCAGTGGAAGTTGTTCTTGCATGGCTCTGCATATATCATAATCGTCTGGCACATTTCTTCTTCTTCTTGTTGAGGAGTGATGATCGTTTTTACTAGCCTACCTGAGCTTTATACACTACTGCAGATTTTATCAGATCCACAAGTTATTTGATCTTTTAAACAGATATTTTATATGTTTTACTGATATACATCAAAAGTTTTTGCATACAAATCTTTTTATATATTTTAATAACATTTCTGTTTATACTTAATTAAAGATTGATTTGACACATAGTTATGATGTACTATTAAAAAAAATTAAAACTGTAACAACAGCAACATCTTCCATTTTTTTTTTGACAAATATCCAAATATTTCTTGACATAAATCTTACAAATACTGCTTCATCATTCAAGGAATTAAGTTTTCTCCTTTGCTCCAGGCATTACCTTTAATCAACTTTTCTCACATTTGGGATCGTTGATGTAGTGTAGAAGAGAGTGTGTTTATGTGTAACTGCTCACCAGTTCATTCCTGTCTTTCACTCTGATATTCCCTTCTGCTATGTGCATTTTCTGCAAGTATATTTCCATCGTTTTGTGACATTTACAGGAATGATAATTTCCCTATTCTCCTATAAATCTTAAAACATGGAGCTGTCCTTTGGAGTAGCTTCTCATTTTATTTCTTTAGTAAAGAATACAGTGCATGTCTTCAGTTCTTCTCTTAAGGCTTATTTCTAATGTTTTCTCTATGCCAATTTATGTACATCTTTTTTTATTTGAACAGGGTGATGTTGTCAGTCCATGTATTATTCAGAATTGCAAGCATATAATTATGTTTATTCCTCTTAGACTAAGAATCCTTTTTTCTTTAAATTTTCCCCAAAACATTTGTCTTTAGGCTTGACTGATTTTCTTTCTAACAGTCAGCTTTTCATTTTTGGTTTGTCAATTGTTCTTTCTAATGATTCTAGGCTTGAATGAGTTCATGGCTAGCCAGCAGTTCAAAAAGTTTATCTTGTTTAGTGTTGAATATTATAGCCGCTCCTTCCTTTCTCCTGCTCACTGTTTATTCAAATAAATTTATAACGTATTTAGACGTATCTCATTTTAGCATTCATGTCCACATGTATCAGTAATTCTTCTAGTTCAACCTCTTTTCTGTTGATACGTGAATTCGCATTGATTTGATGTCTTCAGTTCATTTTTTTTTTGCAGAGGGTTTAATGAACCAAACAGCCACATAGATAAAATATATTAAAAATATATGCTTCATATCCATATTATTTATATAATATCCAAAGGTTATATTTGCATCTATGTAATTATGGACATATATACACGTCAGTGGCATCAGACTCCAATATTTTGTCTCTCACAGAACATTGAGTTTACAGTGTAACACTCAAATATGCATATAAGCAATACAACCTCTTAATCCTAAAACCCTACATACTATGTCCTCTGGATGTTGTTTCTGATATCTTGGAGAATTTCATACATTTGTTCAAGTTGTTCCAATAATTGGATTATCACAGTTCTCTTCTCCTTGGTTCCTAGACTGAGTCAACATGCCAGCCAATGGGACTTTTTTTTTTTTTACATTATATTCTCCTACAAGAGATTGAA